>NC_057815.1:80248551-80873551 GCF_910594005.1 Cervus elaphus | reverse complement strand
TGCAAGGAGATCAAACCAGTCCATCCTAAAGGAAATCAATCCTGAATATTCATTGGAAAGACAGATGCTGAAGCTCCAATCCTTTAGCTACCTGATGTGAAGAACAGACTTATAAGAAAAGACCCTGATGGTGGGAAAGACTGAAGGCAGGAGGAGAAGAGGATGACAGAGGATGAAATGGTTGGATGCCATCACCAACTCAATGGACATGAGCTTGAGTAAGCTCTGGGAGATGGTGAAGGACAGGGAAGCCTGGCGTGCTGCAGTCTATGGAGTCTCAAAGAGTCGAACACAACTGAGGGACTGAAGAATAACAATCAACACAAGTATTCAAATGCTTCTTTACAAAATGTAGTGGTTTTATTATCCAAGCAAAATATACTGAGACGAGCAAGAAGATCAATGGGCAAATTATTTGAGATGATATGTTCTCAGTGAATGTCACAGAAGCTGCTGGAGCATTCTGGAACCGCTAGACCTTGATTCTGACATTTCACTTCTGTACTTTACCATAGATCCAAGGTGAACTTGAATTAATATACTAATGTGTAAAGACATTTCTAAAAATTAACAGAAGCCAATGTAATAGATAATTCCCATAAATGTAAGCTACATAACCAGATAAACCTCTGTTTAAAGCTAGCTATTCAAATATATCTTTTAAGCATATTTAAATGGCTTGCATCCTCCCCTCACATTCTACAATCTCCACTGAATTTCTCTCAGCTTTCGTCGTAACTATCATGCATCAAGGTCTTCTCAGATTTTTTTTCTTATGGACACCCTCCTCTTTCCCCACATTAATCTGGCTAACTTATATATGCATTCCATGGCCATCTCTTAGATATAAGCACACATTCACAGACATATGTATACACACTCTCATCCTGTCCTCCATCCTGTTCTAAGTTCCTGCAGCAGCCTCTACTATCTCTAGCATAGAACTTTATATATAACATAGCATAGGCTATGTTATAAATTTTTATTTCCTCCAAAGGAAAGAAAGAAATATAAATTCCTAACTGCCTCCAAGAAGTTAGGAATTGTATTTCCAATTGCATATTGAATGCATGTAAAAGTGCCTGCCCAGGGTAGCTATTCCAAAGATACCCAATAAAGAACAAACAGAGGGGAAATGCACTAATGCATCCCATCAACAGCCTATTTCAAGTTACAGAGGGCTTAGGTAAGGTTTCTAACAATAATAAACAATAGTGCAAAGATGTGTTTGCACACAAACCCTTAAACACCTCGTTTTCCATATTCCTGATTTGCTAACGAAATAGGATTCTATATTGCTCACCAAAAGGCACCTCATATGTTTTAGCTATCACATTTAGTATTGAAAGAATTAAATCTAGTGGTGAAATTTGGCCCTGACATAAAACTGTCCTACTTGTTCTTGGCTGTGAGTTCCAAGTTGCCTATGAATAATGCTAATAGCTTATTTTCTTATTCAAGATCTCTGAGTCAGCTCTAACATCTTGGCAAATACTCATCTGAGATGATATATTCATATACCATAAAGTGTGGAAAACATAATTTGCACCTAACTAAAAATTTTAAGACATGCTATCAAAAAGCCAATTTGTGTATGGCTGCAACTGAATAGGATACCATTAGGATGTGTGATTTTGAGAATTCTGTTTATTTATGGACCTAATTGATGTTCTAAGATTACTGTAATATCCTTGAAGAAAAGGATAATGCTTTAATTATGGTCTCTTGACAAACAGTTGGAAATCAATCAACATTGAGACAATGAGCAAGGAAAAATAGCAATACAGAAACAGGAAGACATACACTTATAATGACAAGTAAATTAGACACCATGATCTTAAACCAAAGATACCAAATAAGGAGTTGGCAGTACTGGGACTCCCCTGGTGATCCAGTGGTTAAGATTCTGTGCTTCCATGCAGGGAGCACCGACTTGATCCCTGGTCAATGAACTAAGATCCCACATGCTGTGCGGTGCAGCCAAAACTCAGAACTGGCAGTACTGATGTATATGCTCTTGTTCATCTGAACTTCTAGCATCCATCTAGGTTAAAATACTTTAGACTAAACTTCCTTCTAAAAAACAAAATAGACTTTTCTTTTTATAAATAGCTTTTTATTGTATGGAAATGCGATAGAGACTTAGGGTTTACTATTTCTTCTTAACATATAGAGTATTATACCTCTGAACTCATGCATTCAGTCTGGACTGTATGTCTATTTATAGTCAATGGCTTGTAAGCAAATATGTGTGTTGCTTTCAGGTCAAATAATTTCAGCAAGAGACCTTGAAGTGCTTTTTCTCCCTGCTATATCAAGGAATTCTCCCTGATATATCAAGGTAGCTGAAGCTACCTCCTGGGTAGAGATTCTGTTAGCCTGTACTGCTGAATGATATCACAAAGGACATTTGTCCATTCCTACAGGGGACTTTCAAGAAAAATAAACATTTCGTTGTGTGTTCTTCATTATCACAGCATAAATTATCTGGGTTAATATGTCTGATAATAGAAAATATGTACAGTATTAAAACTGTACAAATGTACTAATAAACTTAAGAAAGTTTTCAGAAATCAAAGTGTTTTAGTTTCACCTTTCCAAAACTATGCTATCTGAGGTTTCTTGGTCTAAAAAAATGTCTCATCTTGAGAATAAAGTGACTCAATATCTAAGACTTAGATTACTTTGATATTTAACAGATGCAGTAGAGAAGTTAATACAGACAACAAATGTAGTCTTAAGCATCTACCCTAGGGACGTACAAAAATTGGTTGCCAGTAGAGGTGACCTTTATCTAACAGAAGAACGGAATAGCACTGTTCACCTTAGGGACTTAATATGGTTGTTTAAGAAAAGAGATTGCCTATGGAAGGTGGCCTTTGGCAGCTATTGCTGTATTTATGCTGTCAGTGATTCAGCCAACACTGTGACTTTATGTTCCAAAAAAGCAGACAAAGATAAAATGAAATACTATATTTTTAATAAAATTAGAAAATGCTATTGTCAGTAGTGTGAAGCCTCAGACTAATAGGAAACTTAAATAACTTTTTCCCCCAGATTAGGAAGCTAGGATCTAAAGAATATCTTGTCATAAAGAGGCAGATTTAAGACAAGAATTCAGGTTTCCAAATTCGCAGCCCAGTGTCCTCTCATAAATATCTAAGAAAGATTGTTAATTATAAACTCTGATATTTAAAAATTATGAGTCATAATTCTGGCCTTAAACTTTGCTTTTTGATACCCATGAGAGATGAAACTGAAATGGCAAGAAGTAACTGCATCTTTCTTCCACCAACATCCTGACCAATATTGAAAAAGCTTCATCATTCCTTGCTATAAACACATGAGTCTGATGGCTCTTGAGGAAATAATATATTAGGCCTAAAAGGGAATAACAAATGAAAACAGAAGTCTGAAACTGTCTACCTGACCCACACTTATCCTTCACATCTCCAGTGAAATTAACACTGCCTCAAGAAACCCTTCCTTGGCCCTCCATTGTATGCAGAGTTGGTTTCATAGGCATGCAATCTCTGTGGGTGCAAGGAGTCCTATGCTTGGTCTGTCATCATCCTCAAATTCTTATTAGTTTTTGAACAAGGCACCTTACATTTTCATTTTGCATAAGGCTGCAAATTCTATAGCCAGTCCTAACACTACTAATTCCCTCTGGTATTTCACTCCTAACCTCCTTTATCTCTCCCTCATGGCATACATAATTAAATACAGTCATGCTATCTCTTTTCATTCTTAGTAGTGTAAGTTCCACAAAAACAGGAACAGGAATTGGTTTTTATCTTTTTCACTGTTTTTATCCCCATTAAAAAAGCATGCTTTGATGACTATATGGATGAAGAAGTCAATTAATTAATTATTAATTGAGGAAGTGAATGAATAAATTAAACCTGGGGGAGAACTTAAGGTTTGGACAGAATGAATAGTAGATATGGAGTGAATAGAAAGGAATTTGGGGGGCTACAGGAAAAACTAAAGTAGATGTTGACATCGAGTGGGAGCAAAATACAGTGAGTTCTGAAAGCTAAGATTTTGACACTTGTCACATGAAGAAATAAAAAAGCTGTCATTAGCTTTTGATAAACATGATAACACACTGATTGCCTATTTCCAGACTGAATTTTATATTCTTAAACACTATTCCTTCTGCTTCCTTAGTAGGAGTAAAATATCTTGGTATACTTTAATATATGGTAACATTCATTTACCATCAAATACATCACAAACTTTGATTTAATCCTCATAAAACCCTGTAATGCTGGTTCTTGTTTTTTCAAATAAACAGCTTCCAAAAGTTAAAATAATTTTCCCAAGATGATATCAGAAAAAAAGTTACAGAATTTGAAAACAGGTTTCCTTGAGAAAAATTCTCAAAATCTTCTTGTTATTTAAAGGTACTTTCCTAGCTTAAGAATTTGCTTACAAGCAAATGTTTAGTTACTCTGTACCAACATTGGGTGACTAGTGGAATAAACTCAGATGGTAGACTATACTATGTTTGCCACCAGCTACAGGTTCTACTTAGGACATTCTACACAAACTCTTTCAAAGACCTTGAAGCATATCTTTAGAAACATCCACTTTCTGTCAGAGGTTTGGAAAAAGGTAAGAAATTGACACTAATTTATCACCAAATGTATTCCAATTACAAATATAATACTTTAGAAAAAACTGAAGAAAAGAGAAAAGACTTATGGCCAGAGGAAAAGATTATGACCAGATAAGCAAAAGAACTTATCTTTTCTAAGTACCGCAGTACTCAAAGAAAATTGACCTCCAATTAAGTAAAGAAAATAAGAAATAGCAGTTTTATTTGACCATAATTTCACCTAATTGAATCACATAATTAATAAAATGTACAGCTCCCATCACACTGAGATAGCTCTTAGAAAAATAGCCTGTGAGTAAATGCGAATTTCTTTTCGTGCATTTCTTTCGGATGGTTTTGGTCACCACTTCCCATGCAATGTTACAACCCTCCACCCACAGTTCTTGAGGCACTCTGTCTACCACATCTAATCCCTTTAATCTATTTGTCATCTCCACTGTATTTATCATGTGGGATTTGACTTAGGTCATACTTGAATGGCCTAATGAATTTCCCTACTTTCTTCGATTTAAGCCTGAATTTTGCAATAAGGAACTCATGATCTGAGCCATACTTAGCTCCTGGTGTTGATTTTGCTGACTGTATAGAGCTTCTCCATCTTCAGCTGCAAAGAATATAATCAATCTGATTTTGGTATTGACCACCTGGGGATGCCCAAGTGTAGTACCATTTGTTGTGTGGTTGGAAGAGGGTGTTTGCTATGATTAGTGTGTTCTCTTGGCAAAACTGTTAGCTTTTGCCCAGCTTCATTTTGTACTTCAAGGCCAAACTTGCCTGCTAAAAGACATGTGTGCCTTGGAAGAAAAGCTATGACAAACCTTCATAGTGTATTAAAAAGCAGAGATATCACTTTGCCAACAAAGGTGCTTAGAGTTAAAGCTATGGTTTTTCCAGTAGTCATGTATGGATGCGAAAGTTGAACCATAAAGAAGACTGAGTGTTGAACAACTGATGCTTTAGAATTGTGGTGCTGGAAATTTTAAGAATCCCTTGGACAGCAAGGAGATCAAACTAGTCAATCCTAAAGGAAATCAACCCTTAATATTCACTGGAAGGGCTGATGCTGAAGCTCCAGCTGATGGTGGCCAAAGCTCCAACTTTGGCCACCTGATGCGAAGAGCCAACTTATTGGAAAAGACCCTGATGCTGAGAAAGATTGAGGGCAGGAGGAGAATGGGACAAAAGAGGATGAGATGGTTGGACGGCACCATTGGCTTAATGGTTTTGAGTCTGAGCAAACTCCAGGAGATAATGAAGGACAGGGAAGCCTGGAATACTGCAGTCCATGGAGTCGCAAAGAGTCAGACATGACTTAGCAACTGAACAACAACAAATGTGCATACTTAGTTCAGTTCAGTCACTAAGTCATGCATATGCTCACCCCTACCAAAGGCCTATTATTGATAGTTTTACATAATTACTACTATAATCAACCTTAAATGAAATTTTTTTCTGTTGGTTTCACTCAGTGTAGACACTAATTGTAGTCCTGCTACCAAGAAAAGAAGGAAATCACCCGGGGTCCTCAATGGATAGAAAATCAACATGATGTGAAAGTTGGATGGATAAGCTACTTCTCCTAAAGAAATGAAATGCTCACATAATTCCTTCAGTTCAGTTCCGTCAGTCATGACCGACTCTGTGACTTCATTGACTGCAGCACACCAGGCTTCCCTGTCCATCACCAACTCCCAGAGCTTGCTCAAACACATGTCCATCGAGTCGGTGATGCCATCCAACCTCCTCATCCTCTGCTGTCCCCTTCTCTTCCTACCTTCAATCTTTACTAGCATCAGGGTCTTTTCCAATGAGTCACTTCATTCCATACACCAAAGTAAATCCAGCCTTAAGAAAGGGGTATGTATGAAAAATAAAACTTCAAATTAGTAGGTTAAGAGTGTGGGTTTGAGGATCAGAAAATTGGGGATTTCATTTCAGCTCTATTGTTCTATTAGCTGCATGATGTTCAGCAACATTATTTTGCATCTTTACCTCAATCTCTTAATCTGTAAAATAAGAATATATTTTACAGTGCTGTAAGAAACTAAATGAGAAAATGCATGTTATGTTATTAGTACTTCCCACAGGCACATAGTGAGGGGACAGTAATTTTGACATCAGTGCTACATTAATATGAATCTCCTTGCATAGATCACTCTGTCAGTTATAATGTAGCACATTTAAAATAGAAATGCTAGATAAGAAACGGCATTGAGTTTGAATTTGAATGTTGAAAACATTATCTAAATAAAGTCAATTTTTCTATCTGATATTAGTGCATACATGCATATGTGATTTACTTTGTGACAGAATTTACATACGGTGGCAATGACACATATTAAGAGTACAATTTGATGGCTTTGACAAGTGTATAAACCTACAGCACCAATAACTCTGCAAAGGGCATGTGGAATATTTCCATTATCCTAGGAAGTTTCCTCATACCCCTTCCTGTCAGTCTCCACCCTCCAAATAAAAGCATTGTTTTGATGCCTATCACAATGGCTCAGTTTGCCTATTCACAAATTTAATATAGGTGTATTAACACATTCTGTGCTCCTTTTTGAATGACCTCTTTCCCTCACTATAATGCAACCCCATGGGTGAAGCTCAGTGACATCTATCAATAGTTTATCGTTCTTGTTGCATGTAGTGCTATTGCATTAGATGAATACACCAAAATTTGTTTATTCATTCCCCTTCTGATACCACACAATTTTTTTTTCTAGTTTCTTCTCAAATTCTTTAAACATTGACAATGAGTGTTGTTAATTTCTAGTCTTCTAATCTCACCAGATGGCCTATCTATTTCAGTGATTGTTTCTGTCCTATTTTCCTGTTCCTTCACATCTTACCAGTTTTCACTGTCTGCTTGTATACCATGGATAATATATTGAGGGCACCTGGATCATAACAGTCTTCATTCTGACCATATTGTGTTTCAGACAGTTGCATTTCTGGCAAATCATTTTCATCCTTTTTCCCTCAGCAATCATGGAGATTTTCACACATACAGAAAGCTTAAGAATTATACAAAGAAAACTCATAAACCACCATCTAGATTCTACAGTTGTCAATACTTGGTTATACTCATTTGATTATGTATATTCACCTATTCATACATCTTGATGCTTTTCTAAGTGAGTTGCAAACATCACTACCCTACACACCTAAAGAGTGTAGCATGTCAGACTTTTTATTATTTATTAATATGACTCTATATTGATTACATCCTTAGTCCTGCGAGCATAGCCTCTACTCTAGACTATGGCTTTTACTTTCAAAGTGGGTATTTTTAATAGCCTCAACTGAATGCCTGAGGTTCTTATCAAGAACCTGTCTGGGATATACTCTGTTGTTGTTCAGTTGCTAAGTCGTGTCTGACTCTTTGCAACCCCATGGACTGCAGAACAGCAGGCTTCCCTGTCCTTTATTATCTCCCAGAGTTTGCTCAAGTTCATGTCCATTGAGCCAGTGATGCTATTTAACCACCTTATCCTGTGCCACCCTCTTCCCTTTTGCCTTCAATCTCTCCCAGCATCAGGATCGTTTCTAATGAGTCGGCTCTTCGCATCAGGTGGCCAAAGTACTCTGGCTGGGATATAATTCTAAGGTCTCCCAACACTGTATGACCTCTGGTGTCTCTGCTTACATTCTTCATGGAGTCTTGCTCCATATATGTTCAGCACAGCCCAGTGCCTCTCTACACAGCTCTCTTTTCTGTACAGTTCTCAACAAATACCAGCTAATTCACCACCCTAGAACTTACCACCCTTTTACTTTAAAGTGAACCCTATGTTCTGCTTAGATTTCAATTTCCTATGCAATGGCTAGAATGACACTGCCCAAAGAACTTTCTCTGATGATGAAAATATTCTATATCTCTGCACTGTTCAATGTGGAGATCACTACCACATTCAATATTGAGCACTAGAAATGTGACCTGTTTGAAGAACTGGATTCATAGTTTTATTAATTTTAACTTTAATTATCACATGTGGTTAATGGGCACCATACTGCAAAGTGAAGATTTAGAAAATATCCCCAAGGAGACAGCTAGCAAATACATAATTTCTAGTATTTGCCTTCTCTCAAGGTTTGCATTTCTTTGTGAACATCTGAAAAGAATTAACTAATTATATTGTCTAGGTTTGTAGGTTTTACTTGAAAAGGTAAATCTAATACACTTATTCAATTATGCTTGGGACTATACTGGCTTTTGTTTACCTTAAAAAATGAATTCAGCAAAACATGCAATTCTGGTTGCATAGTAAAATAAATAGAAAAAGAATGGAATGTCTCCATCAGAATTGTGCTAGGTCAAATAGTCTTACATGCATTCCCGTGACTTGTATTATTTGACCCTCGAATGGTACATTTTATCTTTCATGTAGGGTATATAGTTAGTCCTATAATTCCTAGTGACTCCAACTTAGCCTTAAAGAGTCCACAAAAATGGGATTAGAAAAAGTTGTGTTCAAAGAACTAACAAAAGCAAAATAAAGTCAAATGGCTGCATCTTTACTTGGCCTCAACACAGGAGACCAAAACTGTGGTCCAGGTTGAAACTGGTCCGTGAGCTTCCTTCGTGCTCTTAGGTCCTGTGAGAACTTGAGACTGGTCTTTCATATCTGTGACCCTAGCTCTCAGTATCATCCATAGTTTGTCAATAAACCAATAAAAATATGCTAAATGAATAAGTAAAAAAACACTCATTCCATCTGTGTCATTAAATAGACTGGTTAAGAAGGAGCAGAAAGTGCTAACTTAAAGCCTTATTTTTCTCTCAGGTTGGTGAGAGCGGAGTAAATTTGCCACTCACCGCTGAAGGCCAGTCACAGCAATCACAAAGGAGAACTGTTCAAGACTGTCTGCTCAAACTTATGCCCAGAGACTGCCAGGCTGACCTTCCATAGACACATAGGATTTCACTCAGAGAATGCAACATCTCATGCATTGAATTATCGAGACGTTACGCTCACTTCAAATTGCAGCCTTCCATAGAGATATTCACTTTTAAGCCCAAAGATGTGGGCATATATGAGAGAAAGCTGAGTTAAAGCAGCCAATTGTTCTATTTTCTCATACATTTATGTTGTTGCTCAAGTTTGTCATTTGTACAATGATCTAAACCCAGAGATTAATGCATAGCATTAATAAAATGCTCTATCCATTTTTTTTAACTATTCTTCATGATTTCCTTGCCATGGCACATTTTGCTTAATTCAACTGGCTGCATGATTTCTTGTTTAGGTCTCCACAAAATGACTGAGCCCCTCAGCAGTTATGAGTAATCCTGTGAAGAAATGAATGAAGACTCAATTATGGAGTGTGTTAAGTATAAGCTATACTGTGACTAGGAATGCATCTCTAGCAATTCAATGCAATGTGAAGGAAGATGGGGACTTGATATGAGTTAGATTTCAACGGGCTCACATAGGGAAGCATTTTCCACATTTCACTATACTTCCAAAATGTAGTAAGCTATCTTAAAATATATGTATTTTAATAAAAATGTGTTTTGGATGCTGAAATTATTTCTTTTTCAAAAAAGACACGGCTATATTTGACTGCTTTATTACTTATATAAATAAGTAATATATATATTTTATATATATTACTTATATATATAAATAAGTAATATATATAATTATTTTGTGATTTTTGTATTAAATTCACTGTTAATACTCAAAGTAATAGACATGCACATAATTTGGGGATATTTTGCATTCTTCCTACCAAGAAGATTTGGAATTAATTCTACTATAAATCTTCCATATAAGATGAAATATCAGTTTTCAAATTGCAACTACCCAGTGAGCTCCCTTTTACAATAAAGAGAAGAGATTTCACAAACAACACACATTACTTTCTAGATTTAGTTTCAGCTTCCGACCTTCACCCTGGTGGCTCAGATGGTAAAGTGTCTGCCTACAATGCGAGAGACCCAAGTTCCATCCCTGGGCTGGGAAGATACTCTGAAGAAGGAAGTGGCAATCCACTCCAGTACTCTTGCCTGGAAAATCCCATGGACAGAGGAGCGTGGTAGGCTACAGTCCATGGGGTCACAAAGAACTGGACACGACTGAGTGACTTCACTTTTTTTCTTTCTTTCTTTCCAACCTTCAAGCCCATTTATTTCTTTCTTTACTGTCACTTATAACTTCCTCTTGTACACTAATGTCTACTGATGGAGTTAGTTGTGAAATTTTGACTATTGCTAGAAGTTAGATTTTTCAACCACAGAGTGAAAAGTGAAAGTGAGATAACTCAGTCATGTCCAATGCTTTGCAACCTCGTGGACTGTAGCCTACCAGGCTCCTCCATCCATGGGATTCTCCAGGCAAGAATGCTGGAGTGGGTTACCATTTCCTTCTCCAGGGGATCTTCCCGACCCAGGGATCGAACCAGGGTCTCCCGCATTGGAGGCAGATGCTTTAACCTCTGAGCCACAATTCATGTGTTCTACTGTTAGGAGACCATCTCTGTAAATGTAGTAAATTCTTCAATGCCTAAATATTTATCAAACAACATTTCTAAGATTATTTGGAAAAATAACAGGAAATAGATCATACCAACAATTAATCAATTAGTTCTTAGGGAGAGAAAAGGCCAAGCAATCACATTCAATCAGGGGCACTGATTGTACTAGAGCTAACAGCCTATTGAAACAAACTGACTTTAGATTGTAGAAGAAAATAATTGCATTTGATATATAAGTATGTAGTTAACTTTATGAAGAGAGGTTCAAGTGGATTACAAATGGTGATCCAGATACACTCTTTCTTGCCATCTCTGCTACCTCAAGAATACAAGTACATGAATGTGATAGTAACATGTTTTGTTTAGATGAAGGTGAAAAACCATAGCTTTACATCTTGTCTTATTATCTCACAGACCCACTAACTTGATAACTGCTTGCAAAAGAGTATTCTACTTGTCTAGTTTGATTGCACCCAAAAATATTCCTACTAGTGCTTTGACGATCTTTAGCTTGGAGAGATAACAAACACAAGTAATCTTTGAAGGAAGTAGGTCAAGTGCTCATTAGCAAAAGTAGTATTAGTTATGTGGGATCCAATCAGGTTTTGTTTTTTTTTTCTTTATTGTGTAATAATCCCCTGCTCGTGTTTGTTACTTAAATTTTAGAAAACTTCCTGACTTTAGTTTGGCAATCCTTTGCCTCAAGTCTAACTTCTGACTCTTTTTCATATCTACCATCCCCAAATATTTCTTCACATATATTAAGATGGATCTTGTCTCATAATAGTGGTGATACTAAACTAGGTTAGGAGTAATCTTTTTTTTTAATGATGTAGTCACTTTATTTTTTTTAGAGGTTTTTTGTTTTTTTTTTATGTGAACTATTTCTAAAGTCTTCATTGAATTTGCTACAATATTGCTTCTGTTTTATATTTTTTGGCTTATTGGCCACAAGACATGTGGAACATTAGCTCTGCCACCAGATGTCAAATCCACACCCCCTGCATTGGAAAGGAAGTCTTAGCCATTTGAAAACCAGGGAAGTCCCAGGAATCTTTGATGATTATCCTTTGTCTTGCCTGAGATTCTTCTCCCTACTTCTAGTCTATTCAAACCCATTCACCCCTTGTTCCATGTCTATTGCACCATTTGAAATTTGGATAACTTGACAAGGTTTTTTGGAGAAAAAAATGACAACTCAATCCAGTAATCTTGCCTGAAAAATCCAAAGACAGAGGAGCCTGGCAGGCTACAATCTAAAGGGTAGCAGAGAGTTGGACAGACTGAGCCACTAAGGGCACATAAGCAATAAGTGTTTTTAAAAATATAATACATATTTTACAATATACATATTTTTAAAATACAGAAAATAGAAGGAAAAAAAAATCAAAGTACCAAAAACCTTATGAGAGAAGCCTCCAGCCGTTTCCTGCACATTCTACTTTTTAAAAGGCAAGTCTGATGAAAATCTCTATCGACTGAGACCCCTCCATGGATTTACATAACCCACAAGACAAGTTGAATGTTTCTTTTACTGAGGCAGATTAAGCTCTTCATAATCAGGCTCTTTCCTAATTATACCATACAATATCAGAATTCTGATGTAATGATTCTCAAACTTGAGCATCTATAATGCCTGCTCTCACATGAACCACTTTATTTATTATACAAAAACCTAGACAGCCTGCTCTGCCGTTATGACTGCATAGGTCTAAAATGTGCTGTGCTTAGTCATTCAGTTGTGTCTGACTCTTTGCAACTTCAGGGACTGTAGCCCGCCAGATGCCTTTGTCCATGGAGATACTCCAGGGAAAAATACTGGAGTGGGTAACCTATCACTTCTCCAGGGGAACTTCCTCACCCAGAAATCAAACCGAGGTCTCCTGCATTGCAGGCAGATTCTTTACCAGCTGGGTTACCAGGGAAGCCCAGGTCTAAAATAGGGCCCCCAAATTTGCATTTTTAACATTCACTCTCTGGGAGATTCTGGTGCAAGTGGCTGCCAAGCCAGGCTAAGAATTATTTCTCTTGGCACATAGTCTTCACAATTGGCTCTGTTTCACCACTGTGATTTCACACATGCTATTTCCTCTATAAGGAAAGCACTACCCATCTTTTAAAAACATATTCCTAATGATCCTTCAAGACAAAACATCAGCACTGATAAGATTTGCTTGAAGGTAGAGGAGAAAACGGGGCTTCCCTGGTGCTCAGCAGTCAAGAATCTGCCTGCAATGCAAGAGAACTGGGTCCAATCCCTGGGTCAGGAAGTTTCCCTGGAGGAGGGCATGTCAACCCACCAGTATTCTTGCCTGGAGGATCTCACGGACAGACAAGCCTGGCAGGATATAGTCCTAGTGTCACAAACAGTTGGACACAATTGAAACAACTGAGCATGCACGCTTGTACCTTACGTCTGAGGATCAGGGGGTGTCCATGATAAAACCTGCTAAGATAGAACATGACAGTCATATAAACATACTAGACCTGGATGCAGAGATGAGAGATGGAGTTCAGTAAGGGTTGGTGAGGGAGGGAGTGAAAAAAGAATGAAGTCCTTTGCACACTTTTAAATGATTTTTTTTTTCAAATATGGAGTTGTATGAGCTCTTTATGTATTTTGGATATTAACTCTTACCAGACACATCATTTGCAAATATCTTCTCCTACTCAGTAGCTTGTCTGTTTTATTGATGGTTTCCTTTGCTCTGGAAAAGATTTTACATTTGGTTAGGTGCCATTGGCTTTTTGTTTTTGTTTCCCTTGCCTGAGGAGACAGATCCTATATATATATATATATATATATAATATATATATATAGCTAAGACTTATTTATGTCAGAGAGTGTAACACCTATGTTTTCTTCTAGGACTTTTGTGGTTTCTGGTCTCAGGCTTAATTTAATCCATTTTGAGAAAAAGATCTGAATATATGTTTTTCCAAAGAAGATATACAGTCCAACAGGCATATGACAAGAAGTTCATCATCACTAGTTATCAGGAAAATGCATATCAAAACCACAGTAAGCTATCCCCTTACACCCATCAGAATGGCTATTATCAAAGAGACAGAAGTAAAAAGTATTGAAGAGGATGCTGAGTAATGAGTACTCTGGTACACTGCTGGTGGGAATGTAATTGGTACAAGCACTATGCAAAACAGTATAGAGGTTTCTCAAAAAACTAAAACTAGAACTACCATATGATCCAGCAATTCTACTCCTGGGTATATATTTGAAAAAAAAAAACTAAAACATTAATTTAAAAAGATACATGCACCTCAATATTTATAGCAGTATTATTTACAATAGACAAGCTATAGAAGCAGCCTAAGTGTCCAACAGCTGAATGGATAAAGAATATTTGGTGTGTAATGTTAATACACACATAATAGAGTATTACTCAGCCATAAAAAGAATGAAATTTGACCATCTGCAACAAAATGGATGGTCGTGGAGCGTATGCATAGTGAAGTAAGTCAGAGAAAGATAAACATACATGCTTTCACTTATGTGTGGAATCTAAGTTGTTTTTTTTTTTTAAATAAATAAATATAACAAACAGACTCAGATATAGAGAATAAACTAGCGGTTACCAGTGGGAAGAAGAGTCAAGGAGGAGTGAGACATGGGGGAGGAGATTAAGAGAAACAGCTACTAGGTATAAAAGAAGATAAAGGATGTGATGTACAGCACAGGGAATATAACCAACATTTTTGTAATAACTAAATGGAATATAGTCTATAAAAAGTATCCATTTACTATGTTGTATACTTGAAGCTAATACAATACTAAATATCAGTTATGCTTC
Organism: Cervus elaphus; assembly: GCF_910594005.1. Lineage (NCBI taxonomy): Eukaryota > Metazoa > Chordata > Mammalia > Artiodactyla > Cervidae > Cervus > Cervus elaphus. The sequence goes on along the minus strand of NC_057815.1, from coordinate 80,858,635 downwards.
AATAAAGGATTCCAAAAAGATAAGAATGAGAAGGGAGAAATGAAAGAAGGGGAAACAGAAAGAAGGAGAAATCGAAGTATAATTGTATAAAACATGGATAAAGACAGTTGAGGAAAAAAATAACCTCAGGAAAGGACGTACATTTAGCCATGGCTTAAAACTGTTGACTAACTTTAAAAGAATGAGACAGAATTTTACTAATGTTTAATATTTAAAAAGAGATATTCAAAAAGTCAGATGGCAAAGCCAAATAAATGTTCAAAGTAACCCCTTCTCAGAATAAGAAAAATAATTTAAGATACTGGCATGCCTAAAAGTGTAATTAATGTTATATAAAAAGGCTAAGATGATAGTTGCACTCATCTCAGACACTAGCAAAACAATACTCAAAATTCTACAAGTGAGGCTGCGACAGTATGTGAACCGTGAACTTCCAGATGTTCAAGCTGGATTTAGAAAAGGCAGAGGAACCAGAGATCAAATTGACAGCATCTGTGGATCATAGAAAAACCAAGAAAATTCCAGAAATACATCTACTATTGCTTTTGATTATACCAAAGCCTTTGACTGTATAGATCACAACAAACTGGAAAATTCTTCAATATATGGGAATACCAGACCATCTTACCTGCCTCCTGAGAAATCTGTATGCAGGTCAAGAAGCAACCGTTAGAACTGGACGTGGAACAACAGACTGGTTCCAAATTGGGAAAGGAATATGTCAAGGCTGTATATTGTCACACTGCTTATTTAACTTATATGCAGAGTACATCATGCTGGGCTGAATGAAGCATAAGCTGGAATCAACATTGCCAGGAGAAATATCAACATTTCTTAAAATTGATCAATATTTCAATCAAATATCAGTAATCTCAGATATGCAGATGACACCACCCTTAAGGCAGAAAGTGAAGAAGAACTAAAGAGCCTCTTGATGAAAGTGAAAAAGGAAAGTGAAAAAGCTGGCTTAAAACTCAACATTCAAAAAACTAAGATGAGGGCATCTGATAACATCACTTCATGGCAAATAGATGGAGAAACAACAGAAAAACTGACAGATTATTATTTTTTTGGGCTTCAAAATCACTGCAGATGGTGACTGCAGCCATGAAATTAAAAGATGCTTACTCCTTGGAAGAAAAGCTATGACAAACCTAGATAGCATATTAAAAAGCAGAGACATTACTTTGCCAGCAAAGATCCATCTAGTCAAAGCTGGTTTTCCCAGTAGTCATGTATGGATATGAGAGTTGGACCATAATGTAGGCTGAACACCTAAGAATTGGTGCTTATGTGCTATGGTGTTGGAGAAGATTCTTGAGAGTCCCTTGGACTATGAGATCAAACCAGTCAATCCTAAAGGAAATCAATCCTGAATATTCATTAGAAGGACTAATGCTGAAGCTGAAGCTCCAATACTTTGGTGACTTGATGCGAAGAGCTAACTCATTGGTAAAGTCTCTGATTCTGAGAAAGATTGAGGGCAGAAAGACAAGGGGACAATAGAGGAGATGGCTGGATGGCATCACTGACTCAATGGACATGAGTTTGAGCAAGACAGCATCCTCTGGGAGATGGTGAAGGATAGGGAAGCCTTGCATACAAAGAGTCCATGGGTGATGGGTCACATGGGTCACTAAAGAGTCAGACACAACTGAACAACAAGTTATCAAGCTTCATGAATAAAGAATAAAATATTCTAAGTATATAGGCAAGAGGACCACATCACTAACAAGAGAAATCAAACTGGCCTCAGACTGCCCTACAACCACATTCAATGTTAGAAGGTAAAGTTGTTATGGGCACATTTCTGAAAGGAGAAAAAAGTCTCACCCAGGAAAATTATACCCATTCAAGTTGTCATTCCATATAAAGACGTCAGACAGACATCTCAAATATGTTGCTGCTGCTGCTACTGCTAAGTCGCTTTAGTCGTGTCCGACTCTGTGCGACCCCATGGACTGCAGCCTACCAGGCTCCTCCATCCATGGGATTTTCCAGGCAAGAGTACTGGAGTGGGTTGCCGTTGCCTTCTCCATCAAATATGTTAGAACACTAGAAATATAGTACACATGAATTCTTCTAGGAAAAAAATGGAATTCAGCAAACCAGAAGATCAATAAAAATAAAGAAAGAAAAGGCATAATAGAAGCAGTGATGGTGAACATTAAATCTAGTAAATGTTTGGCTATGACTAACATCTGGAGAATTGTGTTTGCAGAACAGATGGCAAATTTTATAAACTCTAACAGCTTAAATATTACAACTAACAAACACTGAATGATGTGAGGTGGAGAATTAGAAGAAAGTGTAAGAATGCTAATCACCTTCCCTTCAGAATAGAGAATGTATTGACGTTACCCAAAACTGAAAGAGGTCATTTAAAAATCACACAGAGATCCCAAGAACTTTAAGGTTCTTTTCTTATTCATATAGAAAACTTACAGGAATGAATGTTTTTGGAGGAAAGAAAAAGGTTTCATTGGTTTTTCCATTTTGAATGTTTTTTCTCTGCAAAGTTCCAGTGAACAAACCTAGTTTTGAAAATATTTCTATTCATATACACCCATCTCTACACCTGTTTCTGTATGCATACATTCCAATAGATATATCTGGAAGAACATAAAAATATCAAGATCCATGGGGTTTTGGATAATTTGTTGCTTTATAATTTTGTGTATGGCTTGAATTCTCTTATGATCCCATGTCATCTTGATGGAAAAAAGCAAAAGCTTTACTGACACATGAAATCAATTTGTATTTTGATAGAAATATTTCTGGCTTTTTTGTTTGCCAAGTACTGCGGAAAGGCTGAGAGAAAATGATAGCATTTGTTTCAGCACTGGAAATATTTATCCTCCCTGTAGCATCCTCACTACAACAAATGAAAGGCAGTATGGAATGGCAGCAAAGGGCAATGAAGTGACAGCTTTGAGAAAGACATCCCTTATCTAGACCATTCAATCATAAAACTACCTGGTCACTCTTAACATCCATTCACACACTTTGGAGACTGGAGGTTGTGATTTTGGACACAGTTTTTGATTAATAAAAGCCCACTGAGTTGTTATACACTAAATTGTAAGGCTTTTTTCTTACAGACAGCTTATTGGGTGACAGTCAACTAAAGTCAAAAGAAACACTTATTAAGAGCTAAACTCTTTCGAGGTGTTGTTTTCTTCCTGAAAATATACACATAACAAAAATTCAAATGTCCAGAGAAATGGCATGATCAGAAGCAGGTAGAAGGGCTCTGAGCCATATGGAATAAAGAGTAGTGTGTGATCCCTATAAACACTGGTGCTTTTTATGATATATCTCCAGGCTTTCAAATAGTTTATTTAATTTTATTTATTGAGTAAGACTGAAGCTAAAAGCTACCACAATGATGCCAAAGGTTTCCCTTTATTTCCATCATACTACCATTAATAATAGTTTCATTTTTCCATTTTCTTCCCATTTTAACAGACAGGATGCAATAAATGCAAATGAATTTTAACCTACACAGCTGAAATTGAGCAGGTGATTTCACAGTTAGAGCCATCTTTCATGAGCCAATATGTAAAAGTCGAATTAGAGTCAAGAAAAGTTTCAATGAAGAACACAAATGTGCCAAGTGTCCAGAAGCCAAAAGTATAACATTCAAGGACTAATTGTAACCCAAAGAGCACCAGAAGACTTTAAATATTCTTTACATTTGTTGAACTAGAGACTTGGAAAATGTGATTGCAAAAGGCCAAAGAAGAGTGAACTTGTCATGAGTGGGTACAGCCATGGTAAGGAGATGGTTAGAGACACCACAACCAACAAAGGCTGGTTTCTCAAAGGTCATGAGAAAATACTCTAAATTCAATTGGAAATGAAAGGAATGATGGGGCTTTCCCTATAACTGAAATACAGGAACATTTAAATAAATTACTTAGACTTCTGGAAAAGAGGCCTATAGCAGTTGTGATAGCATATTCATTTGAAAATTTGACAAACGTTTCCTCTTCTACTCTGCTGCCCCAGAACCACATCCCTTCCCCTCTCTCCAGGTAAATTTACAGGAAAACCACAGCCAGTTATATTCTCTAGCTGCATTCACTGCATAGAACAAGATAATCTAACCAGAAGAAAACTGGTGCAAGCTGGTTCAGCTCCAAAAGTGGGACAATATTGCCTTGCAGCTCATTACCATCTCAGCAGAATAGTAAGATCTCCCTTGCTCCTCCTCCAGCCATGATGGCTCAACTTGCTTCTGACGCAGATGCCAAAGGACCCTACAATGGCAGAAAAGGAGTGGCATCCCAGTTTCAGGAAAACTATTCCCAGAAAGCCAGTGCATATGCCTCCCCCTCATTAAACTTGCCCTGAAAATCTTGCCTTAATCATCCCCCCAACTGAGAAGCTTATTTTGAGCCAAGTTCCTTCTTCTCCATTCTCTGGCTGTTGAATAAAGACTGTGCTGTTTCAATCTCAGCATTGATTTTGTTATTGACTGGATGAATTCTTATGGAAAAAGAACTCTTTCTGGCCAAGGTACAGGGCCTCAGCTGAACCCCTCCAAGATGGGGTCCATACAACCAATTCAGTAACCGCTCCATAAAACTATCCTTTCTTTCAACATGAGGATGAACATATGCAGAGAAACTTCACTGCAAATGTTTCTCATATCATCAACTTGAAGAAATTGCCCTCTCTTTGGAATCTCACAGATGTAGAAATCATTATGTCTGCAGAAGAGAAAGGTAAGAAATAAGATTTCATATGAGTGGAATATTTTCATGAAAATTTTTAGTAACATAGCAAATAGAAGGGAAAGTGGCAGAAATATGGTAAGTACATAGAGTCAATTGTCCAGAAATAAAATGTTTCTCTAAAGCCAGTAGTGTCCTGAAAATTCTTATATCAAGACAAGAAATAGAAGAGAGGAGATGTTTATATACAGATTTGGTAAATATTTGATGCTATCAAGAGCTGTTTTAGTATTAAATCATTTATGGCATTACATTTGAAATATTTAACTGTTCAGTACATATCAAAACATTTTATCTTATAATTTGATTTATGGTTCTTACCATGAATTTAGACCACCTGAGATTTAATTTTTGGAAAATATCTGCGAATTTTAGGCCTTGAGAAAATTACTGAAAGCTCTGTGCCTCAGTTTTTTCATTTGTAAAAAGAATAACAGTATCTCCCTCACATGGTGGGGAACATTAGATGAAATAATAATTAAACACTTAGAATGATATGCAGCACAAATGTTTAATAAAGATTAGCTATAACAACTGATTCATTATGTACCAAACAATAGGGTCAAACTTATGTGCTAGACAAAGATCTAAGTAACTTATATATATCAGCTGACTTAATCCTTCCATGGCCTATGGGATGGACTTTATTGTTTTCTCCTCTTCACAGAAGACAGAATAGTTATGCATATTGTCAAAAGTCTGTATTCTTAATCATGTATTTGATGCTTAATTTTGGCTACACTAATTGAATCACCTGAGAAGCTTTTAATAGTCCTGATTATCAGGTGAATTGGTACCCTAACCCAATTCAATCATGGTAAGTCTAGTTACCATTTGTCACCATATAAAGTTATTATAATAATACTAAGTTCCCTATGCTGTACATTAGATCCCTGTGACTTAGTTATAATACCAAATACAGTATAAAGCTATGTACATAGTTGTAAATACACTTTAAATGATAGAGTTCAACAAAATCTAAATCTAAAGAGGCATCTTACTCTAAAAGTGGTGTAAATCTGGAAGGAAAAATAAAACTTGTCTCAATAAAATACTAAGAAAATCTAATAAATTGGGGGTATGGAGTAGGTTAATGAGAACAAATTAGTTATTCAAGTGGGAAAAAAGCACACTTGCAGGATTATATTACTCAAGATCAAATCAAACATTGATAACAAATGATATATATAAGTTGTTAAATGAGGTATATAAATAGTTCTTAGGGCTAGAACATACTCTACCTTCAAGAGAAAACATCTAAATACATAATCCAGAATACTGTGAGTAATTTGATAGTTTTCCAATGATTTACAATTCAAATTTTAACCTTTTCATATTTTTAATAAAATATTTCTCATCTAGTCTATATGTCCCACTTAAATTTGACTTTTATAAAATGAAAATCAAAACAGCCTGCGATAACGCAATCAGGCAACAGGGAGAATGGAGATTAATTTCCCCTCCATTTCTACCAAGATGGATAAGGTTAAAATCAGCTTTTGCTATTCCACCAAGCTGCCCTTTCCTGTTTATAACCTTCCTTTGTCTTCTGTGTACTTCTATAAATATGCTAAAATGTTATTGGATATGCAACTAGGAAAGATAGCATTTATGTAAAAATATTAGTTTACATTGTAAACTAAGAACTTTTTATGATAATACAGATGGAGGGTAAGAATATGTATTGTTTTGTAATCATTGCCAAGGCTCCTCCTAAAAGTTTAATGCAAGGCAATAAAGAATGAATAAACCACATTTTAAATGGAGAAATATTTCTTTCAAGTTAACTTTTATATCTAAATGTCTCTTTCTACTCCTTCTTGCCTCAGACCTTCCTTAATACCCAAGGAATTTTGTAATTATGAGGAAATGTAATACAACTTAAATCATAGATGGAATAATTCTGCAATAGATCTACTTAATTTCATAAATTCTACTTGCTGAAAGCTATGGATGGTTGGAGATACGAATGAAATAGGGTAGAGCTGCAAGGGTCCATTTAGTACCATCTGGTTTTCATTCAAAATACTTTGATTATCTAGTCTCTCACACCTGCTGTACATCCTTAAAACCTCTTGAATCCACCCTGAAAATTAAGGGAGAAAATGTCATTTTACGCTTTCCATTTTTTATTCCTGACATCTTCCCTATAGTTACTTCCCACAGTGTGGCTCAGATGGTAAAGAATCTGCCTGCAATACAGGAGACCTGGATTCAATCCCTGGGTCATGAAAATCTCCTGGAGAAAGGCATGGCAACCCACTCCAGTATTCTTGCCTGGAGAATCCCATGGACAGAGGAGCCTAGCAGGCTATAGTCCATGGGGTTGCACAGAGTCAGACATGACTGAGCAACTAACATTTTCACTTTCACAGTGTTTTGAACACTACGTAACAACTAACTTCTGGAATTTTATTAAGATCTGTTACCTGAAATATTCTTTTGTTGTCATTGTAAGAGGGTATTTGCTCATAATGTAAAGTCACTGAAGGGATCAGCAGAAAGAAATTGTACTGGAACTTCCCTTATCTGCTAAAGCAGAGAATCCTGAAAATACAGTTGTTATTACTGCCACCCCCACTGCCTGAATCCTATTTGAAGAATGACCCTCAGCAGGAAAGGTGTAGTTTTAGCTGTCATGAGCCCACCTCTACTACAAGGGAGCTTCCAGCCAGTAAGTAGTCTGTTCATTAGCATCCAAATGAAAATACCCAATAGAAGCTTCCGTAATTGTCCAATGAGATCTCAGTTACCACCACCCCTTTTCCTAAACTGATACATAGACGCTCTCCTCTGTATATTCTAAGTTACTCACTACTGAATACTCCTACATGGGGATTAAACTTTTCTCCAATTAATCTGCTTATTGTCAGTTAATTCACAGAACTCCAACCACATGGCCTACAGTGATAGAGGAGAAGTTTTGCTTCCCAACATAACAATCCCACACAGATGCTTGATATTTGTAGATGTTTCTGGAGGAAAGAAGTCTGGGACAAGTAAATGATTTTTTCAGGGTGTTTCAAAACATCATAAGGAGTATATGAGTCCCACCAAATATTTGAATTCTCTGTATGCTGGCAACGTAGACCATAGCCCAACTTATGATATTTTAATGTAGCAAATCTTAGTAGGATTTTAAATCTTTCCAGTACTTCAACTGACAATTGGCCAGAATTGACTATTGGTTTCAGCTACAACTTATTTAAGTTGCAAACAACTAGAGAAGAGGTAAAAGAAATTATTGGGTCAAACCCATTTTCTTGTCTTAAGAGCATGGAAAACATGCTCCTTAGAAGTGTAAGGTTCATATATGACAGCCAGTTGACGACATGTTTAAAACAACCCAATTCTAACCTTGAATACAGTTTACTTAGCTTGAGTCAGACAAAACAATTTTTAGCCAATTAATATGATCAAATCATCAAATACTTGCTACTTACATTATACAGTATCTCCCAAATATTGAATAGGATTCACTAATACTTGAAAAAGTCATTGTTTACTTGAAATTCAAGGTAAACTGGGAATCCTGTGTTTTATGTAGCTGTTCTATTTTTTTGAGTTTTCTGGAGGATTACAATGTGGAGGTAATGTTAAAAGTTACTACAATGAGGTGACTACATCTGTTTGTAATATCCTTTCCTCTTACTGTGTTTCAGATGATTCTTCAGGGAGAAGAGATAACAGAGCATGAACAAACCTTCAGTGTCAGCCTTTATTGACATAAGTAAAGCAAATATAAGTCTCCATAACCACGTCTTAAATTACTACTGAATATAAACAAAGGTAATTTCAAGGATTCAACACATTAATTGAACAGAAGCATAGCTCTGCCTCTGAGGCCTATATAAGAATTAACCATTTAACAAAGTTCTGAGGGAATGGGATATGGAACTTCCATGCAAAGGACTCTTTCTTCAATATGAAAAAGGAAGCGTACAGGGGTGGGAGATCATGCCACTGCAAGTGTGGTTCATTGAAGAGCATCAGCTGGAAGCTTGTTAGAAATTCACTCTCTCAGGACAGGACATATCCAGACCCACTGAATTAAAACTGCTGTTTTAACAAGATCTCCAAATGCTTCATATACACACTAAAGTTTAGGAAGATCAGCTGTAGACAATTGGCTTCTAAAAAGGATGGGCATCCAGGGTCACTAAAAAGAAAGAAGACATAAAATAAGGCAGTAAAGCCTTTCAAATGGAGGTATTTTTCCCTTGACCAGTTTCTACAAGCAAGAGGTAGCCCCTAGTACCCATAAACATGAGTTATTCAAGTGAAAGCATTTAGTCTCTTCAAACTACTATAACAAAAATCTAACCACAGACTGGCTACCTGAAACAACAAATATCCAGTTCTCACAGTTCTGGAGGCTGGGCAATCCAAGGTCAAGGCAGTAAGGATGGACTAGATGTCTGGTGTGATCACTCTTCCTGATTCAAAGATGCCTGGCTGTCTTCTCACCATTCCCGTGAATGGCAGGAGAGGCAACGCAGCCTGCTGGCTCTCTTTTATAAGAACACAGATTCTGCTCCTGAGGGCTCCACCCCTATGACCTCATCACCTCCTACAGGTCCCACCTTCAAATACCCTCACATTGGGAATTAGGTTTCAACATATGAAATTTGGGAAACCAAAACATTGTTCCTAGTTATACTCCTTGACCCTCCAGACTCAACAAGCCTAACCAGCTGAACTAACTAACTAAGGCCACTTCACTGCCATTTATGTACAACTCAAAGAACTTGGGCTATAATGCAGAATGTTTGAAAAAAGAACATGGGGCATTTTCTAACCAAATTTAAATCTTGTATAAAAAAGTAGATATGAATATTTCAGGTACCTCAGCAAAATCTGCAGCCAGAATGCCAGGTCAATCTTGTTTTAAGTATATACATATTGATAAAAATCTGATCTTAACTACATTTATTTGAGAAGTAACTCTACTATAATGTATGATAGCCGTATGAGTGCCAAGGACAAGCGTATATTTAATAGAGTTTGTAATCGCATAACTTTAAAATTACCTTGAGGAACTTTGCCAGTCTTCCTACCAAGGACAAGAAATACTAATATGTATAGTAGAATTAAATCATATTTTATTTAGATATATTCTCATCCACTGTTTTTAAAGTACTAGTGCGGATCTTTCCTAAGCAATTATGGCAACTTTCTGAGTTGTATCTCAACACGAGTCCTGCCAAGAAAGGAGGTACAATGATTCGGGGGGGGGGGGGGGGGAAGAAAAAAGCTTAATTAAGTCAATATATTCAAATAACTATCTCATTTATCAAAGGGGGAGGGGATGATAGAGGAATTGATTGGGTCAGTTGTAAAGTGGAACTTGATAATTAATTGATTTGTGATGATTAATATAGCTGAACCTCTCCCCTCACTTCTTTCAATCCAGGCAAAAGGGATAGTTAGAGTGTGATTAGATGAAAGCAATATAGGCTCTGGAAAGATTGTACTCCTGTGTTTTCTGGGACAATATAAGTGTGCAACAAAACTGTCACAAGAAACATGCTTCTTTTCAATTTCAGTAGCAAGCAATAGGCATTTATCAAAGAAAATTGAACTGAGGCTGTTGCTGCAGAACCAGAAAGAAATTAGATTCAAATGATTTTTACCAAGTAGGCCAAAACCCTCTGATAAAAACAAACAGATCTATTATTTCTACCTCCCCTGGTTGCTTGCAGGCAGGACCAGGTCTTTAAAGAGCAGTTTTTTTTCCATATGGCCACGGATGAGGGAAGACGCTTCTCCCCAGTGTGGAGAGTAAATGTCCATGTGTCTATGGCAAGCAAGATAATTGATTTTCCCTCGCTAGTGATTGGTTTAGAAATAAGGTGCATGACACCATTCTGCACCATGAATGTGATTCTGCTGAGCACCTATAGTTTCCTTTACTTTTAAATAGAGATATATAAGGAGAGACTTCTATTCTATCTCTGGATGAAATTATCTGCCCAAGACTTGAAATTGCAACAAGCTCTCTTAGGGCCATGGGACAAGCTGACCTAAGAAAACAAACCAACATTGTAAAGTTAGCAGAGAGGAAAAATGAAAAGCACCTGAGTCCCAGATCATATAACCAAGTCTATGAATAAATTAAATCTCATATCACATAATTTGCTACCTAAGATAACAAAACTGTTTTGAGTTTGATCTCTTTTACTTGAAGCCAAACTTTCCCAAGCACTAAAAAACCATCAGTAGGAGATTCTATTATTCATATCCCATTTACTTGAAAGAGACACATCATGCACATTATATGTCTACACTCAAACAAAGGGAAGAATGTCCTGCAAACTTAAGGCATAATGCTATTTCATTCAGTACAGAATAGACCACTAGTGCTTCCTTCTATAATGTGTAGACATCTACACGCCATGCTTCTTCAACTTTTATACTTGTGAGTTAACCAATCAGAACTTAAAATATCAAGATGATTTTCACCTAATATATGATTTCCACTGAGGTTGATTCTCCCTGGTTTCTTGGTCATTATATATGATATTCCCTCAGATTGCCATAACTAGCATGAAGGACTCTATGTTGCAAGGAAAAGTCTCAACTCAAATTAGCTAGGAAAATAGAAAGAATTTATTGACTTACAAAATCTAGGTGCTCTAGTTACATCAGCAAGGATTCTCTTTATCTACTGCCTTCTAAGGGCATTGACTCTATTCCCAGGCTCTATAATCTTTAATCAAAACAATGTCAACACAGCTGTCCCCAGTCCAGTTTCAGGGTAGACAAATGACTACAGCAGCCTCAAATCCTAACACCAGAGCACCCAGGGAAAGAGAGGAAGATCTCTTTCTCAGAAGATTCAACAAACATCTCACTACTCATTGGCTCTGATTTGTAGATAGCAATTGGCTAGGCTAGAATAGTGGTCCTCAACCTTCTCAGCACCAAGGATCGATTACTTGGAAGACAGTTTTTTCCAGAGTGGGTAGAGGCGATGGCTTATGGATGATTTAGTGCAGTACAGTTATTGTGCACTTTATTTCTAATCTAATGCTACTGAGGATCTGACAGAAGGTACAATTCTGTGGTCTGGAGGTTGGGAACCCCTGGGTTAAAAGGAAGAAGCACATCAAATGGTGTAAACTGTTGTCAACACCTGAAATGAGCTTCAGTTCAGTTCAGTTGCTCAGTCGTGTCTGACTCTGCAACTTGATGAATTGCAGCACACCAGGCCTCCCTGTCCATCACCAACTCCCAGAGTCCACCCAAACCCATGTCCATTGAGTCGGTGATGCCATCCAACCATCTCATCCTATGTTGTCCCCTTCTGCTCCTGCCCCCAATCCCTCCCAGTATCAGGGTCTTTTCCAATGAGTCAACTCTTCACATGAGGTGGCCAAAGTGTTGGAGTTTCAGCTTCAGCATCAGTCCTTCCAATGAACACCCAGGACTGATCTCCTTTAGGATGGACTGGTTGGATCTCTTTGCAGTCCAAGGGACTCTCAAGAGTCTTCTCCAACACCACCATTCAAAAGCATCAATTCTTCAGTGCTCAGCTTTCTTCACAGTCCAACTCTCACATCCATACATGACTACTGGAAAAACCATAGCCTTGACTAGACGGACCTTTGTTGGCAAAGTAATGTCTCTGCTGTTTAATATGCTATCTAGGTTGGTCATAACTTTCCTTCCAAGGAGTAAACGTCTTTCAATTTCATGGCTGCAATCACCATCTGCAATGATTGTGGAGCCCAGAAAAATAAAGTCAGCGACTGTTTCCACTGTTTCCCCATCTATTTGCCATGAAGTGATGGGACCAGATGCCATGATCTTAGTTTTCTGCATGTTGAGCTTTAAGCCACTTTTTGACTCTCCTCTTTCCTTTCATCAAGAGGCTTTTTAGTCCCTCTTCATTCTCTGCCATAAGGGTGATGACATCTGCATATCTGAGGTTACTGATATTTCTCCTGGCAATCTTGATTCCAGCTTGTGCTTCTTCCAGCCCAGCATTTCTCATGATGTACTCTGCATATAAGTTAAATAAGCAGGGTGACAACATACAGCCTTGACGTACTCCTTTTCCTATTTGGAACCAGTCTGTTGTTCCATGTCCAGTTCTAACTGTTGCTTCCTGACCTGCATACAGGTTTCTCAAGAGGCAGGTCAGGTGGTCTAGTATGCTCATTTCTTTCAGAATTTTCCAGTTTATTGTGATCCACACAGTCAAAGGCTTTAGCATAGTCAATAAAGCAGAAATAGATGTTTTTCTGGAACTCTCTTGCTTTTTCGATGCTTAAGTCCACCTAAACAAATGGGTTGATGAAGAAATGGAGACATCCAAAAAGGAGAACTATGGTGCTAGTGAGGAATGGATACCAGGGAGGCAAAAATAAATATCCACTACACCTTGGAGAAATGAGAATGGATTATTTAAAGAGACCATGCATGAAAATGAGTGAAATTTTATTTCAATTTATTATTCTTAAATCTTACTATTTTTTATGTCTAATTACTACCTAACCAGTTTAGGAATAAAGGTCGCAGATTTACCTATGGGGGTTGGACAAATAGAAAAATCACATACACTATGGTACAATTCTTGCATTCCATGGCTTGTATTTAGTGGCTTGATTATTTATTGCATGCATTTTTATTTTCTTTCTAACATTAAATTCCATATCCACAACACCCACAGTATCTGTCACTTGTCTTATTTTGAAAGCTGCAAGAAAACAACACACAAAAGAAATGTCAAAGAAGTTTAAAAGTACTTTTGTCTATGATTAAAACTTGGGCACAAACCTGCCCCACCCCGTTCTGTTTCTCTCTAATAACTTTACTTGAGTGATTACTGGTTGGCTGGGGGTGGGGGGGGAAAGGAAAGGAAATTTTAAATAGAAATATTAGTTTTTAATGCTCATACTTTCCACATAGTAAATTTTCCTCTCACATTAAATACTTGCATGGTGTATTCAGCTATGCCCCATTTAGCACCACGTTATACAATTTTGAGCTAATTGAACGTTATTTCCTATTAAGATTACCACTGTGTTATGTCATTCATCTTATTGCAAGTTTCTGCTCTCTTGAACAATGAAGAATACAAAACAGCATAGAAATACAGGATATGACTCTCATTATTGTTACTATACTTTAATAGTTTTAATGAGGTGAAGTGAAGTGAAGTGCAGTTGCTCAGTCGTGTCCGACTCTTTGTGACTCCATGGACTGTAGCCTACCAGGATCCTGAGTCCATGGGATTTTCCAGGCAAGAATACTGGAGTGGGTTGCCATTTAATGAGGTAGGGCTTAGTAATTCATAAGAAAGATCATGCAATTTTCAACAGTGCAATTTTAAAAGTGGCTTAGTATCTGCTCGATTTACCCAAGGTTACATCAAATATGGATCACATTATAAGCTTCAGGTAAAAATTACAACTATCCATACCAATATCATGAGAAAATCATCATCTGATGCATTTATTAAGAATCATTAAAACTCAGGCAACATATTCTATTGTAATGGAACTGTATTTCACTAATTGATCCTTTAGACATTTATGCAAGCATTCAGGCATGTTCTCACTTAGGCACTGTATATACACAATATAACTGGACACAAACCTTGCCTCTAAAGAGTTCACTATTTAACTTGTCCACACTCTTAGGCAATTTAATGTAAGGTAAGTTTCTCAACTTCTCTGTGCCTCAATTTATTTAGCTGCTTAATGCAGATGATAACAGTACCTACCTTAAAGTTCTGCTGTGACACTGAAATAAGAAAATACACACAACACGCTAACAACAGCTCTGGCAACCTCATATGCACTCATTAAATATTAGCTGTTATTTTTAGTATAAGAGAAGAAAGCTTACAAAACTACAAATTCAATTAATTTGTTCAATATATTCTGAGTGCGGAGTTCTACATAAGTCTCTGAGAATAAAGAATAAGACAACTACATTTTCTGCCTTCATAGGCATCCAGTCTAACTTAGCTATGAAACCAATTATAGTAATATTCAAAGGAAGTGTACAACATGAAACAGACAATATAAAATATTGAATATTTAGTATATTCCACACTTTGTGCCAGAAACTTGAGAAAAATAATCTCATTTTATTTCATGAGGCACAGCTCCAACAGTGGCCCAACCTTACACATTTCATAAAGAGTAAAACCAAGATCCAAATATAGATCTATTTTCTAAACTTTCCTCTCTAATGGCTTCTTAACTCATAGAAAGCAATTAGAGTAGTTGGCGAAGTCTTCTCCAAGAAAATAAAGAGCTTTGAAAGATCACTTTGAAAAATAAATTTGAACTAAACTTACATCATTATTTCCTAATGTGTGTTCTGTGGAATATTATTTGCATAAGATACTAATGTAGTCAGTCAACACTGACAAGATATTAGTGGTAGAACAGTTTTTTAATCTCCTTGATTCTCATAAAATCAAAGCAACTATGAAAACAAAACCAAAAACCTACAAAAATTATATTAAAAAAAAGAGCATTTTATCTTCAAGACTCAATAATATGAAGGGGCAACTATAATGCCAACTATAATGCCTGCATGATATCAATATCCATGTGGAAACAGGGAAGAAACTGAGTCTGAAACTGAGTCTGATGAAACAGAATCAGAAAATCCTAAAACTGCCAATAGATTATTTATAGTGGACCAACCCTCTGAACCAAGGTGTGGTTTTACATGCTCACAGGTGAGTAGGAGTCTATGGTGAAGCCTGAAGACTGAAGCACACTCTAAATCAATCTGCCAAGGACCCCAGGACAAACAGCAGCCATAGAGAAACTTTTGGAAACTGATTTAAAATTGAACAAAGCCAAAACAGGAGAAGAAAAAAGAGAGAATGTTCAGATAAAAACAAAGAAAAGAATAAGGAAATCTCTCAAGCATGAGAACATGGCTTAAGACTTCACAAAATAACAGAAGAGGTTTAAAACAGCATTTATAACCAATTTCCCCCTTCTAAAAGCAACAGAATAAAAATATAATTAAAAATAATCAACCAAAAAACTTGCAGTGAAATATTTTAAAAAGATATTATTAAAAAAGAGAATAAGGATCAGAATAACACCCCTGTAATTAAAGTCATACCAGCAAGATCTGCCTAGAAATTGATGAAAAATGCAACCAATATTCCCAAATGTATAGAAATATATAAAGAAAAAGTAGACAAAATATGGAAGTACAGCATAAATGACAAATAGTAAAACTTAAAAACTGGTTTTAGAAATTAAAAAGTAGATATATTTTTTAAAAAAGAAGTCTAAACCAAAAAGAACACAAGACCAAATGAACACACACAACATGCACACTTCAAAGGAAATAGAAGCTAAAAAAATTTTAAGTAAAAATATAAATCAAATAAAAATATTAAATAATTTGAGAAGAATGCTAAATGTAATAAGAAAGAGAAGTTTAACATATAAGCATAATTGTTGTTCCCAAAGAATAAAATCCAAGTAGTGGTTCAAAACAAGTTATTTACCTGAAATATTTATATGAAACTGCATATTAAAATATATTTATGTCATATATATACTCATATATAATTTTATTTATATAAGATAATTTCAACAAATATGGGTGTTTCATATGAATAAATTATATGTTTATATTTATGAAACTATATACTTTCACATATATATGAAACTACATATTAAAAATAACAAATATGGAATCTGTCATAGTTTCATATTGTTTAAAAAATCAAATGGACTCAGTACTTTCTCAGTCTTTGAACTAGGGAATCAATAAAAATTTAGTGTCTCTATGGATTATATGTTGATGAAAATTAATCATCTTTAAAGTTGTGAGTATAAATTAAAGATTAGGTTCTCCTTGTGTTTGATCTGACATTTCACTCTTAATCCCTGCAACCTACTAATTTCACAACCCAGAACACTCCAACCCCTTTAAATCATCCTATGCAATGATACCTAGCAATCCTGAGCATTCTTTTCCTCAATCTTAACTTCCTTGGAAAGTATTTTCTGTTATTTAACCCTAATTTCCCCACCTGGATGAGGGTTCTTTGAGCTAATCACTCCAACTCTCTTCTTCAAGCATCCTTGTCTTCTGGCTCACTCCATTTCTGGTAGCTCTACATAAAAACATTACTTTCCCCATTCCTAGAGCCCATGGGACCATCCTCATCAATAGTTCTCTGAGCTGGTTCTGCTTTGAGTAGGAGATCCCATTGTGCCCAAGCAGGTTACCCAAGGCAGATTGAATAGGAGTTGAAAAGCTCCACCCTGCCACTTCTTTCCAAGAGATCTAAAAGCAGCCAAATGAAGAATGTGTCCTCCACGTGAAACATGTTATTTGTGATCACCCTGCCATTTGTTGTAGCTATTCATTATCCATAAGAAAGTATCTTTTTTTTCCCTTTAATTCCATTTGAGGACTAGTTTTATGTTTAAACTGCTCATACCCTGAAAACCTTAATCCATATATCTAAAGTATTATCCACAGAAAATATACAATTTGGCAATATTTTTTCCTTTTGTGTCGTCTTCATTCAACAAAATCTTTATTGTAAAAAGGTTCTGATAATTTCCTTTTAAATAAAGTGACTAAGATCTTGCCATGCTAAAAGAACAGTAAAAATTTTGATTTGCTTTGGTCATGCATATACATGATGAGAAGGCCTTGGAATGCTTTTAGGGGACTTTGGATATCAAGTGTCCTAAAAAAATGTCAGTTTTATCATTTTTTATCATATAGCTAATAACACAGAGATGTACTGCATAATGACGAAAAGGGCCTAAGATTAAGTCTTTCAATAATTAGTTTCTTATTTTTAGTATCTTAGAAATAGATGTTTGCTTAGGTGATTTGATTAGCTGGACACGTTACTCAACATGACTTTCAAAAAGCTCAAATTACAAGATCAACAATTTTCAGAAACTGTTTTTGCTCTTGTGGTTTGATTCAACTTAAGTGAGAAATACAGAGATGTAATAGTTATCTTCATATTTTGAAGGTAATTTCTAAGAGTGGTAAGATATAATCATCACTTTGTCTAATTACCTACTTTTTGATATTTTCGAGTGAGTGCAATCATATTTAAAAAAAAAAAAAAGCCTTTTAGCTTGTTTGGAGAAATAAGTAAAAGACTGTGAGAGATGTGGCAAGTAAAAGAGAAAACCAACATCAAATTACATCTAAAAACCTTTGAAGAGAGTAATTAGTAGCAGAAAGAAAAGGAACCCCAAACTTCAATTGATCCTGCTCAGCCTGCTAAAACTCTGCAAGACAAGTCTGAAAAAACTCTAATCTATGAGCTCAAGGAGTTTAACAATTTAATTCAAGTTAACATCTCCTGACTCTGATTTTTCTGGTAGTCCTCTATAGAGTCTGAGACAAAATTGCTGTCCAGTGAAGCCCTTTTGTGACTACCTAAAATAACGGCTAACACTTCATGAGTATTTATTATGTATCATGCACCCTGTTAAGTAGTTATAGTTATCATGTACATGATGGTTAAGCTATCTGTCAACTTTGCCACAGTACCCAGAATATTTGATCAAATATTATTCTGGATATACCTATGAAGGTTATTTTTTTTTTTTACATCTCCTACATTGGCAGTCATTTTTATTCTTTACCATTAGCGCCACCTGGGAAGCCTTTGAAGGGTTTGTTTGTTTGTTTGTTTGTTTGTTTTTTAAATATGATACAACATTCAAATCAGTAGACTTCTAGTAAGATTACCCTCCATAAGGTAAGTGGGCCTCAACTGATTAGTTTAACAACTCAATAAAACAAAGACTGACCCCCTCACCCCCACCCTGGCACCAGGCAAGAAAGAATTCTGCCAGAGAACTGCCTTTCAGCCTGTCAGTCTACCCTGTAGATTTTGTTCTTGCCAAGATTCCACAGTCACATGAACTAATTCCTTTTAAATCAATCAATCTCTATCCCTCTTTCTCACCACATACACAACTCCTATCAGTTCTGTTCCTCTGAAGAATGCTAACACAATGTGATTTCTTACATAGCACTCCAACAACTCTATATGGTCAATATTATTGATACTCTGGATTTACCAAGAGACTAACCAAAACAAGGTCATAGATTTTCAAGTGAAGTCTGTCTACTTCCAAAGCCTGGTTTTGGCTATATTACAAAGATGCAAATTAAGCAAATATGTATAGGAACATATGTGTATGTGCACATACATATATCTGCATGTTAATATGTGTTTGAGCACACACACATTTGCGTGTATATGTGTGTGTTGGGAGAGTGGTAACATGGAGCAATTTAGATGAAGGCAATTTTCTTCTGCCTATCTGTACTGTCTACTCCCCATCCACAGGCTTTCCTTTTGGCATTTCTTAACAGGTTGCCCTGTGTTTTAAATTAATATAAGCCTATTAGAAGTTCTGTCTCCTTATGAGAAAGTCCTGTCTTCTTGGATCAAGAGAGAAATTTTAGGTCACTCTCACGCTAGCAGAAAACTATACTTTTGGAGGCTATGCGTGAGGTAAGTGTCGACTTATTTTGGTTTCTAGAAGTAGGACTTACAGTGTAGGACTTCATATCTAATTCCTTCAGCATGCTGCTGACATGGACCTGGTCTAATATCTACCATCTTGTCTAATTATGTACTGAGAATTCTTTACATATATACATACATTGACTGATTGATTGGTGGGTTGATTGGCTGATTCTTCAGGAACACAATTTGACCTTAATATCTCCCATGCTTATGCAGCAGGTAGTGGTCATAAGCCTGCATGAAAGGGAGAACATATTTCCTTCCCATGTCCATTTATTCCCACAAGGCAAACCTGGTCTTGGTCCAGAGGTTTCAATGAGCTAATATACTTAACAAAGTACCCAACTCATGATTAACACAGTCGAGTCACAAAAGTACCACTTAGCAGCTCTGGAAGAAGGCCAAACCTAAGGCCAGGCACTGGTTCAGATGCCCCAGGAATCTGGTTGAGTATCTTTTGCAGGAGCTCTGAGAAGCATGCTAAATCCTACTCATCATGCTTTCTGCCAACAGTGATGCTGAACTGGTTCCACCATTGATCCAAAGCCTTTCCAGAGATATCGCCTGCTGTAATGCAAACACATTCTTGTGCTTCGGAATCAAGGAATGCCGGAGCAATAAGAAATGAGAGATCATAAAGTGAAGCAGCTCAGTCGTATCTGACTCTTTGCGACCCCATGGACTGTAGCATACCAGGCTCCTCCAGCCATGGGATTCTCCAGGCAAGAATACTGGAGTGGGTTTCCATTTCCTTCTCTATGAGAGATCATAAACTGCACCTAATTTTATAGGTATAGAGACTCAATCTCAAAGAAGGGAGTACACAAAGTGGCTACCTGCATGGTCTATTTTCCTTTAAAATATTTTTGTGTTGTTTACATGCTTCTCTTAATAAGATGTTCTCAACCAGCAAACAGGCTACAACAATTCTATCAAAACTGGAAATTCTTGTCTTCTGTTTATTCTTTTATTACTTCTCCCGGTACTCTTCCCCAAGAAATTGTCATTTGCTTTCATTTAGGGATACTGGGACCAGCCTTCTCTGGGGGATCTTGAGTTTCTCTGTTTTATTATCACAGGTGGAAACACATTTTTCCCTGGTGTAGAGGCATAAAGGCTGTCATCCCCAAAGCAAAGCCCAGGGCCTGGCACCTCTACCTGGACTGGTAGTTGTTTTCACCTTTTGATGCCCTTACTACACACCCTACTGCTCTTATTTTCCAAACAGCAGGGTGTTCTGCAATGTTTCTGCCACCACCAACAAAATCCAAGATGAGCCAGAAGAGTGAAACTCAGCAGCCTGGAGCAAAGTCAGACAGTCTAAGGGGATTCAGAGTGTTCCTGGGAAGAATTACTTTTTGGTGAGGTCAAAATGGACATCTTTTCTTGAGTTTTCATCTATTGTTTACCATTAATAGGATGAGAATAGGAAAGATTAGCTAGAATTCAGTGTTTCCTCTCTACTAGACACAGTTCTCGGGGCTCTGCATCTATTACATACCCCATGACTCTGTGAACTGATATCACATAAGGTTTACAAGGGCTTCCCAGTTAACACTAATGGTAAAGAACCTACCTGCCAATGCAGGAGGCATAAGAAACATGGGTTCAATCCCTGGGTTGGGAAGATTCCCTGGAGGAGGGCATGGCAACACATTCCAGTATTCTTGCTTGAAGAATCCTATGGACAGAGGAGCCCGGCAGGCTACAGTCCACAGGAAGGCTTAGAAATGGAGAAACCGAGACTCAGCAGCCAGGTAGGAAGGGACAGAATCAGGAGCCTGACTCTGGAGTCCGGTTCAGCATCCTGAGCTTAAGTGTCAGGCGTATTTCATAAGAATGCTAACTAGAGAAAGCAGTGTATTTCTCATTGTTAAACAAAGCCCACCTAGCTTCTCATGATGACTGCTACCCAGACTTTTCTGATTATTATTGTTAAAATGAGAAACCAGAGACTGTTTCTACGCTAAACTCAAAACAGTACAGTCAAACAACCAGTAATTCAATTAATTCATTTTTTAAAACTAGGCAAAATCTGCTCACTTCACTAAAAGGAATAACCTTGAAGAATTAATCAGTTCTATCAAAACAAAAAATTTGGTGGTTCAATATGGGCACCAGCACTATCTTAGGCAACAGAGCAGAGTTATTTGATACAATCAGCATGAGTTTTCATGACTACCGTGGTATAAAGGAGTGAGGTGACAAGGATGCCTACATATCTGAGCAAAGACTGTTAATCAGTAAGATAGTAAATGAACAGCTGAGGTCATGAATAAAAGCAAAAAAAAAAAAAATAGCAGTATGGACTAGAGTCTTGAGAGCATTTCTCTGAAGAGGCAGGAATCTTGCAATTTGAATTTGAAGGACCTACAGATTAAATTAGCAGAAGTGAAATTTGGAAGGTCACCAGTGTGTAAATGAGATCTCGAGTCACAGCACAAGTTGAATTGACACCAAGCAGGATTGCCATTAGTTATGTAAATGTGGATGTCTATACTGACAGCCTGATGGATGTAGGTTCAGAAGGGTAAACAAGAACCAATTCAAACATTGCCAGCTCAGAAACAATAACATGTCTCTCCAGGTAGCAAGGAGCATGGAGATGAATTATCCTGTAGGAGATTGAACTCAAGAAATCCTGGTTTTGCTTGTAAGGTAATTCACCAGGAAATTAAGTTCTAGTAAGCAGTCCTGAGGGCTTCCTTGGTGGCTCAGAGGTAAAGAACACATCAGCCAATGCAGGAGATACAGGGATTTGATCCTTGGGTCAAGAAGATCCCCTATGGATGGAAATGACAATCCACTCCAGTATTCTAACCTGGGAATCCTATGGACAGAAGAGCCTGGGGGGCTATAGTCCCTGGGGTCATGAAGAGGTGGACATAACTGAGCACACACACACACACACACACACAGTCGACAAGGATGAACCTGTGATCACATTTTAGGAAAAGGAAAAATTATATGCAAAACAAAAACTTATTGTGGTATTAAAGGTAAATGGAAAGTTCTGTTTCATGAACTTCACAGTAAGTTCAAAAGTGTCCACTGAATTACTATTTTCTTACCTTATATTTTCAACATTATCCTATTTATCTAAGTAGATTTTAATGAATCATCTTTTAAAAAAGACATTCTAGAATGAAAAATATAATACAAAATCAAGTGCGTATTCAGATTTTTAAGACTTCTGCTTTCAATTTAAAATTTTAACTATTTGAAAAGGTCTATAAGCTCAACTAAAATTAGAGATATATTCAATATACTTACTCTCATCCTGGTCTAAAATTAGATACATCAATTTTGTTTTATTAAGTTTGTAATATATCCTAACACTTACTGACAGATATCAGCATGCTTTGATAATATAATTCTGCCCAACTTGTAGTCGAGCAGTCATGAATTATATCAGAGTGACAGTAATTTAGTTTAACAAATTCTAGGTTTAAGAGGGGGGGGATTTAGTTATCAAGATAAATACAACTACCACAATTACTCTAAGTTATTGAGCATTTTTTATGGATTTGGTATTGAACTTAGTGTGAACTGCTTAGCTAAGTAACACCTCTTACCAAGTGATGCCTGGATACAGCTTATGCCTTCTTGAGGGAGACATCAGATCTCTAATAACTTTGAACAGAAAAGTAAAATTATCCATTTATTTATCAACCAATTGTATTGAGTGAAATGCTCTAGAAAAAAAAAAGGGAAATTCTTTGAGAATGTATGATAAAAACATCTCTGGAAAACGGTTCCCTTTGATGACAATTGTGATTAAAATTTCTGAAATCAGAAAACAGGACTTTAGTGAAAAAGGTACAGGTAAGATCTCCCTTGTCTGGGTTTTGTCCAGGTTTGGGGAGCAGGGGTTGGTTCTTAGAGAGGACCCGGAGATAATATGCTTCTTCTTAGCCTGGATTCTGAACACATGACAATTCAGAAAAATTACCATTCATGGGCAAGATATTTGATTACTGATAGAAATTAGACTATGCCTTTTATTTAGACAGTAGAAGTAAGGAGTGAAGATTATAATCATTCTTTAAATTAAAAAAAACAACTTTTCTTTTTGTTGGGTTTCCCTGGTGGCTCAGATGGTAAAGAATCCACCTGTAGCACAGGAGACCTGGGTTCAATCCCTGAGTCGGGAAGATGCCCTGGGGGAAGACAGGGCAACCCACTCCAGTATTCTTGCCTGGAGAATTCCATGGACGGAGGAGACTGGTGAGCTACAGTTGAGGGGCCTAGCAGGTATTTCTTTTTTGCTGTGCCATATGGCACATGGGATTCTAGTTCCCTTATTAGGGATCAAACCCACATACACTGCATTGGAAGGACACAGTCTTGGCCACTGGACCACTGGACCACTGGAGAAATCTCCGTTTTTAAATTGGGTTGTTTTCTTATTGTTCAGTTTTGAAAGTTCTTTGTATATTTTGGATGACAATTCTTTTTCAGGTGTGTCTTTTGTACATTTATGGCTGAGTCCCTTGGCTGTTCACCTGAAACTACCACAGCAAATCAGGTATACCCCAGGACAAAATAAAAAGCTAAAAGAAAGAAAACCTTCCACTCCATAAAAAACACTGTCAAGAGAATGAAAAAAGAAGCCACAGATATAAGATATTTGCAAAAGCAACTATTCTGTTTGAAATTTCATCATTAATTATTTTTGTGCTTCCTAAGTTACTTCAGTCGCGTCTGACTCCTTGTGACCTATGGTCTGTAGTCCTCCAGGCTCCTCTGTCCCTGGAATTCTCCAGGCAAGAATACTGGAGTGGGTTGCCATGCCCTCTCCAGGAGATCTTTCCAACCCAGGGATTGAACTCAGGTCTCTTATGTCTCACACTGGCCGGCAGGTTCTTTACCACCAGCACCACCTTACCTTGCTTTTATTAACAGACTTACACTTTTCCACACTAATCATTCATACTTATTAGCTATGTATTCTTAAGAAAGAGTCAATCTTCTTTATCAATGCATGGGCTAGTTCTGTTTGTGAATTTTTAAAATATGCACCCAGATAGTATTCTAGAAATGTTAGTCTGTTCACACACTGATGGTAACTTCTCGGCATGTATTGTTTCATATTCACCATGCTACATTATAGTATTTAATGATTTACAAATACCTAGGTATACATTATCTTATTTGAGTCTTACAACAATTTTAGGTGGTCAACACTAACATTTTTCCCATTTTTCGGATGAGGAAATTAAAGCAAGTGTCATGTCTAGCCTCCAACCCAAGAAAGGCTTTTTCTCCAGTTCCAATAATATTTCTATTATACTGCAGCTACACCTGGCCCAATCCTCATAACATATACAATAAACTCATTTATAGTACATAGAATAATGAAAGATTTTATATATACACACAAAATTCATGATTTGTGATTATTATTCATTTATACAATGTGTTTAATTAACATGTACAAATTCATTATAGAGAATAAAACAAATTTATGTCTGAGGAAGGTTGAAGAAAATCAACAAAGACAACAATACACTGAATTTTAACTTCAACTTATTTTTTTACCTGCTTGCTTATTTTCAATACCTGGAAGCTATACTATTATTTATCTACTTGCTAAATTTCATTTCTTTAAAAGTACTGGAGTAATTTAGCTTTTTTGATTTGAGTTTGTTTACTAATGAATTCATTTAATAGTTTCAACCATATGGAATTGCCAACATTCAAATATTTCTGACTTACAAAAACAGTAATTTCATATGATTCAATTTAATGTTTGTGTAAATTGGGATAGAACAGCAATATTTTTTGTCTCTCCAGTCAGCAAACAGATTACATCAAATTTGATGAGATGCCATCCAGCCTAAGACAGACTGGCAATTCCCTGAAATAGCATTTTAGTCTTGAATCTCATATTTAGCATTATTTAATGCAGTTTCAAGGAAAATTCCTGAGCATTTTGGCATGGCTTTACCTATATTTACCATCACAGGAGCATGGGTATTACGACAAAGATAGAACCACAAGTGTGTTAAATCTGTTATACAAGAAGCAATTTTGGGGGAGAGCTTCAAGTTATACCCTGGAAGAAGGAATAGCTACCCACTCCAATATTCTGGCCTGGAGAATTCCATGGACAGAGGAGCCTTGTGGGCTACAGTCTATGGGGTGACAAAGAGTTGGACACGACTGAGCAACTTTCACGTTCAAGTTATACCAGTGAATGGCAATGACTTGGTAAATCAGTTGTTTTCAACTTTTTGTGTATTTTATAATCCCTGTGGTGGTATATAAAAATAAACACTTGAGAAAATTTGGCTACTGTGAAAGAAAAATAAATATGGAATCAGTATTAATAAGAGAGTGCTCTACAGGGGAGCCAAGAGGCCATGGAGGAAGTGTGACTTACCCACATCTCGGCCTAGACAAAATCTGACCTGTTGACCGCTTATTGTTCAACTCAAGATACTTATCCAATCATTACCCCCAAACAACTCATGATTCTTTAAGGACAAATAATCCCTGGCTTGCATCAGAGTCAATTATAATTCTCACTGGGCAACTTTAACAACCTTGTGAGTTTTGTCTTTACAAGTCCCTGATTCTTTCTCTTCCCCCAACACTTCTTTTGGTTTTACGTGAATCTGTCTCCTGGTGGTAGTGGTTTAGTCGTTAAGTTGTGCCCGACTCTTGCCATCCCATGGACTATAACCTGCCAGGCTCCTCTGTCCATGGGATTCTCCAAGCAAGAATGCTGGAGTGGATTGCCATTTCCTCCTCCAATGTCTCCTGGACTGTAATCCTTAAGACCCCAAATAAAACTTTTTATTCTTTATAGTCTCGATACTGATTATTGTTGGATAGTACATGGGGTTGAGATCTAGGCATGCGCTTTTATAAACTTCTTAAATTATTCTGATACCTGATATAGGTTAGAAGCCAGTGTAATAAACTCCAATTGAATGAGGTAAATGTTGAAAGTTATACATTCACATGGGCACCCTAAGCCTATAAATATTACCTGTAGCCATAACTTTTAGGGAAAGCTGAGGAGCAACCTATCAGCATATACCAGATGCTGTGCATAAGAGGAGAAAGTTCAGATTAAAATAGAAAATACAAGTTTATTACAAAGCTATTTTTACATATTCAGATTTAGAGTCTTCAAAGCAATAAATTCCAGCTAGGGGACAATAAAGCAATCACCATCACTCGTTTCATTCAGAATGGACTATGTCAAATATATTCTGACCCACATGCCTACTAAGGTCAACAAGACTTCATCATCATTCTTGAACTATTTCCCTATGCCGCCATTATAACAAACTCCACCAACTTAGTGGCTTAAAGCAATACAAATTTATTCTCTTATGGTTCTGGTTAGATGTCTAAAATTACAATGTCGCAGGGCTACATTCCTTCTGAAGCTTCAGAAGACAATCTCTTTAGTTGTCTTTTCAAGCATCTAGAGCTGCCTTCATTGCATCTTGTGACTTATGGTCCCTTCATGCACCTTAAAAATGATGACAAATTTAAATTATGACGGAATAATATCACTATAGACATATAAAATGGAGTCAGCAGCCATTGAGGTCCCAGAAAAATCTCTGTACCACTGAGAACATGAACTTTCTTTGCACTATACCAGACCCAAAGACACCACCAGCCACATTCACAACATCTACCAGTGGCAACCTTATGGTTTCAAGGTCTCCCTTTGTAACTGTGCAACCACTTCAAGCCCCAACAAATTCTTATTTAATGAACACTCTTCCTTCTTGCCTAGCCCTTGGACTGCAAGGAGATCCAACCAGTCCATCCTAAAAGAGATCAGTCCTGGGTGTGCATTGGAAGGACAGATGTTGAAGCTGAAACTCCAATACTTTGGCCACTTGATGCGAAGAGCTGACTCATTGGGAAAGACCCTGATGCTGGAAAAGATTGAAGGCAGGAGGAGAAGGGGACAACAGAGGATGAGATGGTTGGATAGCATCACTGACTCAGTGGACATGGGTTTGGGTGGACTCCGGCGGTTGGTGATGGGCAGGGAGGCCTGGCATGCTGCGGTTCATGGGGTTGCAAAGAGTTGAACATGACTGAGCGACTGAACTGAACTGAACTGAACTTCCTTCTTGCCAGCTCCAATTATAATTCTTGATAAATAACTCATATAAATGTAATCTTGCCACATTTTGCTTTATAAGCCTCCGCTATTTTGTAGTCAGGTGCAACACAATTCAAGTGCTTCTTAAATTTGTGTCTCTCAACTGCAGTTCTAACAGTACCCAAATAAACACTTAAAATTTTTTTTCTATTTCTAACATTGTAGTTAACAAAAGCCAGCAGTGTGGCCCCATACCCTTCTCCTCTTCTGTAATCAAATCTGCCTCTCTTTCATAAGAATACATTTAGTTTCTATCCAGATAATCCAGAATAATATCTCCACCTGAATGTTTCAAGATTTTTAACTTAATCACATATTCAAAGCCCTTTATGTCATATAAGGTAACATTTGCAGTTTCCAAGAATGAAGTCATGGATTTCTTGGTATTTGTGGATGGAAAGATATCCTATACACTTATTCAGCCTATCACACTTCTCAACACAACGGTCCAAGCAACCGCTGATAATAGAGGAAGATTGGTCTGTGTTATGAACCCTAATTTCCTGACATGAAGCCTTTTTGAATCTGAGCATGCTGTTTTAGAACTCTAGATTCTCTCTCATCTAAACTCCTTGTTTTACTGATTGTAAGACTGAAATCTCCTAGAGGCTTACATCAGGTGTCTTAGGTGGCAGATCTTGCTGGTGGCAAAGGCAGGACTAGAACACAGGCATCCTGATGAGCACACCAATGTTCATTCCATCACCATCCAATGACCTGATAAACTGATATATGTAAGGCAACAGTATGTGGAAAGGGCTTCCCAGGTGGCGCTAGTGGTAAGGAACTCACCTGCCAATGCAGATGTAAGAGACATGGGTTTGAGCTCTGGGTCAGATCCCCTGGGATCCCACTGATGGGGTGGGCAAGGCAACTTATTCCAGTGTTCTTGCCTGGAAAATTCCATGGACAGAGGAGCCCAGTGGGATACAGTCCATGGGGTTGCAAAGATTTGGACATGACTGAGGCTATTTAGCAGACACACACAGTATGTGAAAAGTTCAATTCACTGAAATAAGCTTGCTCTGTGACAAACCTAGACAGAATATTAAAAAGCAAATACATTACTTTGAGACAAAGGTCCATATAGTCAAAGTTATGATTTTTCCAGTAGTCATGTACAGATGTGAGAGTTGGACCATAAAGAAGGCTGAGAGCCAAAGAACTGATGCTTTCGAATTGTGGTGCTGGAGAAGGCTCTTGAGAGCCCTTTGGACTGCAAAGAGATCACACCAATCAATCCTAAAGTAAATAAACCCTGAATATTCATCAGAAGGACTGATGCTGAAGCTCCAATACTTTGGCCACTTGATGCTAAGAGCCGACTCATTGGAAGAGACCCTGATGCTGGGAAAGATTGAAGGCAAAAGGAGAAGAAGGTGACAGAGGATGAAACAGAGAGCATCACTGATTCAATGGATGTGAGTTTGAGCAAGTTCTGGGAGATAGTGAAGAACAGGGAAGCCTGGCATGCTGCAGTCCATGGGTTGGTTGCAAAGAGTAGGACAGGACTTAGTGACTGAACAACAATAACCACAATAAAACCGTGCTCTGTGCCAAGCCCCAAGAGAGGGGAAGGGCTTTTGCTGCTTATTCCAGGTCTCATCGAATACCCTGGTGTGCTGGAATGGATATGAGATTATATAGGTTTTTAGAAAAACTAATTAGAGGATTAGTTTCCTTAGTTGTGGTAATAGTTATCACTCTAAATTTAGTCAAGAAATGGTCCTAAAGTCACAACAGGGAGATACTTATAGATTTTTTTCGTGAACTTACAATGGCTTTTTTCCATACTTACTCTTATTTACACTATGGTTTTTGTGTGTTTTACACAATAGTTATGTTTCTGTTCTCTGAAACACTATGCTGCAGTTCACATTTACAGAGCATTTTCTAGCTATTCATTAACTGAATCCTATTCTAAGAGTTTCAAAATATAGCATACCCACAGAGATTAATAAGAAGTGTCAAAAATGGCTGTGGTCCTAAAATATTGGAACTCTCAAAACAAAAAACAAAATTCACGTTAGGTAACCCAGGTTACCTAAATCAGGGCATCATTACATGCTATTGAGTGCATCAGAAGAAAATAACAGGAATGAGGAGAGCTAGGTTTATGTTTCCATGCCAAGAGGAGAGGAATGCCAGAAAGAAAAACTGAAGGAAATAATACCAAGGAATAGAGCTCCAAGGTGGAAGCTGCTTCAGAAAGATAAGAGCAACAAGCGGAGAGAGGCCTCTCCAAAAACAAGGAGGAAAATATAAGTGAGGTCAAAACATGTCTTCTCAATAGTAAAGGATATATAAATTTAGATATTAGTTGAATGAAAATCATCTTCACTGAAAATAGCCAGGACAATGAAAGAACATAATTCTTTATTCAAGCTTTTAAAAGAAATTTTACCTTGTTTCTCTTTTAATTTTTTATCTTATTTACATTTTCACATATGTGAAATAAGTTTATTTATCATCTTAAATGAATATTTAACATTTTGAATGATTTTTAAATTAGTTTTATACAATTATACTAGGTCATCATTTTAGACCAAAGGATGTTGAGAATTAAAATCAGATATTCCCGGGACCTCCCTGGTGGTCCAGTGGCTAAGACTCCATTCCCCCAATTCTGGGGGCCAGGTTCAATCCCTGGTCAGGGAAATAGATCCCACATGCTGCAACTAAGCCTGCAGGCTGAGGTTAAAGATCCCGCAGGATACAATAAGACTCAGTACAGCCAAATAAATATTAAAAAAAACAAAAACAAAAACCAAAAAACACATATTTCCACATGTGGCTTGGACACTGAGAACCAAAATTTTCTCTTTATTATTCCATTGCTCTCATGAGCATAACTTTATTATTCTATAAGTCTCTGCCCAGGTAAATAACTTGACTGCTCATTACAAAGACTTCCTGATATATCTACCTACTAGCAATAGAATGCATCAATAGACAGTTATGCCCTAAGATTCATCTGAACTTCTAGCCTCAAAGTTCTTGCCTTGAAGTTTCTACCAATTCTCAACTGTTACATCATGATTTTTACCCAGTTCTAATTAGGCTTCCCTAGTGGCTCAGCCCAGAGAGGGCAATGGCACCCCACTCCAGTACTCTTGCCTGGAGAATTCCCAAGGACAGAAGAGCCTGGCAGACTAAGGTCCATGGTGTTGCAAAAGAGGGGGACACGACTGAGCAACTAAGTACAGCACAACACAGGGTCACACAATTCTGACTAAGCCCCCCAGCACCCCCAGTGCTGACACTGAAAGATACACCTTAGCTTTCGATTATCAGAAAATCCCAACCCTTCCTTCTCCCCTCTGAGACACTGCCCCAGCTTTGGAAGCTGAGTTTTCTCTTACCAAGAAAGGCAATTAAGCTCAGTTTTGCTTTATCAACAGGTTGTGATATTTGATAAGATGATATTCAACTATGCCCATGCTTAACTGACCAGACTTACACTTCTCATGCTACTAGTGAAGACTTGAACTCCAGAGAGGAGACAAACTGCAAGTTAAGGGGTCAGTTTCCATCTGGCCACCAGACTACCCAACCAAAGAAGGCATAAGTAACGCTCGGGCCAAGCCACTGTTTTTGTCTCCCCCTCTTATAAAATAGCCTTTTTCTTGTGGGAAACCTATACCACCTAGCTTAGCTGAGGCTCTCCGCTCCCCTACTTCCACACATATGACATGTGATGCATTATGAGCAGGGAAACCCTGTCGCAAATCACACCACTGAAAGCTTTACCCACAGTTTGATGATATGTACACTGGGTGGTTGCCTCCTTCATATATCCGGTAAGTATGTATATTTTTTTTTCTCAGTTTTATTTATTTATCTATTTTTTACTTTACAATATTGCTTTGGGTTTGCCTTACATTGACATGAATCTGCCATGAGTATACATGAGTTCCCCATCCTGAACCCCCTCCCACCTCCCTCCCCACCCCATCCCTCTGGGTCATCCCAGTGCACCAGCCCCGAGAACCCTGTATCATGCATTGAGCCTGGACTGGCAATTCATTTCACATATAATAATTTACATGTTTCAATGCCATTCTCCCATATCATCCCACCCTCGCCCTCTCCCACAGAGTCCAAAAGACTGTTCTATATGTCTGTGTCTCTTTTGCTGTCTTGCATACAGGGTTATCGTTACCATCTTTCTAAATTCCATATATATGTGTTAGTATACTGTATTGGTATTTTTCTTTCTGGCTGAGTTCACTCTGTATAATAGGCTCCAGTTTCATCCGCCTCATTAGATAAGTATATTTTATAGTTAGGAATATTAGTACATGTGCTACTCACCTTGTTCGAGAACACAGACACACCATGTTGAGGAGATACATTTTGCTTTTCTTCCCTCTTTCACACTCAAATGACTGTAACTTCTCTAGAGTAAGATGGCCACAGGCTTGGAATAGAATGAAAAGGAATAACTGGAAAACCATAAAGCAAACAGAGTCATTCAGGTTCAGGGAAAGAAGAGCTAATCTCTGGCTGAATTGAGAGAAAGTAAAACTAAAAATATTTATCCTGGATCCCAAACATACTTCACTCCAGTTTTGGTTTTGCTTAGTACTTTGGTAACTTAATGAACTGGCTTCTGCAAATTGCCTGGAATATAGGAGTCATTGTCAAATAACAGTTTACCTTTACTTCTCCTCAAATATCCCTAAAATACAGTATATATCAGCATAAGCTAGTTTATAAACTAATTTACAACAAAGGCTCACACTTCATTGAAACCTGACATCCATCTTGGAGCATCTTAACTTTAGGACTGATACAGACAGGACAGCCTCTAGGTGGAGCATCCCTGGTTATTGTGGCAGAACTTGACTGGGCACACATTGGTGATGAAAACTGTTCAACTCATATTTTGTTAACCAAGCCTAACATCAATGGGGTAGGGCAACATAATCCTTCCCCAGGAAGAGGCAGCAAATATTTTGTAATAGCAATCTGTCCTACTGCATATATATTGCCAAATGGGAACTTGAAACGTTTTAAAAAATCAGAGATACCACTGGCTACCAGATACCATTGGAAGTCCATGTCTGTATCACCTAGTCTGAAAGTCATTTAAAAAACTCAACAAACAATATTCTTTAGGACTTCCTTGGTGGTCCAGAAATTAAGACTCCATGCTTCCAATGCAGGAAGACTGGATTTGATCCTTGGGCAGGAAAGTTCCACTTGCCAGATGGTGTGGCCAAAAAAAAAGAACATGTTTTAAGGAAGACATAGGTTACAGATTTGGTAAAAAAAAAAAAAAAAAAAAAACCACCATCAGGGATCTATGACAAGCATATCCATGCCTGTTGTGGGAGGGGAAATATTTGTCCATGACCTGGTATCAGTTGAAGGATGGCAGAATACATCACTTTTGCCTTGGGATACTTTGAGCTGAATGCAAGTGAGAAGAAACAAATACAAGAAAACCTCCCTGTCTTCCCTTTATTTGCCTGAAAGCAGAAGATAAATTTTCAAAGATGTTACTCTTCCCTTCTATACCAGGAAGAAAAATTAATCACTAGAGACAAGTTGAACCCCTATCAGCTTGGAGAAAGTACTTGAGGAATGTACATAACAAGTTCCATTAAGTTTTTCTTTGCCATTAGTTTACCTTCTAATAGTTCATCCCCTTTACAAGCCTAAAGCTGCTTTCCTCCATGCTTTCATTTCTGCACAGATATACTGACCTTTGTTGAAGATACTGTATAAGACATAGTTCTAAGCCATTGAACTGAGTTCCTCATTTCTCCCTTAGTAGCTCCCAAGGACACAAGAGATATCTATGTTAATAAACTTGCTTGCTTTTCTCTTCTCAATCTGTCTTTTACAGGGTTCTCAGCCAAGAACTCAGGGGGTTAGAGGAAAGCTGTTTTTTCCTCCCTTACACAATCAACAGGAGGCAAGGAGGAAATAATTGCACTCATATAGGCTTTCCAGGTAGAGAAGGCAATGGCACCCCACTCCAGTACTCTTGCCTGGAAAATACCATGGACAGAGGAGCCTAGTAGACTGCAGACCCATGGGGTCACAAAGAGTCTGACATGACTGAGCGACTTCACTTTCACTTTTCCCTTTCATGCATTGGAGAAGGAAATGGCAACCCACTCCAGTGTTCTTGCCTAGAGAATCCCAGGGACGGGGTCACACAGAGCCGGACATGACTAAAGTGACTTAGCAGTAGCAGGTTTCCCAGGTGACGCTAGTGTTAAAGAAGCTGCCTGCCAAACCAGGAGACTAAGAGGTGTGAGTTCGATCTCTGGGTTGGGAAGATCTCCTGGAGAAGGGCATGGCAACCTACGCCAATATTCTTGCCTGGGAAATCCCATGGACAGAGGAGCCTGGTGGGTTCTAGTCCATGGGATCCAAAGAGTTGGATACGACTTAGCAACTAAACAATAACATGTCCATCCTTACTTGGTAAAGCACACAGCAGCAACCAGTTATTGGTTAAAATGATACCATCAATAAGATATACAGAAAACTGCTGAATTACAAACACCTCCACTGACAATGACACTCTTTCCAGTACTTTCCTAATGCTGAGGAGCTGATGAATGCAGATGATAAAATGGTTATCTTTTTTTTAAAATACATTATCAAGTACAAAAGTGCAAGTAAATTCTCTCAGTCGTGTCCAACTCTTTGCAAATCCATGGACTGTAGCCTACCAGGCTCCTTCGTCCATGGGATTTTCCAGGCAAGAATACTGGAGTGGGTTGCCATTTCCTTCTCGAACATATGGTCAAAAGAAGATGATTATCTCATTTCTTAATATCCTATAAGACTTTGAGGGAAAAGGAGAAGAGAGAAAATCCTTCATTTTGCTGGTAGATTTTTGGAATAAGAAGGATTTTCTAGTAAGAACAAAACAATTGCATTCACCTAGCTATAACCTTTTTCTTTAATGTTAGTACTAATTTCTTCATATTCTTTTGTACTGGTTGTATAAAGAGATCTTATATGATAAATAACACTGGGCTTCTTTCAAAAAGCAAATCAGCTCAATGGCGAAGAGCAATATGAGTTTGATTTATAAAATTCAAAGGAGAAAAATATTTGATCCAGTGTTTTCGATACTCTCGATGGTCAGATTGATAAGATGGTCAAACTAACTGTCCAGACAGAACCAGTCATTAGATGCCATAAACCGGTGATTCAGCAAATCATTCAAAAGTGACAGCCCTGATTTGGAGTGTTATTGGGTTGCTTGGTATATTTTGTAGCTGATCTGTTCACATACAGATTCCTACATACACTTTTCCATAAAACTCATATCAGAATTCTACTTGGCATGTAGTCTATTCCTGCTCTTGAACATGCCAGCTTTGTCTTAGGGAAATTAAATAAAACATTTTAGTGGGGCAAAATATAAAAGAACCAGCAATCAAATCTTAATACATTACTAGAGGAAAAGAGATGGGCCAAGGATCTCTAAGACACATTAGGGGCCATTAGTTTTATTTAGTGCAGAAGTACATTTATGTTGTCCCTTTTGAAAGGACTGTAAATATAAGGATTTATTTGGAAAGGGTCAAATAAACTGGGGCTGGATAAATAAAATTGATATGGTAATTACTCTTACATGGCTCATCATGCTGACAAACACCATAAACGCGGGAAGCATGATGAATTACAAGCGTTCAGTCACAGGGTAGCTGCCTAGATTAGCTTCATGGGCTTATTGAAATTGTGTTGCTCTAATAAAGTGGAATGGAATAAGTGAATAAAAATTTTCCCCAGAAGCCATCATAAATAATTCATGCAAAATATTTTAAAAATTGGTACAAATTTTGATTTAAATTGGGTTCAATTTTTTCCCTACTCTACCTCCCAGTCCCCAAATTAGCCTGTATTCTGGGACCACTCTAGGTATCCTGAGGTCTGAAAATCAGTAATACAGTACAACTTTTATTAAGGAAGGCTATGTATTTCTTTTGGTTTCCAAACTTTATTATCAATGAGAGTGGGAAGTCTAATTCTCTGCCTTCGTTGTTAAGATGGAAACAGTTCTCTAGTGAGGAAACCTCCCAGCATCCCTCTGGCCCACTCTCTTAATCCAGGTCTAACTGGATTGGCTGAACTGAAACCCTAGTTATGTTCACCTCAGATTTAGAAGAACTCAGTGTCCATTACAACTTTTCTAACCCAGTCATGCATCATCAAGCAAATTGCTTAAAATCATCAAGGTCTCATTTCTTCCACAACAGTAAAAGAGTGATATCTTTCAATTCTGGTGATTTGCAGTTAATATTGTAAGTAAAACTCAAATATCTTGGCAGATAGTGAAGACAGGTTATTGCAGGCAGAATTATGATCTCACTGTTGCACTAATATAGTCAAGGCATATACACAACTCATTTGGGAGGAAAAACTTATTCCTCTTTCAGTTTGGTTCCAGTGGTTGGAGTCTGCAATTTCAATGACATAGATTAACAGGAGAAAAGAAAAGGTTTATGTACACATGCACAGAGACTTGCTTGAGATGAGAAATTTGTGGAAAAGCCCTAAGTAAAGGTTTAAGTGTGGCTTCCCTCATAGTTCAGTCGGTAAAAATCTGCCCGCAATGCAGGAGACCTGGGTTCGATTCCTTGGTTGGGAAGATCCCCTGGAGAAGGAAATGGCAACCCACTCCAGCATTCTTGCCTGGAGAACCCAGTCAACAGAGGAGCCTGGCAGGCTGCAGTCCATGGGGTTGCAAGAGTTGGACATGACTTAGTGACTAAACCACCACCACCACCAAAGGTTTACATATAGATCAATGTAATAAAAGAAGGTTTTTAGAACTTCAAAGGGAGAGTATGAAAGATTCTATTTTTTTTTTTTTTTTTTTTTGGAGGGGTGTACTAATGAAAGTAGGCAGTTTACTTCCAAGGCAGCTGAATTCACAAGAAACTCCCTTGGAGAGGGCGCTTAATGGCAGTTGTATTTTTGAGAGGTTCTGCTTTAGTCAGATAAGATTTCTTTCTGAATCTTCTAAGCTCAAATGTTTCCACTTTAATATTTATGCCAAATCTGAGGGCCTGAGAGCATTCCCACAGCTCTCTTCCTGCAGATTCCTAGAACCCTATCTTGTCTTTACTTTCTTTTCCAGAAGGACAGTAAGACCGCTGGAAGGAAGGTTTAAAAAAAAAAAAAAAAAAACCTTTGCTTGGACTTTCATTTGCATTTAAAAGAGAGACCAACTAGGCTGCATCTGTGATTTAAAAATAATTACACTGCATGTGGCCACATTAAGTCTGGAGAGTTTGTTTTAAGTCACTTCCAGATAAAGAAAGGGAGGCTTAAGTTCTTAATGCAAAGTTCTGTAGTCCTTACATAATTATTCGTCTAGGAAAAATTATACATAAATTGATTTTACCCTTTTTATAATATTTAAGTTGCCTCAAGTTCATTTTTGTCAGTAATATTTTAGGTTTCATCTCTGTATCTGCAAAGTTCATGATTTTGCTAATTTAG
The DNA here is from genome assembly GCF_910594005.1 of Cervus elaphus. Lineage (NCBI taxonomy): Eukaryota > Metazoa > Chordata > Mammalia > Artiodactyla > Cervidae > Cervus > Cervus elaphus. The sequence continues at coordinate 80,821,764 of NC_057815.1, read as the reverse complement.
GTCACTATAAAACTTACATCAAAGCTTTACTTATTTTCCATTCTATTATTCTATTTTCTATTCCTCTAGGTCATAGATGAAGTTTGTACAGCCTTTAATCTATAGCTCATTTGTTTCTACACTGATCAGGGTCACTACCATCTTTTTAATCAAATAGTGGATATATGAAAACACTTCAGTCTTGTGGAATGATGCAGGAATCAGAGAAATTGACAGGTAAAATTTAGGTCTCACTTTAGGACACAGTATAAAAAGAAAACTAAAATGAAGACATTTTTCATTTTCAGGAATTTTGACCTTAAACTGACACTAGTACTAAATTTTTTCCTGAAATTATGTTTGAGTGTTGATAGCTTCCCCAGTGACTCAGTGGTAAAGAATCCGCCTGCAATGCAGGAGCTGCAAGTGACCCTGGTTCGATCCCTGGATCTAGAAGATCCCCTGAAAGAAAGCATGGCAACCCACTCCAGTATTCTTGCCTGGAGAATCCCATGGACAGGGGAGCCAAGTGGTCTACAGTCCATAGGGTGGCAAAGAGTTGGACATGACTGAAGAGACTCAGCATGCAGCATGGAAGAGTCCTGAAGGGCAGCAGAATGCACCAAAATATGCTACTTTGACATAAGGATTATTTTTATTAAAAACAAATTTTAACATTTTGTGTTGGAATATAGCTGATTAACAATGTTGTGATAGTTTCAGGTGAATAGTGATGGGTTTCAACAATACATATACACATATCCATTCTCCTCTAAACTTCCCTCCCATCCAAGCTGCTGCATAACATTGAGCAGAGAGTACCATTTAAATCTAAACACTGACTTTCAGCATGTACATATATAGACTGGCATTTTTAAAATAGGTAACCAACAAGGAACTACTGTACAGTATAGGGAACTCTGCTCAATGTTATAATGTTGCAAGGGTGTCTCCTCTAGAAAGATGAGTCTAATCACAAAAATCTCTTACCAGTGGGAAAGAAGGAGATTGAAATGTACATGATAAATCTTACCCTTGTGTACAGTGTTTGCTTTTAAAAAAAAAAAAAAAAAACTCCCATAACTACCCCTGACATGACCACAACATCTTTCTTTTACTTTGCAAGAAGGTATTTAAGGTGGTGGCTTGGGCCAATCTTGAATAGTTTTACTCAGTTTTCCTGGGTGTCTCCTGTCTATGCATAAAGTACACATGTTATTAAATTTCTGCTTGTTTTTCTCAAGTTAATCTGTCTCTTATTATAGAGGGATTTCAGCCAGGAAACCTAGAAAAGTAGAAGGAAAATTATTTTTCCTCTCTAGAGTCCTCTGCTGGTTTCTCAAAACCACTGCTAAGTTTTGATCCTACAGATTCAAACGAACGTGGAGTACAATATTCTAAACAATGGAACATTTTCCATAACATCAGTGGTTTTCAACTGGGGGAGGGGGATTTTGGCCCCCCAAACCATTGAGGTCTCAGACCTCTTTGAGTGACACAGCCAGGGAGGAGAGGAGCTACTGGGATGCTGTGAAACCTCCTACAATGCCAGGACCACCGCCTACAACAAAGAGTTATCTGGCACAAAATGGCATGTCACAGGTTAAAAAAACCAGTAGTACTTTGAGAACATGAGGCTTAGTCTATATACCCACACAAAATGAGTGCTGTTTTGAACTGTACCAAAATATCTATTCTGACACATTCAAGTTCCGAGGGCTCTGACATACAAATATGGGAGGGTATAGTTGTCTTCCTTAAAAAAATAAAATCTTCTTTTAAAGTTAATCATATGGTTTTAGCAGATCTGAATTCATCTGTACAGTGAGCTAAAAGACCTATTTTTCTTCAGATGGTAGTTTAAATCCTCGATATCCCATCTGTGATAAAAAGAAAATAATTAAAGCTGGAGTCTTAATCATGAAAAGTGCATTGTTGAAGTTGTATAGTTTATATTCATATGAAGCAAATTGATTCTTTAAGAAACACAGCTAAGAGAACCAAATTTATACCGAAGAGGCACATAAGAAATGTTGACAATGATTCTTAAGATTCTAAAATCATGTTTCTGGATCAATAGCAATTCAAAGTATTAGGTGAATAAAACCTCTGTCCAAAAAATATTTTAGAATTGATATATGCACCTTCAAACAAAAAATATAAGGTATTCTCTCAAATACACATCTAAAAATGTTACTTCTTCAATACAAAAATCCATGACATCTCTCTGTCTAAAAGACCCTTTAAGAAATAATTTCAAATAACTTCTCCAGATTTAAATCTCTCTTATTTTTTCCTATATATGATTTAATCACAATGTGTTTATTTTTATTTTTGTCTTTTTTTTTTCTTGCTCATCAGTTTATCACTGTTGGAGAGGTAAAACTTCTACTCATTTAGAGTTTCCGCTGGGGCTGAGAATTCAATTGAAATAAGACAAATTAAGAGGAGAAAAGCATATATATTTATGTAATTTACATTTTTAAGTGACACACATAAGAAATGCAGATACAAAGATATGGCAAAACTTAAATGCTCAGAGAAGAGGGCAACAGAGGATGGGATGTTTGGATGGCATCACTGACTTACTGTACATGGGTTTGAGCAAACTCCAGGAGATAGTGAAGGACAGGGAAGCCTGGAGTGCTGCAGTTCATGGGGTCACAAAGATCAGATATGACTTGGAGATTGAACAACAATATACTAGGTTGAACAAAGACAATTGTGATAAAGTGACTAAAGTATTTAGGGAGGCTAAAGGAAGATAAGAATTATTTTAACAAGGTCTGTTTGTAGAGATTTCTCTGAGCTCCAACTTCCTATCCTTGATGATAAGAATGTTACTTGTTCTTGATATATGGAGGACATCTTTAATATGAGGGTTCTATCTCCTGCTTTCAGGAAGAAAAAGGGAATGGTCAGAGTGCCCTTCTTATACCTGCTTTTTTTTTTTTTTTTTTTTTAAGTGCCTCAGTTCAAAATAATCTCATGTAGCATGTTTTAGGATGACACCGTCTGGTTTCTTCCATCACATCTTGTCACTTTCTTATCTCACACCCTGTCAAGGCTTCCTGCCATTATTGGGTTTTAATCTAATCTACCTTCTTGTCCTAAATGATTTTGGATTCCATGTTTCTGTTTACACAGCCTCAGTTTCAGAAAGTCATTCCAAACTAAAGTGAAAATGAAAGTGTTAGTCGCTCAGTTATGTCCAGTGTTTTGCGGGCCCATGGACTGTAGCCTACCAGGCTTCTCTTTCTATGGAATTCTCCAGGCAAGAATACTGGAGTGGGTAACCACTCCCTTCTCCAGGGGATCTTCCTGACCCAGGGATTGAACCCAGGTCTCCTGTATTGCAGCAGACTCTTTACCATCTGAGCCAGCAAGGAAGCCCAAACTAATAATTCTCCTATTGAAATGAAGCAGGACCCTGTGAGTCCTTCCCAAGTGCAAAAGCCTGTCCGTGCACCACATTTACTGCTTGTAGGAAAAGGCAAGTTTCTTATACTTTCTCTGAGTTCCAAAGGGTGAATTCAAACAGTTATTAATTAGGAAAATGAGGGGATGCAGAAATAAAAGAAAGGAAGTCAAGAAACAATAGTGCAGCCATGGGGCAGTGTCCTGGTTCCCCTGGAAGAGATATGCATGACAACCTAATACACATCTCTGAGTTATTCTAAGGATGAAATGGTTATGTAGCATCACTGACCCTCACCCCAGGCTGAGCACAAACACATGGATCTCAGACTGGTCAGAACCAGAAGGCTGATGACTGAGATTCCTGTAACACCACCCTGTTACCTCACCACCAATCAATGAGAGGAAGATCACACAGCCTGCAGACCTCCCCCAAATTTTGCCTGTAAAAACTCTTCCCTGAAAACTATCAGGGAATTCCAGTTGTTCGAGCACCACCCACTCAGGACTCTTTATCAGGTGCCTTACAATAAACATTACACTTTCCTTCATCACAACTCAATGTCAATAAGTTAGTTTTACTGTGTGCAGGTAAGCAGACCCAAGCTCGGTTCAGTAACACTAGTCCCATCTAAATCTACTGGGTCATGCTACCTTTGAATGGTTTAATATGTCTCAGTTGACCATCATGGCAAAATGATATTATAACTATTGGTAACTACTTATGCACATATTCCTGACAGATCATATTTATTGTCATAGCCCTAACATATAACTACTACACAAAGAAGATACCAAATATACTATGTCTGCTGAATACAGGCATCTATGAAGGAATTAACTTGTGATAAGAGTATCAACGGCTTTAACTTAGTTTTCCTTAAGACATTTTACAAACATACATGAATGAGACTATGGAAAAGGAAGAATAATAAATGTTTTCAATTAATAAAATCCACTAAGTTGATATATCCCCTTCATGGATCACAGCTTCATCGTAGCAAAGGGGTTTGCATAACTCAGTGAACCCTTGAGTCATGCTGTGCAGGTCCATCCAAGACAGATGGGTCATAGTGAAGAGTTCTGACAAAATGTAGTCCACTGGAAGAGGGAGTGGCAAACAGTACTCCAATATTCTTGCCACGGGAATCCCATGAACAGTATGAAAAGGCAAAAGATATGACACCGGAAACTGAGCCTCCCAGGTCAGAAGTTGTTCAATGTGCTACTGGGGAAGAGCAGAAGACAATTGCTGATAGCTCCAGAAATAACGAAGTGGCTGGGCCAAAGTGGAAACGATGCTCATTTGTGGATGGTGAAAGTACAGTTAGATCCTATAAAGAACAATATCACATAGGAACTTAGAATGTAAGGCCCGAGAATCAAGGTAAACTGGACATGGTCAAGCAGGAGATGGCAGGAGTGAATATCAACCCTTTAGGAGTCAGTGAACTAAAATGGACAGGAATGGGCGAATTTAATTCAGATAATGATTATATCTACTACTATGGCCACGAATGCCTTAGAAGAAATGGAGTAGCCATCATAGTCAACAAGAATCTGAAATGCAGTACTTGGGTGGCCTTCTTCAATGAACAATGCAAATAAGAAAACAACAGAATGGGAAAGAATAGAGATTTCAAGAAAATTGGAGAGATCAAGGAAGCATTTCATGCAAAAATGGGAACAATAAAGGATGAAGTAGTAAAGAGTATATCAAGGCCATACAGAGAATTAAAAAGCAGAGGCATCACTTTGCCAACAAAGGTCTATATTGTCAAAGCTATGGTTTTTCCAGTAGTTCAATATGGATGTGAGAGTTGGACCAGAATGAAGGCTGAGCCCTGAAGAACTGATGCTTTTAAATTGTCCTGCTGTGAAGACTCTTGAGAGATTCCTTTGGACTGCAAGGAGATCAAATGATTAAATCCTAAAGGAAATCAATCCTGAATATTCACTGGAAGGACTGATATTGAAGCTGAAGCTCCAATAGACTCACTGGTAAAGAGTCTGATGCTGGGAAAAATTGAAAGCAAAAGAAGAGGGCAGCAGAGGATGAAATGGTCATGTAGCATCACTGACTCAATGGACATGGATTTATAAAGAAGAACAGGGGAGCCTGGCAAGCTGCAGTCTATGGGGTCACAAATAGTTGGACACAACTTAGCAACTGAACAACAACAACAAAAGTTAATATGAATATATGATCACTAAAAACAGCAGTAACACACAATTGAAAACAGAGGCATGTTCAACACTTGGCAGTTACAAGAATGTAAAATAGGACCTGTGACTTTGAGGGTCAAGTTTAAATACAAGGTAGGTACAGGATAGGAAATACAATTAAATAAGGCAACCCAAAGTGTTTGTCAGTTTCTCGCACAAATTAGTATTCAACGAATATTTTCTTGGTAATAAGTACAGTTCAGTAACTCAGTCGTGTCCGACTCTTTGTGACCCCATGAACCGCAGCACGCCAGGATTCCCTGTCTGTCACCAACTCCTGGAGTCCACCCAAACTCATGTCCATTGAGTCGGTGATGCCATCCAACCATCAAATCCTCTGTTGTACCCTTTTCCTCCTACCCTCAATCTTTCCCAGCATCAGGGTCTTTTCAAATGATTCAGCTCTTCGCATCAGGCCAAAGTATTGGAATGTCAGCTTCAACATCAGTCTTTCCAATGAACACCCAGGACTGATCTCCTTTAGAATGGACTGGTTGGATCTCCTTGCAGTCCAAGGGACTCTTCAAGGGTCTTCACCAACACCATAGTTCAAAAGCATCCATTCTACTGCGCTCAGCTTTCTTTATAGTCCAACTCTCACATCCATACATGACTACTGGAAAAACCATAGCCTTGACTAGATGGACCTTTGTTGGCAAAGTAACGTCTCTGCTATTTAATATGCTATCTAGGTTGGTCATAACTTTCCTTCCAAGGAGTAAGCGTCTTTTAATTTCATGACTGCAATCACCATCTGCAGTGATTTTGGAGCCCAGAAAAATAAAGTCAGCGACTGTTTCCACTGATTCCCCATCTGTTTGCAATGAAGTGATGGGACCAGATGCCATGATCTTAGTTTTCTGAATGTTGAGCTTTAAGCCAACTTTTTCACTCTCCTCTTTCACTTTCATCAAGAGGCTCTTTAGTTCTTCTTCACTTTCTGCCACAAGGGTGGTGTCATCTGCATATCTGAGGTTATTGATATTTCTCCCGGCAATCTTAATTCCAGCTTGTGCTTCCTCCAGCCCAGGATTTCTCATGATGTACTCTGCATATAAGTTAAATAAGTAGGGGGACAATATACAGCCTTGACGTACTCCTTTTCCTATTTGGAATCCGTCTGTTGTTCCATGTCCAGTTCTAACTGTTGCTTTCTGACATGCATACAGGTTTCTCAAGAGGCAGGTCAGGTGGTTTGGTATGCCCATCTCTTTCAGAATTTTCCATAGTTTATTGTGATCCACACAGTCAAAGGCTTTGCCATAGTCAATAAAGCAGAAATAGGTGTTTCTCTGGAACTGTCTTGCTTTTTCAATGATCCAGCGGATGTTAGCAATTTGATCTCTGGTTCCTCTGCCTTCTCTAAAACCAGCCTGAACATCTGGACGTTCACGGTTCACGTACTGCTGAAGCCTGGCTTGGAGAATTTTAAGCATTGGTAATTAGATGATGGTGGTAATGATTCTAAGGATCAAATGAACATCAAAACTCTCACAGGCATTAAGAAAAATCTCATAGATAGGAGCAGTAAGACTTCATAGTAAGAAAATTGAGATTCAGATCATTGTAAAATGGGGAGATGAAATTATATGCAGGCAGTTGGCACATAAGTAAGAAATGCATTTGCATTAGAAAAACACCATTCCCTAAGAAAGCTGCAATTTAAAAAGATTAGAGAGAGATAGATGAGGTCAAGGTTGTGGGATATTTTTAATGTCTGGCCTCAAAATTTGATGTTTACTGTGAAGGTTATTGGGAATCATCAGAAGTTTATGAATAGGAAGGATGACATTGACAATAGTAGTGCTTAGAATGAGCCTTGCAACAATGCCCTGGGGAAAGATGTTAGATTGAGGAGAGAATAGAAACAGGGAAATAAAAGTTTATTTACATATGAATTAAGTAATATAGTACTGTTTGAACAAATATCACATTTTTAGAAATCATTCTAGAGAAAATGAAATGTTATTATAAGGTCACATACTCAAGAAAGTCTGCAATCTTTCTAAGGAGAGAGATTTAAATACAAGAAATAGAATGACAAAGAAGATGAAACATAGTAATGTTCTTAATTGACACTCATAAGAAGTGAACAAGATCAGAGAAAGACAACATGGGAGTCACTGGGGAAGACTTCATGAAAAAGTGACATTTGAAAATTGTGCTGAAATGGTGAGCAAGATTTAAGTAGCCAAAAAAAGCATAGGGAAAATAAAGACATCTTGAACGAGACATAGCATAAAGAAAAGTGTGGAGAAATGAAAGAGTACAGTATGTGCTTAGAACAATAATTGTAAAGAGATAATTGATGAATCTATATATGGGTTAAGAGAAGTGTGGATAAAACTACGAGATCTAAATAGATGTTCAAATGGCATCATAGGTCAATATGTGTTCACTATCTAATTGTCTACTTAGTTTCAGGCATTGCTCTAATATTTTCAGATGCAGATTTGTTTAATGTTCACAATAACCCTATGAAGTAGGCATTATCCCCACTCTACAGATGAAGAAGCTTAAAGCTTAACTTATAAAACAGGACATCAGTACTGCCTCATTCTATCAACCTGAAGCCCAGAATAGTCTTTACCAGTAAATGGCAGGAGGACACAAGAGTATCACATTTTCAAACTCCTTAATACATGTTTCTCAGGGTTTTGTTAACATAGTCATACTTTTTATCACATCCTTTTAAAAAAAAAAAAGTCTTTATTAGGAACTTCCCTGGCTTCCAGTTGTTAACACTCTGCATTGCCACTGCAGGGGGCACACATTTAAACCCTGGCTGGGGAAATAAGATACCACATGCCTTGGGGTGTAGTAAGAGGACCCCCAAACAAAGTCTTTCTTAGTTGTAAAACGCACTTTCTAAAACTGGAGTTATAAATGGAGCCATAAGCCAGCACTCTGTAATTGGGGTGGGGGGGGGAGCGGCGGGCGGGGGCTACACTGTAGTGGTTACAGGGAAAAAACAAACATGTAATATCATCTTAGAGATATCTGTAGAAAACCACCAGAGGCTTAAATAAGATTTAAGTTAATGGGCTATATGCTAGCAGTGACAATTTACAGACCTGTAAGCTAACATGCAAAGAACTGATTCATCGGAAAAGACCCTGATGCTGGGAAAGATTGAAGGCAGGAGGAGAAGGGGACAACAGAGGATGATGTGGCTGGGTGGCATCACTGACTCAGTGGACATGGTGTGAGCAAGCTCCGGGAGTTGGTGATGGACAGGGAAACGTGGTGTGCTGCAGTCCATGAGGTCACAAAGAGTCGGACACAACCAAGTAACTGAACTGAACTGAAGCTAGCAAGAAAAAGAGAATAGGTACGTTTAAAACATCCTACAAAAACACTGGCACATCTCAATAGATAGATACAGACCATAAGAAAAGTTGAGAGAGAGAGAAATTGAAGGGCAGAAGAACATGCCATCCCAAAATATGCCACTTTGGTTTATCGATTATTTCATGCTGTAGGCACTTGAAAAACAGCAAATGCAGGGAGAGGCTTTCTCTGAACTCTCCTCATCTACCTAAAGACAGATCCTTCAAAAGGCATTCAACTGTCTAAATCCCCTCCCTGAGAGTTTCATCACCAAGGAGGATTGATTTTTATCACAAAAGAGGAGAGGAAAAATTGATAGAAAATCCCAAAAACTTTGTCACAAACCACACACCTCATCTCTTCTTCTTAGAGACATTTATCTTTCCTAAATATCATCTACTCTCCACCAAAAGGCCTACATCACCCTCCCCTTTCCCTATTAAGATGGTATTTAAGTCTTAATTCTAAGCCACTTGGAGGAGTGACTCATTTTTTTTCCCCTAGATATATCCTATATTATATGAGGCATACATGTTAACTTCTGTTGGTTTTTCTTGTTACTCTGGCTTTTATGAAAGAGGACTCAGATAAACTCTAAGAAGAATACAGGGAAAATTACTTCGCCTTCCCTATGATATCTATATCTACACACACATATGCTGCTAATTCAGCTGCAAAAATGATGCCTTACAGAATGACTGGACTCCCTGGGTGGTTCAGTGGTAAAGAATCTGCCTGCCAATTCAGGAGAGGCAATTTCCATCTCTGGGTCAGGAAGATCCCCTAGAGGAGGAGATGGCAACTTCCTCCAGTATTCTTGCCTGAAAAGTTTCATGGACAGAGGAGCCTGGCTGACTGCAGTCCATGGAGTCACAAGAGTCGAACATGATTGGGCACACACTCAGAAGGGTTATTTTTAAATGAATATACTAGTTACTTTCAGTCAAGTAAAATACAACCACACAATCTTAAGCAAAAGACTATACACAGTAAGATTATTTACTTACTTAATTGAATCTTACAAAGGTTATTAAAAACAAAAACAAAACAACACAGGCCCAAACTGGTGTCATGAAATGGCTAAGAAAGAAAAGAAAGTGAAGTCGCTCACTTGTGTCCGCCTATTTGCGATCCCATAGACTGTAGCCTACCATAGACTGAAGCCCACAGGCTCCTCCGTCCATGGGATTTTGCAGGCAAGACTACCAGGGTGGGTTGCCATCTCCTTCTCCGGGGGAATCTTCCCAACCCAGGGATCGAACCCGGGTCTCCCGGATTGCAGGCAGACGCTTTACCCTCTGGGCCAATCCCAAGATAAAAAATCTAGAATTTAACTTCTGATCTAATCACAGTTTCAACCTCTTCCAAAAATGTAATCTTAGTCAGGCAGTCTGGAAATTTCTGGTGTAAGCACCAGTGAAATAATCTGTGCCCTGAACCTTCAGTAACCCCCAGAGGAAGAAGAGGCAAGCAGCATAATAAAACCTTTGCCAAATTCCCTTCCCCTAGGGAAAATGATGTCTTGGCTTAAAAATAACCCTCTCTTTTCTTTTGCTAATACCTTCTTGCCCCACCCTCCTTCTTCCTATAATCACCTTTCAATTTGTACAACCCCTCTGAGCATCCTTCTAGGTGTTAGATGGGAGGACGTTTGATTCATGAATCTTTGAAACAAGCCAATTAGAGCTTCAAATTTCCGCCACTGAATTTTGTGTGTTTAACAGGATGTTTGCCTTGAAAGTTCCAAGTTAAGTGACAATGTAATGGGAAGACTATGGGAACTGGATTCTAAATGGGTTTCTAACAACCACTTACCACTTATGAGTAATAGCAACATTAGCAAGTTACTTATTATCTCAACCTAAATTGTATAACCTGCACAATGAGATGCGATTACTGGGTTTCATGGTTTTTATGAGAAATACCTAAAATCACGTGAGATGACTAGTTCCAAGTTTGGCATAGAAAACAGTCAGTGAAAACTAAGTCCTTTGACCTTGTGTATGGTTGTCTTGCGTATGAGAAAGATTGAAGGCAAAAGAAGAGGATGAAATCATCAACTAGAAATCATCACCGACTCAATGGACATGTACTTGAGCAAACTCCAGGTGATAGTGGAGGACAGGGAAGCCTGGCATGTTGCAGTGTATGGGGTTGCAAAGAGTCAGACACGGCTTAGCGACTAACTTAGCAACACATGGTTGTCTTGTTTGTGATCCCTGAGAAGCAAATCCTGAAACAAGACTTGAAATGTAAGAAGTAATCTGAGAGGTGATGCCGAAAGACCCAGGAAGGGGAGAAGAGAGGCAGGGAACAAGGCCAAGATCAAGAATCAGACCATCAGGTTTTGTGTAAATGAAGCTCAACTCCACTGTAGAAACTTGGGGAACAGAGTAGAACACATCTTTTAATTAACCAAAATGAGAAGCAAGGAAGCTAGCTTATTTATCCACTAGTCCCCATCTGTCCTGGGCTAAACAATGCTCACTAGGGCATTAACTGTCTGGCTTTCCTGGCTTGTCATTTGTATTAGCCCAGGATGTTCCCCTTGGCCAAAAAAAAAAAAAAAAAAAAAGAGTTCAGAGGCACAGAGAGTTACAGGTACTCATGGATACAAAAAGTGCCAAAATGGTGTCATTCTGGCTAAAGTCAAAGATTAAAAACCTAGAATTTAATACCTGATCTAATCGCAGTTTCAACCACTTCCAAAAATGTAATCTTAGTCAATCAGTCTGAAAATTTCTGGTCTAGGCATCAGTAAAATAATCCGTACCCATGGGCATTCTCTATCCTCCAGAGAAAGAGGAGGCAAGCAGCATATTAAAACCTTTGCCAAGTTCCCTTCCCCCAAGGAAGATGATGTCTTGGCTTAAAAATAATGCTCTTTTTTCCTTTGCTAATACCTTCTTGTCCCACCCTCCTTCTTCTTTAAAAACCTTTCAATTGGTACAACCCCTCTGAGCATAGATTGCTACTTGATTCAGAGCTGAGGGAACTGAGAATCAAGAGAATGTGCAGGAACCCACAGCATCTGCTAGAGGGATGCATGCATGCATGCTAAGTCGTTTCAGTCGTGCCTGACTCTGTGTGACCCTATGGGCCATAGCCCTCCAGGCTCCCTGCTAGAAGGAGAGAAGACTTTTACTTTTTATTTCTTAAAATATTTATTTATTTGGCTGCATCAGGTCTCAGTTAAGGCACCTGGGATCTGCCTTGAATCATGGGGACTCTTTCCTTGCGGCATAGGGACTCTCAAGTTTTGGCACGTGGGCTCTAGAGTCTGTGGGCTCAGTAGCTATGTGCGAGCTTCATTGCTCTGTGGGATCTTAATTCCCCAATCAGGGGTTGAACCAACATCTCTTGTGTTGCAGGGCAGATTCTTAACCACTGAATCACCAGAGAAGTCCCTAGAACAGTATTTTAAAATGCCACTCTTTCCAACAATTTGCCAAGATTCAGTATTCATTCCTTCCATTTGACTCCTCTAAGTTCCAGTGTTCAACAACCGTTAACAGTCTTGTGTACTGATTTTCCCCAAGCTCCCAGGACATGGTAGGCATTTTATAGGTATTTTCTTTCATTTTATAATACAGAATATATATTCTTTACTTGTAAAGAGTGAGGCCTTGTGATAAGTGATGTAGAAACATGTTTGGTACACTGTTTGATTTGATCTTCATTATTTTCCTGTAATCTCCAAGTGCCTGTGTGTGTGTGTGTGTGTGTGTGTGTGTGTGTGTGTGTGTGTGTGTGTGCTGAGTTATTCAGTCATGTCCAACTCTTTTGTAACCCCATGAACTGTAACACTGCCAGGCTCTTCTGTCCATGGGATTTTTTGAGGCAAGAATACTGGAGCCAGTTGCCACTTGCTACTTCAGGGGATCTTCCCAGCCCAGGGGTTGAACCGGTGTCTTTTGTGTCTCCTGCATTGGCAGGCAGATTCTTTACCATTAGCACCACCTGGGAAGCCCTCATCTTCATTTAAGAGAGGTGAAAAGGATGACACAGGTTAAAATATAGGCTCAGAACCATACAATAGACTAACTGCAAAGCCCTGTGCTTGATGACTAGGAGATTGTCTTCCTCCCAACTCTCGCAACCTTGGAGACCTCATTCATGTTCATGCCTTATGTAATGATCTTTGGTGGTTGACACCAAAATGGTAAACTCTAGTCCTCCCTCTTTGGTTATCATACCACCCCCTCAAATTAAATTTCTCTAAAACGAAGCTCTCCTGTCTTCCAGCAATTTCTCTTGTCTACAAATTGTATCAAGGGTATCAGGCTCAAATCATCTGAACAAGTCCTGATGCGATACACCCTCCCCAGCATAATAAGTATAAAAATTTATGTGGCTAGTTTTTAACTGATTCTCTACTATGTACTAACAGCTTAAATGACTTGGGTCTTATGAAGATTTGCACAAATCCAGATGCTAATCTGGACATAAATATCATGAAGGAGACAATAGTTAAGAACCACACATGAGATACATAAGTAATGATGTATGAAAAAGTGAGATGACAGGACTGTAAAATTCTCTGTTGTCTTTTCTGTGATGCCTTTTCCTCTGCCTACAAAGGACTCGATTATTCTAGGGTGGGATTCCATCGCAAAAGGAATAATCTGTTTTATTTACATATCCAGGCCATTAATAACCCATCTTGGAATCACTGGTATAATAAACTCCTCTGAAATGAGTAGCAGTGAGTGGCTGGAGGTTGCATGTGTGTATGCTCAGTTACTCAGTCATGTCCAACACTTTGCAGCCCAGTGAACCATAACCCACCAGGATCCTCTGTCCATGGAATTTTTCAGGCAAGAATACTGGAGAGGGTTGCCATTTCCTACTCCAGGAGATCTTCCCAACCCAGGGATCAAACACACACATCTTGCATCTCCTGCATTGGCAGGAAGATTCTTTACCACTGTACCACCTGGGTGGAAGTTAGGTTATTCATTATTGCTTTAGGCCTGACTGGAATTACCCTTGTTCTCAGGAAAGTTTAAAACAAAAAACTTTATACTATTCCTGTCTCTTTTAAGGTTTAATGGCTGGAGGAATACGATATTTCAAGCTTTGTGATTATTCAGTAATGCAGAATTTTAGATCCAAAAAGCCTCTTCCATCATAAACATGCTGGTAACTATAAAATAACCATTTCTCTCTTAAATGGGGACAATGTTATCAAAATGAGGCTAGTGTCAGTAATACCATGCTGCATTAGTTGAGTACTTATATTCACAAACAACATCTATTTATTATCACACGAGATGGAAATAGTCTAGGCATGGCGGTTGCAGAAGTAAACAAAATATTCAGAGGCATATCCCTGGGGGTGGAAGAGTGATTTCACAGCCTTGATGGAGTTTGAAGCTCAAATTAAAATTGTCTAGGGCAACTGTTGTTTCTCTTATCCATTCAGAATCATCCAAGAGATTACTTGGATTCTGCTAAACAAAGGAAGCCATGAATCTGCTGATCATGATAAAAGACTCTGTCTAGAAATGTATGTGTTTTTCTTTTTTACCCCTGAGATAATGATTAAATAGCTTCAAATACAAGTAAGCCTAAGATTTATCATGAGAAGACTAAGTAGAGCCATCCAACATTAGAGTCTAGTTGGTTTTAACACACCTTAATTTTAGGGGGAAACAAAGAAATACAGCATAACCCTGACATTCATTAAAATAAGACAGCTGCCAGGCAAGACTTGAGGCTCTGTATTGCTTCAAAGCATTTCCATCATCCCAACTGAAACCATTAGGCACGCACGCCCATAGAGTACGAAAGTTTACAGCAAAGCCTCTATTACCAGGACAACTTCATTCATATTCCTGGCCTTGGAATCCATTCCACACTTTATGTTCCTTTTCAGACAATATTATTATACACCAGATGAAAGTTACAGAACAAAAACAGCATATACCCTTTTACTCGTCAATGAAAATTTTAAAAGACTGACCTTCTGTTACATTGGCTTCAGGATTTTTTTAAAGTAATTTCATTTATTTCTTTGTGGCACTGGGCCTTAGTTGCCTCACTCAGAATCTTTAATTGTGGCATGCAAACTCTTAGTTGCAGCATGTGGGATCAAGTTCCCTGACCAGGGATCAAGCCCAGGCCCCCAGTACTGGGAGGTCAGAGTCTTTGCCACTGGACCACCAGGGAAGTCCCAGCTTCAGATGTTTTTAGGGTGATAAAATATTGATCCAGTTGAAGTCTCTCTCCTAGCTCCTTTCAATACACTAACTTCTTGGCTTGTGATGTGCTAGGCCTTGAACACTTTTTCTCTGCTCTTTGCTAGGCCAACTCCTACTCACCTTTCAAATTTTAGCTTAAGAGCTCAAATCAGGCCTAAAAGAAGCCCAAGTTATACAATGAGTTATACAATTTCAAAACATTCTGTACTTTTTAGAAGAACTTGGCTCAATTTTAAGTATGTAGTTTCAGTGGAATTATTCAGTTTGATGCCTCTTTTTCTAAGTACTTCTGAGCTGTGTCTGTCTGTCTTTTCCATCTGCCCGGCACATGGCTTGACAGAAACTCAGCAAATATTTGCTGAGTCAGTGAAAGAAACAGCATTCAAAATGATGATCCTATAGTGAATATAGTAGAAGATTTGTGCAACATCATGTACAAAGTGAAACCAATTGAGCATTTATGATTTAAATGCAATTTCTGTGAAACCCAGTGTACTGAAAATTCACTGTTCCTTACCTTTTCTCTCCTACTTCTCTTTGGATTCATATTTGGGTGCTACCCAAGATGCTTTGGACTTCCCAAGTGGTGCTAGTGGTTAAGAAACTGCCTGCCAATGCTGGAGACATAACAGACACAGGTTTGATCCCTGGATTGGGAAGATTCCCTGGAGGAGGGCATGGCAACCTCCTCCAGTATTGTTGCCTGGAGAGTCCCACGGACAGAGGAGCCTGGCAGGCTACAGTCTGTAGGGTTGCCCAGAGCTGGATGTAACTGAAGCGACAGCACAGCACACAAGATGCTTTACTTTTCAAATGAAAATAGGTTTTGTTAGTTTTCAATGCATTTTTCTACTTTAACTCAAAATGAGAGGCAAACGAACTAATGTGTCAAATTCCACGCAGACTGTGATTTGTTCTATGGCATCTCTGGTCTGTCGCCTTTTGTCACTCTCTTTCTTGCTATTGTACATTTGTCACAAGAATATGATTTCTCTTGACAGTAATGACTGTCTGCCTTTTACTATCTCAATACAGATATTTGAATCTCTGTTCACTTGGGGCTGGTGCACTGGGATGACCCAGAGGGATGGGATGGGGAGGGAGGTGGGAGGGGGGTTGAGGATGGGGAACACATGTACACCCATGGCGGATTCAAGTCAATGTATGGCAAAACCAATACAATGTTGTAAAGTAAAATAAATAAATTAATTAAAAAAAAAAACAAACCAGACATGTGAGAGAGAGAGAAAGAGATTGCCATGGATGGGACTCTTTTTTAGATATACAAGATTGTAAGACATTTCACAAGTTCCCTCTCTACCTTTTCAATGGAAATGTTCTGATCTCTAATCCATTTTATATGGAGAGTAGAAAAACTCAGTCCCAAGCTCTACAGAATATTACTTGTTTTACAGCATGAGGAAAAAAAAAATTCATTGAAAGATTCAGAATTTAGGCAGCTGAATAAGTTAATAATTAGGTCATGTGTGTGTGCTAAGTCACTTCAGTCATGTCTAACTCTGTGCAACCCTATGGACTGTAGCCTGCCGGGCTCCTCTGTCCATGGGAGTCTCCAGGCAAGAATACTGGAGTGGGTTGCCATTTCCTCCTCCAGAGGAGCTTCCCAACTCAGAGATCGAACCTGCTTCTCTTATATTTCCTGAATTGGCAGGCGGATTCTCTACCACTAGCATCACCTCAAAGTCAGTGGTTCTCAAATTTCAAGTTTATCAAAATTTCCTGGAGAGCCTGTTAAAACACAAACTGCTGGGCCCCACATCCAGAATTTTTGATGCAGTGAATTCATGTGGAGTCTGAGAATTTGCATCTCTAACAAATTGTCAGGGTATAGTAATGCTGGTGAAGTGAAAGTCACTCAGTCATGTCCAACTCTTTGGGACCCCATGGACTATACAGTCCATGGGATTCTCCAGCCCAGAATACTGGAGTGGGTGGCCGTTCCCTTCTCCAGGGGATCTTCCCAACCCTGGGACCTCACACTGCAGGTCCTTGCACTGCAGAGACCATCGAACCCACATCTCTCGCACCGCAGTTAGATTCTTTACCAACTGGGCCACCAGAGAAGCCCAGTAATGTTGATGTATACTTCGAAGACAACTGCATTAGATAGTTCACAAGGTAGATATTACAAGAACAAATAAATTGTACTAGAGATTTATGTTCTCAAAGAAACTGCCTTTGCAAAATGACAGGGATGACTGTTCTTGATGAACCTCTTAGAACAGTGGACAGAATTCTGGCAACACTCTTGAGGACTTAGGAAAATGTGTATCGCTTGTGCACCCCAGGAGAGCAGCTTTTCCTTATTAGACATAGCTTTGGAAAGTTCTTCTGCCATTTAATAGCCCTGTGAACTAGGAAAAAATTTGTTTCCCTATCTGTGCCTTAGTGTTTGAGGTATAAAATGGGGAGAAAAATTCATCTACCATGCTAGTGATTATAAATATCCAAGAAAATAATATGGAAAAGACCTTAGCCTACCACATGGTATATAGTAAACTAAAATTAAGAAGATAGTTCCCTTTGCTTACTGAAGATTCACACTGGTTAATTTTTAGGGCATGTATGTCAGCTTTGTTTTTGGATACATTTAATAGAACAATATTCCAAGAATAGCTTTGCAGACTGGCAATCAATTTGAGCAGTCAAAAAAAGAGAGAAGTTTGAAGGCTGTCCATGAGGCTAACTCCACCAAATCATGCAAACATGAGATGAACTTGATTTCAGAGGCAGGATGAAGGAAGAAGTGAGAATTCCACTATTGAGTTTAGATGTCAACATCATCTCTAAAGCAATGACAGCAATTAAACCAAGTAATGTCTCTTGGTCTCAGCAGCAGCAAAGTCAGTAATATAAGCAGGTTATACATTTAGGCCAATATTCCCAGCTATAGTCTCCATTATCTTATAAAAGGTAAATATAATTTTGGAGACTGAAGCGAGTTACCAAAGACAGTCTCTTGTCTTCTGAAGGAAAATATTTGACCAGATGGTTTCTGGGTTTTCTGGCCACCTTCTCCATAAAAGGATTTTTTTTTTTTTTAAATTTTTGAAGTCTCTTCATTAGGATCAGCTCTGTCATTGAACAAAGAACTTTTTTTTCCCCTGTATTCCAGAATCTTTGGTAAAGGAAAGCAACTCCTGAGAAAAGATTTATATAATTATTGAACATATAATAGACTCAAAAAGGAAATCCTCATGAAAATTAAACAAAAGAAGAAACAAGATTCATTCACTGTAGTTATAATAGGATAGAATCTGAGCTGATTACATTTTGAATTTTTAAAAATAATTACTATGAACTCTCCAGTTATAATTTCTTTGATATGATCCTAGGCAGCCATTCTCTTTTGGAATGTTTTAGCTATTTCTGAATTGACATGTCACACTGCAGTGAAGCCAGGACCTTACATTTACTTCCCAAGAAAATCTGCCTTTGGCTTGAGGAGAGAAATGCCTCAAATTAGAAAAGAAATGAAAATCTCTAAGTTGATAAAACTAAAAGAGGTCCCAGAAGATGATGAGAGATACTTAATAAGGAATTAAGGTTCGTATTATGTCTGGGGGTGATGGTGGAATAGGCTTGTAATTCTGCAGACCCGGGTTCAAGTTCTCAGTTTGTTAGCTGTGTAACTAGAATGTGTGCTTGACTTTGAGTCAATTTTACTCATCACCAGAGTGATTTAGAGAAAACTTTTAATTAAATGACTTGCACATAGTATACAACTCATACTTTTCTCCTTTTTCCTAATGTTCTCAAAACTCTGGGAGGACTAAGCTAACTTGTGTTATAATGTTATGGGAAAAAAAAAATGTTCAGAGGCTCATCACGTATTGTCTTGAATGGTGTCCTGATCAAATTTTATCTATTTACACTAACTATAAGGTAATTTTTCTAACTCCAGTTGAGACAAACATAAATTGAATTTTTCTGTTTCCATAGCAGTAACCTCTCCACTATCACCACTTCCCTGAAAATAACTGTCATTCAGGAAAAACAAGACAAAAATAGCACTTAAAAGCAATTAAGGAGAGAAGGAGAGAAGTTGAAAAAAAAAGAAAAATGAAAAAGTAATTATATAGGAGAATGATTTGAAGCTTCTTTAAGCCTAATGAAGAAAGGTTCAGAGTAAATGAGAAGTTAAACTATTATCTCTGCATCCTCTGGAGTGTTGAGAACTTGCACATCAATTCCCAATCAATATATTCAATAGGAAAGAATAAAAGTAAATATTTTTCTTCTATTAATCTCTTCAGAGATTTAAACTGGTTCACTTCTAGACTTCTATTCAAGCTTGCATGGCAAGATTTCATTTTTTTCTTTTTTGGAAGCTTAATTCATCAGCCATCCTGATAGTCTTTCTTTTTAATATTTGATAGTAGGGATTTAGATGAATAAGAGAAAAAATGACACTTTCTTAACATTTATTACTGTCCAAATCAGTCATTTTACTTATGACCTAGATTACTTCCCCAATAATAATATCTCATAATGCAATCCTACAAGCCTATCCAATCACTTTAATGAAGTTCCAAGAAGTCTGAAAAATAAAATGTCCTTTATGACTAATTTAATGGTCAGAGATAAAGTTGTCTGGATTTCTCTCCTAAATTGCCTGGTCTAGCAGTTACCATCAGCTTCAACCCCCTTCATATAATGAGCAAAAAATTAAATTAGACTTGAAAGTCTTGAGCCATTATAATGGTTAAATCATATTTCTCTACTTTTTATGCCATGCATCTATATTTCTGCTGTATAATAGCAAGTGAACTCAGGAAAGGGACAGCTAATAAATGAAAGAATATTGTGAGATAATAACTACAATTCTCTTTAAAGGTCATCTATAGATGAGGAAGTATAATGCTCTGTTAATATTGCTTATCATTTTATGACTGAGCATCATTTTCTTGTAGAAACGTAACTCCAGATGTCACTTTTTCTTCTTCTCTCACACACAAAAAAACCAGATTAACATCTGACAATGAATTAATCTTGAGAAATGCCTTGGCTTGTAATGGATTTTTAAAAAGGAAAAAATATTCTGAATGAGGAAAAATGTTCTCTTTCAAGATGCCAAATTTATCTCACTTCTGTTTCTTTGGTTTTCTCTGGTTGTCCAAACTCTGAAAAATCTTTGTCATAAAATAGATTGAAGTAATATCTTGCCCTTGCCTTTAGTATAAATGAGAGTCAAACTGACATTTTAAATTTCTCAAAATAATATATAAAGAGTACAATTAAATACCCTACAAAGTATTGTTCTCCTCTGAATATTATACTACTGTTATTTATATTATTTAATATAGCACATAATACATTTCTGTATCAATTAATAAGTAGTATAATATAATTTCTATCAAATGTGTTATTATTATAATTAAACATTATTTATTCCCCACAGTACTGGGTAATTATTTTATTATGCAAAATGATGCTCCATGAACATTCTGGTAGCTAGAATTTTATGGATATCAACAACTATCTCTTATAACTGTACTTTGACTATTATAGTCTGGCTCACAGTAGATACCAAATAAGTATGTATGTAGTCTTATTCTGTGAAAATTATACATATTCTTGAGACAACAGTCAAAGAACTACCTGTGTCTTGCTTGGTTCAAAGACTGCAAATACTTTCAAGAATCATAAATCCTTACTGAAAATGCTTTGACACACATGAAGTTTCATAATGAGCTGATTTCCTTAATGTGCTTAATCTTCTCTGTTTTGGTCACTGATTTTCTGGTGTATTTAACTTAATTCTTGGTCGTCATCTCTATGTCCTTCATTCACACCTGCCTGTTAAAGAATTACACCTTGCTTGAGAAACTTTTCCCACCTTTACCCACTTGAACCTTTTGAATACAATTGTCTATTTTCATCAAATTCTTTGCTTTATTAGCCAGCAAATACACATTTAATTAAGATGCTACTATGTGAACCAGCCCTGTGATGTACACTATGAGGAAATACTAAATTAGCATAGTTTTGTGTGAGTTGAAGATATGGTGATTTTTATTATTAAGTAACTGCCATTGTGGTAGGCAAACAGCAAGAGTTTAGGTTAAGAGACTGGAAAATGAAGTGTGGGCGAAAGTAATGGGGAAACTTTCACTGAAGGGCTGGGACTTAAGTTCTGCATAAGTGAAATTTGAAGGAAGAAAGGGAGGACCATGTCTTGTCAAAGAAAAATACACTGAAAGTCATCAAAAAAAAAAAAAAAAAAACCACACACTCAACATCTCAACATATTCCAGTGACTCTAGGACACCAAGGAAGGGTTTCACCATGCTTTCGTTTCACAGAACAGAGAGTACTTCGCTGCTTTCGTATAGCACAGTGGGTAAAGATGAGGATATGAATGGTGGGACGTAATGATCCTGGCGATCCCAGCTGCTCAGGCTTCACCTGCCTGCCCTAAGGACAGAGGACATGAATATGCTCAGCAAATTCGAATCCTCACATCAGGGGAAGCCTGTGTGAAAGCTTAGGAAATGGTAAACAAAACAAGGTTGCGCCTTAATTTGTATATTTCTGTTTTTGAGGGACAAAGTTAAATGAAAGAGAATTTAGGGAAACGTATTTCTAGCACCAAAGGATGTCTCTGATAGCTGAGTGAAAGTCTGAAGTGAAAGTCGCTCAGTCATGTCTGACTCTTTGTGACCCCATGGACTATACAGTCCATGGTCTTCTCCAGGCCAGAATACTGGAGGGGGTAGCCCTTCCCTTCTCCAGGGGATCTTCCCAACCCAGGGACTAACCCAGGTCTCCTGCATTGCAGGCAGATTCTTTAGCAGCTGAGCCCCCAGGGAAGTCCAAGAATACTGGATTAGGTGGTCTCTCTCTTCTCCAGCAGATCTTCCTGACCCAGGAACTGAACCGGGGTCTCCTGCATTACAGGTGGATTCTTTACCAACTGAGCTATCAGGGAAACTGAGAGATGAACAGAGGAGATTTTGGGGGAGGGGTGGTAATTTGAATTTTAGCAATGTTCAAATCAAACACTGATCTTGTTAATTAAGGAGAAAGGTCTCTTTTAAGATCCATTGTTTTTATTTAGTCGCTAAGTCATGTCCAACTCTTTTGCGACCCCATGGATGGTAGTCCACCAGACTCCTCTGTCCATAGGATTTCCCAGGCAAGAGTACTGGAGTGGGTTACCATTTCCTTCTTCAGGGGATCTTTCTGATCCAGAGATTGAACCCATGTCTCTTTCACTGGCAGGTAGATTCTTCACCACTGAGCCACCAGGGAAGCTCCTTTAAGATCTATAGCTTGCCTATATTGAACTCCTAATATAGTTAAATAGTGTTCTGTGTAGGTGATCAAGGATCTAGATATGGGTATACTGAGTGATTGGTTAAACTGAGATAAAATTTGGAAGTGAAATAAGTGTTTATGTCAGGGTCATGAAAGGCTCAAAGTTTAATCAATCAAGTCTATTCTTATACTGTATCAAATCTAGCAAATTCTGACTTGTCTGTGTCAACCCCAAGGAGAATTCCATAGTAAAGCTGAATGGGAATATGCAAAATCTCATCCTAACCCTACATTTCCTACATGTGGAAAAAGAAAACCAGTAAAGTAAGGTGATCTGTTCAAAGAACCTTAGTGAATTCAATGTCCAAGACAGGGCTAAAACCCAACTTTCTCTCTCCCAGCCCACCATTCCCATACTGACTCACTGGCAATTTGCATGAATATTAGAATATAATCTAGTCAGATCCTAGTTTTGCCACATTCCAAAGTTGCAGTTGAAGTCAGTGCCATTCCACTCCTCTATTTGTAACAGGCGCTAAAAATGAATGCAAGCATGTATTGGTTTGCTATCACTGTATAACAAATCAACTCATCATTAATAACTAAAGCAAAAACTTATATTTGGCTCATGATGTTGTAAGTTATAAACCTGGTTGGGGTTCAAGTGGGTGGTTCCCCCAACTTCAGTTGTACTCATTCATGTATCTATGATCTTATAAGGTTTGATAGCATGGTGACTGGGCAGAATTCAGAGAGAGAGAGCAGAGCCTTCAGAGGCCTTTTGTGGCCTATACACATAATTAGGGTAATGTCATTTCCAACATATTTTATTGATCAAAGCAAGTCATAAGCTTGGCTCATATTCCAGGGACGGATTGTAGATTCCACACCTTGATGAAAAGAGCTTCACAAGTCAAATATTAAGAACATGAACAAAGGGAGGGAAAAATCAGGGCCTGTTTGCAAGCAATCTACCCCAGAGAAAAGGGACTTTCTTCAACATTCTTCTGCATTTACAATATAAGAAATAACTGGATTGGAAAGTTGAATTCAGTCCTTTTAGTTTACATTAAATCTTTGAGAATAGGTTAAATGGCCTTAAATGTACAATTGGAGTGGGAGGAGGAGGAAGGAAAATCATTTTTGACAAAAAAAAAATAGCAATTATTAGTGATCATGAATGGGAATTGAAACAAATTGAGACTATATTAATGGAAATAAAAATATCTGAGTCATCTTCTTCCTACATCCTTACACAATCCTTTTCAATATGCTTTGCTGACATTACTTCCTCCACCAGACCTATATGTAAGTGTTGCGCTGCCACAGGATTTCATCCTTGGGTTTTTTTTCTCCTTTCTTTCTATATTTTCAAACTAGATGTCATCAGTCCTGTCACCTTAAATATCACAAATACACTGATGGCTGTCAAATGTAATTTACCAAACCAGAGCTTTCCTCTAAAATCAGATTTATAAGTGACTACCACTTCCACATTTCCAGCACTAACTCAAACATTCCATGCTCTAAAATAACTTATCAAATGGATTCTTTGTACATATAATAAGTGATAAAATAAGAATTTTCCCAAGTTTTTTTATCAAGATTAATTACCAATATTCACATAAAACCTATTTCCTAAATTCTTCATTTTTGTCCATCAATAATTTTAGTTCTATTTACTTCTAAAATACACCTCAAATCTGAGCACAGTTTACAAATACTCCGCTTAGTCCAATGACCATTTTCCATGACCTCCAACAAGTCTCCTATTTTTTCCAAGGGCACTGAGAATAACCTTTTATGAAAGTGCAACAGGACTTCCCTGGTGGCTCAGCGGTGAAGACTCCACTGGCCAATGCAGAAGACATGAGTTCAATCCCTGGCCCAGGAAGATGCCACATGCTTTGGAGCTAATAAGTCCATGCACCACAACTACCGAGTCTGAGCTGTAGAGCCCGGGAGCCTCAAGTACTGAGCCTAAGTGCTGCAACTACTGAAGCCCGGATGCCTCAGAGCTCATGCTCTGCAACACAAGAAGCCACCGCAATAAGAAACCCATGCAGCCCAAATAGAAAGTAGCCGCCTCTCACCATGACTACAGAGAGCTGGCATGCAGCTGTGAAGACCCAGCACAACCAAAAATAAAAAAATAAATACAATTATAAAAACAAGCAAACAAAAAGTACAGCAGACCATGTCACTGCTTTGCCTAAACTTAACCAGTAGAACACCATTTTGTTTAAAGTTTAAACTCCTTACCATAGCCTAAATGGTTCCATCTACATCTCCATCTTCAGGTCTACTACCCATTATGATGTGCATCCAGGACCCTACAGTCGCTGTTCCCTCCCACTTAAACTTCTCTGTCCACATTTCTGCATGAATGCCTTCTCGTCATTTTGATCCCAACTCAAATGGAACCTCAGAAAGATTAAATCTAGCCATTCTAAGCAGAACCCTTCCACCAGCCAATTACTCCATCATATTTCATTCTGCCAATTATCTTTAGCAATGAAAGTAACTAAAATCTTTATCGTATTGAATTCATTGTCTATTTTCTCCCCTAAAACATAACTTCATGATGACAGAAATTCTATTTTGTTCACCACTGTTCTCACAGGAGATGCTTGATAAATATTTATTAATCTCTAGTACTTTACAAAAATCTACTTATTCAAGAGAAGACTCTACACATAGACATCACCAGATGGTCAATACTGAAATCAGACTGATTACATTATTTGCAGCCAAAGATGGAGAAGCTCTATACAGTCAGCGAAAACAAGAACGGGAGCTGACTGTGGCTCAGATCATGAACTCCTTATTGTCAAATTCAGACTTAAATTGAAGAAAGCAGGGAAAACCACTAGACCACTCAGGTATGACCTAAATCAAATCACTTACGATTATACAGTGGAAGTGAGAAATAGACTCAAGGGATTAGATCTGATAGAGTGCCTGATGAACTGTGGATGGAGGTTCATAGCATTGTACAAGAGACTGTGATCAAGACCATCCCCAAGAAAAAGAAATGCAAAAAAGCAAAATGGTTATCTGAGGAGACCTCACAAGTAGCTAAAAAAACAAGAGAAGCTAAATGCAAAGGAGAAAAAGAAAGATATACCCATGTGAATGCAGAGTCCCAAAGAATAGCAAGGAGAGATAAAAAAGCCTTCCTCAGTGATCAATGCAAAAAAACAGAGGAAAATAATAGAATGGGAAAAACTAGAGATATCTTCAGGAAAGGTAGAGATACCAAGGGAATATTTCATGCAAGGATGGGCACAATAAAGGACAAAAATGGTATGGACCTAGCAGAAGCAGAAGACATTAAGAAGAGGTGGCAAGAATACACAGAGGAACAATACAAAAATGATCTTCACGACCCAGATAACCACGATGGTGTGATCATGTACCAAGAGCCAGTCATCCTGAAATGTGAAGTTAAGTGGACCTTAGGAAGCACCTCTATAAACAAAGCTGGTGGAGGTGATGGAATTTCAGTTGAGCTATTTCAAATCCTAAAAGACGATGCTGTGAAAGTGGTGCACTCAATATACCAGCAAATTTGGAAAACTCAGCAGTGACCACAGGACTGGCAAAGGTCAGTTTTCATTCCAATCCCAAAGAAAGGCAATGCCAAAGAATGCTCAGACTACCACACAATTGCACTCATCTCACATGTTAGTAAAGTAACGCTCAAAATCCTCAAAGCCAGGCTTCAACAGTATGTGAACAGTGAACTTCCAGATGTTCAACCTGGATTTAGAAAAGGCAGAGGAACCAGAGATCAAATTGCCAACATCCACTGGATCATTAAAAAAGCAAGAGAGTTCCAGAAAAACATCTACTTCTGTTTTATTTACTACGCCAAAGCCTTTAACTGTGGATCACAACTAACTGTGGAAAATTCTTAGAGATGGGAATACCAGACCACCTGATTTGTCTCCTGAGAAATCTGTATGCAGGTCAAGAAGCAACAGTTAGAACTGGACATGGAACAACAGACTGGTATCAAATAGGAAAAGGAGTATGTCAAGAAGCCACTATTGTCACCCTGCTTCTTTAACTTATATGCAGAGTATATCATGAGAGATGTTGAGCTGGATGAAGCACAAGCTGGAATCAAGATTGCTGGGAGAATTATCAATAATCTTAGATATGCAGATGACACCACCCTTATGGCAGAAAGTGAAGAGGAACTAAAAACCCTCTTGATGAAAGTGAAAGAGGAGAGTGAAAAAGTTGGCTTAAAACTCAACATTCAGAAAACTAAGATCATGGCATCTGTTCCCATCACTTCAAGGCAAATAGATGGGGAAGCAATGGAAACAGTGACTGACTTTATTTTCTTGGGCTCCAAAATCACTGCAGATGGTGACAGCAGTCATGAAATTAAAAGACGCTTTCTCCTTGGAAGAAAAGTTATGACCAACCTAGACAGCATATTAAAAAGCAGAGGCATTACTTTGCCAACAAAGGTCTGTCTAGTCATAGTTATGGTTTTCCAGTAGTCACGTATGGCCATGAGAGTTGGACTATAAAGAAAGCTGAGTGCCAAAGAATTAATGCTTTTGAACTGTGGTATTGGAGAAGACACTTGAGAGCCTCTTGGACTGTAAGGAGGTCCAACCAGTCCATCTTAAAGGCAATCACTCCTGAATATTCATTGGAAGGATTGATGCTGAAGCTGAAACTCCAGTACTTTGGCCACCTGATATACAGTACTGACTCATTTGAAAAGACCCTGATGCTGGGAAAGATTGAAGGTGGGAAGACAAGGAAATGACAGAGGATGAGATGGTGGGATGGCATCACTGACGTGATGGACATGAGCTTGAGTAGGCTCCAGGAGTTGGTGATGGACAGGGAAGCCTGGCATGCTACAGTCCATGGGGTCGCAAAGACTTGGACATGAGTGAGTGACTGAACTGAACCGAACTTACTCATATATATAGGGCAGACTCTCTTGAGTGCTGCCCCCCCAACTCCTCCCCCAAACTGACTCAATGGGAATTTAATTATCCAAGGGTAACTCTTTTTATTTTTGTTTTGTAGAACACTTTAAAGCATGCTGGCTCTCAAGACCCGATTTTCTGGGGCTCTGTGTAACTTAAAGATAAACTTGAAGAATTTATGTCTAGTGCTTAATTCAGACTACATTTATATATTCCTAATTCCCAGTACAAAGACTTCCCTTAAACATCTGTTAAACTACTTTGAAAGTGAAAAAGTGAAGGTGTTATTAGCTCAGTCATGTCTGACTCTTTGTGACCCCATGGACTGCATCCTGCTAGGCTCCTCTGTCCATGGAATTCTCCAGGCAAGACTACTAATGTGGGTAACGATTCCCTTCTCCAGGGGATCTTTCCAGCCCAGCGATCAAACCCAGACCTCCTGCATTGCAGGCAAATTCATCTCATAGTAAAATACATAAATCTAGAAGTGGAGAAAATATTAAATTTGAAGGTAGTGTCTTAAATTGTCAAAATTACCTACTCAGATGTTTGTTATTGTTGTCATTGTTTTCAAACTAAGGCAGAAGTTAAATATTTTCACATCTCTTGGAATCACCAATCCTCCCTGCCTCCACTCAGCCCTTTTACAATGATTATACATGTAATAAAGACATGGGTTTTCAACTTAACAATAAAAACAAATAATTCAATTCAAAAAAGAGCAGAATAGATGGCAAAGACATACAGATGGCCAATAAGCACATGAAAAAGTGTTCAACATGACTCATTTTTAGAGAAAAGCATATCAAAATTGCAATGAAGTACCACCTCACACCAGTCGGAATGGCCATCATTAAATACTCTATAAATAATAAATGCTAGAGAGGAGGTGGAGAAAAGGGAACCATTTTACACTGTTGGTGGGAAAGTAAGTTGGTATAGACACTGTGGAAAACAATATGGAGGTTTCTCAAAATCTAAAACTAGGATTAACATATGATCCAGCAATCCAACTCCTAGGTATATATGAATCCAGACAAAACTATAATTCAAAAATATATATGCACTCCCATGTCCATAGAAGCACTATTCATAATAGATAAAGCCTGGGAACAACCTAAATATCCATCAACAAATGAACTGATAAAGAAGATAGGGTGCCTATATATACACATATACACACATATATGCAATGGAATACTACACAGCTATAAAAAAGAATGAAACAATGTCATTTGTAGCACCATGGATTGACCTAGAGATTATCATACTAAATGAAGTGAGTCACAAAGGAAAAGACAAATTCTACATATCACATATATGTGGAATCTAAAATATGACACAAATGGACCTGTCTATGAAGCAGAAACAGACTCACAGACATAGAGAAAAGACCTGTGGTTGCCAAGGGGGTGGGGAGAGGAGGTACTGAGAGCTTTGGATTATCAGATGCAATCTATTATACACAGAATAGATAAATAGCAAAGTCCTACTGTATAGCACAGGGAACTATATTCAATATCCTGGGATAAACCATAATGGGAAAGAATATTTTAAAAATGTATATATGTACATAACTAAATCACTTTGCTGTACAGAAGAAATTAATGCAACATTGTAAATTAACCATACTTCAATTTTTAAAAAAGACATGGGTTATGAGTAAATATGCAGATATTTGGCAGAATGATTAGACAAATGTTTATGTCCAACTGAGTTAAATGCTCTTCTAAATTCACGTTATTGGTATTATGAACATCTTGTTTCAAGTAACATTAGTGTTAATTTTTCCAGTACCCTGGAAGCAAACCTGAATGCTCAGGAAGCCAAAAGGAAGAAAGAAAAGTAAATAAGTCAATATGATGTCTTTTTATAAACTCAAAATTGCCCAAAAACCCACACAGCAGCTTTGTTTTAGACCTGAATTCCACAGATTATAAATTTTTCAAATGGCAATTAACTTGAGCAAAATATTTCCATCTACCTTAAATGTGTTGGTCACTTTTTCTGAATATAAAATAAACCACTACAGGTATTAGCTAGTCCCTTCCTTGTTCAATGTGTCATGAAAAACATAACACGCAGTATATTTTCTCCTCTTTAAATTACTGAGTAGAATAGCTCAGGCAGTGCTGTTATTTTTTTGTTTGTTTGGTTATTTGAAAACCGATACAGTACAGACAGGGACTGGGTTTGTTTTTTCTTATAAACAGGTAAAGAAAATAGTAGGATTATAGTTCAGTTCAGTCACTCAGTCGTGTCTGACTCTTTGCGACCCCATGGATTATAGTTGACAGTGCCCAAATCTGACTAAGTCTAGATACTTGTTTTACTTCTCAAGACAAGAAATGCAGAAATGCTTTCTGTCTTGTGATTTTTTTTTAACCTGTGAAGTTTACTGCAAAATCTGTAAGATAGCTTATATTTCCTCAAGTTTTGCTTCATTATATGTGTGATTGTGTGATATCATTACATCTCCCCCCCCCGCCCCCACTTATATACAAAGCCATGCTACACTTTTCTGGGGGGAAAAAAAAAAACTAGTAATATTAAACTTAGCTTCTGGGTTCCCAAGATTAGCACATTTCAGAGACTTAATGAAATATACTTTGGTAATATGATGCTGATGTCCTTGCCATCTTGGTGAGCATATTTTAAAAGGCACTTGCGGAGAAAAGGTGACTGAAACATTCAGCATAATCTTAAAAATGATGCCAAAACAATTCTGAAGGAGAAAATAGGAAAGAGGCAGCTAACCTACCTACCTACCTATCTACCTACCTACCTATGTTCTATAAAGGGAAGGGAAGAAATCCTACATATGACCATGTTACAGAAGGTGTACTTACCTTACATCCTTAACCAAATAGAAAACTGGAAAAAATGTATTCGTTAACTGTTCTCAGACATTGGACAACGGACATGAGTGACTATGAGACCTAGGAAAAGGAAAGCAGGATGAGTACTATGGTTGTTCCAGGTTATTGTATGGCCTGAAGGCAGTTACCAGGCAGTATTACTACAGAGAGATAGGACCCAAAGAAGACCCAGCAAACTCATTCTATAAAAGAGACAGAGATAAGTGTTTATAGATATTGATGGAAATGGAATGAACAGGCAGTGTACCAGAGAAGAGAGAATTTCCCAGAGAACCCTATATATACACAGACAGTCTCCACAAGTCTTTAGGTGAGTACAGATCTGTCTTTATGAGAGATGAAATTAGCTGAGGCTAGGAAATGAACCCCTGGAAAGAAGTAAGCAGAACAATTTTAAGAGTTCACTGTGTAAATAATTTATACTTCTTCAAAAGTGAAAGTGTTAGTTGCTCAGTTGTGCCTGACTCTTTTCTACCTTATGGACTGTAGCCACCAGACTCCGCTGTCCATGGAATTCTCCCAGGCAAGAATACTGGAGTGGGTAGCCATTCCCTTCTCCAGGGGATCTTCCTGGCCCAGGGATCGACCCCAGGTCTCTGCATTGCAGGCAGGTTTTTCACCATCTGAGCCACTGGGCCAGGGGTCAAAAACTTACTACCCTAGGTTGCATCAAGTAGAGTTCTTAGAAGGTAGAGCTTTCTTTTTGGAGCTCACAATTAGTCTTAGGCTGAAACATCATCTGGACCTACCCTAAAATAACTTTAAAGTCTCAAAAAGATCAAGCCAAACTCAAGTAATATGACTATCTTCCATGACAAATGTTAAATAGCATTGAAAAGAAAGAGAAAAGAGAAACCACAATTCAGGTGTTCAACAATAGATAATTCATAATGTCCATCATCCAATGAAAACATTGGCATGCATACAGGTTATTATGACCCATACCAGGAGAAATATGAGTCAGTAAACAGAGAGCCAGCAATGACAGAGAAGGTGAAATTAGATAATGTTAAAACTGCTTTTATAAATGTGCTCCACATATTTTAGAAGGTACAGGGAAACAAAAGTATGATAAGAGAAAAGGGAAATACTTTTAAAAGACCCACTTGCAACAACTAGATACAAAAAATACTATATATAAAATTTAAAAATATAATGGATGAGATTAATGACTGATTAGATACGACAAAAGAGAACAATCACTGTACTTGAAGACACTGCAAGAATTTTTTTTCCAAAATTAAACATGGAGAGAAGATAGACCTGAAGAGCATGACCTAAGGAGATAGACTCGAAGAGCATGACCTAAGGGATAATATCAAGCTTTCCAAAATACATGCAATTGGAGTGCCAGAAAGAGAAGAGAGGAAAGACACCAAGAAAACATTTGAAAAAACAGAGATCATAATATTTTGAAGAATATTAACAAAACCTAAAAAGAAAACTCAAAGAAGAGCACACCAAGGAACAGCAAAATCAAATTGCTGAAAACTAGTGGTAAAGAGAAAACCTTGAAAGCCTTGAGAAATAAAAGGCAGGAATAATAAAGCAATTTAAAAACACACACACACACAGATCTTAAGCATTTATCGGAAGATTTGGAATAGTAAGCAGAGTTGCCTTTGGATTTCCAAATAATTTGAAACAAATGAAGGGTAGCAAATTATGCCCCTCCAAAATATACCACTTGGCACAAGGATTATTTTGAACCAAGTGCAGTTGAGAAGAAGCAGATATAAAGAAAAGCTCTCTGTAATTCCCTATTTGCCTGAGTGAAAATGTTAGTCACTCAGTCATGTCCCACTCTTTTCCACCCCATGGACTGTAGCCCACAGGTTCCTCTGTCCATGGAGTTCTCCAGGGAAGAATACTACAGTGGGTAGCCATTCCCTTCTCCAGGGGATCTTCCAGACCCACATAGAACATAAATCTTTATCCCTCCTGCCCTCTTTACCAGAAAGAAGAACGGTTATCCTTGGAGGCAATTTTAGATCCTATTAGCCGAGAAAAATCACCAGAGCAATCTACACAACAAATTTACAAACTAGTCTTTATCTTTGGAAGTCGTAAATTGTTTTCCTTTCCTGGCATTTTCCACAAATTTATTGCTCTTTGTTAAAGGTACTATATAAGACAGAATTCTAGGCTACAACATTGAGTTACCTCACTTCTCCCTGGATGTCTCCTATGTGTACACAAACTGTACATATTAATAAACTTCTGTCTTTCTGATATCAATCTGAGTTTTATTATGGGAACCACAGCCAAGAACTCAGAAGAGCAGAGGGGAAATTACTTTCCCTTACCCTACATATATTTGGCAAGGTAAGAGAAGACAGAAAACATATTTGAGGGTGATGAGTGGGATTAGGAGAAGGTAAAGACGATAGCACATCTTTTTATTTTCTAGTTTCCAATACTGTAGCACTGTTGTTGTTTGTTCTTCACTTAGTCGTGTCTGACTCGTTACGACCCCGTGGACTGAAGCACACCAGGCTTCCCTGTCCTTCACCGTCTCCCATAGTTTGCTCAAACTCATGTCCATTGAGTCAGAGATGCCATACTATAGCATAGCTATAGATTTTAGAGGTCAAAAAATTCCACAAAGGTTATCTAGCCCTATGTCCTTGATTGATAGAGAAGGGTGATAACAGAGAAGGAAGCCACTAAAATTGAACAGTTCAACAGTCAGACAAATGAAAGACCTTGGTATCACCTCACACACACTCCAAAATTAATTAAGCTAAGCCAGACTGTAGCAGGGGCCAGTGTTGAGGCCAGGTAAAAATCACGCGATTACAGCTATATATACAAATCGTAGCCAATGTTCAATTAACGAATCACTCTGTTTATTGCACATAATTAGCACATAACACAGGTTAGTCCAAGTAGGAAAATATTTAGAAATAGGGTTTATAAACCACTCCAAGGAGTGGGAAGGAGGCACTGCAAAGCAGTCTCCAGTTCAGCAATGGGTCTCACGACAAGCCTCAAGCAGAATCCCTCTGAAATAACTCTCAGAGCCTGGAGTCAGGTCCTCCAGTCAGGACGCTTCAAGTTCCTGGGCTCAGTGGTGACATTTTAAGGAGTCTGTCAAAAGTCTACAGGCAATAAATGCTGGAGAGGGTGTGGAGAAAAGGGAACCCTCTTACACTGTTGGTGGGAATGCAAACTAGTACAGCCACTATGGAAAACAGTGTGGAGATTTTTTAAAAAAACTGGAAATAGAACTGCCATATGACCCAGCAATACCACTTCTGGGCATACACACTGAGGAAACCAGATCTGAAAGAGACACGTGCACCCCAGTGTTCATCGCAGCACTGTTTATAATAGCCAGGACATGGAAGCAACCTAGATGCCCATCAGCAGATGAATGGATAAGGAAGCTGTGGTACATATACACCATGGAATATTACTCAGCCGTTAAAAAGAATTCATTTGAATCAGTCCTAATGAGATGGATGAAACTGGAGCCCATTATACAGAGTGAAGTAAGCCAGAAAGATAAAGAACATTATAGCATACTAACACATATATATGGAATTTAGAAAGATGGTAACGATAACCCTATATGCAAAACAGAAAAAGACACACAGAAATACAGAACAGACTTTTGAACTCTGTGGGAGAAGGTGAGGATGGGATGTTTCGAAAGAACAGCATGTATATTATCTACGGTGAAACAGATCACCAGCCCAGATGGGATGCATGAGACAAGTGCTCCGGCCTGGTACACTGGGAAGACCCAGAGGAATCGGGTGGAGAGGGAGGTGGGAGGGGGGATCGGAATGGGGAATACATGTAACTCCATGGCTGATTCATATCAATGTATGACAAAACCCACTGCAATGTTGTGAAGTAATTAGCCTCCAACTAATAAAAATAAATAAATAAATAAATAATAAAGTAACACTTATTTTATCACACCAAAACACTCCCAGCCCTGTATCTAGTGTTTGAAAACAGCTAGTATGGAAGTTCACCTTGGCCACTGTGACTCCCTCTTGAAGTACTGAACACAGCTTAAGTCCTCTGAGTTTCACACCAGACGAGTAGGAACCATGACACAAGGAAATCATGACATAACACAGACACCTAAATACGAAAAGGAAAAGGGAAAAAATGGGAGAATATCACTGTGGCCTTGAGCTAGGCAAGAATTTCTTGAACAGAATTTAAGGAGCATTATTAAAAAGAGTTGATAAATCAGCTTTAGTGAAAATGATGTGCTTTTCAAAAGATACCACCCCCATTATGAAAAATGCAAGACTATGTTTGGAATACATTTCTAATGAATGGCCTATATTCAGAGCACATATTGAATCCTGAAAATTAATTTTTAAAAAACTGGGAAAGACACTAAGAATGGACTTCACAAAAAAGTGGGTATCCATGTGGTTAATAAGCATATGCACTTATTACCTTAGTATATGTACTTATTAACCACATGGATAATGAAAAGGTACTTGGCATCATAACTCATCAAGGAAGGTCAAATTAAAGCCAGGATGAGAAGCACCTACACAACTGCCAGAATGTCTAAAATTGAAAGAATTCCCAAGGATCTGGGCTACCTGGAATGTTCCTACCTTTCTTATGGGAGTGTAAACTGATATAATATTTTGGAAAACTGTTTGCAGCATCCACTAAAATTAATTGCATATATACCTAGTGTTTCTCACTCAGTCGTGTCCTACTCTTTGCGACCCCATGGACTGTAGTCCCCCAGGCTCCTAGGGACTATATATATACATATACACTTAAGAACCTAGCAGTTTTACATGTATGCCAAATTTACACATATATTTAAGGACCTAGGAATTTTACTTCTGCTGATATAATAAAAAGAAATTAAAATATATTTTTAAAATATTGATGGCTATATTTAAAATAATATTCAGTATTTATTAGTATTTAATATCAACACTATTTAATGTTTTAAATAATATTTAGTCATAACAACCCAGTGCGGCAACAACTTAAATGTTGCCAACTCTAGCACAGATAAATGAAGTGTGGACTTTCAAGCATTAGAATATTATACTTCACTGCAGAGGAGTTCATTTCTGCTATATATCACAGTGACTAAATCTCATAGACATAGTACGAAACAATAAGAATTCACAGTGCACGCTTTTGCATAGCTGTAGTGAACAGCAGTCCAGAGTGACTTAGGCAAATTAAGTCCCTAAGTATCATGTTGTTACTGTTCAGTTGCTCAGTCCGACTCCTTGCAGCCCGTGAACTGGAGCCAACCAGACTCCCCCGTCCATGGGATTTCTCAGACAAGAATACTGGGGTGGGTTGTCATTTCCTACTCCAGGGAATCTTCCCCACCCAGAGTTCAAAACCCACGTCTTTTGCACTGGCGGGTGGACTTTTTCCCCACTGAGCCACCAGGGAAGTCTGTATATCACAGGACTCAGAAATGCTGCCCCTGATGATCTGTCCCACTAAAATTCTTACAGGTAAGCATAAAGAAGTAAGCATGAGGATATTGACTGCAGCATCATGTACGGTAGCAAGGAGGGGAGGGCACCTGAGTTTCCTCTAGGAAAATGATAGGTAAAATATAGCAGATGACTATGCTGTCACAAAGTACAATGGGTCAGAGTACAAACAGCTAAGTGAACAAATAATAAAAATATAATGCTGAATTTAAAACACAAGAAACAGGGACTTCCCTGGTGGTCTAGTGGTTAAGAATCCATATTCATTGCAGGGTATGTGGGTTCAATCCTGGTCAGAAAACTAAGATTTCACATACTGCGGGGCAGCTAAGCCCATACAACACACTAGTGAGCCCATGAGCTCTGGAGCCTGCAGGTCATAACTATAGAGAAGGCATGTATAGAGAAGGCAATGAAAGATCCCATATGCCACAACAAAGACACAACACAGTCAAATAAATAAATATTTTTAACGAACAAATTTTTAAAAAAATTGTAAAAACTATTCTTTTAAAAAAGTGAAAAAAATTAACAAAATGAGGTCAATTCACAAATTCCTTTCTGTAAATTATATGCAATAAAATAATATTGCAATGTTTCAGGGCATGTAAAAATAAAAGATCTAATAAACATATAAGTTTGAGGGGAGGTGAACAGGACTGAACTAAGGTGTAAATATGAACAATTAGGAAAAGAAAACAAGAAACAGGCTTTGTATGGACCATTGATGATATTGGGCCTTGAGTTGAGGTTCATGATTAATTCAATGCTCTCCACGTGATGTTCACAAAAGAAAGAAAAGAACAGGGGAACCCATACTAATGCAGCATAAGATCACAGAGGTGAAAAGTGTAACAGCCTCATGAACATCAAATGCACAAGGCAGTGTGTTTGCTTCACTTTTTTTTTTTTTTTTTGCTTCATTTTTTAACACCCCTTTGCAAATAGACTCTGAGATCCAGCAGTGAAAAATGAATGAAGCACTGTGAATAAAATGCCATGTTATAAAAACAAAGCTCTGTTTTACTTCTACTCTGATCTCTGGGGCAGGGTCACAGTGTGAAGAGAAACATGATTCTGTCACTTATCCAGAGCAAGCCTGTGTAAAATTCCCCCATTTAGAACTGGAATGCAACTCAGGAGTCATTTGGCCCCATCATCTCTATTTAAAACCATGGAAATAATGGGCCACCGTTCTTAACTGATTTGCCTAAGATAGACACTACATAAGTACGTTAATTGCACCGTGAACCCCATTTTTATGGCCTAGTCCATGAGGTTCCTTTATTTGTTGCTACTGAGATCAATGCCCACTTGAGGCATATATCAGATTTAGGGGTGAACCATGGGCTTCCCAGGTGGTGCAGTGGTAAATAATCTGCCTGACAGTGCAGGAGACATAGAGAAGTGGGTTCAATTCCTGGGTTGGGAAATACCCCTGGAGTAAGAAATGGCAACCTGCTCCAGGATTCTTGCCTGGAAAATTCCATGGACAGAGGAGCCTGGTGGGCTACAGACTATGAGGTCATAAAGAATTGGACTTGACTAAGAACACACATGGTGACAAAATATTCAGAGATCCATATAAAGTTACATGTCAACTAACCTGAAGACTTTCAGAATGAGTTTCTGCAGGTGTTTCATTTTGGGTTGCTTTTATTAAAAACACACATTCAGGATTTCCCTGGTGGTCCAGTGGTTGCGAGTCTACTTGCCAACGCAGAGGACATGGGTTTGATTCCTGGTCCAGGAAAACTCCACATGCTGCAGGGCAACTAAACCCATGTGCCACAACTACTGAGCCCACTCCCTAGAGCCTGCGCTGCACAATAAGAAAAGCCACAAGAAAGAGACAACACGTGCAACCGCAACAAAGTAGACCTCACTCACTGCAACTAGAGAAAGTCTGAGAGCTCAGCAACAAAGAACCAGCACAGCCAAAAATAAATAAATAAAAACACATTCAGTTGCAACACTTACTAATGAAACTGTTTCTTAAAAAGACTAGGTAAATAGTCTAGACTTTGACCTGGGTAAATACTTTGAAGAAAAAATGTAATTATACTAACATGAATGAAATGGTTTTCATTTGGAATCCTGAGTTATTATTTGCGACCAGAGATGAAAAATGTACAGAAGATTATGCATGATCAGTTCTTATCCCAGAGCTGTAACCTGATTATTGTGTTATTTGTGGTTTTCTTACTATATGTCACTTTCTCCTAAAACTTTACTTTGTGACCCCATGGACTGTAGCCTGCCAGGCTCTTCTGTCCATGGAATTCTCCAGGCCAGAAAACTGGAGTGGGTAGCCATTCCCTTCTCCAGGGGATCTTCTCAACCTAGGTATTGAACCCAAGTCTTCTGCATTGCAGGTGGATTTTTTACTGTCTGAGCCCCCAGGGAAGCCCAAGAATACTGGAGTGGGTGGCCTATCCCTTCTCCAGCAGATCTTCCCAGTCCAGGAATCAAACCAGGGTCTCCTGCATTGCAGGCGGATTCTTTACCAGCTGAGCTACCACGGAAGTGACAGTAATGATAATAGAGCTAATTTAGCCACTGAGGGTTCTGTTAGGTCTATAGAATGAAAGTTAAACCATTATTATTTACAATTTCTTACTATAACTAACAGAATGCATATTCATTTCTAGAAAATGTATTTAATGGAAAGAGATGTTGTGTTGCCCCACCAGCATCTACTCCATCTCTTTCCCACTGTGCAGCAACCATAGAATCTGCATGGGATTAACCTCATTCCTCCCCCATGGTTACCTCTGAGGTAAGCAGATCAGCATGATGCTTCTTTTGCCATCTTGACTGGCCCAGGGATGGGCAGCAACATCCAATCAACCCAATCCATTTAGTCAGAATACTCCTCTGACCAGGGTCTGGCTCTGGTTGGTCAAATCAGATGAAATACAAAACTCTTTTATGATTAAGAGTAAGGTAAAATGCTGTGTGTGTTGTGCAGACTTTGACTGTGTGGATCACAACAAACTGTGCAAAATTCTTAAAGAGATGGTAATATAAGACCACCTGACCTGCCTCCTGAGAAATCTCTGTGAGGTCAAGAAGCAACAGTTAGAACCGGACATGGAACAGCAGACTGGTTCCAAATTGGGAAAAGAGTATGTCAAGGCTGCATATTGTCACTGTACTTATTTAACTTTTATGCAGAGTACAGCATATGAAATGCCAGGCTGGATGAAGCACAAGCTGGAATCAAGATTGCTGGGAGAAATATCAATAACCTCAGATACACAGGCACCCTTATGGCAGAAAGTGAAGAGGAACTAAAGAGCCTCTTGATGAAACTGAAAGAGGAGAGTGGAAAAGTTGGCTTAAAAGTCAACATTCAGAAAACTAAGATCATGGCATCCAGTCCCATCACTTCATGACAAATTGATGGGGAAACAATGGAAACAGTGACAGGCTTTAATTTGGGGGCTCCAAAATCACTGCACATGGTGACTACAGCCATGAAATTAAAAGACACTTGCTCCTTGGAAGAAAAGCTATAACCAATCTAGACAGCATATTAAAAAGCAGAGACATCACTTTGCCAACAAATGTCCATCTATAGTCAAAGCTATGGTTTTTCCAGTAGTCATGTATAGATATGAGACTTGGACTATAAAGAAAGCTGAGCACCAAAGAATTGATGCTTTTGAACTGTAGTGTTAGAGAAGACTCTTGAGAGTCCCTTGGACTGCAAGGAGATCCAACCAGTCCATCCTGAAGGAAATCAGACCTGAATATCCATTGGAAGCACTGATGCTAAACCTGAAACTCCAGTACTTTGGCCACCTGATGTGAAGAACTGACTCATTGGAAAAGACCCTGATACTGGGAAAGACTGGAGGCAGGAGGAGAAAGGGATGACAGAAGAGATGGTTGGATGACATCGTTGATGTGATGGGCATGAGTTTGAATAGGCTTTGGGAGTTGGTGATGGACAGGGAAGCCTGGAGTGCTACAGTCCATGGGGTCGCAAAGAGTCAGACACGATTGAGATGCTGAACTCAACTGAACTGAAAATGCCTTGTGTGTTTGGCAGATGCGTGGCCTAGAACCATAGGTGCCTTCATGCTTCCTGAAGCAAACCATACTAAGGGTGAGGATATACACAGACAAGGGGTCTGAGCTAGGAGAATGTCAGAGGAATAGAAATGGCACCTTGATACAAGTATTCCAGAAAGTCACTCTACTCTGAGGATTTCTCTTTCATGGGACAATATGTTATCTTTATTTTTAAGTGAAATTTTACTGGTTTTGTGGTTATATACAGCTGAAAATGGGCTGCCCAGGTGGCTTGGTAGCAAAGAATCCGCCTGCCAACGCAGGAGATCCGGGGATGCTGGTTTGATCCCTGGGTCAGGAAGATCCCCTGGTGGAGCAAATGGCAACCCACCCACTCCAGTACTCTTGCCTGGAAAATTCCATGGACAGAGGAGGCTGGCAGGCTACAGTCAATAGGGCTATACACCTGAAATGAGACAACTTGTCATTTTACTACTCAAAGAGAATCATTGTTAGCCATTTGGTTAAGAAACTCTCAGTCATGTGTATGTGTGTTAAAGTAGTATAAAACAAAGTTGGGAATTAATAATACATTTAGTTCTGTAGGCTGTATTTCAGTGAAGATGACATGAATATATTTGCATGTCATTAAACTTCTATCACATACTTTTAATGATTTTTCCATACTACACTATATGTCCATAATTTATTAACTCAAGGCTTAATATTTGGACATTTAGTTTGCTTCCAATTTCTTGCTGTTCAAACAGCAGTACAATGAACAACTTTGCAGTTATATATTCTATCATATCCAGGTTTATTACTCTTGAATAAATACTGAGAATTGTGACAATTATAGGGTCAAATACTATGCACAGGTCTAAGGATTTTGATTTGTATTGCCAACTTTTCCTCTAAAAATTCAATTTCACCCTCAAAAAATATGCGTAATAGTGTTCATTTCAATAATCCTTCCATGATTCAGTTCTTGGTAGTAAAATAATGATACCAACATCTTGAAAGGTATGAAAACTATAATTGTATGTGTATATATAATAATCAACATTTTTATATTTATAATATAATAGCTAAGAAAATATCATTATTTGAGTGATTTATTTTGTGCAGGCTCTTTTAAGTCCTTCTCAATTTAATCCTCATAAGGTTCCTGAGAGTTAGATATTATTAATTTCATTTAAAATAGGAAGGCAGAGATTTAGAGTACAAATAAGTTTCCTGAGATAGAATAACTAATAAATTGCAAAAATAACTGTTTTACTATTGCTCAATCCAACAGTATTTGGAGAATTAAATATATGGAGAATTGGAACAATATTTAGAAAATTAAAAAGATGCCCCATAAAATTCTAATCTGGATTAAAAAAAAATATGATGACCAGAAATTTTGTTGTGGTTCATTCCTGATATCTTCATATTGTCAGAGCATCCCATCCAGATTAACACATGTACAGCACTTTTTCAATTTATTGAATTATTATTAAAATAAATCAAGATGATTACAGTAAACCATAATTTTGTGTTTGTAGTCACCTAGTAATGGCTCAATTGTATATGCAGCAAACATAGTTCTCACTTTAACACATGGTTAAATGTGGAGAGAGACCACAGATAACACATCTCTCATTTCTGACAGAATTTAACATTTTGTTCAAGGAAAGCATACTAAGCACTCACTGATAAAATAAGGTATGTTCAGATACAGGCAGTTAGAGTCAGATGGTGGTGAAAAAAGTATTTGATATCCCTGGTAGGAATTTGGTGCACTAAGACAGTTGCTCAATGGGTCTTGCATGGATAAGCCAGTGGGGTAAGTGGGAAACATGGGAAATTATAGTTTAGATGGACATGAAGTATGTGCTGAAAACACATTATGACCAGCTATAGATATCCTTTTTACAGTTGTTCTGTCACATAGCACTAAACATTATAAATCAAAGACTATTTTGTTTAACAATGATTTCTGAGTTTACAATAAGCCCTTTTGGAAGCAATGAGCTAAGAAAAACTAATTTTAAATGCAAAATTAAAGATTAAATTTCATCCTTTAAGAAAGTTGATGATGAAAAAAAAAAAAAAGTTGATGATGACTTGCTTAGCTTGTACAAAATGTTTATCAACATTTACTCTCCAAGACAAGAAGAATAGTGATTTCTTTTACCCCATGTAAACATGCTGACACAAATCTGCAGAAGAAACAAGCATCTACTTTGAAAAGTTAATAGTAATTTTTTTTTTAAATGTGCTCATGGCAACTATTTAAAGTAAGGCAGTTGCCGGATGTGCTACACATACTGTTGTGATGCATGGCTTTTCATTTAGATCAAACAAGTCTTGGTTTAAATTCATTTTGCTAATTTTCAATTTCAAGATTTTTTATACTCAGATGAAAAGTGGGTCAACTGCTAATACTAGTTAGCTCCATTAGCAGCACATCCACTTTGTAAATAGCTCAGTTTTATAAATTTTATTTCAGTGTCTCCAATGCTTCAGAAACAAATCAGTTAACTCTGACAATAGGTTTTTTAACGCAATTTATGAATCCAACATCAAACATTTTAAAACTCATTTGTTGAAAGTGAAAGATTTGCTATCCTTGTTGATTTTAAAAATGCAGTTAAAAAGTTTCACACTGAAGATAAAACTGTTTTTGTAGTATAAACACAAAATTTTCTGGAGCAGTATCATGACAAATGTTGTATTTTAACTAATCTAAGTGTAAACAATTATAGTTTCTATAGAATAATAACTGAAAAAAAAATACCTTCATCCCATACATACTTTCCTTATATGAACTTGACATTCTTTCCATAAAGTGGTTGGAATCTACGTCCTCTGCCTTAATTTGTGCAATCATTTGTTAATGCTCCATTAGAGTATGGCATGTGTCATTATGTGACTTCCAAATCCAGATAATCAAAATGCCATGTATCTAAAAAAAAAAAAGCTTATTTTATATTGCTATGTTTAAAATGCCATGCATTTCTGCTTAGCTCCCTTTCGAAGCTGTTCTTGTCATCTAGCTGCCGCGCAGTAAGGAAATCCAAATAAGCTCATTCAAGAAGACCATTTAATGAAGTGACATGTAGATAGATGTTCCAGGCAACGGCTCATCTGAGGTCTTAGGTGACAGTTCCTTCTGCTAGATAATTCCAGTCTCCAGCTGTTGAGATACCTCAAACTTTCAAGTCTTCCTAGCTGAGAACCTAG
This sequence comes from Cervus elaphus, assembly GCF_910594005.1. NCBI lineage: Eukaryota > Metazoa > Chordata > Mammalia > Artiodactyla > Cervidae > Cervus > Cervus elaphus. The sequence continues at coordinate 80,778,787 of NC_057815.1, read as the reverse complement.
ACATTGTGGAGAAGAGACAAGTCATCCCTGTTGAGCCCTGTCTAAATTCTTGACATAGAGAATCCATGGGCATAATGTTATTGCTTTATGCTGTGAAAGTTTGGGTGATAAGCTATACAGTAGTAGCTTTCCAATACTTTACAAAACCTATAGAAAATAAATGTATTTGAAATTGATTAGTTTGTTGTTGTTGTTTAGTCGATAAGTCATGTCTGACTTTTTTAAGATGCCATGGACTGTAGACCACAAGGGTCCTCTATCATTGAGATTTCCAAGCAACAATACTAGAGTGGGTTGCCATTTTCTTCTCCAGGGATCTTTCCAACCCAGGGATTGAACTCAGTTCTCCTTCATTGGCAGGTGCAAGTTCTTCACTGCTGAGCCTTCACGGATGCCCAACTGATAATGATTCACATCTAACTCAAGATAGCTTTCGACAAGCTGTGATGTTGTACAAATTCAAATAGAAGCTATAGTTGTCCAAAATTTACAAATATTTTATGCATCAACTTTTAGAGTAAATGAAATATAAAATTTTATGAAGCAGAAATATATAAAAACTGTTTAATATAGTGATATGTATTTCTATCTTTGTGGCTTATTTCTTTCTTTCTTCTTTTTTTTTGGTAAGAACAGAGAATTTTGACATGAGATCTTCCCTCTCAACAAATTTTTAAGTATTTTAAACTACAGACACAATGTTACACAGCAGATCTCTAGAACTTAATCATTTTGCACTACTGAGATTTTACATCCATGAAACAGCAATTCTCCATTTCTCCCTCCTTCCAGCTCCAGGTAACTACTATTTTATTCTCTGTTTCTATATGTTTGACTAATCTAAATATCTCAATAAATAGAATCATTCAGTATTTGTCCTGTGACTGACTACACCAAGAATAACGTCCTCCAGATTCACTCACATTGTCATACTAGGCAATATTGCTTTCTTTTTAAAGGCTGAATAATATTCCTTATTAATTTTTTTTATCCATTCATCCATGGATAGATAATTAAGTTATTTTCAAATCTTGGCTACTGTGAGCACAGAATACCATGAATGAACATGGAAGGGCTAATATCATTTCAAGATATTGATTTCAATTCTTTTGGATATATATTTAAAAGTATAGCTGCTGGATCATATGGTGGTTCAATTTTTAATTTTTAAGGATTTGTTTTTAATTTTTTAAGGGATTTCCATACTGGTTTTTTTTTTCAAGCTTTTTCTTTTTTTTTAAGGGATTTCCATACTGTTTTTATAGTAGCTGCACCACCATTACACATGTCCACCGACAATGTATAAGGGTTTCAATGTCTCCACATCTGAGCCTGCACTTCTCTCTGGGTTTTTGTTTTTTGATAGTAGCCATTCTAACAGGTACGAGGTGATAATTGATTGTGGCTTTGATTTGCATTTTTTTCTGATGATTAGGGATATTAACCATCTTTTCATGTAATAATAGTCAATTTGTATGCCCTCAGAGGGCATACAAGTCTCTTCAAGTCTTTTGCCCATTTTTTAAAAACCAAAATTATTATTATAATTGCTGTTGGATTGGAGGAGCCCCTTATACAGTTGGGATATATCAGATGTCTGACTCCAGATAATATTTTCTCCCCTTCTGTAGGTTGTTTTTTCACTCTGTTATCCTTTGCTGTATAGAAGCATTTTGCTTAACATAATTCCACCTCCTTGCCTTATTCTAGATCTTAGTGGAAAGCTTTTAGGTTTTCACTGTTGAGTATAATGTTAGCTGTGGGCTTGTCATACATGGCCTGTTATGTTTTGAGTTTTTTTTGTTTTTTTTTTTGTCATACATTGATATGAATCAGCCATAGATTTACACGTATTCCCCATCCCGATCCCCCCTCCCACCTCCCTCTCCACCCGATTCCTCTGGGTCTTCCCAGTGCACCAGGCCCGAGCACTTGTCTCATGCATCCCACCTGGGCTGGTGATCTGTTTCACCATAGATAGTATACATGCTGTTCTTTTGAAATATCCCACCCTCACATTCTCCCACAGAGTTCAAAAGTCTGTTCTGTATTTCTGTGTGTCTTTTTCTGTTTTGCATATAGGGTTATCATTACCATCTTTCTAAATTCCATATATATGTGTTAGTATGCTGTAATGTTCTTTATCTTTCTGGCTTACTTCACTCTGTATAATGGGCTCCAGTTTCATCCATCTCATTAGGACTGATTCAAATGAATTCTTTTTAACGGCTGAGTAATATTCCAAGGGAGTTGAACTTTGTCAGGCTTTTTCTGCATCTATCAAGACGATCCTATGGTCTTTATCCTTTATCTTGTTAATGTGTTCTGTTACTTCACTGGTGTACACTGAACCATCCTGGGATAAACCCCACTTGGTTATGGTGTATAATCTTTTTAAGAACTACTTTTGAAATTGTAGGTCACACATATGACTCTAAATGTCATAGGTAGGATGAAATTTTTTGTAACAGATTTTTCTAAATTTAGGTTGCTTTTTGCTGAAAATCACTTGTATACCTTTAATCAAAGTACTTAAGAAGGGAAATGTACATACAGATAGCTTTTGAAGCTTTAACACTTTGTAAATATCGAAAATCTAGATTACTTCCAAACAGTGAGATATTTAAATTTATCTCAAAGCAAAAGATGAATCTTAATATTAATAAGTTTGGAAATAGTATACAAATTTAATTTTTAAATTCTAAAATTAAACTTTGGAATATTTTGCATTTGACAAAAATATTTGCATACAGATTCTACTTTGTAAGCGTTTACATTCTGAATCAGCATGGAATGAAAATTGACGATTCTATATTTTGCTTTAAAAATAATTTTTCAAGCAAGATACTTGAAATGGAGTAAAGAAAGACAGCATCTATAAGATATTTGCATAGATATATTTCCACATTTCAAAATAAAACAAAAGCTTAGTGAGACTATTTTCCATTTAGCAGAATTTTATCTTATTTTACCAGGCATATTAGATGACAAATCAATGTCAATATCACATATATTGATGATAAAAATGTGACTGGAACCTTGATTACAGTCAATTTATTTTTTTAAATGATTGTATTAAGAAATTTATTCTTTAGAAAAATGCTAGGATATATTCGAAATAAACATGACTAAAACTGTGATAAAAGTGATTGAACACATACTATAAAATGATTTCTTAATTTTATGTTCAGATCATTAATAAGAAACTTCATTTTGCTTCAATATATATCAATATACCACTTAATGTTTTACAAAGAATCTTACTTTATAAAATAATTTTGAATAAGACTCTTACATTTACTAATATAAAAATACCAATATGCTAGTCAGTAAATATCTGTCTGACTTTTTTCTCTTAGCATAATGCCTTAAAGTGTCATCATGCTGTTGCAAATGGCAGGATTTCTTTGTTTTTTATAGTTAAATAACATTCTGTTGTAAATATCGACTACAAATTCTTTATCCACTCATAGACACTTACATTGTTTCCCTATCTTGGCTATAGTAAATAATGCTACGATGAGCCTGGGAATGCAGGTATTTTTCTGAGTATTTTTGTTATCTTTCAGACTTGTGGTTATCAGAGGTGAAGTTTGGGGCAAGGAGGAATTACAGGAAGGTGGTCAAAACATACCAAGTTCCATGCTGACAGAAACTAAGGTGTCCCAGCTGATTAGTTTAGCCAGTCCCTGACCAACTTGCCATCCCATGAGACATGTGAAAAAGGCTGTTACCCAGATCATCCAACCACCAGCAAACCTGCCAGTTTTCTGGGAAGGCATGAGACAGATCAACAAGCCACAGCAGCATGAAAACCACCCAACTGTAGTTGTGTTGTTGTGTAGTGTTGTTGTGTTGTGTAGTGTAGTTGTGTAGTGTAGTTGTCATGTTGTGTTGTGTTGTTGTGTAGTGTAGTTGTCATGTTGTGTAGTGTAGTTGTGTTGTTGTGTTGTTGTGTAGTGTAGTTGTCATGTTGTGTAGTGTAGTTGTGTTGTTGTGTTGTTGTGTAGTGTAGTTGTGTAGTGTAGTTGTCATGTTGTGTAGTGTAGTTGTTGTGTTGTGTGGTGTAGTTGCGTAGTATAATTGTCATGTTGTTGTGTAGTATTGTGTAGTGTAGTTGTGTTGTGTAGTTGTGTTGTTGTGTGTTGCTGTGTCTGACTCTTTGCGACCCCTAGAACTGTAGCCTATCAGGCTCTTCTGTCCATGGGATTTTCCAGGCAAGAAAACTGGTGTGGGTTGCCATTTCCTCCTCTGGGGGATCTTCCTGACCCTGGGATCGAATGCACTTCTCCTGCATTGGCAGGTGGATTCTTTACCGCTGAGCCACCAAGGAAGCCCCCATCCAACTGCCTACATAATTATAAACTAAATAAAAGGATTGTTGTGTTAAGTCACTAAAAACAAAAAGAAAAAAAAAAAAACAGTACAAAGTTCCATTATAAATAAGCATTAGCAGTGTAATGTACAACATGATGACTATAGCAAACCCTGCCACAAAATATACAGGAAAATTGTCAAGAGAGTAAATTGTAGGAGTTCTCACCACGAGAAGAAAATTTTGCCTTTATTCTTTTCTTCTTCTTTTTAAAAATTATACCTATATGAAAGTAGAGATCTTAGCTAAAACTACTACAACAAACATCTCACCGTATATATACATAAAACCACCATGCCATATGCCTTAAATAAATAGTCAAGCATGTCAATTATTTCTTAAATTAGAAAAAATGAATGTTATGCAACATTCCTCTCTCTATATATGTACAAATAAAAATATAATTATAATTAATTTTAGTATCCCTTCTTTATTTTCAGAAGCCTAATTTGGACAATAAAGTATTTGACCACTCTACTGAGAAGAGACCATTATTAAAACTAAGCAGTCTTCTTTCACTGAAAGGTAGATATATTTCTTATAGGGTGGTAAGTCTTGAGAATCAAATCCTCTTTTGAGTCCATAAACACAGTTGAGAAAATAAATGGCTCCATGGCAGTTCCCCAGCCCTAGAGATTATGGACCTGATCAGAAAGCTGACAGAGGAATTTGCTTTTTTAAGTAGCAGCACTACACGGGGTAGGGAACGTGTTCAAGGGCTCAGTGGCAGATACTGGTGACAGTCAAGCTGGTAGATGGTGACTGCTCTTTCCCACTCTTACCCTAATGACTCCCCCATCTGCTTCTTACCCCTGGGCTTCCAAACAGCACTGCAAGTGTTCTAGAAACTCAATTACGCTAGCGGAATCAAATGACAGCAACTGGGTATTCTTAGAAGGAGGCCAAACGTTTTCAGCTGTGGTCAGCCCTACAAAATTTAGAAAGGACTTTCATTTTCTTTTACATACTGTACCGAATTAGGGCCTTGTAATTTAAATTATGTTCCTTACAAACTTCCTCCCTTGAAACTTCACAAAGTCAGGCTGCCTGTGGAGCAGAGAGGCAGTAATGAGCTGGTGTCTGCCAAAGTCAGGGCAATAGTGATTTCAAGGTCATGGACTGGCAGAACGCTGAAGGAGAGATGACTGGCAAATATCAAAGGTACAGAAGAAGAAAGTGTATTCCAAGGATTTGTTGAAATTGGGCCACTGCTAGAAGTTGCTTAAGGATGTCTGAGACAGTAAAATGAGCAGGGCTGTGAATAAATGCTTTGTGCATGAACATCTGTCTTTGTTACTTCCTCGGAGTCAATAGAGAGATATCCGCATCTCAATGTGTATATAATGATGAAGCTTTCTTATCTTTAATCCAGAGGAGAACAGTAATAATGTAACAATTTTCCTCTCGTCACATGTTTCTGAGTGACTATTTAATGTGCCAATTGCTTGAGATACCGGGGATTCAGTGGCGAACAAAAAGAAAACTCTATTCTTATAGAGTTCATATTACAGGCAAAACTAAGCAGATGCCTGAAAAAGGGTGACAAGCTATTTTGAAGGGATTATCAGGAAAGACGTCTGATCAAGAGACTGTAAGGAAGTCAAGTAGCCACTGAAAAGGCCTGTGAGCAGCACCCTGAGGACACTGGAAGGCAGGAAGCAGGGTGACTTGCCTTGGAGTGGACCAAAGGGAAACGAGAGAGGCAGGAATACCAGTCGCCAGACCGTCCCAAAGCACAGAGCTCTAGTATCTGCTGGGCTAATGTTTTAATTCATGGAAGTTAATATATAGAAGTATTACTTGCCTTCATTGCAGGGGTAAAATCAGTATGTCGGATGTTCTACACACTTTCAATATGCTTGTATGGCACCTCTGTGTTTCCTGACTCTCTGGTCGCTATGGCCCTGAAACAGAGCTGCCTTCCAGGATCTCCAGAATTTGGCCAAGACTTTCTATCACCTACCATTTAGCTCTAGTTCTTCTAGCTTTAGGCTGGCAATCACCTATGGGCTTCTCAATCTTTGAAGAACCTCTTTGGACCCTGATTTTTAACTTCAGAAACACAACACGGTTTTGCTTTCAGCCTGCCCACTCTCCTCTCATCTCCATCCTAAAAAATACTCACACCTGCTCTTGCCTGTCTCCACCACCCACCGCCACAAGTATACACACACCCCGACATGCTCCAATAAAATGATGACAACTACTGGTTGTGGAAAATTCACACAATTGATGGCAATACTGTAGACAAAACCCTGGTGGAATACATTTTTAATTAATATTTCTTAATGATCTACATTTGAAAAACTCGGTGAAATCAAACTTCATGAGGTTATTGTGTGTTCATTTCCATTTGACTCTTCCATAATTCAAGGAAGTTCTTCTATGATATTTTTATTTTTAGTTTAGTTATACCAACCCATTCCCATGAAAATAAAAACATATTAAAGAGTTGCACGTGATGTGTGTTAGATTAATGGAAAAGAATCTTACACTTCATCCCTTCCCACTTTTTACTGCTTTTAAAATAACTTGTTTAAAAAAATCCTATCATAGGAAAGTGGCCACTCAAAAGTCTTTCACTTAATAACATAATATTTTAAATGAAATTTAAGTCCCCTCTGTATAAAAAAGCAGTGTACAGCAGTCTTCTAAAAGCAATAACGGTGTAGCAATTAAAATCCAGATAACCAGATATAACCAAGAAAGTTTTCTTTCTAAAAAGAGGAAAATACGGATGAGCTGGCAAGTTCATACAGAAAATCATGGACTCAATTTCCAAAAGCTCAGGTCTCAATTTTAACAGAAGCTGCTAGAGTCCAGCGTCTCCTTCTTCAAAGTTTTTAATAAATACACCAAGCAGCACTTGGTTGCTTGCTCAACTCAGAGCATCTTTTCATTGTCCTTTGTCCATTCCAGCAGAGCACACTCCTTTCTGGGAGATTAATGCAATTTAATCTTTGATAAAACGTTTCTTTTTACTGTTATTTTTTTCCAAACTAATTCATTTATGGGGGGCCTCAGCAAGAGTTGAACAAAACAAAAAGGAAAAGAAAATTATGTTTAAAAAGTACCATCCACAATTTTGTTAACCTTTGCTTTCCTAAAAATTCCCAAAGGTTAGAAAAAAAATCACAAGTTTCAGGAACTACCACATGGTTTATCAGATTACTTACTGTGAGGATTACAGTGTTGGATTTTTAAAGGATCATGCTCATGTTTCTTAATTAAATTTCCTCATCATTTTTAAAAGGCTTAAATGAAGAGCTTTGGTCTGCAGTGCCTGATATCTTTTTTAAAAAGCTATTTTCATGGATAAGGCACTAAACAAATAAGTGAATAACTCTCAAGCATTCTATATCAACACAATTTCTTCACTGGTTCTATACGTCTTCAGCCCAGAAAAAAATGCCACTGGGGGAGTTACAGAGTTGATATTACTGTCTTGAATTCTTCTTAGGCTTCTTATTATAAACTGTTATTTCCTGTGAAGTATCACCTGACTCACTTTCATTCACATTTCCTCTGTTCAAGTAAATGTCCCCACATGAAAGAACTTAGATTATCAATATCTGCTGAAAAAACAAAACATACTCACTACTCTCTCTTCTACTCTTCTTCCTTGCCTTATTTTAGAGTAATCTTCAAGTTCAACAACTAATTTTGGTTTGTTTCTGCTGGTTAATGCATGTGTAGTATTTGGAGACTTTGTGTTGATAGAGAAAATAATATTAGTAATAAAATAACTGAATGTGTTCTACAGACTCAAATCCCAAGATAAGATAGATATAAGATCACTTCAATTATCCCTTAGAATCTGATCTTTAAAAGGGGGTTTAGGTAGTAAAACCTTTATCTATTTATCTATCTATATCTCTCTCTATATATAGATATCTACAATTTTCTCTAAGTGCTTAAGCATTCTCAAGTAATTTCTGAGCCCACTGTCCTCTGAAAGATCAGATTAAAATAGCATCCAAAAGTGTACACCTAAACTCAAAAAATGTTTCTGAATGTGAGCAGTCTGCTGGCAGTGTTGCTCCTTTACATATACCAACCAAAAGAAACAATGCAGATAATGCATCTGTCAGACTCCCAAGGGAAGATATTTCATCTTAACTGAAATTATTTCTGAAGGGAGATAGAGATTCTCAGGCCCAGCTTTTGACTATTTTTTGAGATGCACTGGTTGCCCTCAAATTTACTGTGCATATGGGAAATGGAGGGCTTCCCTTGGGACTCAGCTGGTAAAGAATCCGCCTACAATGTGGGAGACCTGGGTTCAATCCCTGGGTTGGGAAGATCCCCTGGAGAAGGGAAAGGCTACCCACTCCAGTATTCTGGCCTGAAGAGTTCTATGGACTGTATAGTCCATGGGGTTGCAAAGAATCAGACATGACTGAGCGACTTTCACTCCCATGGGAGATAGAAATACTTAAGAGTTATTTAAAAAAAAAACAAAAACAAACACTAAGCAATGTAAAATTGCAGATATTATCACTTAGGAAAGGCAAAAAAAAAAAGTACAGATAATACTAGTAATATAGTAGAAGCTAAAAATCTAAAACAAATGTAGCACTTGAAATTAGCCAGTATTTTTCAGAATTGTTCAGAAGAACCAGCCAAAACACCTAGAGACACGCGCATTAGAAACTTTAGTGGCACCAGAGTTTTAGAGTTGAGATGAATGTATATTAAGTCTCCTAAACCAGATAAAAATATAAAATTGGACAACCAAATTAAATGATCCTTAGTTTTAAGTTTTATCATTCCTCCTCTCTCTTCCTCTCCCTTTTTTTAAATTTGATCATACTTTTATTGAAAATCTCTCCTCCACAAACATCATTATATGCTACATTTCTAGTCCTCATTCTGATCACTCTTTCTCTGATATTTCCAAATGACTACAGGGCATTTTGATTTGCATTCTTCGATAGGGATCTAAAAACTCAGTATTTCTCACACTGAACTCTTCTTTTCCCTACAGTATGATTTTTTTCTTCTATGTTCTCTTTTTCTATTGATGGAGATGTCAAATCATTTTCAATTGTTTCTATGATCTCTTCTGGATTCTTTTTCATCTCTTTCATTCCACTCGTATCATTATTAAATCTTTTTCAGTATTCACAAAATATTAGAATGGCCTTCTCCTCAGCATTTACCTGTCTTTCCTCATTTTGGGGAGTCCATTTTACAGCCTGAAGCATTGCTAATTATTCTAGATGTTGTAAAGGCTTCCTAGTTTTCTTTCTTTCTTTTGGTATGGAATTTCTGTGTCTTGTGTGTCTTCAGCTTTATTCTAGATGATGCCAAACTCTTCTCAGAATTTATTTTGTGGCTGCTCTGGGTCTTTGTTGCAGCACGTGGGCTCTAAGGTATGCGGGCTCAAAAGCTGCAGTGTATGGAATCTTAGTTCCATGACCAGGGATCGAACACTGACCTCCTGCATTGGGAGCACAGAGTCTTATCCGCTGGACCACCAGAAAGTCCCCCTCCTAGTTTTCCTAAGCACAAAGTCCTAGCTTTGTTCAACACAACCCTTACTCTGTGAAAGAAGCTGATTGGAGGTTTCCTTACTGCAAACAATGCCGGCACATAGGAGGGAAAGAAAACAAGACCTAGACTACTTATGCACTGTAGAAGGGCATATCTCTTGGCCCTGCCTAAGTTCAAGGGTGTGAGGAGACACAATTCAGCCCTGTGTCTGGAAGGAGGAGTCTGGACTATTTGGTGGACCGCGCTGAAAATTAGCACAGAGCTGATCCTCGAACACCTTGACATCCAGAAATTGTCTCAAGAGGCACTGTAGAACTACAGTTTACCCTGGTGTAGCTTTTCAACACTACTGATGAGAATTTTGCTCCTTCTGCAGAGGGAACCATCTTTTCCTACTCTGCTGACATGGCTTTATTATAACATGTTAGGAGAGGCCTTAACACATAAGAGAACTTGTAACAGACCTGTGATCAGAAAGAAAAACAGTATCAACTAGCTAAGTATTTAATAGCTCATAATTAGAGAACGCTTAGTATGTGCAAAATATAAGACTTTGCATATATTTACTTATATAATTCCCTAGATAGAAAAAGTACCATTATTAACATTTTACAGGGAAGAAAATAAAGGCACAGATGAATCAAATAACTCACTCAGACTCACACAACCAGTGTGTGACAGAGTAGGAATCAAAACTAGGAAGTCTGATTTCAGAGCAGGCCCTTTGAGCCAACTGTGGTAGTGTACCGCTTCAATAGAAATAATTTAGCAAGTATATTTCAATGATTTATTAATTACATGACATGCTTCCAAGAAAGAAGAAAAGTATACGTAAAAATCAAAGTTATAAGGAAGGTTCACTAGTCTTCCTCAAATGCAGAAATATTGAGTTCTAAATGCCTTTATCCAGGACATCTAATCATTCAGTTCTTCGAGGCTGTGATTTGCAGCTGACACATCCAGGCATGGGTACCAGGCCAAAGTCCTCATGAAAAACAGATAGCATATAGGTATAACTGAAACCCTTTTAATGTCTTGGGAACTAATTGGTTAATAACTACCTTTAATATTTTCTTAAGGTGAAAACATCTTCCTCCATGCAGATGACGTAGATATCTAGGATCTCAGAGTCCTTAGTCAAATGGTGGTGGTGGTAGTTTAGTTACTGACTCTCGCGACCCCATGGACTGTGGCCCACCAGGCTCCACTGTCCATGGGATTTTCCAGGCAAGAATACTGGAGTGGGTTGCCATTTCCTTCTCCACCTTAATCAAACACCTGAGCAAGTTCAAAAATATTTTTGGGGAAAAAATAATTCTACCCTCTGGCACCCTGGCAGTCCTTCCTCTAAATAGAAGTTGAATTGTCCTGTCAAGATCAGAGTATGAGCCAGGTTTTGAATTTTCCAATGATAATGCCAGGCATTTTGCCTGCATGCCACACATTTAAAGCATACGGATGCCACTTTAGTTGACAGTGAAGATTATCTACACTGTGGCACTCCTGAGAGGGTCCAGCCAAGGATTTACAACAGCCCAGAATTTGCAAAGAGCACATTCGACATATTAATGCAGGAGAGGCAGGAGATGCCAGCTGGATTCCTGGGTCAGGAAGATCCCCTGGGGGAAGAAATGTCAACCCACGCCACTACTGTTGCCAGGAAAATCCCATGGACAGAGGAGACTGGCGGGCTCCAGTCCATGGGGTCCCAAAGTCAGACATGATTGAACAACTGAACACACACACACAAAGGACATAATAGCTACTTACTCATGTAGATTCTTCATGTGCTACTCCTATGTTAAATTGGCTCATGAGATAGTAACTTTTGTTGCCTTTATTATCTTGAATTTGTACCCCCAAAGCATTTTAAAAGAATTTGAGTTAAAGCCTACAAAAGTTTATAAGATTATAGATTTACATGCTTAGTTTTTATAGAAGACTCTTAGAAAATATTCACTAATTCACATTTCTCCATCTCCTATTAATTTGTTGGCAAAGACATTATGTAGTACAGAATTCCTGTTTATAGGTCTATAGGAAATATTACTTGCAGAAAAAAGTTAACTTTCTCTTCATTATGTCATGTTATATAAAATTATCATAAAATTATATTAAAATATCATAGTTATTATGTCTCACTGTCTGTATTTCACAAATCCAGCTACAGTTCAGTGGAGTCCTCTGCTTCAGAGTCTCTTATGAAGCTGCAGTTAAGGTGTTGTCAGGCTAAGTTCTCATCTGAAGGCTCAACCGGAGAAGGAGTTTCAAAGTTTGCTTACATGGTTGTTTGCTAAAGTGTGTTCCTAAGGGTTACTGGATTCATTTTATTACTGGATACTGGTTGGAATCTGCCCTAAAGTTCCTGTGATGTGGATGTCTCCAACATGATAGTTTATGTTATTGAAACCAGCAAGAGAGAAAGCCTGTCAGCCAGCAGAACAGTAGTCACACTTTTACGTAGCCTAGTCACAGACGTGACATACCATCACCTTTGCTGTGGTCTACGAATTAGAAGCAGGTTACCATCCCAGGCCACAATCAAGCAGAGGTAATCTTAGAGTCTGCCTACCACACCTTGTGAACTTTGATACATCTCATCATCATATTTTCCCTTGAATTTTCATAAATAATCCAATAATTCACCTACTAATGTTTTCTAATTTATTTTTATCTTACCATTTAATATTTCCTAATCTTCCTTTAAATTTCCATTTGCTTTGCTGTTTAGTCGATAAATTGGCTCTGACTCTTTTGCAACCCCAAGAACTGTAGCTCTCCAGGATCCTCTGTCCATGGCATTTCCCAGGCAAGAATACTGGAGTAGGTTGCCATTTCCTTCTCCAGGGGATCTTCTCAATCCAGGGATCAAACCTGTGTTCTGCATTAACAGGTGGATTCTTTACCAGTTTTTAATACTTCACTATTTCTAGAAAACAAATATATTTTGGAGCAAGGTGTGGTATATACTAATAAATTAACAATAGTTGGTTAACAGGTGTCTTTAGTCTGTTTGATTAGCTATAACAAGATACCACAGACTGAGCGCCTTACAAACAACATAAATTTATTTCTCACAGTTCTGGAGGCTGGACTCTGAGGTAAGGGTGCCAACATTATTGGGTGAGAGCCTTCCTCCAGGTTGCAGACTTCTCACTGTATATTCAGATGATGGAAGGGGCTAGAGAGCTCTATGGAATCTCTTTTGTAAAAGCATTAATCCCAGTCATGAGGGCTCCACTCTCATGACCTAATCACCTCTCAAAGGTCCCACCTTATAACAATATTACATTGGGCATTAAGATTTGGCTGTGAATTTTGAAAAGACACAAGCATTCAGAATATAGCAACTGCTATTTAGATCAAGGTTCTAATATTTAAGGGGCTAATACCTCAATTCCACAATACATTCAAGGAAATATAAACCAGCAAGATTTTTTAAAGAATGTATCCCCCTTTTGCCCCCCTTTGTGTGCTAAGTTGCTTCAGTCATGTCTGACTTTTTGCAACCCCATGGACTGTAGACCGCCAGGCTCCTCTGTCCATGGGATTCTCCAGGTAAGAATACTGGGTGGGCTGCCATGCCCTCCTCTAGGGGATCTTCACAATCCAGGGGTCAAACCTGGGTTGGATTAAACCACCCAGGGTGGTTTGGTTTCTAAGTCATCTCTGACTCTTGAATCAGAGGTGATCAAATAGTCTCTCAAGACTGGATGTGAAAAAATGATGTAGTTTGAAGGCTGAATATCTTGTTAAAGAAAATTATGGTGATGACATTTATGATAATCTATTCAAAAATATGTAATCAAAGCTATAGTACAAATCTTTCTCTAATGTGACAACACTGGTTTTGAAATCATATATGAATTTAAGATTTTGTCATTTCACTATGCCTTATTTACCTTTTAATTGTGGTTGTAAAATAACTCTGCATTTACATCTTTACACCTTGTATTCCCTGCTGAATTTTATGCATTAGTGGAAGAACTCCATTTACTAATCACGACATCTAATTTAAAGCTTGCCTCACTTCCAATTCTGGGTAACAATAATAAACAACTTTAATAACATCAGAAATGGTCAAAATATTTGAAGGGTAATTTGTCTTGCCTAAACAACATGCAGAATTAGAAAAAAGAAGTAATTTACATTTTAGTCATTAGGCTTTTCTCATTTCTTTCATTTTTTAGTCAAACTATAAACTGATGAATTGAAAATAGATGATGTCAGTACAGATGGTTGGATAGCATCACTGACTCAATGGACATGCATTTGAGCAAATTCTGGGAGGTGGTGAAGGACAGGGAAGCCTGGTGTGCTGCAGCCCATGGGGTCACAAAGAGTTGGACACAACTTAGCAACTGAACAAAAATAACAACAAAGTTTCAATACAACAAATATTTTCTGGCATTTCTCTGGCTTGAAAAAAGCCTTGAGTTTCCATGGATGGTAGTTATACAGCTTTTAGTTGTTCAGGCTCACAGCAATAGGAAGGGGAAAAAATCCAGTTTTGAAGTCACTGGCCTTTTAACATGAAACATAAAGGAACACCCATGCATGTGGCATTGGTGCGCAACTGCTTTCCCCAGGAGCCTGATATAGCCTGAGCAGCTGCTCCAATGCTGAGGAACATCCACCCCAGACAATGCTACTGGCGGTCCATGCAGGAGGGGTGAGGAGGTTCAACGGGAACCAACACTCTCATGCCTTTTATTTAAATAGCTACAGCTTTCACCTGAGAGTAACTGGGCTCTGAGCCCATCTTCTGGTTCATTCCTGGATAACTCACTGAAATACTCATTAAGTTCACCAATAGTCACTTTGGCAGAAATATAAAGGCTGGGCTGACTTGGAATTGGTCATAAACTCAGGAAAAAATAATTTGATTTAACCTACCCCACGAAGTAGATGAAGCCTGCAGGAACAACACAGTATGCATGGAATGAACGAGCTCTACAAGGGCAGAAGCCAAGTCTTTCTTTTTCTTTTTTCCTTCTTTGTATCTCCAACATTCACCATAATGTAGAGCTCCTCATCAGTGACTTTTAGGAAAATTTTTTTGCAGTCAATTAAATTTGTTTGCATCTACAAATTATGTAATGAATTTCATGTATTGTCATGAGTATATTGTTCTGGATATTTATGGGGTTGGTAATTATCTATAAAATGGCCAGAGGAACTCAATAAAAGGGGAGGTAAGTTGCATACTACAGAGAGCTTCAGAAAATGAGCAGAAGCCGATACATACTTTGCATGAGCCTATCGTACACTGGAAATACACTGCAGAATTCCATAGCGAAGGAATTCTGGAGGGGAGTTTGGGGGAGAATTAATATGGCTGAGTCGCTTTGCTGTACACTCAAAAGTATCACAACATTGTTCATCAGCTATGGTGGTTTCGTTTGTAAGTCATCTCTGACTCTTGCGACCCCATGGACTGTAGCCTACCATGCTCCTCTGTCCACGGAATTTTCCAGGAAGAATAGTGGAGGGGTTGCCATTTCCTTCCCCAGGGTATCTTCCCAATCCAGGGATTTATCCATGTCTCTCGCACTGCAGGCAGATTCTTCACCAACTGAGCTACCAGGGAATTCCCAATCAGCTATACTCCAAAATAAAATAAAAAGTTAAAAAAAGAAAGAATTTTGCAAACTCAACCAGTGAAGTTTACAGTCAGACCATACTAACTTTAGACTTAATGGTGAACATCTCTCTCCTGAGATGAATCATACTACATTACATGACAGTAATTTGAATGTATTTATAATCAAGTTCATCTATTGCGTGTATGCATGCAGGTGTGTTTGTGATGCCTTAACATAAGCTTTAAACCTGGACAGGAGCTAATTTGTAGGAAAAATTCACAGATCAGACTCATCTCCTCCCATCCAAAGTAAGTAATTTTATATTTCGACCTGATGAGTGGTGCTAGAAAGACATCTCTGTGTGTAATAATCAGTTTAGAGAGGTAGGCATCTTAGAATTCCAAATGATTGAGTTATTTGGGGGTTACAAGAATTTCATCATCAGGCATGACCAACAATAATAATGAGCATCTAAGCCTGGGCTTCAGCAAGTTCAAAATGGCTAGCTAATTAATTTTTTAAATGCATGAACTATCAAACGAACTGAATTAACATTATCAGAGAATTTCTCCTTATGCATAGAACCAAGCATTGAAAACTCAGTAAGCAGAGGAGGAGCCTCGACACATTCCACAACTAGAAATATTGTAGAAATGCCAGGTTCTCAGTTTCTGAATCAATAGCATTTGATTACTCAGCATCCCAAATTAACTTTTGATTGAACAGATCTCCCTCTAAAGAGACACAAAATATTTCATGAGCAGCTGAGAAAAGAGTTGCTCAATTTCCCTTTTCCAGATCCCTTTAAAGCTAGCTAACCATTGTAGAAACCTATGTTTACTCTGATGTGACCCCAATATTTCTAAAGAAATAAATATTCCACTGTTGACAGATGAAGTAAAAAGTGTAATAAAGGAACCAAAACAGAACCTTGGAGTTCGGAGAAAAAAGAGAAGTTCAACATAGTGAAAATTCAGGAAGCTTCACAGAACATGATAATTGAGACTGACCCTGAAAAAGAATAGACTATATTCTGACTTTAAGCAGACATAGTGAATGATTGAAATATGTATTATTTTCACTGACATTTATCATGGAAGATCACGTTCAAGCATCTGGGCAACAGTTGGCATTCTTTTAGGTGGGCTTCCACCCACAGTAAACACAAACCCACAGTAGACAATAATATCGGTGTCTTTTACTGACAACTCTTTGTTGATTGATCAATGGCATTCAGAACACACATATTGTTGTTTAGTCACTAAGTTGTGTCTCTTTTGCAACCCCATGGACTGTAGCCCACCAGGCTCCTCTGTTCATGCGATTTCCCAAGCAAAAATAATGGAATGGGTTGCTATGCCCTCCTTAAGGGGATCTTTCTGACCTAGGGATTGAACCCAATATCCATTGTCTCCTGCATTGCAGGAGGATTCTTTACCGCTGAGCCACTGGGAAAGGCTACAAATAGTCTGTGGCACAAAATGTATTCAGTTGGATCCTTGGTAGAAGTTGTCAGCCATGCAGTCTTCTCAATACCTAAGCAATTGTGCTTTCTCCATTTTCCCTTAATATACTTACAATCCAGGCAGGATCTGCCTTACCATCCACTATGTTCTCCAACAAACACATAAGACAGAATCCTTCCATAATGCCACAGGGCCAAGAACTCTTACTCAGAAGAAGATTTTCAATATGTTGAAGAAGGTAATAAGAGAAAGGAAGCTCTAATTCTTAATCAACTATTAACCAGTTAAGTGTCAACTCAACGATTTACAACAATTAGAAAATGGCACTTTAAAAAGAAAAGCATAAAAGCTTCAAAAAGCATATTTAAGATTAAATCTAATAATGTGGAATAACCTTATAGAGAAAAATATGTAAAATTTGCTATTTAACGTCTTACAAGATTTTCTAAGTTATGCTGTGTGCTGCCAAAGTCCTTTCAGTCGTGTCTGACTCTGTGATCCCACAGACCCCGTCAGGCTGCTCTGTCCATGGGACTCTCCCGGCAGGAATACTGGAGCAGGTTGCCATGTCCTCCTCCAGAGGATCTTCCCAGATTAAGGATTGAACCCAAGTCTCCTGCATCTCCTGTGCTGGCAGGCACAATCTTTATCACTAGAACCACCTGGGAAACCTGAACTATATGGAGAGCTTTATCAGATTCAGGGATAAATGCTAATTCTCTTAAAAGTATTATATATGCAATTTTCTTAAAAATCATAATAAAATTGTGATTAACATAGCATTAAATAGCAGAGCATAAAGACAATTCACATGGAAGAAGAATTAAAATTAACCAAAGCAATTTTTAACAACAATATAATAAAAAATAGGATAATACACTATCAATATTCAGTGATACAAACAGAATTGTGTCAACATAGGGAAAGGCCATCTAACCAATGGAATAAAACAGAGGTGCATCTATATAGAGACTTGGTTAATAAGACTGCACTACAAAAACCAAGGTAAATAACAGACCCTGTGGTAAATGAAGCTGTAAGAAAGCTATTTGTGTTTATAAAAATAGACATTCCCTCATATCATACACAAAACTAAGCTGTGAATAAAGACCTAAATACAGGAGCAAAACTATAAAACCTTTAGAATAAAGATGAGATTGCAAATCATAGTGGAGAGAAATGATAGTATTGACTACTCTTAAATTTAAAACCTCTGTATGACAGAGGATCCCACGGAAAAATAAAAACACAAGCCAAAGACTGAGAAGATAGCTAGAATGTAAATTGCGCATAAATGTTAGAAGAATATAGAAAATACTTCCACAAAACAGTAAAATGAAGATAAAAGCACAATAGAAAAATGCAAAACATAAGCACAAATAATAAACTTGACAATATATTTAAATGCATTACTGATTCAGGGAAATGCAAATTAAAGATAAAATACATTTCATAACTACAAATTGACCAAAGTAAATGATCAATTGATCTAAAGATACCAAAAACTGATGAAGATATACAGTTGGTGGGAATTCATACAACACTTTAGAAACCAATTTGGCAATACTCAGTAAAAATGAAGACACCTGCGCTTGCAGTTCAACAATTCTGCTAGATTTCTGTCCGAGAGAAACTGCTGCACAAAGTGTTATGTCCTTAGATGTTACTGTTAGTAACATCTAAGGTTAGTAATAAGAAAAAGTGAAAACAACTCATCTCTAAGAGAAATTGGAAAAATCTGGTTATGTACATGTTTGTGTGTCTGTCTTATACTATGATTAAAAACAATGAAGCTGATCTACATGTCAAAACATAGAAACAACACAGTATTGACTGGAGATGTATTAATATGCTTTTAGAGAGTGATACAATTAATATCACTAAGTTGTTAGAAAGTTGTTAGAGCTTAAAATTGATCAAGATTTCAATATACAACTTACGATTGTTGCTATCATTTACATTTTGCTTTGTTAGTTTTTTGTTCCATCCTTGTGAGTGTTACAAACACAAGTTAATCACTGTAAAATTTTCAAAAATGATGCACTGCAGAATTTTAAGTGAAGAATTTTTCGGTGAATTTTATGCAAATACTTTCTCTGATTATCTGAGCAACATATATACTAGTGTTTCAGAAGATGATAATTCTTCAGAATATTGTTCTGATTCAGACAATGTGAATATTAGACCAAAAAAAAAAATCCTTAGAGATTGATTCTAATATGGAAAGTGAAAATAAAACTCCCAATGCTGGAGAAAACTTTACAAGTGTATCATGTATAACTACTGAATGTAATAACCCATAAAGTGTTAATGAAATAACAGAATTAATTTTTGGCCAGCCACAGGCGTTAGCTTCTGCAAAAATCCCCAGATCAATAATGAGTTAAAAGGACATCGTGCTGAACTTGCAAGGCAAGTTGCAAACAGACATTGTCAAGAATTACCAAATACCTACTATATCCCAAATCACTGCAGATGGTGACTGCTGCCATGAAATAAAAAGACGCTCACTCCTTGGAAGAAAAGTTATGACCAACCTAGACAGCATATTAAAAAGCAGACACATTACTTTGTCAACAAAGGTCCGTTTAGTCAAGGCTATGGTTTTTCCAGTGGCCATGTATGGATGTGAGAGTTGGACTATAAAGAAAGCTGAGCACCAAAGAATTGATGCTTTTGAACTGTGGTGTTGGAGAAGACTCTTGAGAGTCCCTTGGACTACAAGGAGATCCAACCAGTTCATCCTGAAGGAGATAAGTCCTGGGTGTTCATTGGAAGAACTGACTCATTTGAAAAGATCCTAATGCTGGAAAAGATTGAGGGCAGGAGGAGAAGGGGATGACAGAGGATGAGATGGCTGGATGGCATCACCGACTCAATGGAGATGAGTTTGAGTAAACTCCAGGAGTTGGTGATGGACAGGGAGGCCTGGCGTGCTGCAGTCCATGGGGTTGCAAAGAGTCGGACACGACTGAGTGACGGAACTGAACTGAACTACTACATCCCATCATTTGTCTATGACTTACACTATATGAATGAGTAAATCTCTGAATCCCTACTGAATCTTACATTTTCTAAGAGAATGGTAAGAATTAACTCTCTGAATATTAACAGACAATATTCACAGTGTACTTTCTTTTAAAGCAATCACATATATATCTTAGTTTTAATTCATTTTGTATTCAGTAAAGGCCTACTCAGTCACTGGCCCAAAGAGAGAAATGTGTGTAATATTATTGAGTATGTAGCTGTAGGAATCATCTTGCAGTGGCAGAACTTACTGCATAGAGATGAATATTAATATTTGCAATTCTAGATTTTGGATTTAGATGCTGAATATATCTCTCATTCCTAATGGAGTTCTGCTTGAAAGTGAGTCCAGTGTCATCATGTCATTTTTAGAGGATAATGACTATTTTACCCAAATTCATCATGTAATTTTCTATCAGTATCAACATTAAACCAGTGGATATTTCTAAGATTTTTTAGCTCATATGAATCTTTATCTAACCGCTTATCATTTTTCAATTGATTTAAAAATTTAAATTACTATATTAATTATACTATCATAATTATTAAATATGATATAATATTTAGTAATTAGTAAATATTACATAATTATCAAATATTACTGTCCTATTTCCTGTGGTATACAATGTGATACAATTAATATACAATTTGAAGACACAAAAAACATGTATTGATTATGAATACCTACATTTGTTCTAAGTTCAAAGATATGCATGGAAAAGACACACATCAAATTCTGGAAAGGTTGCCTCTGGACAAGAGAGAAAAGGATAAGGTAGGCGAGACCTTAAAAGTATCCAAAATAGTTTCCTTATCTATAAAATAAGAAATATCTGAAGCAATAAAGTGTTAACATACACACACACACACACACACATATATATATAAAATCTGGATTCTGGGTGCATGAGTATCTATTATCACATTTTTCCGAAATTTTCTGCTTACTTGAAATAGATATATATAATTCAAAATCAAAATAAACATATTTTAAAATGTTTTACTTGAAGAGATAAATATTATTTCTAACTTTTCACACCACAGAACATGCATCAGGAATGTTTGTAAACATAATGGTATGGTACCAAACATGTATTCTAAAAAATAATTAGATTTAATATACTAAAGAAGGATTAACATTTCTAAGGATGTGACTATGTGAAAGCTACTTGATAACAACTACATAAGATACTTGTCACGTTTCTCTATTGAATTAGATGATCTGATGGAATCTAGCATGACCTCCTGTTAGTAGACAGTTGCGTTAATCATTACTGTACTGGCATGTCTCTCAGGATAATAATTACAGATTTCTGATTCAATTCCCCAATATCAGTATGTCCATCCAATGATCTTTCTATGACTAAAGATATGACACCTATGTGTGTATGTGTTCAGTTGCTCAGTTGTGTCCGACTCTTTGCAACCCCAAGACTGTAGCCAGCCAGGCTCCTCTGTCCATGGGATTTCCCAGGCAAGAATCCTGGAGTGATTTTCCATTTTTCTTCTCCAAGGGACCAATCCTATGTCTCATGCATCTCCTACATTGCAGGCATATTCTGAGCCACTGGGGCTTCCCTTGACACTTTTATCATGGATGATGAATAGAATAGATGGGCACAAAGATAAACAAATCATAGGAACATGACCATCATCAATGGTTCCATCTGTCATTAGCCATATCTCTGCCAAGGAATTTAATATTTTCTGAGCTTATTCAGAATCTAGTTAAATTAGTCAAAAGCTGAGTTGATCAGGAAGACTGCAGGGATGAAGATAAAATATAGTGTTTGGTGGTAAGTAATATTTTAATACAAAGTGACCCATCCCTATCAATGTATTTCTACTTGCCTGAATACATAGATGTTTAGATGGATAGATGATCCACCCTGAGTAAATATATCCAGTGGATTTTTTGCATTTGGCTTCTTTAATTATATTAATACTTTTGAAATTCATCTACATTTTAGCCATGCCAAACATCAGTCCTTCATTTCTTTTCATTGCTAAGTAGCATTCTATTGTATAGATATACCACTATTCATTTATACTTTCAGCAGCTCATAGACATCTGAATTATTTCCCCTTTTGCTCTTATGAGCAATGCTACTGTGAGCACTCATAAAGTCTTCTTTGTGAACATGTGTTTTCATTTCTCTCAGTAGACACCTAGGAGTGGAACTGCTGCATTGTGTGATAATTTAACTTTTTAAGAAACTTCTAAACTGTTCTCCAAAGTGACAGCATTATTTTACATTCCTATTCATAATATATGATTGTTTAAGTTTATCTATATCTACTCCACCACTTAACTTACTACCATTTTTTAAGCCACAACATTATTTTGGAGTAGTTAGTTACATGGTAATATATTACAAAACTGATGTTATTATTTATTTTACCCCTCATCACTAGAATCTAAATTTCACAAAAGCATGAATCTTCATTTGCATTGTTCAGTCATCTAACAGAAATTTGCAGATTAAAGCTGCCACCAATAATACCTAACTATTGAATCTTCAGAACAACCACATTAAGTAAGCAGAGCTGCCCAACATTACTGAATAATTTCTAAGGTGACTGGTTTTCACCGCCACCTTCCTAAAATCCAAAGAAGTAAACAAATTTTAGGAGAGTGTATTGCATTTAAGTCATCAAGCAAATTATAAACATATATAACAAATTTAGATAAATTTAGAATAACAGGAGTCATAAATGTATATACACATATAAATAAACATATACATATATAAAACATATATACATACACATAAATATATATGTATACACACAAACATATATATATATACATTTCCAGACAATCTATTGCCTCTGAAGATCCTCAATATAAGGCAAGTATAATTCACAGGAAAGGAACACACACTGAAATGTGAAGCTCCAAAAGAAATTCACAATAGCTAATGACTGCCTGGCTCTGATCCATCTGTAGCGCCCCGTGGAAAAAACATTAGAAAGAAGTGCCTTAGAAAAGTCTTGAGTGGCCTCAGCCAGTTAGGCCCCAGGTGAGAGCTCAGTAGGTATACTCAACCAGAGGTCCGGAGGGACATATGCTTAAAAGCCATCATCACCTGTGGTAGTGTGATACTCAGGAATCTAGCCCAGGGAGCACTTACCCCCAGGGTGGGGGGAAAGAGAAAAGGCTGGATGCCCCGAGATAGAAGGAACTTATTTATGCAAAAGATTTTCCTAAGGAAATGTGTAAATTGAATTACAAGCTCATATTTTTAGGAAAATGGCATCTACTCCATCTTTATTATTTTTTAATTGGCCTATTTTCAAATTAAGAGAGGCAGAGAGAGGTAATTAGAGGCAATATTAAAATAATCAAAATAGAAAGAAAAACTGAATGTCCCTACCTTGGGCTTACTGGAAAGGTCACTGCAATAAATTTAGAACAACAGAACAAGAAGAAGTCATAAAAGTTA
This sequence comes from Cervus elaphus, assembly GCF_910594005.1. Lineage (NCBI taxonomy): Eukaryota > Metazoa > Chordata > Mammalia > Artiodactyla > Cervidae > Cervus > Cervus elaphus. The sequence goes on along the minus strand of NC_057815.1, from coordinate 80,755,389 downwards.
TTTTAGGTAAACTTCCTGCCTTTAAGGAGGACTTAATCTAAACTGTCCTGTAAAGAAAAATTTTTATCATGGTCTTACTACTTTCCGGAGAATATTATCAATATCCATTGGCAGCACAATCTATAGCTGTACAACATTCTGAAAAATATCAAGTGAAGAAAAATAACTCAGATAATTCATTGTTTTAGTGAAATTATCCACAGGAGCAATCTGCAAAATTCTAGTGTAATTGGATTATTGCTGTAATACTTTTGTCAAGACAAGCTGACCTTTTTTCCTTGATGTGTCCCTTAAAACTGAAAAGTAGCAGAATACACCACCCCCAAATTTTCCAATTTGGTATAGGATTATGATTTTAAGGCAGGTCTGGCCAAAATCACTGCAGGTGGTAACTGCAATCATGAAATTAAAAGATACTTTCTCCTTGGAAGTATCTATGACCAACATAGACAGCATATTAAAAGCAGAGACGTTACTTTGCCAACAAAGGTCCATCTACTGAAAGCTATGGTTTTTCCAGTAGTCATGTATGGATGTGAGAATTGGACCATAAATAAAGCTGAGCGTGTAAGAATTGATGCTTTTGCACTGTGGTGTTGGAGAAGATGCTTCAGAGTCTCTTGGACAGCTAGGAGATCAAACCAGTCCATCCTAAAAGAAATCAGTCCTGAATATTCATTGGACGGACTGATGCTGAAGCTGAAACTCCAGTACTTTAGCCACCTGGTGCAAAGAGCTGCTCATTAGAAAAGACCTTGATGCTGGGAAAGATTGAAGGTAGGAGGAGAAGGGGATGACAGAGGATGAGATGGTTGGATGGCATCATCGACTCAATGCACATGAGTTTGAGCAAGCTCCAGCAGTTGGTGATGGACAGGGAAGCCTGGCGTTCTGCAGTCCATGGGATCACAAAGAGCTGGACCTGACTGGGTGATCTGAACTGAACGATGAGTTGAAGGCAACTGAGAAGCAGATATAAGAAAAGCTCCTTACTTCCCCTATCTGCTTAACCAATTCTTTCAAGAACAAAAGTTAATCAATGGAGACAACTTTAGATCCTATTAGCCTGGAGATGGCACTAGAGGAATCTAAATAAGAAACTTTACTGACTTTCCTTTATCTCCATCCTTGGCACCCTAAAACTATTTTATTTTGTAATGTCAGTTTTACACAAATGTTCTTTGTTAAAGATGCTATACAATCCAGAGTTCTAAGCTACCACTTAGAGCTATTTATTTTAACCTGGATATCTCACATATATACATGGGGTATATGTGTTAATAAACTTGTGTTTGTTTTTCTCTTGTTAATCTTTTATTTCAATGTCCTCAGACAAGAACTCCAAAGGGCAGAGGGAAAGTTTTTTTTCTTCCCCCAAAATACAGTAATTCAATAAACAAGACCAGAGAAACCCCCCAAATTATATATCAGCTTAAAAAAAATCCTTCCGTTTGTAGAAGGTCACTAAACACATTGGGCAGAAAGTGAATTCCTATCATGGAAGAGCAGTCTCTCTGTAAGAATCATATCAAAATGTGAATGCAACAAGCTACTGGGATATTAGAATGGAACTAAAATACAGTAGTAGTAAAAATAAGCAACAATAACAACAAAGCCATTCAGGCACTCTCCAAGTTCTCATTTGATTAAAATGTGACAACTTTGAGAGATATCTCACATATTAAGGAAATCGTATAAATTCATATTCAGCTCCATCTGCCTTAAAAACCTGTATTCTTAGCCACTGGCTACCATGGAACATAGCCATTGAGTTGAAGCAATAATTTAACAACTGAAACTGACTCAGTTCTGTATTGATCATCAAGAGGAATCAGACTCCAAGAGTCATCAGCACAGGAAAATATTTGATCACTCATAGGGTTTGGTATGGAAATCACTTTTCGAGCTTAAAAAGTGTATATGATTGAAGATTTTTAGAACTTTAATCTCCAAAAGGAGAATATGTATAGAGATAGGCAGGATGAAAACAGAGAGAAAAATCAATAAGACTAAATAAGAGAGTAAGAATCATTAGTATTTTTTCCCTTTATATTCTGGTAGATAACCTATACCTGCTATCTCTAATCCACATCAGGAACTTTCAAAGTAGACATCTGCTTAGGTTGGGTGCCCAGAAAAAGAAGTTGAGATGAAACTCGTATGCATTTGACTTATTAAGTAACTGCTCTCAAGAAACCAGGGAAAAGCAGGACATGGATATGAAGAAATGGACCACAGGCATGATCTCAGGCCAAGTCCCTCAGACCCACAGGAGAACTCAGAAGAATAAATTACCCTTCAGATGTATGCTCCTGAGAACAAGGGAGTTGGCCTTCCACACTCTTGTAGCCATCTGTCACAATTACAGGGATACAGAAGATCTAGGGGAAACCCTGAAAGCATCTGCTATAGCATCTTATTGTTGTTTAGTCACTAAATTGTGTCCAACTCTTTTGCAAGTCCTTGGACTGTAGCCCACCAGGCTCCTCTGTCCATGGGATTTCCCAGGCAAGAATACTGCAATGGGTTGCCATCTCCTTCAGGGATCTTCCCGACCCAGGGATTGAACCTTCGGCTCCTGCCTTGGCAGGTGGGTTCTTGGCCAGTGAACCGTCAGGGAAGATGTTATAGTGCCTCACCCTTCCTTCGCAGAGGAGAGAGGAAAAGGAAACACGGTATGTTTAGTACCTTTGGCCAAGGCCCAGGAGCCTAACTCAGGGGTATTTGACTCCAAAGCCCAAACCTTTCCCAACACTCTATACTCTCATATAATTGTTCCTTCATTTGAGTTGTTTGCCATTTCTGTGTCCGGTTACCCATTCTCTGCCACTCTCTGTAAATGGTAGCAAAGCATAGCAAATGTCACAGTGATGGATTCTACAAAACCTTCCTGAAAATCTCCCTACCTTTGTCTTTACCAGCCTTTGCTGAGATTAGCAGTTTCTGCCACCCAGTGCTTCAGGAACAAACACAGTGTTACATTAATCAGAAGAGCCTGGAGGCTGCAGTTGGCTCCACAGACTGTTTTATAATGCCATTACTGATAGCTCGGGCTTAAAGAGTCTCCAAAGATTATATGGAAAAGGGTGGCATGAGGAGAAAGTGCAATCTTAGAAGTTGGGTGCATAAACTGCAAAGCTGAATTTTGGAAAATACAACACATTTGGGAATATTATGGCAAAATACCCCCCAAAACAGATTTTTTCCTGCCTTTCTGCTTAGGTTTTGGTTCCGTTCAGACCAAGGCAAAATCTGAGACTTGATCAAAGCTGACTTTGTTCTTTTGCCATCAGCGCTCACTGGGATTGGGCTGGTTTCTTTGTTTCTATATTTCCTATGGTTATGTCTCCATTTATATCCTTTTTCTCTAGGCAATTTTGACACATCTCTGCTCATTTATTAATATCTTCATAAATGTAAAACCTAGGGCCCTATTTATCTAGTCATTGAAAGTCTATAAATCAGTAATGTGGAATGTAAAATATTCAGTAATTATAAAGGGAAGAAAATTCTATATTTGACCTTATTTCCATTGGTCCATTCATCAATGACTCAAGCATATGATCAGCTTGATCATCATACATAAATAAGGACTGAGTCTCAAATGAGGGATTAAACTAAAATTACTTTAAAAGCAAGCACATCCAAGTCAATGCTTTATAAAACCTTGACTTGGATCATAATTTTGCTTGTCATTATTTTCATAAAAGAAGATTTACACATCCTGTGATAGCACTAACCTTTTCAAAGAATGACAAGTACACTTCATATATTTAAGTAATTATCAATTGTGAACCCCTAAATTATGATATCTAAAAAAATGAGAGAACCTGTGGGAAGAATAGGAGAACTCAAACGATAGCAGTAAGTGACTTTATTCTACTTTCAAGTCTTCTGTGTTTAACTCAGTCATACCACCGCATCTGGAACTTTTGGTTAAGTTATTCTAATTTCCTTCTATTGACACTCTGCAGATCAAAAGCAGGTATATAAACAAATTAGTTAATTCAAAGTTATTCACTGAGTACCTACTATTTGCCAAACATGTAGTGCTTTGAATGCATTAATGTTTTGGAGACCAGGAGGGAAAGTGCACTGTGTTACATGATGTTGGGTTGGCCAGAAAGTTCATTCAGGTTTTTCTGTATATTCTTATGGAAAAATCTGAACAAACTTTTTGGCCAGTTCAATAATTCCCATTCAGCCAATCACTCAACAAACATCTATCAAGTAGCATCTCTGATCCTGGGACACAGTGGGGAATAAGAATCACTGCCTTTCCTCTGGGAGCACAGGAGAGAGGAAAGGAGGTGAACTCCCATAAACGTAATACAATAAAGGAGGCGTTATGATGGAAAAAGTAGTCCTGGCAAGGAGGAAGGATGAATGCTACTCTGTGATCCAACAGTTAGTCTTGAAAAACAGGATGTGGCAGTGTGAAGGGCAGACATAGAACACAGTCACTTATACATTCAAGACAAAGGAAAAAGCATGTGCAAATCTATGGAAGCACAAAAATGTAACTGCAAGTGATTTAGCTGGAGCTTGGTGTTGAACAAGGGGTCCAAAAGGACATAGTCTGTCATGCTTTAGAGTTTAGTCAATTCAGTTTAGACTCTCAGTTGTCTGACTCTTTGTGACCCCATGGACTGCAGCACACCAGGCTTCCTGGTCCATCACCAACTCCCGGAGCTTACTCAGACTCATGTCCATGGAGTCGGTGATGCCATCCAACCACCTCATCCTCTGTTGAGTTTAGACTCCACCCTAAAAGGAACTGGGAACCATTATAGGATTTTAAGCAGCAGATTTCTTACATAGCTTGATCTGCAATTTTAAAAGATCATTCTGGAAGTTTAATGGAGGATTGGAGAGATGAAGAAGAGATTGTGAGTCAGAGAGATGATTTAAGAGCCAAAATATAATGAAAACCCTAACTAACAATAAAAATAATAAAGACAGCAAGTATTGTCTGCACATTCCCTGTATGCCAAACTCCACAGGAAGCATTTAAACAAATTCTCTCACTATTTTTTTTTCTATCAACCATACTTCTCTTCCTGTATAGTTTACATCTTCAACATGTGCATTTTATAGATGAGGAAATGCAATCTAAGGAGGTTAAGAAAACTGAAGAAAGTATCAGAGCTTGTAACTGGTAGAGCCAAAAGTGAAGCCCAGGAAAACACTGAAAATATTTTTATAAGGCATAATCAAAGCAGATGAATACCTGATTAGATGAAAGATATGAGGAGAAACCACAGGGAACAGTCCACAACTGGTCACTTTCCTTGTCCTCACTGTATTAAGAATATTGGGGCTTGTGGGGGAGGGCAGCTATTATAGTAAGTTCACTACAGACGAACATGTTCCATTCAGAGAGCACGTTTGTAAGTCCAATTTGTTAGATCCAACAAAGTTAGCCTAGGTACCCAACTAACAACTGGCTATATAATACTAGACTATAATAGGTTTATAATACTTTTCACACCTGCTGCTGCTGCTGTTACGTCACTTTAGTCATGTCCGACTCTGTGCGACCCCATAGACAGTAGCCCACCAGGCTCTGCCGTCCCTGGGATTCTCCAGGCAAGAACACTGGAGTGGGCTGCCATTTCCTTCTCCAATGAAGGAAAGTAAAAAGTGAAAGTGAAGTCACTCAGTCGTGTCCGACTCTTTGCGACCCCATGGACTGCAGCCCACCAGGCTCTTCTGTCCATGGGATTTTCCAGGCAAGAGTACTGGAGTGGGTTACCATTGCCTTCTCCAACTTTTCACACCAATACTACATTAAAAAAAAACCACAAAGAGAAAACATTTTTAATCTTATAGTATGCTACCTTTAGAAGCACAGTGGTACCAGTGACATCACCACTGCTTTTACACTTCCTTCCAAACTTCCTGCGCTGTGCTGAGTTGCTCAGTCGTGTCCGACTCTCTGTGACCCCATGGACTAGCCCACCAGGCTCCTCTGTCCCTGGGGACTCTCCAGGCAAGAATACTGGAGTGGGTTGCATGCCCTCCTCCAGGTCCGAACTTCCAAAACTACACAGCACAATCACCGGTAGGGGATGCACACACATGACAATGTACACCAGACACGTGAATTAACTTGGGTAACTGGACACGTGAACATGTGTTCACATCTTTGAAAGTTCACAACTCGAAGGTCTGTATGTAGGGGACTTACTGTGTTATACATACAAAGGTAACCCACGACCTGACAGTAGTTATGACTTCGCTCAGATACCCTATCTGATCAGGAAGGAATAATGGCTACTCCCAGGCTGTAAATGCCTGAGAGACACAGAACCTCTGGGAAGTCTGTACCTATCTCGGTGATGATAACTCCTGCTTTCCTCACAGAAGTATCCTCATTCTGGAAGAAACAGCAAGAGACCACATAAAAATTCTTCCACAAATGCACTGAATCTGTAGGCTCAACAAGAGAGCCCCAAAATTATTTGAAAAACTGACAGGTGAAAATTATTCTAGCAAATTGAGGCCACCACATACCCATGACTGGAATAACTTATATTTCACATCCTTCATACAATTTATATCTCCACACTCTACAGAATTAAAAGCTAAATAAAGAAGAAACATGTGGTATAAATTAAGGAAAAGCAATGGTGTCATCACAGTGAATAAATTTAAACCCTCTAGCAGGACCATGTACATTCCATATGCTTTATGTCCATATATACTATATTATCTATGTTATTGTGGGGGCTTTTGTATCTACATATTTCTTAGGAAATAATTTTTGTAAGAGTCGAGGTTGTAAAATCAATTGGCAAATTCTATCAAGGTGAATTTAATTCACAGACTGAAGGAAAATTAAAAACACAAGTGGATAGTTAGAATACTTTCCTCTCTAAACCCATGTCATCTATGGAAAAACTGTTAAAGTTTCACTCATAAGCCTAGCCTTAATTCATAAACATGTTCCTCTACTGGTCCAGTAAGAAATTATTATTTCATACAAAATAAATTTTTAAAAGTTATACTCTCCATAAACCATCAACATGTTCCTTCAGGGAAATTACTTACAGAGTCACAAAATATTAGAATTAAAATGAACCATAGGAAACTTCCTGCATACCATTTTCAAATTAAGCTACATGAAAGTGCTCAGCAGGATTTTTTTTTTTCTATGAATAAGGGATGCTCTTGTTAAATGTTTGGGAGATTGGGTTATACCAAGATAAACATATTTCTTTACCAAAACCACGTTAAACTATGTTTTAATATGCTAAATAGCAAGGTAACTTCCAAAAAGATTCTTATACAGCAAGCTTTTGTTTTTTTCTCTAGATTTGCTTTGTCATGGAACTTTTAATTCTGGGAATAATTATCAGTATCAATATTCTCCAGCACATAGTTCAGATAACTAATTTCATTTCATTTCCTCACTGCAGGAGATGCTGAAGGACAGGGAAGCCTAGCGTGCTGCAGTCCATGGGGTCGCAAAGACTCAGACATGACTGAGCAACTGAACCACACCACAGAAAGGATAAATGAGGATTCTCAGGGTGATAAAATTCAACAGTGACAGAGCCAGAAACCTGTTTTCTAAATACTTCATCCAACTCTGGTTCTCTTTGCTTTGCTTTCACCTTTCCTATGTTCAACATCTGCATTATTTTCCTGGAGTACATTACGCAGGATTAAAATGATGAGAGTTGAATTAGAAATCAGTACAATAAGAAAACACTAACAATGGCTACTATAATTGAGTCCCCAGCACTTGCCAGATAAAATCCAAAGGACTCTACCTTCCTGACTTTCTTCCTCACAATAACACTGCAAACTATTGATGTACATATTATTCTCACCATTTTATAGCTGAGGAAAGTACTTTAAAGACATCTGTAATGTGTCACATAGTTTAAAGGTCTGGCTGACTCAAATCCCCTGATTTTTGCACCTGACCACTCCACACTTCATGTCAGAAAAAGTAATGCTCCTCAAAGCACTCTCATGAAGCTCTGACTAAATTCTGCAGAGGTAAAAAGTGGGTGTGCTTCTAAAATAGCCCTTTTCTCTTTCACTTACAAATACTTGGAATGTATCTCATATTGACTTTTCCACATTATGAAAAACTCTCTACATTGGACCACGTTTGTCCTCTATTAGATTTCTGGTTTTGAAACCTAATGGCCCAAAACATTTTGCAATTGAAAATGTTAAAAATGATCATTGAAGCATATTCTAGTCATTACATTCTATGTAAAAACCAAGATATTTTAGGTAAAATTTCAGCTAAAGCTGCTGAAAGTGACTTTAACTAAAGTAACTAAAGTAACTGAAATACAGCTCACTCAACACAACAAAAGTATGTTAGAGTTTTAACAGAGAGTGCCAAGGTGATTTAGTTCTACCTTAAATAAAGAATCCACTGATCCAAAATTTCTAATGGAGTCAAATTAATTCACCATGGTTCCTCCAAATAGCATATAACTTATAAGAACCACAGCATTAGAATTAAATACTTATAATCCAGGTCAAAATAAAACTCTCACTTATCTACCTACGTTATAACAAAGTATAACATATTCAGATCACACTCTACAAAATAATATTAGTACCAGTGACTCAAAAAAATAGCTTTAGGCACCAAAACATATAAAACATTTATCCATTGGTCAGCGTTGAAATCAGACAAAAATAAATGGAGAGAGAGACGTGGTTAGTCTCTCACTTTCTTCAGGGATGAACATTAGAGAAAGGAATGCTAAGGTCTTGAAACATCCATTAGACATTAAATAAAACTAATTTGCTGACTTTTGACATTTTATTTCCAAATTGTAACTTTATTAATAATAAGCCTGATCCTTATGGCAAGGGCACGGATGTGAATGACACCAACAGTAATAAAAATATTACCCATTGAGGTTTGTCAACTCTTCTTGCTTGTGGCAGTTTGAGGAGATCCCCTGACAGTGATTCATGGCTTGAAACTCAGAACCATCTGCTCTCCTGGAGAGTTCCTCAGCCAAGGTGAAGAGGGGGTTTTCACAGCTGTATCCCTTTTCCTTCTAAAGTCTATGGAAAAGTGTCCAACAAGCCGCAAAAACCTGGCACTAATTTGAATGTGGCAGACATTATCCTCCATATGTTCTTGTTTCAATGGACTCGTTTTTACAGTAACTATCTCATTTGATGCCGTTTCTTCCCTCTCTTCACATTGTGAACTGTCAATTTTTCTCACTCTATAAACTTCCTAGTATCCTTTGCATTCTGGAGAATTCGGCTTTTTGTCCATATCTATTTTAATGCAAGGTTTTCTTCCTATTAATACAATTTCAGGGTTTAACTGAATCTCCAGTTAAATAACTTATTTTATATTTAAGGAAACCAAGGCAAGATGTTTCATTGACCACCCTAAAGTCATATAGCTTTCACAATGAAAGAATTAGGACTTAACCACTTATCACTAAAACTCTGCTCAGAATTTACTATTTTACCAAGAGAAACTTCAGTGTCTCTGATATTCTGACTGACACTGCTTAAGGGGGAAGAGTTTTTGGCTAATTTATTATCTAACAAATCCCAGGTAATATATCAGATGAACCAAATAATTTGAGTTCTCATTGAACCAATATGAAAAGAAATATATATAATTAAAAAGGTCATTTTTCCTTACATAGAAAAGGAAACTTTAAAAGTTAAAGTCAAAAATTAATTTCATATATCTTTACCTCATATTCAAAATGTGATTCCAAATAAGCTCTAAGAAAATGTAGCACATGTAAATTAGATAGTTATATCACAGAGACAGGTCTATTGCTACCTACAGATACCAAGTAAACTATTTCAGGATTCAAATCCCTGTGACCAGACAGTGGGTAAACCTCAGTCTTTCAGTATAAGTAGGTATAGTAAGTGGTAGAGGGTACTCTACTTCAGGGAGGGTGGGAATGGAGCTACTACCAGCATATATAGAAAAGATTAAACAAGTTGAAAAATCACTCTCATAAGCCATATGCAAGAAGCTGTATCTATCAAGGGTATGCCTTCCTCATGATGAAGGTAAGAAGCTCAAAAAGTCTGGTGGAAACTTGCCTTGGTTCATAACTGACGCACTCTCTTCTTCCATATTCCATTGAATAAAGTAACCCCCATAGCCAAGATCAATATTAGTGAGGTGAGTTGAACCATGAAAATGGGTGAGAATATTTCAAAGAGAAACATGCATTTCATTGTTCACAGCAGCACTATTTGCAATAGCCAGGACACAGAAACAACCTAAATGTCCATCAACAGAGGAACAGATCAAGAAGATGTGGTACATATAGACCTTGGACTATTACTCAGCCATAAAAAACAATGGGCTGCCATGTGCAGAGACATGAAGGGACCTGGAGACTTTCACACAGAGAAGTCAGAAAGAGAAAAACAAATATTGCATAATATCACTTGTATGTGGAATCTAGAAAAAGGATACAGTTGAACTTATTTGCAAAACAGAAATAGAAGAAGAGACATAGAGAAAAAAGTAAATGGACACCAAGGGGGAAGCAGGAGTGGGTTGAACTGAGAGGCTGGGATTGACATATATACACTACTGATACTAAGTATAAAATACTAATGAGAGCCTGTTGTGTAGTTTAGGGAACTCTTAATGCTCTGGGGTGACCTAAATGGGAAGGAAATCGGAATGAGGGGATATATGTATATGTATAACTGACTTAAACCAGTCCGTCCTAGGGAAATCAACCCTGAATATTCATTGGAAGCACTGATGCTGAAGATGAAGCTCCAATATTTTGGCAACCTGATGCAAAGAGTCGATTCATTGGAAAAGACCCTGATGCTGGGAAAGATTGAGGGCAGGAGAAGTAGGGGGATACAGAGGATGAGGTCATTAGATAACATCACTGACACAGTGGACATGAATCTGAGCAAACTCTGGGAGATAGTGAAGGGCAGGGAAAACTGGCATGCTGCAGTCCATGGGGTTGCAAACAGTTGGATATGATTTAGTGACTGAATAACAACAAATAACTGGTTCACTTTGCTGTATAATAGAAACTGACACAATATTGTAAAGCAACTATTTCTAAAAAGAATTAATATTTTAAAAATGGCACACTTGAAGAAAAGAAGAAAAGGAATGGAGAAAGGGCTACCTTGCTAAACTGATCAAAAGAAAATCTGAGTAGCTATATTAATTTCAAAGTAGACCTCGGACAAGAAAATTTTTCAGGGTTAAAGAGAGGTGGTGTTGTTTAGTCACCAAGTCGTGTCTGATTATCTGCAAGACCATGAACTGCAGCCCATCAGGCTCCTCTGTCCATGGGATTTCCCAGGCAAAAATACTGAAGTGGGTTGCCATTTCCTTCTCCAGGGGGTCGTCCTGACCCAGGAATTGAACCTGTGTCTCCTGCGTTAGCAGGTGGATTCTTTACCACTGAGCCGTCAGGAAAGCAAAGAGGTACATTGTATAACAACAAAGCTGTCAGCTCTTCCAGAAGACTTAACAATCTTTTATGTGTATGCACATAACAAAAGGACATCAAAATGCATGACACAAAAACTGACAACTTCAAGGAGAAAGAGACAAATCCACTATTGTAGTTGGAATTTAACAACTCTTTTTTAAAAAAAGTAATTAATAGATGCAGCAAGCAGAAAATCAGTTAGGACATAGTTGAATGAACAACACCATCAATCAATTTGATCTAATTGACATTTATAAAATACTTCATGTTTTATAATACAAACAATTTTGTAATTTTGAATTACAGCAGAAGGAAGGAGGGGTAAGAGGGAGGAACATAGAAATCATTTCAAGGTTCATAACCATTTCTGGCATTTTTCAATTAACATTTAAAGTGTTAAATATTCCAGAGTTATCCCAAAGATCCACAAAGGGGAAGAGAGAAAACACTTACATTAGAGAGGACTGATTTTTCCAGTCTTCTCGTTTCCAGGGGAAGCTTACACTCCTATAAGGACACTATTCCTATAACACTTCCAGATTTCCAGATTTCCCCTCCACACCTTATTCTCCTGGTCAAAGAAGAGTGACTCACTGATTCCTAAGCTTGGGAAGAACTTGATCCAAGACCACCCTGAGTGTCTCAGCAGTCTCCTCATTTCCCATGTGGCCAGTGCTTGCTCCTTGGATGTAAAGCTCTAGCTCCATGCCTGGTTTGTAAATCTAATTATTTTTAAAAAATGTTAGGAAACTCATTTGACCACAGTTCGATACCATGAGGCCTGATTCAGTTCTGCTGACAATATGTTAAGGTCCTTCAATATATGTTAACTGCATAGGGATCAATAGGCGGCGGGCCTCCCCGGTGGCACAGTGATAAAGAACCCGCCTGCCAATGCAGGCGATGCAAGACACACGGATCCGATTCCTAGGTTGGAAGATGCCTTGGAGAAGGCAACCCACTCCAGTACTCTTGCCTGGGAAATCCCATGGAAAGAGGAGCCTGGCAGGCTACAGTCCATGGGGTCACAAAGAGTCAGACATGATTAAGCACACACGCATGATCGATCGACTCAGAAGTTTTGGGTAAGAATGGTATGATTTATCGGACCGTTAAACCTCCAACAGCTACCCAATAGGGTTGTAAGGAGAGTGAAGTCATGATATTTATTTAAAAAAAAACACCAGGCAATAATCTGAACTGCAAATTGAGTGAATGCTGTGTGTTGTAGTGATTTCTGTAACTAGTAAACAAGCCTACTGCCTGACACTGACATCTCAATTGCTAGTATTTTCAGCTATCTGGAGTCATCTCTTCAGAATGCTGAGCATGTACCCTATTAACAAAGTTTAAGTCATAGACAGAGAGCACTTGACCTGAAGTAATTACCCTCCCTCCAAAAAAAAAAAAAAAGGTTTTATTTTGTTTTATTTACTGGCTTAAGGGAGGACTAAAAAAAAAAAACAATTTATTGCCCCTGACATCTTCTAAACCAAGCAAAGATCTCTATGCTACTTGTTTGATTATTTACCTTTGTGTAAAAAGAGATAACTTATAGAAATAACCTCTACTATGCTTATTACCCTCATAGTGAAAGGTACATTTGAGGATTAAGATGGTACCTGAGGAAATTGTCCACAATGCTACATGAAATGTATCTATGAAATTTCAACAGTTCATGTTGGTGGGACTCCTCAAAAGACCATCAAAAAAACCTGTTCATGAAGAAAACTTCATTAGCATTACTATAAAAGAAAAACACTAGACAGACTATTAGAAGTTTTTCAAAAAGAAGAAATTAGTAAATGACATTTATATGGTTTCAGGTCATGGCCAGATGACTTTAGGTGAGTTGTTCAAGGAGGAGAAATGTTGGGTTTGGTTCGAGCTGATGACTGATGAGCACATTCAGGTGAATTTCCTGAGTGAGTCTTGTGAAATAAATTACTCTACTGCATTCAAGTTCTTATCTTCCGGGTACAAACTCTTCCTACAGGAAGCAGCTAAGTTTGTTTGCTTGTTTGTTTTTTCCTGCCTGGTCCCAGTATTGTTTCACATGCGGTAGGGAAAGTATGTCTGGGCTCACTGTGGTTTAGCTCCTGAGCTCTTCAGGTAGGATACGTAGATAGAAGCAGTGAAAAGAAACCAAAGTTTACGATTTCAAGGCAAACTAGGACTTCTCTGGTGGTCCAGTGGCCAAGACTGCACTCCTAATGCAGAGGGTCCAGGTTTGACCCACGGTCATGGAACTAGATCCCACATGCTTCAACTAAAGATCCCACATAATTTTATATATATATACATATATATAATTTAATATTTAAGGCAAACTGGGGGCTTCCTGATAGATAGCTCAGATGGTAAAGTGTCCACCTACAATGCAGGAGACCCGGGTTTGATCCCTGGGTTGGGAAGATTCCCTGGAGAAGGGAATGGCCACCTACTCCATTGCCTGGAGAATCCCACGGACAGAGGAGCCTGGCTAGAGTGCATGTGGTTGAAAAGAGTTGGAGATGACTGAGTGACTAACATAACACACACGAGGCAAACTAGACTTCCCAAATGAGATTTCTACTCACCCCAAAGGGGGCATATCATGCTGTCTGTTCATCCTCTGAAAGGCCCATGGCAGACTGAATATTGATTCCCAAATACATCTAGGCCCTAACCCTTAGACCTTCAAATATTACCTTATACATGAAAAGAGACTCTGCAAATGTGATTAAGTTGGGAATCTTGGGATGGGGAGATAGTCCTGGGTTATCTGGGTGGGTTCTAAATGTAATCCTGTATGACCTTTTAAGAATGAGGCAGAGGAAGACTGAGCAGCAAGACAGAAGGCATGTGAAATGAAGCAAGGTGTTAAGTGGGTGGCTTTGAAGGTAGAGGAAAGGAACTTGCAGTTCTAGAAGGTGGAAAAGATAAGGAAATTAATTCTTCCCTGGAGCCTCTGAAGGGAGCACAGTCCTGTTGACACCTTGACTGTGATCCAGTGAAACTGATCTTGAACTTCTGACCTCCAGATTAAGAGAATAAATGTTTGTTATTTAATGCTGCCAGGTTTGTGGTAATTTCTTACAGCACCATTGGAAAGGAGTACAGCGCTCACTGCTGAAAACAGGTGAACTACAAATACATCCATTAAGCCTCAGAGTTTCTTAATGGTAACCAACAGGGCCAATGCCAGAGACTTTCTGGCTTGTTACCTCCAGAAAGGTAAGATATCAGCTAACTAGTCCTATAAATTCCATTCCCTGGGGCTAGTTTTCAACTTGAGTACCCAAATAGCACATCTGCTTATATAATAAACATCACAGACAAATTCATTTTTAGGGACAAATATAAATTTTTTTTTCAGAATGTATCCCCTATCATGTCCTACTCTTGGCTGCTATTTCATTGTTTTTGGAAATAAACCCTTTTCTCTCAGAGATCTATTTAAAAAAAAAAAAAAACTTGACAAATTACAAACATCATTTACGTATATTCCATACATTAAAAAGTTGAGATTTTCCTCTAACAATCACCTACTCTTGAAAACTGATCCACTTAAAATATAATAAAGTATTTCTTCTCACATTTATGATGCCAACAACCTAATCTGAGGATGTTTTGGTAGGCCAGCTAGCAGGAAAAATGGAGGAAGTGGAGGAGCTCTGATTTATAGTAATTTCCAGTTTTAATGCTGATGTAAACACTACTCCCACGGCCAAGTTCAAGTTATTAATAGTTTAACACCAGGCTCATGTAATTTCTGAATATTTATCAGCCAGCCCTTGTGGGCCAGTCAGTTCTAGCATACCACCGCAAAATGTTAAACTATGTAATTATTAAAGGTACTAAGATTGGTCTCTGTCATTTGCTTTTTGCATATCAGAAGACAAACAATGAGAAAAATATTAGTTAACTACTAAATGAATATTTATTTTATTTTTGGCATTTTCCTATACAAACAGGAAAGAGAGCGGAGACAAGATACCAGATTAAGTCCCTGAATAAAACTTGAGAATGAAAGAATGTTAATTATCCTAATTAGACTAATCTCCAAGAAACCAATGCATCACCTATGCTAACAAGAAATTAAAGAACTGGAAAAGAGAATGAAATATAAATAATTGAGAGGAGCTGATGAAGTTGGGTCATAATTCATCACACAGAGGGGGGAAAAAAAGTCCTTTAGGGGTGTATTGAGAAGGAACTCAGATGGTCCAAACTGCTGTTAAAACTTTCATTTTTAGTACTAAGAGTTTCTAATTCACCTTGGGAAAAAAAAAACAAAAAACAAAAAACCTACAGCTACCTTGCTGCTGCTGCTGCTAAGTCACAACAGAATCAAATCCTTATCCTCCAAGGATGGCAATTAAAAGAATATCTTCAGATGGCAAGTCCCTACTCTTGCCTAGGGACAAGATGATTATCTCTGGTGTTCATCCTCCCCAGCATTAACTGATCATTTCCCTCAATCTCAATGTCATAGTTGGCTGAGTTTTTGCATTTAAACCAGACTTTAGTAATGATTTAGGCTAGTGGAGAAAATTCCAGAAAGGCAAATATACCTAACTGACCTGACAATAAGATGGTGTTTCTCCCAGGAGCCCACTTGGCCCAACCCACTCTCGTGAGGTCCAGTTCACAGTAAATTCTATACGGCAGAGAGCCCTCTTTCCCTGCCAACCAGAGCTCATTCTCGAATGTCATAAATCCTTAGAATACACATCAAAGAAAAGTTTGCTCTCAAAGTACTCCTCTCTCCTGTTCGAGACTTCCCTTCCAAATCTCTATATTTTGTCTTAGGATCAGCCTCTTCCCAAAATGACTAACATCAGAAATATGTCCTTCTCTCTGGCAAGACGTCCCCCTATCCACAGGGGTGTGGCCCAGATCTGATTTCTATCAGAACAACCACATCAGAAACTGTAAGATGTCATTGTAATTTGCATGTGCATCTCAGTGAGTGCATCAGTGATGTTGAGATCCTCTTTGTTCTTTGTGGCTACTTCCTTTTGGAGATTCCTGCCCTAGTTTTAGATTATCTCCAAATGCTTTAAAACAAACTAACTTAATGTGTTCTCTAAGAAACCTTTCTCGCCCAGCTGACTATTTGGGAAATACAAGGTAATTCCTTGGTCATATTACTGTGAAAGATGAGTGAACTTCTATTAGTAGTATTGAAAGCCAAAAATAGAGATGGGTAGGTGGGGGGCGCAGTAAAGTTTCATAGAAAGCATTGTCTTCTCAATTTATATTTCAAAGAGAAAATGACTTGGAAATTGCTTTAGGGTGGGGGAAGAAGATTATAGATTCTTATAGATAGACAGATAGATAAATAGATTGATATAGATTCTTTAGGGATGTTCTCCTAATGCTATACTAAGTGAGTTTGATCCTATTTTTCTCTGATTCCCTATAAACAGTAACACATCATTTCTGACTTCAACTAAAGGAACAATGTTAGAATCATACCATGAAATATATAGAAGGACAGAAGAAGCATAAAAGATCATAATAATTAAGTCTTTTCAAAGCTAAGGAGGAAAAAAAGTAATGCCAGGGCCAAGGAAGAGAAATAACATATAAACTCAGGAACCCCAAGGGCAAATTAAGATGTAAAATATAACTATTCCAATACAGGCATCATTTCTTATATTTGCCTTGTAGAACAGAGTGGAGAAACAGCTTACCTCATCGATATGAAACTGCTCAGAATCTCAGAAGCCACAGCCAAAATGAATATTTTTATGGAATGCAAAAATCCTCACTGCCTACACTATCAAGGCTACAACTGCACTTGGCATTGCCAACTGTCAATTTGCATGGAAATCTACTCCTCTGCTTTTGAAAAAGAAGCCCTGTTTATTTTCCATCTGTATCTGGGCTATCTCCTTGCAGTCAATCAAATTAAAATTAGTATTTTGGCCACAATCCAGAAACATACAACTTTTAAATGTTTTTGCAATATGGTGACATGCAATACTTGGTAAGCTCTTATTGAGAGCACTTCCAAGGAACTCGGTTAGATCTGGATGATCTCACTATTTAAAACCAACCTCCACTGTTATACCTGAATCTTGGCTTTTTATACTTAAAACTTCCTTCAGGCATTAAAAGCACTGATCTATAGATACCTCTCTCTATATATATACCTCTATATAATACCTCAGTATTATCCTGACCTCCTAATGTGTTGACCAAATACCAGCACCTCTTATGTGGACTTTGGGAGTAGATACTGGGGTGTCTTGTGATAAATGATGTGCTAAGACTGAAATCACAAACTTTTCCAAGAAAGCTCCTTTTACTCCAAGTTTCTTACGAGGGAAGTTACAAGGGAAAACAGTTCGGCAGAACTGAGCAGTGATATACTTGCATTTTCTAATAGCAGTTCTAGAACATTAGGTACATAGTCTCATCCTCATAATGAGTACAACCTCATAATCTTTCATCTGCCTGAGAAAACCGCACAGGGTGATGGCAGAATAATGGAATGCTAAATCCTTCTGGCCAGTGAAACTCATTCTCATGGCTCTGAAATATTCATTTTACACTCTACAGTTAAAAACCAAAGTTCAAGTTTGATATGAATATTAACAGAAAGCTTTGTGAATGTATGTGCATGTGTTTTAGATGGGTATCTAGAGACAGATATATGATACATACATATGGATATACATACATAGGCAGGTGATTATTTATCAGAACAACCTTACAAGGTTATCTGGCCTAGCACCAGGCCTTTGACTTGGTTAGATATTATTGCCACCTGTTTTGATAGTGGAAACACCCACAGTTTATAGATTTTAACCATTTGTTCAAAGTAATAATGCTAGTAAGAGAGCTGAAGAAGAACAGTAGAATGCAGATCTCCTGCTTCTTGATACAATTTACTGTAAATTGTTTTCACTATTAATGTATTTTATTTTCTGCATTTTAAACATTTAATTTTTTAAAAATGTTGTATATACAGAAAAGTTGCAAAACCAGTACAGAGAGTTCCTATATACTCTTCACCCAGCCTCTCCTAATGCTAACATTTTGCATAACCATCACACAATTATAAAAACTAAAGAAATTATCAATGGATCAATACTGTGAAATAAACTACAGATATCAACTTTCCATTAATGTCTTTTTCTGCTCTAGGATCTAACAAAGTTTCCGTAGCATATTCGGTTTTCAAATTGCCTAGGACTTTTTTTTTTTGGTATTAGATTGATACCTTATTTGATATATAAACATATTTAATATAAGTTTTTAAATTTACAATACTATATTAGTTTCAGGTGTACTGCATAGTGATTCAATATTTGTATAGATTATATTACATTTTAAGTTATTATGAAATATTGCCTATATTACCTCTCCTGGGTCTTTTCCATCTATGTGATGCCAGAACTACTTAATATTAGTTAGTTCAGTCACTCAGTCATGTCCGACTCCTTGTGATCCCATGAATCGCAGCACGCCAGGCCTCCCTGTCCATCACAAACTCCCGGAGATTACTCAAACTCATGCCCATCGAGTCGGTGATGCCATCCAACCATCTCATCCTCTGTTGTCCCCTTCTCCTCCTGCCCCCAATCCCTCCCAGTATCAGGGTCTTTTCCAATGAGTTAACTCTTCTCAGGAGGTGGCCAAAGTACTGGAGTTTCAGCTTCAGCATCAGTCCCTCCAATGAACACCCAGGACCTATCTCCTTCAGGACGGACTGGTTGGATCTCCTTGCAGTCCAAGGGACTCTCAAGAGTCTTCTCCATCACCACAGTTCAAAAGCATCAATTTTTCGGCGCTCAGCTTTCTTCACAGTCCAACTCTCATATCCATACATGACCACTGGAAAAACCATAGCCTTGACTAGATAGACCTTTGTTGGCAAAGTAATGTCTCTGCTTTTTGATATTCTATCTAGGTTGGTCATAACTTTCCTTCCAAGGAGTAAGCGTCTTTTAATTTCATGGCTTCAGTCACCATCTGCAGTGATTTTGGAGCCCAGAAAAATAAAGTCTGACACTGATTCCACTGTCTCCCCATCTATTTCCCTTGAGGTGATGGGACCAGCTGCCATGATCTTAGTTTTCTGAATGTTAAGCTTTAAGCCAACTTTTTCACTCTCCTCTTTCATTTTCATCAGGAGGCTCTTCAGTTCTTTACATTCTGCCATAAGGATGGTGTCATCTGCATATCTGAGGTTATTGATATTTCTCCCGGCAATCTTGATTCCAGCTTGTGTTTCTTCCAGACCAGTTTTTCTCATGATGTACTCTGCATATAAGTTAAATAAGCCGGGTGACAATATACAGCCTTGACGTACTCCTTTTCCTATTTGGAACCAGTCTGTTGGTCCATGTCCAGTTCTAACTGTTGCTTCCTGACCTGCATACAGGTTTCTCAAGAGGCAGGTCAGGTGGTCTGGTATTCCCATCTCCTTCAGAATTTTCCACAGTTTATTGTGATCCACACAGTCGAAGGCTTTGGTGTAGTCAATAAAGCATAAATAGATGTTTTTCTGGAACTCTCTTGCTTTTTCAATGATCCAGCAGATATTGGCAATTTGATCTCTGGTTCCTCTGCCTTTTCTAAAACCAGCTTGAACATCTGGAAGTTCTCGGTTCACGTATTGCTGAAGGCTGGCTTGGAGAATTTTGAGCATTACTTTACTAGCTTGTGAGATGAGTGCAATTGTACGGTAGTTTGAACATTCTTTGTGATTGCCTTTCTTAGGGATTGGAATGAAAACGAACCTTTTCCAGTCCTGTGGCCACTGCTGAGTTTTCCAAATTTGCTGACATATTGAGTGCAGCACTTTCACAGCATCATCTTTCAGGATTTGAAATAGCTCAATTGGAATTCCATCACATCCACTAGCTTTGTTCGTAGTGATGCTTTCTAAGGTCCACTTGACTTAATATTAAGGAAATTTTATATCTTACAACCCCAAAATGAACTAAATATAAATTAGTGATAATATCTTGGTGCCTTCATACTCATTCACATTTTATACCTCATAATGGGCACTATATCTTTTTTTTTTCTTTATTCTAAACTGAAACTATCTGAAATGTATACATCCCTTTTCCTGCATAATTTGCCATCTTTAAGATTTGGAAGCTCCATCTCTATGTCTAAAGAAAGATTTCGAAGTTCTGTCTCTATGTCAAAAGAAATATTAGGATGGACAATATAGTAAAGAAGAGAAACTTGAGCATTTACCATATATGTGCTGCTGCTGCTAAGTCACTTCAGTCGTGTCTGACTCTGCGCGACCCCATAGACGGCAGCCCACCAGGCTCACCTGTCCCTGGGATTCTCCAGGCAAGAACACTGGAATGGGCAGCCATTTATATGTAACCACAGAGAAATCACATATGCACTCTGGACTTCTATGTATTCATGTATAAAAGTGAAGGCAGTGATGCCTACTTCTCAGGGTCATTGTAAGGACTGAACGTAAAGCTCCAAGCCCAGTGTTTGGAATATAATTACGCTCCCTTTCCAATGCATGGGGCATTTGAGAGTGTCTGGGGACAATTTTCACTGCCACAACTTTGAAGATGTGCTATTGGCATCTGGTTGGATGCAGACCAGGGATTACACTAAACATCCTATAAGGCACAGGTCAGTTCCCCAGATCGAGTGACTTTCTGGCTCAGAATTTCTGTAGTGCCAAGGTGAGAAACTGTGTTCTAAATGATGAGATCCATTTTGTCACCCTGACCCTGGGACACAGGTAAATTGAAATTCTTAGTGGAGCAAAACAGATTTCATAAAGTCCAATCTATTCAAACATCAATGAACCAGAGTTTTATCTTTACATTTTAAAAGTGAAATGAATGGAAGCCAAAAGCTAAAAACAGCATCTCTGGAAACCGAGGTCTCAACAGTCAATATTGCTCTATCATATATGTCTTCCTCTCCTGATCTCAGACCACAATCCAAAGAGAGAATGAATGAAAACCATGCACACTAACCTTTCTTTAAGTTAATGGCAAGAAATCTTTGCTTTCAATCTCACTTAACTGCATCAGGGAGATGAAGGTAGAGGTTGGCCAACACTCCTATTTCCATCGTACTTTCCATTTAAGAAACCCTTAACACTATTATTACCTTTTCCAGCTCCCTTTCTTCAGGAATATTTGTTCAGAGCTCAATTGAATTTTCTCCTTGTTAAAAAGCTACATCCTTTCAACTCTGGAAGAAAAATAACAAACAGGAGACTTGGTAATCTGAATAGAAAAGACAGTTTTCTCAGATTTAACAAAAGTGAAAGAGGAAATATTTTCTATGATTATTTGTAAGTATAAAAGAACATCATGAGGAATGGGATAATATAAAAAGCTATTTGCCTTATTTTCACTGTGGAATCATGTGACAGCTCAAACACTGCAGTTAATATTAAACCTGACAAATTGGGTTTAACCAGGATGCCAGCTACCTTCAAACAGCTTAAATATATAGATATTTGTCTCTGAATAAGCTTGTGATTGTACAAGTTCCAAAACCAGATAATCTTGCTTCATCGTGGAAGTTGGTAAGAGAGGAGATTGAATATAAGCCAAGACTTCTGAAATAATATTAATAACAATAATAAAAAAGCAATTAATCAAAACATTAACAGTACTATGAATTTTTGAGAATTAAATATGTACCAGGCATTATGCTTAGGCCTTGCAGACCTTTCCCCATTTCATTTGAATAGTAACGATCTCAACTACTTAGAAGCTATTATTTAACAACAGGGAAACTGAGACATAGTGTCTAGAACTAATGAATGGTAGATTCAGAACTGGAAACCACAGCTATTAGTCAGTACTCCACACTGAACGAATTGGAAGAATAGCACTGACATGGTAGCATTGACATATATATGCTACAGTGTGTAACATAGATACCTAGTGGGAAGCACCTATGTAGCTTAGGGAACTCAGCTCAATGCTCTGTGATGACCTACAGAAGTGGGAGGGATGCTTAAGAAGGAAGAGATATATGCATATGTACAGCTGATATACATTGTACAGCAGAAATATTGTAAAGCAATTATACCACAATAACAAAAATGTTTTAAATAATAAAATTTAATTTAATTAAAAATCCCCATGTGTCATCAAGTCATATTTATCTTTACTTTATTAATTTGAATAAAACAAGAAAAATGTTGGGGGTTAAGATTTTTTATACTTAACAAAGTATTGGGTTGGCCAAAAGTTCATTTGAGTTTTTCTATAACATCTTATGGAAAAACCTGAATGAACTTTTTGGCCAATCCAATAGTTTCTCATAAGCAGTGCAAGGTAATTTACTTTCTTTCAACAAATATTTTCAAGTGCTTAGGATGTGCAAGGTACTGTCTTGGGAATAGAGATACAAAAATCAGTCAAATAACAGATTATGGTCTCAAAGACCTTATAGTATAGCATGAGATATTAAAAAGAGATGTTTCAGGAACTTGAAGAGAGAGCTGTTCCTTCCTTCAGAGGAGTATCCATACTGTATAGAACCGTGTGCAGTTCATAATAAGCAATGAATGAATGAACAGGTACACGTGTAAATGAATGACTGATCAAAGGCAGCATTCAAAATGGTCCTCAAAAGACTTCCCTGGCAGTCCAGTGGTTAAGATATCACCTTCCATTTCAGGAGGTATGGGTTTGATCCCCAGTTGAGGAGCTAAAATCCCACATGCCTCCTGGCCAAAAAATCAGACAAAAGCAATATTGTAACAAATTCAATAAAGACTTTAAAATGGTCCACACTTAAAAAAAAAATCTTTAAAAAAAAGGTCCTCAATACACAGCTGGGATGCACATGCAAAAGTGGATCGATGAAAACTTTCAGACGGAGCTAATAAAAGGAATTCATAGTACAAACAACACTAACCAACTGTGTATAAATGAAGGAAAACAATATGTCTCCACACCAAAATATAGTTTTTTTGTAGAATTCTCAAACAACAGAGTAGGATATGCTGCTGCTGCTGCTAAGTCGCTTCAGTCGTGTCCGACTCTTAGCGACCCCATGGACTGCAGCCCACCAGGCTCTGCCGTTCATGGGATTTCGACGCAAGAGTACTGGAGTGGGTCGCCATTGCCTTCTCCAAGCAGTATATGAGGAAACTGAAAAAGTCACAGGGGCCCATCTGTGAGTAATAAGTGTAGCAGTAAGTTTGTGTTAATAAATTTTCCTCAACCAATATCTATTTGGGGCTTGCCTGGTGGCTCAGACAGTAAAGAGCCCACCTGTCAATGCAGGAGACATGGGCTTGTTCCCCGGGTCAGAAAAGATACCCTGGAGAAGTGAATGGCTACCCATTCCAGTATTCTTGCCTGGAGAATTTCAAGGCAAGTGCTCATTTATTAAAAATTAGGCACAGTTCTCTTGCTCTGTTGTCACTATGTTTTTTCAGGGAGACACACATGTTTATTTTACAGATGAGAACAAATATTCTTGTTGGATCTCAGACCATACAATAAGCTACTGAAACAAAACCAAAAAATGAAAGAGCAAATGTTTGGGAACAAAAACTAGGTTTCTGGCTGTGATTAACCTGCATCATACCGTTTATATTTTATTTATTTAATAATTTTTTAAAGATTTTTTTTTGATGTGGACCATTTTTAGAATCTTTATAGGATTTGTTACAGTATAACTCCTGTGTTTTTTTTTTTCTTTTTTTACTTTTTATTTTGTACTGGGGGGTATAGCAGATTAATAAACAATGTTGTGACTGTTTCAGGGGAACAGCAAAGGGATCCAGCCACACATACAGGTGTCTGTTCTCCCTGAAACCCCCCTCCGATCCAGGCCATCCTGTGATACTGAGCAAGTTCCATGTGCTATACAGTAGGTCCTTGTTGGCTGTCCATTTTTAACAGAGCAGTGAAAGAACACTATATTTTTAAACAATAAAAGCCTGAGTATCCAAAGAGATTGCCAACATAAAGCCAGAACTTCTGGTTTTTGCCCTCAGACATGTTTTCAGGAGTCTTGGAGATGCTCCGAACGAAACTTTTAAGAAGCACTTCATGGCAGAGTGTGAGTTCTGAAGCCAGACAAATACAAGTGTGACTACATCTGCCCCATTTCTGATGGCAAGACCTCGAACAAGTCACTACTCCCGTTTATCTATCAGTTGTTTCTGTTTTCTGTTTTCTGCTGGTTTTCTTTTTTTTTTTTTTTTGGCTAAGAATTTTGTGGGATCTTAACTCTCCAACAGGGATCAAACCCACACCCCCTGCACTGGAAAGCAAAATCTTAACTTCTGGACTGCCAGGGAAGTCCTACCATTTTCATTTCAAACAAAGACTAATCAGAAAAAAGAATTTTACCTCTCCTTCAGATAGAAGTAGAAATAATGAAAATAACAAGTCACGTCTTAACTCTTAATATGTTACCTGTCCCTATATATATATATATATATATATATATGTTTTTCTTCTCATTCACACTGTTTCAACTTCAACAAAATGTGATACAGACTCAAGGATTTAGTACTTTAATAATTGGATTATGCTTTTTTAGTCACCTATACTCAAAATTAAATTCTCAAATCTAAATTTTTAAATTAAAAAGTTATAGTATAAAATATGTTCAAACAAAACTGACAGGGTGATGATTCCGGCAGAGATTACAGTTATGGCTGTCCAAAGCACCAGCTGGTTGACCCATTTGTAAGTGGCAAACTTAATATCTTGACCACAACTGTCAAATTGTTTGGAGGAATTTGTTCCAGGATAAACATCCACCCTACATCTACAGGGTCTGCTTAGTGCTATTTCTTCGAAATTGTACAGAAAAGCAATATCTTCTTCTTCTTTCTCCTGCATGCATACATGCTTAGTCACTCAACCGTCTCTCTTCGAGACCCCACGGACTGTAGCCCAGCAGGCTCCTCCATCCATGGGATTTTCCAGGCTAGAATACTGGAGTGTGTTGCCATTTCCTTCTCCGGGGGATCTTCCCCAACCAGGAAGTGAACACATGTCTCCTATGTCTCTTGCATTGGCAAGCAGATTTTTTTTTTACCACTGGGCTACCTGGGACATTGAGGCCTTCTGGGGGTATTCAAAAAGACTGACCATCACCTTCAGTGTTTACAATGTCATCACAGTCAAGAAATCAGTGTGACACATGAAGTTTAAATAAGATGAGATTCCATCAAACCCAAACTGCCCACAATTGTCCCATTCCATTTGATGAAACCTACTGCCAATAAGATGCCAGAGCAACGTTTGTACCTTTACCAAGTGTGTGTACCTTTACTACCAATACACCTACACCCATATCCAATCAGAACATCCACTTAGAGCATCACTTGAGCACCACATCCTCTCGCTACCCCTATTTTCCTCATGCCCTGAAGACCTATGAACAGATGTTGAAGTTATATATAAATTGTATTAAAATAAATAGAATTCATGGCTAAAATTAAACAGCCTATGGCAAGGCTCTTGTGTAAATAAAACCATTGTCCCTTTGTATATTAAGATTGCATTTATCAAATACACAAGAAAGGATGAACACAAATTGCATGAAAAAGGCAACTTATTTAGGACAAAATGATGGTGTGTAATAAAAAGATTTATTGTGTGACTAAAATGAAAATTAAATTCCTGTTAAAATATTTATGTAGATGTGGCTGAAACATTCTGCCGAGGGATAAATCAGAGCGGCCTTTGGCATTTCACAGACATAATTCCTCTATTCTTCTGCTGCAAATTTAGAGCTTACAAGATGCTAATGGCATTGTGATTTCCAGGACAGTCTCTGCAGACTACTTTTGCTCAGCAGGTGGTAAGAATTTGCATCCATATTTCAAATATACTTCTATCTCATTACTGGCTTCTTATTTCTTTGTGATTTATATCTCTATAAAATCCCAGCTAGTGGAATGGGGAATGGGAATTCAAAAAGGCAAATTCTGCATAATACTGACATTTATCACTTTCTTCTGTCTTTTTTTTTTCCCCTGCATCTCCTGAGAGAAGGGGAATATGACATGTAGCACTTAAAGTGGGGGGGGGGGTGTACTTTTCTTAAAATAATGCCATTTGAAAGCTTTCAAAATTAGGAATATTGTTCTCAATGACACTCTGTATGAAGTGGCCATATTATTTGCATCGTTGCCTACATTTAGCTGAATTGTGATCTTTCAATAATATATGTACCTTTGAAAAGTAAACTCACTTGGTAGCTATTAATGTGTAAGAGTCTTAATCATTTAAAATTCAGAAAGTGCTTTTTTGTAATAAGTCGGAACATAATGAATCTATTTGGGATTCATGCAGGTGTCACGAGCAATTTCAGAGCTGTTACACTGCAGTCCTGTGCTACTTAATAGATATTAGGGTGGTAGTAGTTGTGTCGCTGTAGATAAGACTCTTTACAGTTCCCATGTCAAATTCACCTCTTACTGGTGTTTAGAATTTCGCTGAAGTAAAATTACACGCCTGTGAAATCTGACAGTTTCAGGGATTTACAGACATTTTCCGGGGGCAGAAGGAGCAAGTGGTGGTGAAATAAAAGGCAGCAGGGAGGTATGTAGGCAAGGGAGTCAGATATTACTGGGATGAAAACCTAGATATGCAAAATTTTAATTTGTATGGCAAATTAAAGAATATAAATCTATGTATTTCCTTTCAGGTCTTCTCTTTTTTACTAGTCCATTCCCGAAGAGAAATTAAAACTCTTAGTGAAATTTTACAGGCCATATGCTACCATATTTTTAAAATTCATTGATATTTAAAATAATTGTATCAGTTAAACTCAAAATATTTTGCTATATGACTAAAAATATAATTGTTGCCCTTAATGAACAGCTATGATAGTATCTAGAGATTCAGAATTTTTTAAACTAGAAATAACAAAAAACTGAAATTAAGGACAGATACACACTATAGTGGGTTCCGAGCTGGCGAGAATGGTAAAGAGCCCACCTGCCCGATGCAGGAGACATAAGAGATGTGAGTTCAATCCCTGGGTCAGGAAGCTGCCCTGGAGGAGGGCATGGCAACCGACTCCTGTATTCTTGCCTGGAGAATCCTATGGACAGAGGAGCCTGGTGGGCTTCAGGCCGTAGGGTCACACAGAGTCGGACGTGACTGAAGCGACTTAGCCGGCGCACACGCACGTACACGGGCGCACACTATAGGACACGATCACGTAGGCAAAAGTGATACAAACATTTAAAAAATATATTTGGTTAAAAAGCCAATCAGAAGCTAATGTTAAGAGCAAAACATTTCCACTTAAATTTAATTGCATGAAAATCTAATGAAAAACTGAACTAGTATGTAAGTTCACATAACACATTCAAAGAAGGTGTTTGGGCGCATAACTCAATACCATCTCCAAAGACTGAACTATATTCTTTCTCTTGTTCTGTTTCTCAGGACATTGACTTCCTTACACGATGGTGGCCAGCAGTGACTACACTTCCTCACTCTTTTCCAGCAGAAGTAAACGGTATCTCTTTGGGGAGTTCACGCAGAAGAGTAAGAAATTATTTTTGAAGCCCACAGGAAATATCCCTTGAGTCTCGTTGCCCAAAACTGAGTTAAGTGTCATCTTCTCTATTTATCTAGAAAAATGAGAGGCTCTGAGCAGTTTAAACTATCCAGGGCCAAATTCTGACCCTGAAAATAGGCATCAAATCTATCAAGACAGTATGACTGGGCAATCCATGAAGGCCTTGTTAGGAATGGAAATGCAGGGAATGCATGCCAGTGAGGCTGTGAACTGTCTGTGCTCTGGGCACGAGGCATTTAAATCCACGATTTCCTTTATTTATCCGTCAGAGCAATCCTACGTGCTAAACATTGAAGACTCCAAATTTCAAAAGACTAAAGAAGATGAGAAACATTTCAAAACTCACTCTGATGTTAAGAATAGAAGAAGGCTCAAAACAGGTTGTTTAATAACCAGAGACTATGATTTACCCATCTTGTTAATTGTGAGGTTTCATGGTCTGCTCATACTCATATCTGGCAGAAACTTTATAATTGAAATTAAAAATAACACAGAAGACATATGGATCATTTCTTTACCCATTTATACACTAACTAAGTTCAGAGGTGAGCCAGAAAGAGGTTTTGCTTTTTAGTTTTGTTTTGTTTTTTCTCTTTTCTCTCTTTTTTTTTCTATGAAAAAGAGACTTTTCACATAGAAGAGAAAGTAAGCTTCAGCCGTGTGCTCTATCCTCCTCAGATGCAGGGGGAATAACGTGAATGAAATTTGACTACAATACAAGCTGCACAGAGGCAGGCATTTTTGTCTGTATTTTTATGCTTGTCCGTGTACTCCCAGTTCTAAGGATAAAGTCCGAGACAAAGTAGGCACTTGATAAATATGTGTTAAATGAATCAAATGAAAGAAAGAATGAATAATTCAAAAGAGAGCATTTAAAGGCATGATCTCTCATGATTCTAGGTAAAGTTTGATGATCATTAAGAGTGAAGAAAGGAGGCTGTGGGACTAAATTTTTAAATAGCCTGCAAGGTCTTTGACCAACTGGAAGAACAAAACTTTCAGTGGGTCTCGGCAGGTGCAACCAAAGAAGCACAGACCAGCTGTTTGTCCTGGAGCCTTGAGCTGTTCAGGAAAGCAGGCCATCTGTCCCCCCACCGTAAGTCAGCAAGGGCACAGCCCTGACTCTGATCAGCTAGAACCACATTTAGAACCTGGACTTCCTGGGGACAGTAAGGACAGCTACACACTGGGGCAGGGTCACCTAGGCCTAAGAGATAGACACATCTTAAAGTATGTTTAGTTATTAATAAGAGCCATTCTGAAGCCAATGTTTTGAGCAAAACATTTCCATTTAAATTTGATTGTGTGAACCAGCTTTATATTTTAAGGCTCAAGGCTTTATTTCTTTAAGAGACCATTCAGGACTAAAGAAAAAAATCAGTTTCCAGATGGTTTATGCTTGGGGTGCTCTTGATCCATTGATTTTCCTAAGGATGTTCACCAAAATAGATGAGTCTCAGAAAATCTCTTCAGTTCAGTTGCTCAGTCATGTCCGACTCTTTGCGACCCCATGAACCGCAGCATGCCAGGCCTCCCTGTCTATCACCAACTCCCAGAGTTTACCCAAACTCATATACATTGAGTTGGTGATGCCATCCAACCATCTCATCCTCTGTCATCCCCTTCTCCTCCTGCCCTCAATCTTGCCCAGCATCAGGGTCTTTTCCAATAAGTCAGCTCTTCGCATCAGGTGGCCAAAGTATTGAAGTTTCAGCTTCAACATCAGTCCTTCCAATGAACACCCAGGACTTTGGGATGGACTGGTTGGTTGGATCTCCTTGCAGTCCAAGGGACTCTCAAGGGTCTTCTCCAACACCACAGTTCAGAAGCATGAATTCTTCGGTGCTCAGCTTTCTTTATAGTCCAACTCTCACATCCATACATGACTACTAGAAAAAACCAAAGCTTTGACTAAATGGACCTTTGTTGGCAAAATAATGTCTCTGCTTTTTAATATGCTATGTTGGTCATAACTTTTCTTCCAAGGATCAAGCATCTTTTAATTTCATGGCTGCAGTCACCATCTGCAGTGATTTTGGAGCCCCTCCAAATAAAGTCTGTAACTGTTCCCACTGTTTCCCCATCTATTTGCCAATCCTTTCTTAGCCAGTTGCATTTTTTTAATTTTATTTTTATTTTTATTGGTTGGAGGCTAATTACTTTACAATATTGTAGTGGTTTTTGTCATACAGTGACATGAATCAGCCATGGATTTACATGTATTCCCCATCCTGATCCCCCCTCCCACCTCCCTCTCTACCCGATCCTTCTGGGTTTTCCCAGTGCATCAGGCCCGAGCACTTGTCTCATGCATCCAACCTGGGCTGGTGATCTGTTTCACCCTAGATATTATACAGGTTTTGATGCTGTTCTCTTGAAACATCCCACCTCGCCTTCTCCCACAGAGTCCAAAAGTCTGTTCTGTACATCTGTGTCTCTTTTTCTGTTTTGCATATAGGGTTATCATTACCATCTTTCTAAATTCCATATATATGTGTTAGTATGCTGTAATGTTCTTTATCTTTCTGGCTTACTTCACTCTGTATAAGGGGCTCCAGTTTCATCCATCTCATTAGGACTGATTCAAATGAATTCTTTTTAATGGCAGAGTAATAGTCCATGGTGTATATGTACCACAGCTTCCTTATCCATTCATCTGCTGATGGGCATCTAGGTTGCTTCCATGTCCTGGCTATTATAAACAGTGCTGCGATGAACATTGGGGTGCACGTGTCCCTCTCAGATCTGGTTTTCTCGCTGTGTATGCCCAGAAGTGGGATTGCTGGGTCATATGGCAGTTCTATTTCCAGGTTTTAAGAAATCTCCACACTGTTCTCCATAGCGGCTATACTAGTTTGCATTCCCACCAACAGTGTAAGAGGGTTCCCTTTTCTCCACACACTCTCCAGCATTTATTGCTTGTAGACTTTTGGATAGCAGCCGTCCTGACTGGCGTGTAATGGTACCTCATTGTGGTTTTGATTTTCATTTCTCTGATAATGAGTGATGTTGAGCATTTTTTCATGTGTTTGTTAGCCATCTGTATGTCTGCTGTGGAGAAATGTCTGTTTAGTTCTTTTTTGGCCCATTTTTTGATTGGGTCATTTATTTTTCTGGAATTGAGCTGCAGGAGTTGCTTGTATATTTTTGAGATTAATCCTTTGTCTGTTGCTTCATTTGCTATTATTTTCTCCCAATCTGAGGGCTGTCTTTTCACCTTGCTTATAGTTTCCTTTGTGGTGCAAAAGCTTTTAAGTTTTATTAGGTCCCATTTGTTTATTTTTGCTTTTATTTCCAATATTCTGGGAGGTGGGTCATAGAGGATCCTGCTGTGATTCATGTCGGAGAGTGTTTTGCCTATGTTCTCCTCTAGGAGTTTTATAGTTTCTGGTCTTACATTTAGATTTTTAATCCATTTTGAGTTTATTTTTGTGTATGGTGTTAGAAAGTGTTCTAGTTTCATTCTTTTACAAGTGGTTGACCAGTTTTCCCAGCACCACTTGTTGAAGAGGTTCTCTTTTTTCCATTGTATATCCTTGCCTCCTTTGTCGAAGATAAGGTGTCCATAGGTTCGTGGATTTATCTCTGGGCTTTCTATTCTGTTCCACTGATCTATATTTCTGTCTTTGTGCCAGTACCATACTGTCTTGATGGCTGTGGCTTTGTAGTAGAGTCTGAAGTCAGGCAGGTTGATTCCTCTAGTTCCATTCTTCTTTCTCAAGATTACTTTGGCTATTCGAGGTTTTTTGAATTTCCATACAAATTGTGAAATTATTTGGTCTAGTTCTGTGAAAAATACCGTTGGTAGCTTGATAGGGATTGCATTGAATCTATAGATAGCTTTGGGTAGTATAGCCCTTTTGACAATATTGATTCTTCCAATCCGTGAACACAGTATATTTCTGCATCTGTTTGTGTCCTCTTTGATTTCTTTCGTCAGTGTTTTATAGTTTTCTATGTATAGGTCTTTTGTTTCTTTAGGTAGATATACTCCTAAGTATTTTATTATTTTTGTTGCAATGGTGAGTGGTATTGTTTCCTTAATTTCTCTTTCTGTTTTTTCATTGTTAGTGTATGGGAATGCAAGGGATTTCTGTGTGTTAATCGTGTGTGTGTGTGTGTGTGTGTGTTAATTTTATATCCTGCAACTTTACTATATTCGTTGATTAGCTCTAGTAGTTTTCTGGTAGAGTCTTTAGGGTTTTCTATGTAGAGGATCATGTCATCTGCAAACAGCGAGAGTTTCACTTCTTCTTTTCCTATCTGGATTCCTTTTACTTCTTTTTCTGCTCTGATTGCTGTGGCCAAAACTTCCAACACTATGTTGAATAGTAGTGGTGAGAGTGGGCACCCTTGTCTTGTTCCTGATTTTAGGGGAAATGCTTTCAATTTTTCACCATTGAGGGTAATGCTTGCTGTGGGTTTGTCATATATGGCTTTTATAATGTTGAGGTATGTTCCTTCTATTCCTGCTTTCTGGAGAGTTTTAATCATAAATGGGTGTTGAATTTTGTCAAAGGCTTTCTCTGTATCTATTGAGATAATCATATGGTTTTTATCTTTCAATTTGTTAATGTGGTGTATCACATTGATTGATTTGTGGATATTAAAGAATCCTTGCATTCCTGGGATAAAGCCCACTTGGTCATGGTGTATGATTTTTTTAATATGTTGTTGGATTCTGTTTGCTAGAATTTTGTTAAGGATTTTTGCATCTATGTTCATCAATGATATTGGCCTGTAGTTTTCTTTTTTTGTGGCATCTTTGTCTGGTTTTGGAATTAGGGTGATGGTGGCCTCATAGAATGAGTTTGGAAGTTTACCTTCTTCTGCAATTTTCTGGAAGAGTTTGAGTAAGATAGGTGTTAGCTCTTCTCTAAATTTTTGGTAGAATTCAGCTGTGAAGCCATCTGGTCCTGGGCTTTTGTTTCCTAGAAGATTTTTTATTACAGTTTCGATTTCCTTGCTTGTGATGGGACTGTTAAGATCTTTTCTTTCTTTCTGGTTCAGTTTTGGAAAGTTATACTTTTCTAAGAACTTATCCATTTCTTCCAAGTTGTCCATTTTATTGGCTGGTAGTAGTCTCTTCATTTTCATTTCTAATTTTGTTAATTTGGTTCTTCTCCCTTTGTTTCTTTATGAGTCTTGCTAATGGTTTGTCAATTTTATTTTTTCAAAAAAACAGCTTTTAGCTTTGTTGAGTTTTGCTATGGTCTCTTTAGTTTCTTTTGCATTTATTTCTGCCCTAATTTTTAAGATTTCTTTCATTCTACTAACCCTGGGGTTCTTCATTTCTTCCTTCTCTAGTTGCTTTAGGTGTAGAGTTAGGTTATTTATTTGACTTTTTTCTTGTTTCTTGAGGTAAGCCTGTAATGCTACGAACCTTCCCCTTAGCACTGCTTTTACAGTGTCCCATAGGTTTTGGGTTGTTGTGTTTTCATTTTCATTCATTTCTATGCATATTTTGATTTCTTTTTTGATTTCTTCTATGATTTGTTGGTTATTCAGAAGCATGTTATTTAGCCTCCTTGTGTTTGAATTTTTAATATTTTTTTTTCCTGTAATTGAGATCTAATCTTACTGCACTGTGGTCAGAAAAGATGACTGGAATGATTTCAATTTTTTTGAATTTACCAAGACTAGATTTATGGCCCAGGATGTGATCTATTCTGAAGAAGGTTCCGTGTGCACTTGAGAAAAAGGTGAAGTTGATTGTTTTGGGGTGAAATGTCCTATAGATATCGATTAGGTCTAGCTGGTCCATCGTGTCATTTAAAGTTTGTGTTTCCTTGTTAATTTTTTGTTTAGTTGATCTATCCATGGTTGTGAGTGGGGTATTAAAGTCTCCCACTATTATTGCGCTACTATTAATTTCCTCTTTCATACTCATTAGCGTTTGCCTTTCATATTGCGGTGCTCCTATGTTGGGTGCATATATATTTATAATTGTTATATCTTCTTCTTGGATTGATCCTTTGATCATTATGTAGTGTCCTTCTTTGTCTCTTTTCACAGCCTTTATTTGAAAGTCTATTTTATCTGATATGAGTATTGCGACTCCTGCTTTCTTTTGGTCTCCGTTTGCGTGAAATATTTTTTTCCAGCCCTTCAATTTTAGTCTGTATGTGTCCCTTGTTTTGAGGTGGGTCTCTTGTAGACAGCATATATAGGGGTCTTGTTTTTGTATCCATTCATCCAGTCTTTGTCTTTTGGTTGGGAGACAGTTGCATTTTAAAAGTATAGTTACGCAATCAAAAGTAGTCGAAAGCACCTCAGTATAGAAATGGAAACATTCACTTTCCAGAAGCTCCCCGTGTATACTTAATGAATTAAAACTTCTCTCCTCTAGGGGCTTCCCTGGTGGTCCAATGGTTAAGAATCTGCCTTGTAATGCAAGGGACATCTGTTCCATCCCTGGTTCAGATGATCCCACATGCTGTACCTACAGAGCAGCTAAACCCTTGTACCATAACTATGGAGCCAGCATTCTAGAGCCCATGAGCCACAGCTACCCAGCCCAGGCACTGCAATTACTGAAGCCCACACGCCTAGAGCCCGTGCTCCAAAACAAGAGAAGCCACCGCAATGAGAAGCCTACACAGCAAGGAAGAGTAGCCCCACATCACTGCAACTAGAGAAAGCCCAGGTCCAGCAATGAAGATCCACCACAGCCAAAAATAAATATATTTAAAAAATGAAACAGGGCTTCCTTGGTGGGTCAGTGGTAAAGAATTCGCCTGGAATGCAGGTGACATGGGTTTGATTCCTGATCTGGGAAGATCCCACACACCACAGAGCAACCATGCCCGTACACCACAACTACTGAGTGTGCCCTAGAGCCCGGAAGTCGTAACTATTGAGCCCACGTGCCACTACTGAAGCCCGTGTGCACTAGAGCCCGTGCTCTGCAACAAGGGAGGCCATCATGATGGGAGGCCTGCACATGGCAACTAGAGAGTAGCCTCCACTTGCAGCAACTAGACAAAAGTCCTTGCAGCAACAAAGGCCTAGCATGGCCAAAAATAAATAAATAAAATTATTTAAATACACGAATAAATCTTTTAAAAAATAAAACTTCTCTCCTCTAAAAGTAACCACTATCCTGAAATTCACACTAATTACTTTCCTTTATAGTTTGAAACCTATGTATACATGTCTAAAAGAGCAGTTTATTTTATGCCTATGGTGAATCCTGCACATTGCACACAGACATATGTGTCTTACTAAATACATTTTTCAGTGTTTTGCTTTTTTTTCATATAGATATAGATGTGTAAACATACAGATTTATATATGATTCATCCATGGTATGGCATGTAAAACCATAGGTCACTCATTTTCATTTTTATTATTTGTGCATGCATTTAACTGTCTGATGTTATCATGATTTATTCATACATTCTACTACTGATGGAGATTTAGATTTATTTAGATTTTTCCAGTATTGAGCTCTTACCAACCACACTGCTATGAACATTCTCATATGTGATCTTGATCCAAATATATGCAAGCTTCTTTAAGGAATATACTTAGAATTGCTGGAACATAAATATACTTCTCTTCAACTTGTGAAGAGAAGTGTTGTTGCATGTTGCACACTGGTTTCTCCATGAAAAAAAAAACTCTGCAGAGATTTATATGCAGGAATGTGACTGGGGAGGGCTTACAAACTTGGAATCCACATAGCAAGTCTTCCCTTTTGGCTCAGTGGTAAAGAATCCACCTGCCAATGCAGGACTTGCATTGGCAAGATCCCACTTGCCTCGGGGTCGCTAAGTCCATCCATGAGCACAACTATTGAGCCTGTGCTCCAGGGTCCGGGATCTGCAACGACTGCGCCCACATGCCACAACTGTGACTCCCGAGCACCCTAGAGCCTGTGTTCTGTAGCAAGAGAAGCCACTGCAGTGAGAAACCAGTGCACCACAACTAGGGAGCAGCCCCCTGCTTGCCGCAACTAGAGAAATGCCTGTGCAGAACAAAGACCCAGCGCAGCCAAAAATAAATGAATACATAAAAAAAAAAAAAAGCACCCATGTGAGACCTGAAGGAAACAAGATTGGGCAAAACAAGGCTACAGACAACTCCCTGGAGATCCCTGAAGCTTTGACAATGCTCAGGGTCATTGACCCTTGAGAAATGGTACTTAGTCACTGTATACCTCCATTAACAAGCCAATAGATTAGAGTTTTCCCCAGGAAGGAGGACATTGTGTGAAAAGTCTCCCATCATCTGATGGCAGCTCCTAGAAAGTACCGAGGGCTGGGGCGAAACCAAACCCCGTCCCTTCCAGCAACTGGGAAAATAAGTCTCTCAATCCAGAATAAGGATCTGGGCCATTAGCAGTGTGGCTGAACAGCAACCAGAATAGCAACCAGCTTTCCAAAGTGGCCATTGATTCCAATTTTACTACATCTCTTGAAAAATAACAAATGGAAGGAAACAGCTTTTTATGGCAAACATCCTAAATTTCCTCTTCACCTTCCACTGTCACCACCCATATAAAGAATGGAGACTACTTCATCCAAATTGTCTCTTCCACTTATCAAACCAAATAAGGTCTTTTGTGAAAGAACAAGAGGAACATAGTGTTTAAGAGGAGTGATAGAGGGGACTTCTGTGGTGGTCCAGTGGCTAGAACTCTGTGCTCCTGATGCAGAGAGCCTGGGTTCGATCCCTGGTCAGGGAACTAGATCCCATATGCTGCAGCTAAGAGTACCAGGTGGCACTAACGGTAAAGAAACTACTTGCCAGTGCAGGAGACCTGAGAGAGGTGGGTTTGATCCCTGGGTTGGGAATATCCCCTGGAGAGGGCATGGCAACCCACTCCGTTACTTTTGCCTGGAAAATCCCATGAACAGAGGAGCTTGGTGGGTTACATTCCATAGGGTAGCAAAGAGTCGGACACAACTAAAGTTACTTCACATGCACACACACGAGTTCACATGCTACAACAAAGGATGCCACATGCTGCAACAATAACCTGATGCAGCCAAATAAATAAGTAAAAATGAATATTAGATAATAGGAGTAATAGAGCCCTTCTGAAACATGGAGAGATGTGAAGTTTTCTATACTAACAGAAAGGTTTGGTGAGTAGTAAAGAAATACACCAGGAGTTAGACCCAAGAGGAGACCCACCAACAAAAGCCTAGTGACCAATCCCTGTGAACAATGTTATTTTAGAACCTGTTATCTTTCTGTGCTCAGTCATTGCTTACCAGCCCCTCCCTCAACCTTTACTCAAGGGCAAACTTCTGGCCACATAAGTGTAGAGCCTGTTACAGTTTTCTCTCCATCAGTTTTCAGCATCTCACTTGTTGATAACCCAGCCGGAGTGAGGTATGTTTGTACCAGATTTTGTTCTGACTTCCCCTTCACACCTGTCATCCCAAGAAAATGATTTGGCACCTATATACTTTATAGAGTAATAGCAGGAAAGCCCTGGCATTTGAGAAGAGGAAACTGATCTTAAGTTTAAAAAATTCTTTGAACTGTGAAAGTAATGAATGACACTCCCCTTTACATCATTATCTTACACTTTGGTGCCTTTTAAATTTTGGTTTCATGTCCTAACCTAACCTTTTGATGTCAAAAGTAAACCCTTTGCAAGGACAAAGAGAATTATGCAAGCGCATGGTCATTGACATGCTGTAAAAGCAGATAGCTCTGATTTTCAAGTTTGATGTTTTTAAATGCAGGTATCAAAGTGTCTCTTCCCAAGCAATCTGTTAATTAAGGGATTACTGTACCTCTGACACTCCCATCAGTTATCCCCAAGGCATGAAGGAAACTGATATTCATTTCTTCATTTTCTTTCCCAATTAAGAAAGAGCAAGTGAGTTCAGATGACTTGTCTAGGGTCACAGAGCAAGTCAGTGGTGAAAATCTGAATCTATTAATTCCATTCGAGTAGGATGTATTGGGCATTGCTAGGAAGCGCTCCTCATTCCGTGACCACAGAGAAGACAGAAGTCAGATATTTGCTACTGAAATGTTCTCAGGGTGAGACCCATTGACCTGCAGAGGATTGATGGAGCCCTCAATGTTGCCAAGCCTACTGCAGGAAGTTCACCAGTAAATTAAGCCTCAGCTTATGATTTGTCATTCAGCCCTCAGTAACAACTTAAGATGAATCAGGAAAACAGCATATTTTCAAATACAGTAAGTGACTAGCACAAATATTTCTTTAGTCCATAGTTTGTTCAATTTCCACAAACAAGGCATAAACTGAGAGTTATGTCCATGATGTCTTTTATAAATTATGAAAATGCCTGCAATCTAATTTCACATAATTCTGAAGGCAGAATTGCAGATCCTGTTTGAAAAGGATTTACCCAAGAACTCCAGTAAATGGGGGTGTCCTTTTATTGATTGCAAAGAAATGGATAAACACAAGTGTGTGGTAAACAAATCTATCAAAATGTAACGATACAAAATAAAATAATGAAGCCTCATCCTCCCCTCTCCATAATTATACACTCTAGAGGAAACCACTTCAGTGAAGGTGGCATATATCATTTTTCTATGAACTCTCATAGCATGTGTGGATATACATGTACACTCTTTAAAACAAGACTATACTATACTACTCAGCAACTTCTTTCTTCAGGCATCCTTATTTTCCTATAAGGAAACTCTATCATTTCTGTGCTTAGATCAAAATAACATTTTTAAGTTATCCTTGACTCTTCTCACACCTGCATTGGTCTATCATCAAATCATATTGATTCTACCTTCAATACATGTCAAGAAGTCATCTCCATGCCAGCACCCTGATATAGGCCACCAGAGTATCTTATCTGAATTATTGTAATAACCTCTCAAAGGCTGTTCAGATACCTCCCTTACTGCCTTCAGACAGTTTTCAGCACAGCAAAATAAGAGACTCTATTATGATGTAGAGTAGAGCTTGCCACTTTTTTTGGCTCAAAATTCTCAAGTGGCTTCATATCTCACTTAAGATAAAAGCCAGAGTCCTAACCAGGAGCTGCAGACTCTACATGACACTCACTCTTCCCTTACGTCTATGCCCTCGTCTTCTGGCTCTTCCCTCAGTCCTGTAAGTCCCTCCGACACATGTGGTACAAGCACATCTGACAGCCTTTGTCCTTGCTGCCTCCTCCAGGGATACCTGTCTGTTCACTACTCACCAGCGAGAGGATGCCTTCTCTGGCTGCCATATCCCAAATCTCAAAGACTCCTGTGTGTCACAGCCCATTCCACACTTCATTTCTCCTTAGCATACTTCATGATCTAATATGTAACAGTCTTGTTTTCATTTATTTTACTATGCTTCCTTCAGGAAGGCATAAGCTATGAGAACAAGTTTTTGTTTGTCTTGTTTTTTTTTTTTCCCACTACTGTAGCTGTGGTGCCTAGTGGCTGCATTCAATATTTGAATGAATAAACAATGACATTAATATTATTTTTTGGAAAATTCTACCAAACAAAGAAGAATTAAAACAAATCTTTCTCAAATGCTTCCAAAAGCAAAAAAGGAGGGAACATTTCCAAACTCACTTCATGAGGTTGGCATTACCCTGATACCAAAATCAGAAAAGGAAAACATAAGAAAATTATAGGTAAATATCTCTGATGAACATAGATGCAAAAATCATCAAAATATTAACAACCTAAATTTGGCAATACATTTAAAGGATCATGTACCATGACCAAATGAGATTTATTCCAGGGATGCAAGAATGGTTCAACATCCATAAATCAATCAACTTGAATATCATATTAATAAAATGAAGGGTAAAA
Source organism: Cervus elaphus (assembly GCF_910594005.1). Lineage (NCBI taxonomy): Eukaryota > Metazoa > Chordata > Mammalia > Artiodactyla > Cervidae > Cervus > Cervus elaphus. Next base: position 80,715,658 of record NC_057815.1, on the reverse strand, counting down.
ACCATACAATCATCTAAGCAGATGCAGAAAAAGCAACATCCTTTCATAATGAAAACTCTCAACAGTCTGAGATAGTGGGAACACACTTTAACATTACAAATGGTATATATGGCAAGCCCATGGCTAACATAACATTCACTGGATAGAGGCTGAAAACTTTTCCTCTAAGATTAGGAACAAGAGAGAAAATCCACTCTTGCTGCTTTTATTCAACACAATAGTGAAAGTTGTAGCAAGGGAAATAGGCCAAAAAAAAAAAGCGGAGGCATCCAAACTGAAAAAGAAGAGGAAAAACAATCTCTATTGCAGATGGCATTATACAGAGAAAGCCCTAAAGACACTACCAAAAAAAAAAAAAAGAAAGAAAAGCTATTAGAACTATTAGATGAAGAGAGAAAAATGGCTGTTTACAAGAACAATATATAAATTTCAAGTTGTGTTTCTATACACTAACAACAAACTGCCAGAAACAGAAATTAAGAAAATAATCCAATGTAAAACTGCATCAAAAAATAAAATATTTAGGAATAAATTTAACAAAAGAACTCAAAGACTTGCACACTGAAAACTATAAGACACTGATGAAAGAAATTGAAGAAGATAAAAATAGATAGATATTCTGTGCTCATGGAATGGAAGAATTAATATTGTCCATACTCTGCAAAGAATCTATAGATTTATTGCAATCTTTATGAAAATTCCAATGGTATTTTTCATGTAAACAAAACAAAAATTCTAAATTTCACATGAAACCACAAAACATCTTAAATAAGGAAAGCATTATTGAGAAAGAACACAGCTGGAGGCATTCTGACTTCCAAACTATATTACAAATCTATAGTAACCAGATAGTATTAGAATAAAAGTGACATATAGATCAATGAACAGAAATAAATCCAAGCACGAAAGTGGAAGCATTAGTCTCTCGGTCATGTCCTACTCTTTGCAACTCCATAGACTGTAGCCCACCAGGCTCTTCTGTCCATGGGGTTTCCTGGGCAAGAATACTAGAGTGGTTGCCATGTCCTTCCCCAAGGGATCTTCCCAACCCAGGGATCCAACCCGCATCTCATGCATTGCAGGCAATTTCTTCACCATCTAAGCCACCAAGGAAGCCCAAACTCTGTCTACATTTCCCAGCCCCCTTTATTGAAGAGACTATCCTTTTCCTATTCTATATTCTGAGCTACTGTGATATAAATTGATTGACCAAACCCATGAATGTATGACCAATTAATTTATATAACAGTAGCTAAGAATATAGAGTAGGGACAGGATAGTCTCCAATAAAGGGTGTTGGGAAATGTTGACAGGAATACGCAAAAGAATTGAACTGGCCTACTATCTCATACCATACACAAAAATCAGCTAAAAATGGATTAACAATTTGATTATAACCCTGAAGCCATAAAACTCCTAGATGAAAATGTAGGAGTTAAGGTCCTGGATGGTAGGGTTGGCAATGATTCTTTTAGATATGATACTAAAGGTAAATGCAATAAAAGCAAGAATAAACAGTGGGACTACATCTAACTAAAAATTTCTGTATGGCAAAAAAAAAAAAAATCATCAAAAAAGTGAAAAGTCAACCCATGGAATTGAAGAAAATATCTTTAAATCATATATCTGGTAGACAGTTGGTATCCAAAATATAAAAAGAACTTGCATAACTCAATAGGGGAAAAAACAGACAATTCAATTAAAAAATAGATTAGCTGAATAGACATTTTCATATGAAAATGGCCAAGAGCTACATGAAAAGGTCCTCAAAATCACAAATCATCAGAGAAATACACATCAAAACCAAATCAGATAGCAATCACATCTATCAGAATGGCTATTATATCAAGCAGACAAGAAACAAGTGTTGGTAAGCGTGTAGAGAAAAGAGAAACTTTCATACTCTTAGTGGCTATGTAAATTGGTACTTCCATTGTGAAAAACAGAATGAAGCTTCCTCAAAAAGCTGAAAATAAAACTACCATTATGATCCAGCAACTCTACCTCTGGGTATACAACCAAAGGAAATGAAATCAGTATCTTGAAAAGCTATCTGAGCCCCCAAGTTCATTGCATTATTTACAAAAGTCAGGATATAGAAATAACTTGTGTTGTTCTATGAATGAATGACTAAAGAAAATGTGATTGAGATATAGGTATCTATATCTAAATAAAATGTATAGATATCTATATACAGAGGAATGTTATTCAGTCTTAAAAAAGAAAATCTTATCATCTGTAAATTTGTAACAACATGGATGAATATGGAGGACGTAACGGTAAGAGAAACAAGCCAGTCAAAGAAAGACAAATAGTTCATGATTCCACTTACAAGTAGAATCTTTAAAAAGTAGATTCATAAAAGCTTAGAATAGAAAATTGGATGCTGTGGGGTTGGAGTGGGGAATAAAGAGATATTGGTCAAAGCAGTGTTTTTAAAAACTACAGTTTAGTTATGCAGGATGAATATTCTGGAGATATAATGGTCAATGTAGTGTCTATAGTTAGTAATACTGTTACTATAACTTGAAATTTGCTGAGAGAGTAGATCTTAAGTATTCATCTACACACAAACACAAATGGTAGCTATGTGAGGTGACAGATATGCTAATTAGCTTGATGTAATCATTTTGCAATGTATATGTGTATCAGAACAACTTGTATACCTCAAATATATATATATATACACACACATATGTGTATATATATATATATATCTTTCATTTGGCAATTATACTTCAATAAAGCTAAGGAAAATATAAATTGAATTCAGCTAAGATGACTTACAAACAAAAATTCAGCCCCTCAGTTGCCCTGGATACATGTTAAGTGCTCAATAGCCATATGTAACTAGCAACTAACACATTGGAAAGCACAGGCAGAACATTTCCATCTTCACAGAAAGTTATTCTGGATAGTGCTGTTCTCAAATGCTCATGAGCCATGATGGGAAATGAGAAGTAGAATCAAGAAATCCTCAGAGAAAAATAAACATTGGCTTGTGAGAATAGGATCTATATTTTCCAAGATTTGCTAACTACAATGAAATCTCTGGTATAAATAGGTATGTGCCTATTACAGCACCTGATACATGGTATTGCTTAATCAATATGCATTGCATTAATTAATCACTACTGTGTCAGCATTTCCTGAGCTGTGATAATTAATAAACTTTCAATCTTGGCTGTTTCTGACCCTTTTGTTATTTACCTCCCCTGGGTCACTGGGAAGAAATTAAGGAAACAGCTAACACCTCTTAGGTTTCTGTTACAGGAGAAAACCTGAAATGAGATTATAAACATGAGTGCTTTGAAAAGCATAATGCTGCAAAGCAGCACAAGCTTATAATGTGTTCTGCAGATGCTGGAAGGTGTTAATTTATTTTTAATAGGTTGAGGATACTGGTCCTAAGTGAAGGAAACAAAATCAATGTTAAGCAAATGTAGGAGGACAATATTTTGGATATGAACCGGTATCTTTTTCTCCAGACACTTGGCTTTCTTCTGCCCACTCCTGCATTGCTCCAATTAAAGCTGCTGTTGCTTTCTGTGTGCAGTGCCTTAGGGAGGAAAGCAGAGAAAATAGCTGCCATCCTGCTGCTGGTTTCCAAAAGTATAAGACCTTAGAGGAAAGGCAGGACTAGAGGCAGAGACAAATGATTTGGGAAAATTAACAGTAGTAGAAACTGTGCTTGCAGTCTCCACCCACTCAGAAAACATGGTTTTTCTGGACTATGGGAAAGGCAGGGGGGAGAAAAATAAACTAGTGAGAGTACAGACATTGGATTTTTCTGGTTTCTAAGGCTCACCCAGGAAAGCGAAATCCCTGTAGACAAAATGTGTAGTTTGCATAGTAAGTTTGTCTCTGCAGAGAGGTACTTAAGCAGCCTAGGAAAGTTCTCTGTCTCAGAGCAATGAAATGGTATCAACCACACTCAGCCCAGAGAGGGAGAAGGGAACATGGGAACCGGAAGGGCCACGCAGACAGGAGGAAACTCTGGTCTGCCTTGACTGGCATGTGCGGGGCTAGGCAGGACGAAGGTCATGTCAGAGGACATTCTGCATGAACAGATTTCTAATAGAGCAGCTAGCCCCACCCTTGAGGCAAAAGGACTCTCAAGCAAAGCAGACTCCTTGCTGGGTGTCACTGTACAATGGAAAGCTGGGGAAGACATCACTTGCTGCACACTGGAACTAACAGGTATTTGGAAGCTGCCGGAAGCAAGTGATTTCCCAATTTTTTTTCCAGCTTGGCATGGGGAATTGTGATTAGGCAAGCACAGCTGGACATATCATGGATCATGATCCCGGAAAGGGAACCCAAGACTGTGGCTCTTTCCATAGAACCTTCACATGGGCAGCCTTGCAGTTTGGGTGCTAGCTGCTTAGGGAAGAATCCTGAGAGTGCTGTTTCCTTGGAGCATCTTGGAACACACTCAGAAAAACACTTGTTCCATCAAAGGGCTTTTCTCTATCAACTAGTGTAAAGTGAGCTGGAGGCAAAAAGGAGAGAAGAGTGCCGTATGGGCCACACAGGTCAGGGCATCAGTGCAGTAGAGTGGGAGCAGCGCTTGATGCTTCTTAGATCCCCTGCATATGGGAGTAAGTTAGCCCAAAGTGGGTGGGATGGAAGAGAAGGATAGGAATTCCCTGGTGTTCCAGTGGTTATGAAGCTGCCTTCCAATGCAGAAGATGCAGGGTTGATCCTTGGTCAGGAACTGGGATCCCACATGCCTTGGGCCAACTAAGCCCACATGCCACAACTACTGAGCTTGCACACCACAACTGCAGATAAGCCTGCATGCTGCAACTCAAGATCCCACATGCCACAACTAAGACTTAGCACAGTCAAAAATAAACAAATTTTTTTTCATTTATTTTTATTAGTTGGAGGCTAATTACTTTACAATATTGTAGTGGTTTTTGTCATACATTGACATGAATCAGCCATGGATTTACAAGTATTCCCCATCCTGATTCCCCCTCCCACCTCCCTCTCCACCCGATCCCTCTGGGTCTTCCCAGTGCACCAGGCCCGAGCACTTTTCTCATGCATCCAGCCTGGGCTGGTGAATAGAACAAAAAAAGAAGGAAATGACTCAAGGGAATGAGGTTCTAAAGCAATTTAGAACCATAAAGATATTGACATATACCTGTGCTCTGACCCACAAGCTGGAAAATGGAGCTAAATTTTATTTTTTAATAATTACATACCTAATGTAAATAAGAGAAACAATTCATGCCTAAAGAAGTCATTATATAAAGAATGTTATTAAAATTAAAGCCATCATTTAAAATGGTGCTTAAGAAAAATTATAACAATATGGAAATTGTTATATTAAAGCAATAGAGTAGATATATTATACACACAGTTTGATTACATTTATATAATATTACTATATGTATACATATATATGAAGAATAATATAGAATATATTAGAAATTAATGTGCCATCTCTAAATAGGGCTAATATTTTAATCTTTCTACTCTTCTAAATGTTCCTAATTTTCTATAATAATTAGATATATTATATAATAAAAAATGAACTTTACTTAAAATACTATCTGTACCTTTAATGGTTTTAAAATTAGGATATTAATTAAGTAGAACTTAACTAGGTCTAACATGATGAAAGGTTATTTTTGAATAATGATTCAAAATTACTATCCAGGTTATATAATATTAATGACAATCCATTCATTCATTTTTTCATCAAGCCATCCATTTTTCATTTATTCTTTCATCCAACTACTTATTTTTAAGAATGCTTCATGACAGAGGTCAGCAAACCATAGCTCAAGGACCAAACCCAGCACACTATCTGGTTTTGCATGGCTTGTTAGCTGAAAATAGTTTTTAAAGTTCGATAGTCAAAAAGAAAATCAAAAGAAACACAACGTTTTGTGATATATGAAAATTACATGAAGTTCAAATTGCCTCTCTAGGACACAGTTTCCTCATCTCTAAAAGGTAGTGGTTAGTTAAAAATATCTTTGTTCATCTCTCTCTCTTGATCACAGTTTAAGAGAACGTGAAGGCACAAATGCAGACAGCGTTAAGGGAGTTCTAGGATTAACTGCACCTCATAGAATGGTAACAACTTCCATGGCCATCCCAAGGGAAATAAAATACCACATCTTTAATTTTAAACTCCACCCCTGAAATCATCTACCTAGTGATGTGATACGACTCCACCCCCAAATTGATACAACTGAACTGATACGATTGATAAAACTCCACCTCTGAAATCATCTACCTAATGATCCCATATAATCAAAACATCCCTGGTTTATTAGACCCAATCTAGAGTATAATTGAAGGTACATTTACAATTTTCAGATGTGGTGCCCCCAGATCTTAATGGACCTGATTTTGTTGTTTCTCAGTCACTGTCATGTCCAACTCTTTGCAACCCCATGGACTGCAGCACGCCAGGCTACCAGGTCCTCACTGTCTCCCTGAGTTTGCTCAGATCGAGGTCCATTGAGTCAGTGATGCTATCTAACCATCTAATCCTAAAGGTACATTTATTTCAGAACTTTAAATGTCTAGAAACAGATCAGGTTAATGGTTCTTCATGTAAATCCCTATTCTGAGCTACTTGGAACAATGACTAAGAATAAATGCCTCCAGCTGCCTAAAGTATTAAGAAGATGTTTTTTTTTTTATGTATTTTAATGACTAAAATGAAACTTGAAACACAAGGTTTTATGAAGTTTCTATAGTTTCTTTCTAATTGTATTATCTGTAATAGTTCATTGAGACAATGACAAAGGGAAATTTTAGATGACAAAGTTGAACGCTAAAAGGAATTTGATAGGTTGATGGTAGATGCTAGCTAACACAATTGCATTTATAAGAGATATGAATGGAAATATGCATTTAGTTCTATATAATCAGTCATACAGGTCAGGTAGAAAGCATTTATTTTAACAGTGGTCATTGGTGAAAGAAAGACATACATTTCAGGAAGATCAAGTATGTGTCAACTTTCAGATCCCTTGCATTATAATAGAAGGGGGGTTATAAAGTGGTCCCTACCAGGGACAACTTCTAGAAGATGAGATCAGGACAGTCACACAGGCCTAGCCTTTGGAACCTCAGTGAGGCTCTGTACTGGATTTAATGTCCTATTCCACCCTCCTGAAATTTTGAACAGTTGTTGCTCAAGGGGCCTTGAGTTTTAATTTTGCACTGGGTCTTGCTAATTATGTAACTGGTCCTGAAGCTTAAGCCCTAAGACTGTATTAACAGGATCTTTATATCTAGAATATTGGAGTTTATAAATCCATGTGCTGACGATTCTCTATTTGCTCCACTCCCCCCTAAGCCCATTCTTACCCACACTGACATGTGCCCTAAAAGGCATATAATTGGGGGGTGGGAGTAGGAAATATATGTATCTGCTGCTGCTGCTGCTAAATCACTTCAGTCGTGTCCGACTCTGTGCGACCCCATAGACGTCAGCCTACCAGGCTCCCCCGTCCCTGGGATTCTCCAGGCAAGAACACAGGAGTGGGTTGCCATTGCCTTCTCTGATATCTGAGAGAACACTGAATATATAGTTTTGTATTTCTTTTTCAGAATCATATCAGGAACATTTCTATACATATTTACCTGCTATTTAGAACATGATTCTTTAATGAGTAAACAAAATTTTTACTGATGGAAGCAGTATTATTTATTTAAACATATCCCTGTAGTTGGACACTCAAGATGTTTTCAATACTTTTCAACTATAAATATGAATGCACTTATTTATAAGCTTTTCCTCTGATTTAATTTAAAATTTCTAGAATTGAAAGTATAGGGTCAAATAGTATGAAATCTTAAGAAAGCTAATGCACATTGCAAAATCCAGAAAATCTATAACCATCTGACTCCCACTTAGAGGTCAATTTCACCACCATTGTTTATCTAAAATCATCAATTGATTAATTAAAATGGCATTCTTTTGTTATAAATTTATTTGAATGATACTAACATTCGGTTGAGTTCAGTTGCTCAGTCATGTGCAACTCTTTGCAACTCCATGGACTGCAGCATGCCAGGCCTCCCTGTCCATCACCAACTCTTGGATATTGCTCAAACTCAGGTCCATCGAGTCAGTGATGCCATCCAACCATCTCATCCTCTGTCATCCCCTTCTCCTCCCACCTTCAATCTTTCCCAGCATCAGGGTCTTTTCAAATGAGTCAGTTCTTTGCATCAGGTGCCAAAGTATTGAAGTTTCAGTTTCACGGTCAGTCCTTTCAATGAATATTCAGGACTGATTTCCTTTAGGATTGACTGGTTGGATTTCCTTGCTGTCCGAGGGATTCTCAAGAGTCTTCTCCAAACCACAGTTCAGAAGCATCAGTTCTTCAGTGCTCAGCTCTCTTTATAGTTCAATTCTCACATCCATACATGACTAATGAAAAAACCATAGCTTTGACTAGATGGACCTTTGTTGGCAAGGTAATGTCTCTGCTTTTAAACATCCTGTGTAGGTTGGTCATAGCTTCTCTTCCAAGAAGTAAGCATCTTTTAATTTCATGGTTGCAGTCACCATCTACAGTGATTTTAGAGCCTCCCCCCCCCCAAAAAAATAAAGTCTCTCAAGCTTTCCATTGTTTCCTCACCTATTTGCTATGACGTGATGGAACCGCCTGCCATGATCTTAGTTGTCCGAATGTTGAGCTTTAAGCCAACTTTTTCACTCTCCTCTTTCACTTTCATCAAGAGACTCGTTCTTCTTCACTTTCTGCCATAAGGGTGGTGTCATCTGCATATCTGAGGTTATTGATATTTCTCCTGGCAATTTTGATTCAAGTTTGTGCTTCATCCAAAATTTCACATGATGTACTCTGCATATAAGTTAAATAAGCAGGGTGACAATATATAGCCTTGATGTACTCCTTTCCCCATTTTAGACCAATCTGTTGTTCCATGTCCAGTTCTAACTGTTGCTTTTTGATCGGCAAACAGATTTCTCAGGAGGCAGGTCAGGTGGTCTGCTACTCCCATCTCTTTAAAAAATTTTCCACAGTCTGTTGTGATCCACACAGTCAAAGGCTTTGGTGTAGTCAATAAAGCAAAAGTAGGTGTTTTTTTTCTGGAACTCTCTTGCTTTTTCAATGATCCAACAGATGTTGGCAATTTGATCTCTGGTTCCTCTGCCTTTTCTAAATCCAGCTTGAACATCTGGAAGTTCATAGTTCACGTACTGTTGAAGCCTGGCTTAAAGAATTTTTAGCATTACTTTGCTAGCATATGAGATGAATGCAATTGTGAGGCAGTCTGAACATTCTTTGGCATTGCCTTTCTTTGGGATTGGAATGAATACTGACCTTTTCCAGTCCTTTGACCACTGCTGAGTTTTCCAAATTTGTTAGCATTTTGGGTGCAGCACTTTCACAGCATCATGTTTTAAGGTTTGAAATAGCTCAAATGGAATTCTATCACCTCCACTAGCTTTGTTCACAGTGATGCTTCCTAAGGCCCAGTTGACTTTGCATTCCAGGATGTCTGGCTCTAGGTGAGTGATCACACCATCATGATTATCTGGATCATGAAGATATTCTTTGTACAGTTCTTCTGTGTATTCTTGCCACCTCTTCTTAAACATTAAACATTTCTATATGTATATTGATCCTATGGATTTCATTATCTTTGAACTGTCTACTCATGTAATTTATTTTTCTATGGGGACATTAGCACTTTGTTTTGTATGAGCTTTTTACAGATGGGAAACTATTTGTTTATCATATTTGTTTCAGGTAGTCACTTTGTGTAATATGATGTGGCATGTAGTCCAAAAGATAGTAATTTATCTATAGTAGCAACATTATTCTTTGAATAAATCAAACAGGATAGAACTGTTATCAAAGCACTCCTTTTTAAGCCTCCTCCCTTGCTCAGTCCTTTATAAACATTCAGGAAAAGCAGCACAAGGAAAACATTACATATCACAAACAGGGCCAGGTAGCCAAGAAGTACTCATTTAAATAGAAAGTGCTTGAAGGAAGTATAGGCAGAGTTCTCCTTCTATTCATAAAAGAGCAATTTTGGACTTCCCTAGTAGTACAGTGGATAAGAATCCGTCTGCCAGTGCAGGAGACATGGGTTTGATCCCTGGTCTGGGACGTTTCCACATGCCACAGGCAGTCAAAGCCCATGCTCCACAGCTACTGAGCCCACAGGCTCCAGGGCCCAAGAGTCCCAGCAAATAAGCCCGCAGGCCCCAGTTACTGAAGCCTGCACACCCTAGGTCCCGCACACCACAACTATTGAGCCCACGTGCTGCAACTACTGAAGCCCGTGTGCTTAGAGCCTGTGCTCCGCAACAAGAGAAGCCATTGCAGTGAGAAGCACGCACACTGCAACAGAGAGGAGCCCCCACCCACCGCAGCTAGAGAAGGCCCACACGCAGTAATGAAGACCCAGCACAGCCAAAAAGAAATAAATACATACCGTTTAAATGGAACAACTTCACTGTGGCACATCCATTGTTCACAGCAGACTACACTGAGAGTTGGTACCATCTCTGTACCTGCTTGCTCTTTACCTTGCATCTTTGCCTCTCAGAAATGTTCAGAAACTATTAAGCAAATTCCAAATGCTTAACTGACTAAAAATTTAAAAATTAGGTCACAGAAACTGCACTTCCTAAAGTGACAGCTTCCCCATATGGGGCGATCGGAGGGGCAGGGTCCTAAGTCAATGAAGGAAAGAATCGCCAGGTACCCATCTGACCATCATCCAACATCTTATTTTATGTATATATTCACAAGGGCTATCTGGAAGATACTACAAAAGTAAAAAAGAAAAATAATGATTAGTGCCACAGGATAGTTCACCTAATTAATGAAATGGCCTACTGACCCACTTTGAAACACAGGAAGATTAAAAAAAAAAAAAGAAAAACAGGAAGATTATATGAGCATATAAAAAAGCATCCTGGGAAAAAAAGACTTTCTTTTTTTTTTTTTTTTTTTTTAATCACTTAAAGAAAACCGTTTAAGGCAGCACAGTTGACTACAAAAAATAAAAAATAAAATCTTGCTGACATGGCCTCTAACCCCAAATAAAACTGTTTTTAGATAAAGAGAAATATTGTATGACATCCCTTATAGGCAGAATCTTTTAAAAGTGAAACAAATAAACTTATTTACAAAACAAAAACAGACTCCCAGACTTAGGGAAGGAATTTATGATTACCAGAGGCAAATACTAGGGGGAAGATGAGGGCAGGGGTAGTTAGGGAGTTTGGGATGGATATGTGCACACTGTTATATTTAAAATGAATAACCAACAAGGACCTACTGTGTAGCACAGGGATCTCTGCTCAATGTTATGCGGCAGCCTGGATGGGAGAGGTATTTGAGGGAGAATGGATATATGTATATATACGGGTAAATTGTTATTTTAAAAAGTATTTTTATTAGGGTTGGGAGTCACAAGAGGAGGAGGGCCTGGACCAAAATGGCAGGGTTTTACTTTTCCTGAATACTAGTCTCTTGGTTTGACAAATAGGATCAGTCCAATTTTGACAGAAAATAGCACATTCTAAATCATTTCAAATACATCCAATTCTCATCCATCTTTTCAGGGAAAATTTATATGTGTAACCAATTACCCATTACACTGTAAGAGCAAAAGAGAAGATTATCCTACTAATAAACCTCTTAATCATGAGAATTAAGGTTTTCTAAACTGAATACATAAACTGATATTCTTTCTTAACTGAAATTTTCATGTTTTTTTTCAGTATACGGTGGAATATGCAAGAGTTCATAGGCAAAGATGCCTTTCTTCTAATTAATATTGATGGGTAGTTGATTATGAGTCACCATATAAGATACAGTCACAGTGCTACACAAACAGGGTAACAGATGATGAGATGGCTGGAAGGCATCACTGATTCAATGGACTTGAACTAAGGCAAACTCCAGGAGATGGTGGGGGACAAGGAGGCTTGGTGTGCTGCAATCCAAGGGGTCACAAAGAATCAGACACAACTTAGTGACTGAACAACAACTATGCAAAGAGGTCACAAAATGCTAATAATCTTCTAATACCTGATAACTCAGACACCCCTGTAGTCTGATACAACATGGGGAATATAGGATAGTGGTATTTAGCATCCAAGTGTGTAGTCGTCCAGTGCGAGTATCACAGGAACAAATGAGAAAAAGCTATGACCCTAATATGTTAAGTGGCTAGGTCATAGCCATGCAGCTAATTAGCAGTAAAGACTGAAATCAAATTTGAGTCTCCCCATAATACACCCAGTCTCCTCTTCATTGTACCTGCTGGCAAACATCCAGAGGTGAGAATAAGTCAAAAATTATCCATATATTCAAGATCTATTTTGATGGAATAAGAAAGTCACTCTAATGTTAAGTGGAAAAAGAAGTATGAATGCAAAGTATAATCTCAACAAGAAAACAAACATGTAAAAGGATGATAGTAATCATCTCTAGGTGGGACGATTAGATTTTTTTCTTACTATCTTCCTTATAATTTTCTGTATTTCCTATCATTTATAATTAAAATATTAATAATACACATAAATAATATATATTAGAAGAGGATTATGCATTATAAAGAGTGAATATTATACAACATGCTAGTGTATAAGATGTATGATATTAAATATATATTATATACATATAATATACTTCTGTTCTTATGTTTTAGGAAACGTATCACTCTTTCCCAAAATAGTATTAGTTTAACACATGTTCATCAGGATGACACTCATAAAAAGACCTCGGTGGAGAAATCAGCTTTGGAAATACTACATACTCGCTGTCTGACTTAACTGATTCACAGTTCACACTAGCATACCAATAGTTTCAAGACATGCTGCGGGAAAGAAAGTAACTTAAGTGTGTGTAAGCCGTCACTTCTCTACTTACATGACCACAGCACTTTTAAGAAGTACTGTACATGGTACACTTACTGAATTGGGTTTCATAGGAGAAACCTCATATCTCTTTAAAATTCCAAATCGCCCACTCATAGAAAGGTCAATAATTTAAGGTTCTTAACTGAGCATTGCTTACAAATATCTGTATGGTACACATACAAAATGAACTACAGGTTTAAAATGTATTAACATCTGGACCTGTATTTAAAAGTTTCCTTTTTTAACCTGTGAGTATGCGGTGATAGGGCAACAAGAAGGTGATTTCTATGAGTTATTGCTGCAAATTTTCACATGTTTTTGCTCATTGATTTTAGTGTTCAAGATGATTCATTTTAATTTTGCTTCTGCCTCAAGGTTTTCTTACAAAAGATCAATAATATTATAATTAAGAACATCAACTGAAGTCGGCTAGAGCCATGCCCCTTTATCTATCTTGGTCTGAACCCTCATATTTAAAAAGGGATTATTTCAATGACTTTTTTCATTCATACCCAGGGTCTCAATCCAGCGTGCCAGCTTCAGAAATCCATACAAAAAACATGAAACATAACTGGAATATGTCCATCTCCTTCATACTCTCCTTCATTCATCCTGTACTTAAACTATTTCCTCTTGAGTGTTTCCATTGACCTCAGCTCTACACATGTCTTAGTCTCTTTGTGACTCAGTTTCTTTTTCATTTTTTCATCTATAAAATAGAAGAATGGCTCCCACCATCAGATTTACGTACAAACTACATAAAGCATATAAAACATATGCCTTGAGCCATACCTGACACATAGTACATTTTCATAGTGAGTGCTAGGTATTAATCTGAAATGGGATGTGATTTTTTTCTCTTCCTTAGTTTCCATTATTGGAAATACTGTCTTCTCTCAATTATGCAACATAAGACATTACAGTGTCATCTTTCTCTTTTATCTTCTCAACTGTACAGCCACATGCACACATTATACAAAATTTATTTTCATCATTCCCACGCTATACACATGCACACACACACCACAAAACATGCATACTATGCAACCTATTTTTATTTTTAGTTAATTGTTATTGCAGTATAGTTGCTTTACAGTATTGCGTTAGCTTCTGCTGGGCAGCAAAGTGAATCAATCATACATATACCTATACCCCCCCCTTTTTTAGATTCCTTTCCCATTTGGGCTACCACAGAGCACTGAGTCTGCTGTGATATACAGTCAGTTCTCATCAGTTATCCATTCTATACATAGTAGAGTGTTATGTTGGGCTTTCCTGGTGGCTCAGATGGTAAAGAATCTGCCTGCAACACAGGAGACCTAGATTTGATCCCTGGGTTGGGAAGATCCCCGGGGGAGGGCCTGGCAACCCACTCCAGTCTTCTGGCCTGGAGAATCTCATGGACAGAGGAGCCTGGTGGGCTGCAGTCCACGGGGTCACAACTGAGCACAGCGCACACCGTGTATTATGTCAATCCCAATCATCCCCCTCCTTTTCCCTCCTTGGTATCTGTAAGTACGCAATCCATTTTAAAGTCTTTTCAGTTTTTCCTTTGAATTCACTGTTAAATATACCCTTTTAATTCCATCTTGTATTCTTATTAGGATATCAGGTTTCATTCCCTTGTCATTTGTGAAAATGTTCATTGTTCAGCTGTGTTGAACTCTTTGTGATCCCATGGACTATATAGCCTGCCAGGCTCCTCTGTCCATGGCATTCTCCAGGCAAGTACACTGGAGTGGATAGCCATCCCCTTCTACAGGGGATCTTCCAACTCAGGGATGGATTACAGGCAGATTCTTTACCGTCTGAGCCACCAGGGAAGCATAAGGCTATGTAAGTTTGAACCAAACTTTATCTAATTGATTCAGCTGTTTGTTGGGATTCTAGCTTCTGACAGTTTGAAGCTCGTAATGGTTGTGGCTCAGAGAAGGTTGTAGGACAGAGAAGGGTCTTCTGTACTTTGAGATTACAGAAAAGACTCAAACAGCTGTCTCCAGAATTATATCCGAACTACTATAACAACAGAGTACCTGGTTTCTATACTTGAAAAATGATCTCTTTCCCAATATATCTGTAAGCAATATGCTCTAAGGTTTTATTTTAATCCTGTAGTTATCAGTTTATAAACTATCACTAACTTCTTATTTCTTACAGGATAAAATCTAAATTCCAAAGACCATTGCAGGCATTCTACAGATTGGCCACGAGTTCTACTCCACACTCCCCAAATGAAATCTCCACTCTAATATTCATTTATGCTATATCACTGGTATGAAATAATCGGATTTCTTTTCTTTGCCTTTCCGAATGTGACTAACTGATCTTAAAGATTCAGTTCAAAGCACAGTTTCTTCATAATCCTCCCTGAATCCTTTCATTCTGATATAAATCTTTTGCCATCTTCTGAATCTGATAGTTCCTTCAAATGACCTATTCAATATATATTTCATGCTTTGAAAAAGAGGTCTATTCTATTTTGATGCTTCTGGCTAGCCAAAAAGTTCATTTGGGTTTTTCATAACATCTTGATGTATAGTGAAAATTTTCATGGATCACATATTGTACTTCACCCCTTCAGCCCTTCTGAAGCTTGTATGTATGTGCTCAATCACATCCAACTCTTTGTGACCCCATGGACTGTAGCCTGTCAAGACTCCTCTATCCATGGAGTTTTCTAGGCAAGAATACTAGAATGGGTTGACATTTCCTTCTCCATGGGATCTTCCTGATCTGAGAATCGAACCTGCATCTCTTGCATCTCTTACACTGGCAGGCAGGTTCTTTACCAGCTAAGCCACCATAGAAGCTGAAGCTTGAGTCTACTTATAGATGTAGAAGCAGAGGAACATGACAAGTATAGAATTTGAAGAGAATCAGCAGTGCTTTGTAAGGTACCTACTTAAGGAGGGGACTTTGGTAGGTTTTTCAGTCAAAGTAGAACTAATCTCTTCAGGCAGATGTGGAAAAACTAGTCAACTCCATTAATCTCTTTAGTTTGACTGAAAAGTTCTACACCATCAAATACATGGCTACTCAGAATTTCACCTCACACAGATATTTGGCTAGGTTATCCAATAATAAAGTTCTTTCTCTCTCTGTTCCCACATTTGCATGCTACTAATATTCTCCTTACCACAGGAAATAGAATCATGTGTCCTTAGATCTAATCAGATTACAGAACCAATTTTAGAAAGTCCAGAACCAATTCAGAAAACATGAACACAGTTGGAAAACTCACCTGTAAGACTGTCCTTCTGAAATAATTTCTAGTGCCGAGATCAGTTTCAGTTATGGTTCAACCAAGGAAATAGAACCAGCAGGAGGTATACTTTGAGATTTCTTGCAAGGAATTGGCTCAAAGGATTATGGGGGCTAACTCAGCAAGTCTGAAGTCCCTAGGACAGACCACCAGGAAGGTCAGGCTGGAACTGTCAGGCAGGGAGCACTATCCACAGATGGAATTTCTTTATCAAGGAAGCCTTACTTCTACTTTTAAGGTCATCCAACTGATTGGATCAGGCCCACTCACATTTTTATCTTCTTTAAAGATTTTCTTTTTAACATGGACCATTTTTTAAAGTCTTTATTGTTTCTATGTTTTGGGGTTTCTTTTGTTTTTTCTTTTGGTTGCCAGGCACCTGGACTCTTAGCTACCAGATCAGGGATCGTTGAACCCACACTCCCTACACTGGAAAGTGAAGTCTTAACTACTGGACCCCCAGGGAAGTCCCCTCCCTTACATAAATTTAATTGATTATTGACTTTAATCGTACCTACAAAATACTTTCAAAACAATACTATAATGGAAAACTATTTACAGTTGATTGAATAAAGTGGGGGAGGGGTGTAGCAAAATTGAGGGAAGAACAGAACAGAAAAAAAGGTTCAGAGACTGGTTTCTAGACATATTAAATTTGAGATGTCTATTAGAAACCCAAGTGAATATATCAAGTAGGCAGTTGGATATACATGTCTTGATTTCAAGGAACTGAGGCTATACATTTGAGAGCCATCAGCTATTTAAAACCATGAGACTAGATGAGATCACTGAAGGAGGGAGCCCTGGGGCAATCTATTGCTCACAGGTTTGAGACATGAATGATGAACCTACAAAGAAGACTAAGAAAGAAAATCCACTTGAAGCAAGTAAAGCAAAGTATAGCATCCTGAAGTCTAGGTGAAGAAAGTACTCTAAGAAGGAATAAATGCTTAGCTACATCAAAAACTGCAGACTGTTCAGATGAAACAAGGAATGATGTTTGGAATTTGAATTCAAAAATATAAATGCTAGGTTCATCTATGTCGCTGTAAATGAACCTAGAGAGTGTCATGCTGAGTGAAGTGAGTCAGAGACAGAAAAAGAAATTTTCTATGGTATAACGTACATGCAGAATCTTTTAAAAAAATGATACAAATGAATTTATTCTCAAAACAGAAACATGTGTTCTCATGGCTGATTCATGTCAATATGTGGCAAAAAACACTACAATATTGTAAAGTAATTAGCCTCCAATTAAAACAAACAAACAAAAAAACAGACTCACAGACTTAGGGAAGGAACTTCTGGTTACCAGGGGCAGAGAGTTGGGGGAAGGGATGGTTAGGGAATTTGGGATGGACATGTACACTCTGCTATGTCTAAAGTGAATAAACAACAAGGACTTACTGTATGGAACAGGGAATGCTGCTCAAAATTATGGTCCCACCTAGATGGGAAAAGAATCTGAAAAAGAGTAGATGCATGTATAGGGATAACTGAATCACTCTGCTGCACCCCTGAAATTAAGACATTGTTAACCAACTATATTACAATATAAAGTAAATGGTTTAAAAAATGCAAATGCTATTTGATGATCTTGTAAGAGCTAATGCTAAAGATGTGATGGAATTAGTTCTAACAGACTCATGATGGGGGGTCTCATCATGGCTCTGTGCGTTAGGGCATTGGTAGTAGGTTGGAAACAGGGAGGCTGAGATCTGAGATGCCCCTTCTGCTAAAGGTCAAGTAGAGGGTGGGGTGATCTTATCACAAATATGTGGAACTTGAGGGGGTCTCCTTTTGGACTCCAATTGAAGCCTGGAAGCCAGGAAAAGCCAAGGGAACTTATACTTGATATCCTCTAAATGCTAAATGGCCTATCCGTATTTCTAATACAGAAGTAACACTCGAAGTTATTTGTTTTGAAAACTATTCAACAGAACTATTGCTTTTAATAGTGCCATTACCCATCTTTTAAAAATTACAGAAATTCATGAGTACTACTACATCAAACATCAATTATCAAGTATGTTGTAGAATGCCTCTAAAATATTTTTATTAAAAAAAAAACTCAGCAATAGAAATTCTATATTAATTCACAAGTTCTGTGAACTTTGTTATCACCTAGCTTAAAACAATGTTTCTAGATAACAAACCCATCCAAGGCCTGCAGCACAGAACTGAATAGGCATAGAACATAAAAGCAAATTGTGTGTGTGTGTGTGTGCGTGTGTTGACACTGTCTATATACTTGCTTTTTCTTCTTTAAAATTAGGTATTAATTCAAGCACAGATAATTTAAAGTATGAAAGACCTTGAAATAATTTGGAGAAGAGGTAAAATGTCCTGGATTTTCTCTAAGGCTTTAGACTTGAATGTCTTATAAGAATTGTATACTATTTTTTATTTGAAATTAAACTTCTTGCAAAATGAAACTGCCTATTCAACATGATTAAGAAAAGTAAACAAACCTTAGATGGCCCGAGAAAAATTTTATCAAGCTGAAAGGGTTATTTATATTGTACTTTGATCAGTATACCATTATCAACTGAGCAGGCTCAGCCAACTATCCATGGTTCCTAAGGGAGCCTGGGTCTTTTGTCTCCCTGTCTGAACTGACAACAGAGGGACAGAAGCACCAGCAAGGCCATCACAGTCTCCAGAGAGTACAGCTTGGATGACAAGACTGGCTTAAAGGTTAGTAAAATTAGTAACCACAGAGTAAGAAATTTGTCACTTTCTCTCCTGCTTATCCTCACAAAGGACATTTGCTAATACACCCTTATATGCATGCACAGACACATATACACATACACTCATGGGAGGCATGAATGGACCTGTTGCCCTTCCCCACCAGGCTGTGAGGCAGTGTGAACTGCCAAGTTGATGTCCTCTTGCTCCTAGTCCAGTTTTAATCTAAGTCATCATTGTTTTCAGCCCTTTGCAAGTACCGTCACCTTCTTTGCCCTTCCCATTTCAGCACGAATTCTTGGCAAAGAAACAACCTTGGTTTATCCCTGCCTACTCCTTAACCACACCTATGCAGCTGGGCAAGGCTGCAGAAATGAGACTAGTGAAACACTCCACCACACACTGGGTTCTTTAACTTAATGACCATGAACTTCAGCTGGGCACTTGAAGATGCCAGGTAACTGCAGTTGGTCCTTAATACCTGTGGGTTTGCTCCCAATTGCAGACCAAACTATCTATATCTAGTATTAATTCCAGAAAGTTCCATGTTAATAATTGCTTAATTTTATTCAAGTATAGTTGATTTACAATGCTGTGTTACTTTCTGTTGTATAGCAGTGACTGAGCTGTACATGTATATATATATATATATATGGGGGTGTGTGTATATATAAAATGTATGTATTACATATATATATATACACACACCCCCATATATATATATATATATATATATATATATATATATATATATATATATATTCTTTTTCATTCTGGTTTATCTCAGGAGAGTGAATATAGTTCCCTGTGCTACACTGTGCTTAAGTGTGCAGTCACTCAGTTGTGTCTGACTCTTTGCGACCCAAGAACTGTAGTCCACCAGGCTCCTCTGTCCTTGGGATTATCCAGGCAAGAATACTGGAGTGGGTAGCCATTTCCTCCTCCAGGGCATCTTCCCAATCCAGGGATCAATCCCCCATCTCCTTCAGCTTCTGCATTAGCAGGGGGATTCTTTACCACTGAGTCACCTGGGGAACTACACAGTAGGACCTTGTTATTTATCCATCCTAGATATACTAGTTTGCATCTGCTATCTCCAAACCCCCAATCCCTCCCTCTCCTCCCACTTGTACCCTTTAACAACCACACTTGTCTTTTCTCTTTGTGAGTCTGTTTCTGTTTCGTAGATAAGTCCATTTGCTTTTTAGTTTCCACATATAAGTGATAGCAAATGGTATTTTCTGACTTAGTTCTTTCTAAGTTCTCTTAGTATGATAATTTCTAGGTCCATCCATCCAGAAATATCCAAAAAGCAAAACTTGAATTTGCTGCTGGGCTCTACCAACTATTTACATAGCATTTACATTGTATTTACAACTATTTGCATAGTATTTACATTGTATTACGTATTAGAAGTAATTTGTGTGCTTAGTCACTCAGTCGTGTCTGACTCTTTGAGACCCCATGGACTGTAGCCCACCAGGCTCTCTGTCCATAGGGATTCTCCAGGCAAGAATACTGGAGTGGGTTGCCTTGCCCTCCTCCAGGGAATCTTCCCAACCCAGGAATCAAACTGGGATCTCCTGCATTGCAGGCAGATTCTTTATCAGCTGAGCTACCAGGGAAGCCCAGAAGGTATGGTAGTATATAGCAAAAATTAATATTTCTCCTCATAAGCAATGTTTAGAGATGATTTAAAGTGTACAGAAGGATGTGTATATATTATGCACAAGTACATAAGGGACTTGAGCTTGGGCATCTGTGGGTTTTGTCCATGGGAGTCCTGAAACCAACCCCTGGCAGATACCCAGAAACAATTGTAAAAACAGACAACTATTTTTCCCTAGTACAATCACTTTCACTCTCCTATTTAATACAGTTTCCTTTCTTCAAACTCTCAACACCTCCTTCTCTCAGCTTCATTCTCAGTTGGTAACTTTGCTTCCCACTAGACTAGAAAAAAGGAATCCATCAGAAGAACACTTTCACATACCACCACTCCATCTAAGTATCTGCCAGCATCTGGACTCCCACAGTCTATTCCCCTTACCCAGTCCCACAGATGAACCATCCACACTCCTATTTAAATCTGATGTCTCCACTGTCTACGAGCTACCACTCACTCACTCACCCAAAGACATAGCTCCAGCAACGCTCCTGATCTCTCCTTTATCATCAGATTTTCACAATCTACTTGATTATTCCCATCCATCTACAAATGTGCTGTAATTTCTCCTGCTTTAAGTTTCTCTGTACCTCACAAACAACTGCACCATTTCTTAGCAACACTTCAACAAGCACTGAAGGAAATATCTCTGATACTTGATAGGAAACGTCTATACTTGCTCTTCCAATGATGTCTCTCCTGTTCACACGTCAGCCTTGTTTATTTCAGCTTTCACTCCATCACCGCACTGAAGCTGCTCAGTCAAATCCCCAGTGGCCCGCACGTGGATCAGTAGCACTTGACACATCCCTTGTCCCCTTTTTACTAGCTGTACATTCTTCAGAAATGAGACTTGGCACACACCAAGTGCTCAAAATGTGTTGCTCAATTAAATTAACAAGACAATAAGGAAGCAGTTTTCCTAATGTCTCCCTCTTTACCAGGAGAACACTCCTTCCTCTGGACCGTCTCTGTCCAAAGATGATACTGCACATGTTTTATTAACACATCCCACTTACAGTGCTTATTATTTCTTTAACTGTCTGCCTTCTCCTCGGACTGGGGGCCCCTCCAGGATAGGCCTGTATCCCATCCATTCACGGACCTCAGCACAGGGCTTCACCAACACCACTGTGATTTCAATTAGTATTTGTCAAACCATGATTTTTTAAGATGCATTTTTTTTCTTTTAGATATACTGTAGTTGGCAAGTGTATCAAGAATAGAGGAAATGATGAAAAACCCATATTGGTATCACTTTACTTTTTTTCACAATAGAAATTTGGCAAAATTCAAGAACAGAGGAAAAGGGTGAAAAACCCATATTGGTATTATCAAAAAGTTCAGAATTTTGGTGTCTACCCTTCCAACTGTTCTTCCATGCGAATTTGTGAATGTTGGTCTACAAAAGACTTTTTATTTAGTAAAATCATACATATACACACTTCTGTACTCTGATTTTTGGACTTATTATACTGAACACGAATGTGAAAGTTTAATATTTTTAAATGACATGCTGTATTTCATCAACTGAATAAACGAGAATGCTCATCCATGGTGCTATGGATGAATGTTTGGGTTATTTCTATTTTTAGGAAAGAATTTTTAAAGGGCTCCGCTCGAGCTATTCAACAGAGATCGGCAAACTTCTTGACTATTATGGACTAAATTAGTGATTTGCCAAATTTTCCAGTTAATTTAATAGATGGCACTCTCCCAGTCTCACGGAGTGAGAATAGGGATTTAATTGACAAAAGAACTGAGAGGGAAGACGTCCCCTTCTCCCCCCAACAACAAGAACATAAAACTGTAAAGGCTGTTTTCAAAAAAAATTTTCACATTTCTTTTAGTGAATTTCCATCTGCCATCCAAAAATACCTGGTAATTGCAAAGGTAGGTATAAGCTGCTTTACACATTAAGAAAATACATTTCTCTGAACCTCATTTCCCCTCTGCCTGGTCTTTCTATGCCAGGAGGAGTAAGTGACTTGTGACATTAACTTTTTGACCCAGGGGTCATATTCATAACAAATTCAGACACTTGGGGGTAGCTGTTAACTGAAGTTTCTGCAGAAATACTGCTGACATACCCAGTGCCCGAGGCTGTTGCATCTGTGGGTCTGGGCAGGAAGGAGCAAGCTCAGTGGCTTTTCTTTCTTCTTTGTGACCCTTGGGTTCTAGCCTATTAATTCTGCAACTGGAAGTTCAATTTGAAGTGCAAATTCAATATTGTATGGCAGTATTTTAGCTTAATTTAACTTTCCTACGGACACATGTAGTAAAAACTGAACATACAATTAAATTTCTCTTAACATTGCCAAAAAATCATTGACCAAATTAGCTAATACAATAAAAATGTGAATTACTGGATTGAAAACAAACAGATCAGTTTTGTGCTAAATTGCTGGGTGGTATCCATGAGTTAAACATGGGAAAAGTTGTTCTCATCTCCTGGAAATGAGACCTGCATCCTCTTTTATTCACACTTCCAGGGTAATTGGTAAGAGCTGATGATCTAATTTATGCCTGAAGTTGAAAGAAACATAACCTAAGTTTAAAAGACTTTTGATACAAAATTCAAAACAGCTGCAAAACTACAAGTGTTTTGGCAATGAAGGTTTTTGTTCTCTTTCCAAATGACATTAGTTTTCTTTGTTATGTGATTATTTAATAGTAATAGCTACCACTTAAACTTTCTATGTGCCTAGCACCATGATGAGCACCTTAAAAATATTAGCATTAGATAATTAATTTTCCTAATAACATCATGAGAGAGGCATTATTTTACCCATTTTACAGATCAAAAAATTAAGAATTTAACCTGCCCCAAATCACTTTATAAAAATGCTAGAATTATTATTCAATATAGTATAAAGTAAAATTCATATTTTATGGCAAGATAAAAAAATTTAACATAAAAATTCTCTGCCCTGAGGCCTCCTCTCTCCCTCAACGTGCATTGTGTATCAGCATTATACATTGACCAGACCTCTGCCATTGGCAGGAGTACCTGTTCAATCATAAATAGCAACATTCCCCCAGCATCAATAAGACAACTCCATAAAAGACAACATTCTTTCTTGATCTTCTAAGGGATCACATTACCCACTACACTGATGTGTAGATCTGGATTGTGTAACCTGTCAATAATATGTCATTTTATGTACAGCCCTCTGTCTCAAAAAACTTATATAAACTGTGTCTTGACTTCTGACAGGCAGAAGAGCTCTCAAAGCTTTCTGAGATGATCTTCCCAGGTTATAATCTTCAAAGTTGGCTCAAATGAAAGCTTCCATTTCTTTCTTAGATGGGCTGATTTTTAATTTTTCAGTGACAATAAGCACCCGGGTAACTAGTTGCAGGGCTCTCCTCCTTGCTTCTGTCTCTGTGTCACTCTGTCTCTTGTTCTACGTGCTTTTTTCCTGAACGTATATCTCTTCATAACATCTCATAACTTTTCCTTCCCTTTTATACATCCCTCCTTATTCCTTAACCTGATTATAAAATAGAACAAAAATCTAAATTGTAATTTTTATTTATGTGATTGAGTTTGATGTTTTGTATTCTAAGTTTAAGCAAGTGATTGCCATGTTTCGGAATACCTTTAAAATGTGAAACAACACAACTTCGCTGGAATACTCTCAGATGAGACAAGGAGGCTAGAGAAGGAACACCACTCCTACCCTAACTGCCATGATACTCCGACCAAGTGTCTCCAAGGAGTACTAGGTCTTTGTTATGGAAAAAGCTCTGGGATTATTTCAAAATGATTCATTTCCCCCTTCCCCTGCCAGAGTGACTAAGAGATCTTTCTCAGATTCACGATGAGATCCTGGTGGGGTTCCTTGAAGGAAAATCCATGAAAATGTGCCCCCTTCCAATAGTGAGGCCCCAGGAGTTTCTTCCTGTCGTGTGAGTCCACACCCAGCCTCCAACAATTCCTCCAAAATTATCACTTATATTTCTCTACCAGTTTCTGACTTGGCAGCTTCTGCTCCAAGAAATCAGATCTCAGCTATGACTCTCTGGATTCATGAGTTTCTTTAGGATTTGAGTGGTGGCATGCTCTGCAACCTCAGTCCTCTAATGGGTCCACAAAAGTGGTTAGTTTTCAGTTTGGCTAGCTTTGTCTGGTAGGAAGGGCAAGAGCAATGACATCTAGTTCTTGGTATGTTGGAACTAAAACCAAAGACCTTCACTTAAATTTTTCTAAATAGCTTTTTATTTTATTCAACTGAATTTTTTTTTTAATTGAGATAGTGATTAATGGAAGAAAACTTGTTTTTTTATTCTTGCTCCATTTAGCTATTCTCTGAAAAACTGATAACACTCAGAAATCCATCACAAATAAATGAAGCTTCCAAGGATGGCAGCTGCTAAATCATCTGAAATCCATAGAGCTATTAAATAATTTTCAGTTGTCTATGAAGAAAATACATGTAAACCATTCATTGCATTAAATTTCTCATATTCTCATGGCTTTATGTTCTTTGGCTTATAGAGGCATTTAGATTCATTTTATTGGAAACCATAATACTAATTTGTCTTAAATTATCTTCAAAGTTATAAATATGCCCCTCCATCAACAATCCGTTTTAGGGATATTAATTTTTTTATCTTTGTTGCTAATGAAAGATTTGAGTATCTGCTAATTTTCTGATTTTCCTTATAGACAATATCTATTCAAGAAAATAATTACTAGGGAAACTGATCAACAATGATGAATTAACTGGAAAACAGAGGTCATGGAAATTTTATAGGAAAATTGTAAGCTTAGGGGTTTCCCAGGTGATGGTAGTGGTAAAGAACACACCTGCCAACACGGGAGACATAATGGGGTTTGATCCTTGGGTTGGGAAGATCCCCCAAAGAAGGGCATAGCAACCCACTCCAGTATTCTTGCCTGGAGAACCCCCTGGACAGAGGAGCTTGGAGGGCGACAGCCTGTGGATTTGCAAAGAGTCGGACATGACTGAAGCAACGTAGCATCGCATCGCACCATGTTTTCAGTCCAGATGGAAAAGTCATTACAGAAACACGAATTATATGGAATTAGAGAAAAATAAATTGTGAAAGGTCTAGAGAAGGAGTAAGCTAGGTTATGTGGCATGGTATTCAGGAGGGGGTTGATGACTTTACCTTTTTATAAAGTTCATGGGGCTCTCTTGGCAAGAATACTGGGGTGATGACTTTACAGAATTTAGATGCTCTCAGAAGGCAAATGACAAGTTTAGAAATGGCCCCCAGAATGGTGAAAAGACTTGACTTCATTTTATGAAAACTTTTAAGGAACAGAGATAGTTTAGTCTAGAGAAGAGAAACTCAAGCAACAGAAGAGCTATCTTCAAGTAGTAAAGGACTGAAAGACTGAGATGTAAAAGGTGGCTTTGACACATTTGGTATGACCGCACGCAGTAGCAGCAGTGTCCATACTTCAGAGTTACAGGGAGAAATGAAGAACACCTTAATAATCACAGAAGTTCAAAGATGAAATGGGTTATCTCCAGATTTAATGAGTGCTTTATCATAATTAAAGTCAGAACAAATAATTATATGCTTGATTGAGCTTTAAGATATTTGAAATCCTTCCTGAAAAAGTCAGGCAAAGTACTAATAAGTAAATACAATTTTGCCTAATGATGAGTACATTGCATAGAACATGGTGGGTTCTAAAATTTTATTTGTTGAAGCAATTCAATTAACAGACAAATGATCACTTGGGGAAGGGAAGCAGAGTTGCCAAGTGGATTCAAGCATTGGAAGGATGGTTGGACTAATGAACTTCCAAGCCTTCTTGACTAAAAGATTCCATGACAGTGTGTATTTAGGCAAGCAGTCTTTAGTAATAAAGTACAGTGGCTACTCTGTATTTTTGTATAATATTTTTAAAGTTAACCAAGCTCTTTTACATTATCTATCCTACTTTTATCCCCATATTAGCTCTCTAAGTCAGAGAACATGAGGCAGCTGAGATCAGAGGATTGAGTGTTTTCTCAATGTTACATCTGGTAAACAGCAGAGGCAGGATTGCAACCTGTGTTTCAAAAGAGATTCAGCTTTCTCTTAATTGGGTATAACAATTCCAGTTTCATCAGCCCTTCCTCCAGGGTCCTGGTTTTAAATCTTCCCCACAGCCACCTTAAAGAGCACAATTACCCCACTATGAGGAGTAGAAAGAATAATACTTTTTAGAGTTTTCATTTCAGTTGCACTGAGTATTGATTTTATCATGTGGTTATATACTTTCCATGGGCATGGCATTCTGAATAATTTAAAAAGTTGCTAAAACTTTTTGAAAATGTGTGTCTGATGTGGTTACCTGCTCTACCTGGGTTTGTTCTCACGTGGTCATATGAGAAAGGTACCATTATTATCCTAATTTTACCCTACTGAAGCCAATAAAATATTGGATAATTTGCACAAAATTACACAATCTGAACTCAGAGCAGGAATTTCAACTCAGGTAGTCTTACCCTAGAAACCATGCAGAAAACTTTCTTTGGGGTTTATTGAGATATAACTGACATGTTCCATTGTGTAAGCTTAAAGCATGCAACATGTTGATTTGATGAACTTATATGTTGCAAAATGATTACCACCATAGCTTTAACCAACACCTGCATCATACTATATAGTTACCATTTTGTGTGTGTGTGTGGTGAGAATATTTAAGATCTACTTTCTTAGAAACTTTCACGTATATAATATTGTATTATTAACTCTGGGATTTCTGAGGTGGTAAAATATCCACCTGCCAATGTAGGAAACTCAAAAGACACAGGTCCCATCCCTGGGTTGGGATGATCCCTAGGAGTAGAAATGGCAAACCCACTCCAGTATACATGCCTGGAAAATTCCATGGACAGGAGAGCCTGGCAGGCTACAGGCTCTCCTCTTAGACCCCTACAGTCCATGGGGTCACAAAGAGTCAGACATGATTGAGCACTCACACACGCAAATTATTAATCCTAATCCCTATGCTGTACCTTGGCTCTCCAGATTTTATTCATCTTAAGTCTGTCCTCTTTTACCAACGTCTAGAAACTGTGCTCTTAAATCCTACCTTGTTGTAAGCTGCTGTCACAATCTCTCCCAAATTTCCGATCAAATAAGTCCCTGCTTAACTGAAACACTAAGTCTCTCAATCTTAAGTGTGGGTCTAGTGTAATCACTACACACGTGCTGGACAGGATATGGACCATAGTATCACTGTCTGGTTCCATTATTCCGTTTCAACTTTGACTTCTCTTCCCTGGCTTTTCAAAGCATAGAACAGACAGCAAACATTGCAAAAGTAACTTGCAAATTCAATCTGTCTAGTTCATTTAGGCATTAAATATTGTCCTATGAGACTTGCTGGGTCATGGAAACAATCTGAGTTAATAGAGGTTGTGTTATTGGCATATTATCACATCTTATATGTAAGAATGGCAACTCAAGTAACATGGGAAAAATAACAGATGTCTGAAAACATCTTGGAAAACACAGCTTTCTGATTTTCCTTTGCACCTAAACTAAAGAAATTCTTCTAAAGTTAAAATCCTAGAAGGAGAATATTGTCGGCATTTATCCTCTAATGAAAACAACGCTAATACTACTCAGGCTTGACTTAAGGAGCATCTTCCCTCCCAATATACATTTCCAGGTAACGGCCTTGCCAGAGGTCTTTGAAGAAATCATATGAGCTTATAAAAGCAAAGGTAAAGTTATGCACTAAAATTTTAGCTGCTGTTATTTCTGGCTTGTGAAATTGTGTTTTTTATTTTCTTCTTAATGCTCCTCTGTACGTTTTAAGTTTGTCAGTGATTCTATGTTACTCTTATAGTTGCACACATAAATGTTATTAAAACAGAACAAGAAAATGTTTACACTAAACATACATTGAATTGTGCAAACCTATACAAGAACATTCTTTGAGACTAAAATGGTAGAACAAAATACACAATGAGAGCATAGCATGGATTTAGCAACACAAGGATCTAAAGATTAAAAAAATGAAGACATGGTCTCTACTTTGAAAAAAACAAGTCTAATAATTCTCATTCAGTTTTCCTATCATTTCTTCTGTTGCTATTAATACTGCACCATTCACTAATTTACTAGTCTCTAAGCAGCAATCATTTCTGATATTTCTTTCAGTGCTTTCCACACATGCAATCAGGGATCACATCATATTTATTCTATCATTTAGGGTCCTATGGTTTAAAACAATCATCAGAAACACCTTTCCCCTGATTATTCTCAGTTTGGTGAAATAAATGCTTAACAAACACTTGGAGGGAAAAATGAAGAAATCTAAAGAGAAAAAGAGGTACTCAGAGTGAGTAGGAATGGCTTGTTAACACTGACTGTCACTCAATAATACCTGGCTCACACATACTCCAAAATGTAACAAGCAACACACAGGACTTTATTATCCCCAGTTGTAATTGACAGTTCTTCAGATTCTCCAGCTTCCATCCATCCACATAAATCCAAATTTGGCTCCTACTGCTGCTCCTTGTCCAAGAATTTAAAGCATCACCGATTATAATTTAGGGTTATGGGAACTACTGCACTGCTCTTCAGGAAAAAAGTCCATGAGTTATAGATATTAGCTATAATCAACACCTTTCAGAGGTGGAAATAGACCTGTGAGGCCACACTTGAAGCAATACATACACTAATTTTACAGGATAGCTTCTCCCCTTGAAATAAGCAAGTGTGAGAACTATCAATATTTTTTATTTCAGAGAAACTACACAGAGAAAATTTTATGTAGAGTGACCTAAGTATTACAAAAGGCCCCTTCCATCTTAGTTTCCATCCCTGCAAACAACTCCACTGTTGGAAGTTTCTATGGGTAGTTGGAAGTGGGGACCTAGAAAAACAGACTCCAAAGGATCTTAGTGAGCAAACTCTGATTGTGTCCTAAAAGTCAGGCTCAGTAGCAGGACATGAAAATCTAGCTTTGTAGCAAGATAACACTGAAGGTGACAAAGAGTTTAAAGTTTGTGGCATAATTTAACATGGTAATGAGAAATGTGAGAATTAAAAGAAAAGAGCCAATTATACTTTGGGGGGAAGAAAACCCTTTAAATATAGAAAGTTGCCTATTAGGTACTCCTTTTGGTTAACTCCATAGTACAGATCTCTCTAAAGAACATATAGTCATGGCTTTGGGGACATTATATTCTATTTCATAGGATTTGATTAATAAATGCTACTAAAGGCAGGCTCATATATGAGAAGAGCTCCATCTGTTGAACAAAAGGCCTTCAAAGCTTTAAATTCACTAGTGGGGATTTTGTACAGACTCACCCAAAGCACTGCTTTAATCTTGATTTTTTTCTTTTTCTTTTTTTTTTTTTGCTAATAAAATAAAAATCCTTCCTATGATCAGAGGCACATATCAAATTCCAAGGATTAAGATTTAAGTGAGTGAGCAATCAAAACAGGCATTCTGATACAGGTTTAACATGGAAAAGGACTGGACTCATTAGCACTGAAACAGACTAAATATAAGCTTTTAGAAATGTTAATACTTGATTTTCTTCCAAAATAATAATGGTTCTGAGCTTATAAAGCTATAAAATCTCTGTGAGAATGAAGTGATCACTGGTACAGCTGAGCCCCCTATTTGAATTTCACAGAGTGAGCATAATGCAACGCCACTCTTGGTTTAATTTCATACATTTTATTACAAGCACGGTTTTCAGGATACCGTAAAACTGCTATAAACTGACATGTATGAGTGCGCTGGTACTGTTAACTGAATTCCATGGCTAATATAGGACTCGTTGACTGAGTTGTCAGAGTTTTTTTTTTTCTTTTTTAATTAAACACTACAAATTTTTAAAAATGATCTTTTCCAACCTTTAGAATATAAAACTACTAACGATGAGGATGATAAGGCTAATTATTCTTCAGTAGAAACGTATCATACCCCCTTTACTTTTTGTGATCCAGATGTATAATTTTTGATATATTAACCGTAGGATACTGGCCTTTTTCTGTTTTATAAAATGTATTCTTGTAGCTATCTTTCATAAACAAACTTCTTTTATCAGTTTGTTTTCTTGTTATTTTCCAAAGTAGAACTTAGTAATTAAAAGTTCTGGTTATCTGGCTTTCGATTAGTTAAAGGTTTACGATATGATTCCCTGTGATTGATAAAGCTAACAATACAATAAGTGGCATAAACAAAGAAATTAGGGATTTTATCAGAGTGTTTTATTTCAAATGACCTAAAGCTAACTTTGAAGTCAATCCTGCTGCTGGTATCAGGGATGAATTTAGATTAGGTACAAGGTAGATCCAGAAAGTTTCATTCCATTGTTGCTAGGTTTTAAAAAGTAAGGAGGAAATATGGAATAAAGATCAAATACCTGATAGCTTCTATGAGAAGCACTGTGCATAAAAGTAAAACAAAATCCAGTAAAGAGGGGGTGGTTATGTTTACAGTACTACAGTCCTAGACTATGTAAGACAACACAGATCTAAAAAGTGTTAGTCGTTCAGTCATGTGTGACTCTTTGTGACCCCATGGACTGTAGCCCACCAGGCCCCTCTGTCCAAGGAATTCTCCAGGCAAGAATACTGGAATGAATTGCCATTTCCTTCTCCAGGGGACCCTCCCAACCCAGGGAATGAACCCGGATTCCCTGCATTGCAGGCATTCTTTACCTTCTGAGCCACAGGGAAGCCCTAAGAAAATGAAAGCGTTAGCCGCTCAGTCACATCCGGCTCTTTGTGACCCCATGGACTGTAGCCTGCCAGGCTTCTCTGTCCACGGAGATTCTCCAGGCAGGAATACTGGAGTAGGTTGCCTTTTCCTTCTCCAGAGGATCTTCCTGGGATCGAACTCAGATCTCCCACACTGCAGGCAGATTGCCATTTGAGCCACCAGCGAAGTTTTGCCATAGATCTAAAATATAATGCTAAATTGCCAGTGATGTTAAATTGAAGCCAGGATAGATAAGAAGGCAGAAGATGAATGTTCTCTGTGGTTTCCTGACAGAGGCAACAGGGCAGCCTTAATACAAGAGTGTGTCAGAATCGGGAGATAAGGATCTGAAACCACAGCATCTGAAGTGGACCTCTTCATACCTGCCTACTTACTTTTGTTTAGGAACAGCTTTCCGGGTTTGTTTTGGGAAGCCACATCTCTCCCCTTTTCAACCCACGTGGTGCTAACTTCACCCTGAGGCTCCAGGTGTGAAGATACAACTAGACTGTGCCAAAGACAGCCTCACAGTTTGTGCTGAAGTAATGAGTGACTGTACGAAAGGTAACCATGTATAACACGAGCCTGTGATTACTGAAGGAGCTGCTCTCCCATCAGCTTTTGCAGAGTTGGTACTTCATGCTGTATCATGCTGGGGCTGCTGCTAAGTCGCTTCAGTCGTGTCCGACTCTGTGCGATCCCATAGACAGCAGCCCACTAGGCTGTATCATAGAGATACCTACTTATCTGATCTCTATGGTCTTCCTTAGCATTACTGCTGGAGAAGAAATCTTGAAGTCAGGAATGCTGAGCTGGGGAAGAAGATGCTCTCTCTTGAAGTTCTAAGTAGAAGCTCAGAGAAATCCAGGAGGACTGGTGTTTATGTGCCACTGCTTTTACCCTGGGCAATGGGATCCATCAAGATGGAATAGGACAACATGTAGTCAGCAAGAAAAGCAAAGGTATCTAGCAAGGAATGAGCAACATCGTGAGAAGTCTTCACTTTCATGTCAGGAACCGTAAAGAGATGTCTACCTTGCTAGTATTATAGTTAAGGCATTGAAAACATGGCACCGTGAGAAAAAATGAAGAAAAAATATATTTGGAAGGGAAGAAATGAAACTGACATTTACCCCAGGCTACAATTGTCTACATAGAAAATCTAAATACATGAATCATTAAATTCTTAAAAGAAGTCACTAAAACTGCTGAATATAAATTCAGTGCAAAAAAGCCAATAGCATTCCCTATACATCAACAATTAGAAATATGTAACTTTCAAATGTCATTCATTGTGACAATAAAAACCATAAAATACCTAGGGTCTAACAAAAGATATGCTCAGACCTTTGCAGAAATACATGTATAAGCTCTATTAAAAGACATAAAATAAGACAATAAGACCTAAATAACTTGATATGTCACAGAGAGTAAAAAATATAAAACCATGAAGATATATTGATTCTTGACAAATTAATCTATAAATTCAAAGGAAATAACATCAAAATGCCTGCATAATTCCTCATGGAAGTGACAAAGGGTTTCTAAAATTCTCATGGAAAAGAAAAGGATCGATTACAGACAAAACACTCCTACAGAAGATCAATATAGGTAGCTTGCCTTCTCAGCAATCAGAAGTCATTATGGAGGCATAGTAATTAAAGTCAGTGTGCCGTTGGGCCAGAAATAGGCAAACAGAACAATGGAATAGAACAGGGATCACAGAATAGACAGTGCTTAACAAGTGATTATTCAAATGTACCAAAATAACATGTTCCTTACATTTTGCCATATACAAAAGTAAATTCTACATTATTAAAGAACTTAAATTTGAAATGCAACTTTTAGAAGGAAATGTGATGTAGAGCAGAAAAAGATCTCTTTAGCAAGATTCAAAAAATTATAATCCTTAAGGAAAAAAACAATAAATGTACTATTTTAGAATTCAAAAATATCTGTATAAAAACATCATAAAACGATTAAACTGAAACAAAAGGGGAGCTGTTTACAATGCTAATAATCTTAAGCAAAGAGTCTCTGGAACATAAATTTCTTTAAATCTGTATAAAATAAAAATAGTAGATGGATAAAGGATATGATTGGGTAAGTTAACAAAAAGGAAAGCTAAAATTGCCTAAGTATAAAAAGGTACTCCATCTGATTAATAAATAGGAAAACTCAATTATTTTTAAAAAAGAGATGGTGATTAGCATGCCAGTTTTGACCTGTTTATATTTCTGACCTGAACTGGTTAATCCTTTCTTAGGCAACCTGGTAGTCCCCCAGTCTGGGAGGTCACATACTGATACAGAGCTCAATGTGGATAAACAATCAGCATTGTGTACTATAGCCCAGAACACCGGGGCCTAAGAAATCCTCCAGCCTTGACTTCTCGTATGTGTACATCACTACTGGAAAAATCATAGCTCTGACTATATGGACCTTAGTTTGCAAAGTGACGTCTTTTTAACGTGTTGTCTGGGTTTTTCATAACTGTCCTTCCAAGGAGCAAGCATCTTTAATTTCATGGCTACTGTCACCGTCCACAGTGATTTTGGAGCCCCCCCAAAATAAAATCTATCATACCTTCCATTTTTTTCCCTTCTAATTGCCATGCCTTCTAATGCCATAATCTTAGTTTTTTGAAGGTTGAGTTTTAAGGCAGCTTTTTCACTCTCCTCTTTCACCTTCATCAGAGGCTCTTTCTCCTCTTTACTTTATGCCATTAGTGCGGTGTCGCCTGGTACAGATGTGAGAGTTGGTCCATAAAGAAGGCTGAGTGCCAAAGAATTGATGCTTTCCAACTGTGGTGTTGGAGAAGACTCTTGAGAGTCCCTTGGACTGCAAGGAGATAAACCAGTCGATCCTAAAGGAAATCAGTCCTAAATATTCATTGGAAGGACCGATGCTGAAGCAGAAGCTCCAATACTTTGGCCACCTGATGTGAAGAACCAACTCTTTGGAGAAGACCTTGATACTGGGAAAGATTGAGGACAAGAGGAGAAGAGGCAACCAAGGATGGGATGGTTGGATGGCATAATCAACACAATGGACATGAGTGTGAGCAAACTCTGAGAGAGGGAACTCTGTCCTTCAGCAAACTCTGAAGGACAGGGAACCCTGCTGTGCTGCAGTCCATGTGGTCACAAAGGGTTGGACATGACTTAGCAACTGAACATCGCCCATGGTGGCTCAACTGGTAAAAAATCTACCTGCAATGTGGGAGACCTGGGTTCAATCCCTGGGTTGGGAAGATCCCCCAGAGAAGGGAATGGCTACCCATTCCAGTATTCTGGCCAGGAAAATTCCATGAACTGTATAGTCCATGGGGTTGCAAAGAGTCAGACATGACCGAGCAACTTTACTTTCACCAGCGACTGAATAACAACTTCTCAAGTAGCTGGGACTATCAGCAGGTGCCACCCAGAAGAGGAAAAATTATGAAGAAAACAGAAAAATCAGTGTTTCCAAGGATTGGGGGGGAAGGAGGGATAAATAGGCAGACCAAAGAAGTTTTTAGGGCAGTGAAAATAGCCGGTATGGTAGATATTATAATGATGGATAAATGTCATTATACACCTGCCCAAACCTATAGAAAGTACAACTCCAAGAGTGAGCCTTAATGTAAACTATGAAATTTAGGTGATAATGATGTGTCAATATATGTTCACTATGGAGGGGATGTTGATAATCAGAGAAACTATGCATTTGTGTGGGGAGGAGCTTATGGGAAATATCTTTCTCTGAATTTTACTGTGAATCTGACCTTGTTCTTAAAAAAAATAGTCTTAAAAAATCAAAGATTAAAAATCATTATGGTGCCAAACTAGCAAGCAAAGATATTACATTTTATTATTAAAAGCTAGAAACAAGTTATTATGTCTAAATATATGCCATTATTATATATATTAATAATAACAGATCTTTAAAACATGTAACTCAATTTGTGTTTAATATTTTCATGGAAACATTAAATATTGGAGGAAAAAAAAAACCCTGGTGGGCTTTCCTGGTGGCTCAGTGGTAAAGAATCTGCCTGACAATGCAGGAAGCACAGGTTCGATCCCTGATCCAGGAAGATCCCCCACATGCCATGGAACTACTGAGCCTGCACATCGCAACTACTGAAGCCTTCATGCCTTAGAGCCTGTGCTCCGCAAGAGAAGCCACTTCAATGAGCAGCCTGAATACCACAATTAGCAAATAGCCCCCAACTCTCCACAACTAGAGAAAAGCCTGTGCAACAAAGACCCAGCACAGCCAAAAAACTAATTAAAAGAAAAAAAGTGGTGATACTACTTCACACCCATTATATTGAAAAAAAAATGTCTATTAACACCAATGTTAACAAAGATGATGGAAAACAAGAACTCATATGTTTCTAATGGGAATATAATCTTAGAAAGTAATTTGGAAATAGCTAGCAAACTTGAAAAGGAACACAATGTGTCACTCAGCACTTCTCTTTCTAGAAATTTACCCTAAAGAGACATTCACACATTTTCAGGAGACACATACAGAAAAAATAATTACAGAGCTGTTTGTAATAGTGAGAAGAAGTGAATAAATGGCCATATTACTCCTCTGAACAAAACATATTAGTAACCAAGAAAGAGAAAATGAAATATTGAATAAGCAAATAACAATATTTGATGCAAAATGTGTTCATGCAAACTATAAATTTGTGTTTTAAATTGTGTACAAATGATATACTTCTGAATGTGTCTTTTGAAACATGCTTTTCCACTCAACATTATGTTTTTAAGATTTATCTATGCTTATACATGGAAATGTAGCTGATTTATTTTCATCATTGATGGCATTCCATAAAGCAATTACAGCAAATTTTGTCTTCTATTAGAGGATTTGGCATTCTTTAAAACCATAGAATTACAAAATAAGAATGATGATGATAAAACAACTATTATGGCTGCCATTTATTAAGCCTTTACCACATGCCTGACATTATGCTAAACACTATGACATTTCATTTAATCCTCAGGACCCTCCTATACAATAGTATCAGTCTAATTTCACAAATGACAATACGAATCTTGCAGTGATAGGATATTTGACAAAGGTTACATATTTGATGCTTAAAGAGACAGAACTTAAATGTGGTCCTGGTTCTGGAAACTGCACTGGTAAATAACATACTATCCTCAGAGTGCATTTCCATTCTGGACAGCAGGATATTTTCATATAAGTTTCAAGTTCAGTTCAGATGCTCAGTTGTGTCCGACTCTTTGCAACCCCATGGATTGGAGCATGCCAGGCTTCCCTGTCCATCACCAACTCCCAGAGCAAGCTGAAACTCATGTCCATTGAGTTGGTGATGCCATCCAACCATCTCATCCTCTGTCGTCCCCTTCACCTCCTGCCTTCAGTCTTTCCCAGCATCAGGGTCTTTTCCAACAAGTCAGTTCTTCGCATCAGGTGACCAAAGTATTGGAGCTTCAGGATTAGTCCTCCAATGAATATTCACAACTGATTTCCTTTAGGATTAGGAATCTAATCTAATCTCCTTGCTGTCAAAGGGACTTTAAAGAGTCTTCTCCAATACCACAGTTAAAAATCATCACTTCTTCGGCATTCAGCTTTCCCTATGGTCCAACTCTCACATCCATACATGACTACTTGAAAAACCACAGCTTTGACTAGATAGACCTTTGTCAGCAAAATGTCTCTGCTTTTTAATATGCTGCCTAGGTTGGTCATAGTGTTCCTTCCAATGAGCAAGTGTCTTTCAATTTCATGGCTGCAGTCACCATCTACAGTGATTTTGGAGCCCAAGAAAATAAAGTTTGTCACTGTTTCCATTGTTTTCACATTTTTTTGCCATGAAGTGATGAGACCAGATACCATGATCTTTGTTTTCTGAATGTTGAGTTTTAGGCCAGCTTTTTCACTCTCCTCTTTCACCTTCATCAGGAGACTGTTTAGCTCCTCTTCACTTCCTGCCATTAGGGTGGTATCATCTGCATATCTTAAATTATTGATATTTCTCCCAGCAATTTTTATTCTAACATATGCTTCATCCAGCCAGGCATTTGCCATGATGTACTCTCCATATAAGTTAAATAAGCAGGGTGACAACATACAGCCTTGACATACTCCTTTCCCAATTAGGAACCAGTCCGTTGTTCCATGTCCAGCTCTAACTGTTGCTTCCTGACCTGCAAACAGATTTCTAAGGAGGCAGGTCACGTGGTCTGTATTCCCATGTCTTGAAGAATTTTCTACAGTTTGTTGTGATCCACACAGTTAAAGTCTTTAGTGTAGTCAATGAAGTGGAAGTAGATATTTTTCTGGATCTCTCTTGCTTTTTCGATGATCCAATGGATATTGGCAATTTGGTCTCTGGTTCCTCTGCCTTTTCTAAATCCAGCATGAACAACTGGAAGTTCACTTTCATTTACTGTTGAAGCCTACCTTGGAGAATTTTGAGCATTACTTTGCTAACGTGTGAGATGAGTGCAATTGTGCGGTAGTTTGAGCATTCTTTGGCATTGCCTTTCTTTGGGATTAGGATGAAAACTGACCTTTTGCAGTCCTGTGGCCACTGCTGGGTTTTTCAACTTTGCTGGCATATTGAGTGCAGCACTTTCACAGCATCATCTTTTAGGATTTGAAATAGATCACCTGGAATTCCTTCACCTCCACTAGCTTTTTTCATAGTGATGCTTCCTAAGGCCCACTTGACTTCACATTCCAGGATGTCTGGCTCTAGGTGAGTGATCACACCATCATGGTTATCTGGGTCATTAAGGCCTTTTTTGCAAAGATCTTCTGTGTATTCCTGTCACCTCTTAAAATCTTCTGCTTCTGAAGAAGGTAAACTTCCAAACTCATTCTATGAGGCCACCATCACCCTAATTCCAAAACCTGACAAAGATGCCACAAAAAAAGAAAACTACAGGCCAATATCACTGATGAACATAGATGCAAAAATCCTTAACAAAATTCTAGCAAACAGAATCCAACAACATATTAAAAAAATCATACACCACGACCAAGTGGGCTTTATCCCAGGAATGCAAGGATTCTTCAATATCCGCAAATCAATCAATGTAATACACCACATTAACAAATTGAAAGATAAAAACCATATGATTATCTCAATAGATGCAGAGAAAGCCTTTGACAAAATTCAACACTCATTTATGATTAAAACTCTCCAAAAAGCAGGAATAGAAGGAACATACCTCAACATAATAAAAGCTATATATGACAAACCCACAGCAAGCATCACCCTCAATGGTGAAAAATTGAAAGCATTTCCCCTAAAATCAGGAACAAGACAAGGGTGCCCACTCTCACCACTACTGTTCAACATAGTGTTGGAAGTTTTGGCCACAGCAATCAGAGCAGAAAAAGAAGTAAAAGGAATCCAGATAGGAAAAGAAGAAGTGAAACTCTCACTGTTTGCAGATGACATGATCCTCTATATAGAAAACCCTAAAGACTCTACCAGAAAATTACTAGAACTAATCAATGAATATAGTAAAGTTGCAGGATATAAAATTAACACACAGAAATCCCTTGCATTCCTATATACTAACAATGAAAAAACAGAAAGAGAAATTAAGGAAACAATACCATTCACCATTGCAACAAAAAGAATAAAATACTTAGGAGTATATCTACCTAAAGAAACAAAAGACCTATACATAGAAAACTATAAAACACTGATGAAAGAAATCAAAGAGGACACAAACAGATGGAGAAACATACCGTGTTCATGGATTGGAAGAATCAATATTGTCAAAATGGCTATTCTACCCAAAGCAATCTATAGATTCAATGCAATCCCTATCAAGCTACCAACGGTATTTTTCACAGAACTAGACCAAAGAATTTCACAATTTGTATGGAAATACAAAAAACCTCGAATAGCCAAAGTAATCTTGAAAAAGAAGAATGGAACTGGAGGAATCAACCTGCCTGACTTCAGACTCTACTACAAAGCCACAGTCATCAAGACAGTGTGGTACTGGCACAAAGACAGAAATATAGACCAATGGAACAGAATAGAAAGCCCAGAGATAAATCCACGAACCTATGGACACCTTATCTTTGACAAAGGAGGCAAGGATATACAATGGAAAAAAGACAACCTCTTTAACAAGTGGTGCTGGGAAAACTGGTCAACCACTTGCAAAAGAATGAAACTAGAACACTTTCTAACACCATACACAAAAATAAACTCAAAATGGATTAAAGATCTAAATGTAAGACCAGAAACTATAAAACTGCTAGAGGAGAACATAGGCAAAACACTCTCCGACATAAATCACAGCAAGATCCTCTGTGACCCACCTCCCAGAATATTGGAAATAAAAGCAAAACTAAACAAATGGGATCTAATGAAACTTAAAAGCTTTTGCACTACAAAAGAAACTATAAGTAAGGTGAAAAGACAGCCGTCAGATTGGGAGAAAATAATAGCAAATGAAGAAACAGACAAAGGATTAATCTCAAAAATATACAAGCAACTCCTGCAGCTCAATTCCAGAAAAATAAATGACCCAATCAAAAAATGGGCCAGAGAACTAAACAGACATTTCTCCAAAGAAGACATACAGATGGCTAACAAACACATGAAAAGGTGCTCAACATCACTCATTATTAGAGAAATGCAAATCAAAACCACAATGAGGTACCATTACACACCAGTCAGGATGGCTGCTATCCAAAAGTCTACAAGCAATAAATGCTGGAGAGGCTGTGGAGAAAAGGGAACCCTCTTACACTGTTGGTGGGAATGCAAACTAGTACAGCCACTATGGAAAACAGTGTGGAGATTCCTTAAAAAACTGGAAATAGAACTGCCATATGACCCAGCAATACCACTTCTGGGCATACACACTGAGGAAACCAGATCTGAAAGAGACACATGCACCCCAATGTTCATCGCAGCACTGTTTATAATAGCCAGGACATGGAAGCAACCTAGATGCCCATCAGCAGATGAATGGATAAGGAAGCTGTGGGACATATACACCATGGAATTTTACTCAGCCGTCAAAAAGGATTCATTTGAACCAGTCCTAATGAGATGGATGAAACTGGAGCCCCTTATACAGAGTGAAGTAAGCCAGAAAGATAAAGAACATTACAGCATACTAACACATATATATGGAATTTAGAAAGATGGTAACGACAACCCTATATGCAAAACAGAAAAAGAGACACAGAAATACAGAACAGACTTTTGAACTCTGTGGGAGAAGGTGAGGGTGGGATGTTTCAAAAGAACAGCATGTATACTATCTATGGTGAAACAGATCACCAGCCCAGGTGGGATGCATGAGACAAGTGCTCGGGCCTGGTGCACTGGGAAGACCCAGAGGAATCGGGTGGAGAGGGAGATGGGAGGGGGGATCGGGATGGGGAATAAGTGTAAATCTATGGCTGATTCATATCAATGTATGACAAAACCCACTGGAAAAATAAAAAAATTTAAAAAAAAATTAAAAAAAAAAAGAGGAAAAAAAAATATATATATATCAGTTCATAGATTTAGTCACTACATCTTCATAATGGTTTTATGGTTAATATGACTAAAAATGAATGAATAAAAATATCAATGAGAAAGAAAATAAAAAAAAAAAATCTTCTGCTTCTGTTAGTTTCATACCGTTTCTGTCCTTTATTGTGCCCATCTTTGCATGAAATGTTCCCTTAATATTTCTAATTTCTTGAAGAGATCTCTACTCTTTCCCATTTTATTGTTTTCCTCTATTTCTTTGCATTGATCACTTAGGAAGGCTTTCTTATCTCCCCTTGCTATTCTTTGGAACTCTGCATTCAGAGTTTCTAAGTCATCTTTAAAAAAAACCTAAAAGATAGACAAAATCTATATCTTAAACTCATCGTAATGTTTATACTGTGATGATTCTTTAACTCCCCTCTCCTAGTTATTCTTCATATAGTTGAGATAATCAATTGTGCTGAGCAAGCAATTTTTGCTATTTCTCTTTTTATCTCATGCCTGCAAGTATTTTAGAGAAGTTTGATTGAAACTGCATCTATATGCTGACCATTAATTCTGTAAAAGACTGCATGTTCAGAATTTCATCTGGTAAACCAGAGGCTCTCCTATCATCAGGTATGACCCCTGATAGAAAAGTGGTCTTTGTAGCTTTGCTCCCTTCCTAAAGCCTCTGTCAGAACTCCTGTTTCCTGCTCTCTATTATAGTGAATATCCTTGGGACTCTATCTGGTTTCAAATGACTCCCTCTATTCAAATATATTAAACTATCAACAGTCATTTTAAATTCCAGCACCCTATAACTCTGGTCATGGTGTATCGAACAAAGATGACATTCAGTTACAATCAGATTCTGGCTCCCCTGAATTTAGGAATTCAAAATAGAAGAGATTCATAGACTGGCAGGTGATAGGAGCCCAGTCACTTGAAACAATCTAGTTGAGGTTAGAGTTCCAATCTGCTTTTGGTCCTCTCTAAGATACTGGGTCAATTTTTCCCTATCTGTATCTAATCTAAGTGAAACAATCCCTAATCCGTCCTTTCTATCCTTCACCTATCTTCAAAAGCACCAACTGATGACCAAAAACATTTTCATATACATTACCCTAAGTGATCCTTCCAACAAGTCAAGGAGGTTGGAACATTGCATAAATTATATAGATGAGTAAACTAAGGTTGAAGAGGTACACTTTTACTGACAGGAAGCAGGAACCTGATTAAAAATTCACTATGGATAATCTGCAAATAAGATGTTGGTTATTCTTACAAAGAATCAGGTTTAACTCTTCCTGAAATGATTGGTGACCAGCCACCAATGCTTTAGCAAAGATTTGTGCTTCTTTGGGCTTCTTTCCTTGTACTCTAATGGAGAACATAAATAATAAACATGCTGAATGTGATGGCTATCTTGAAAGAGAAGGGACAAGATACTATGGCAACTATTAACCAAGGAAATTAACTTAGTCTGTGGAAGTGGTTCTCCAACATCATAGTCCATAACAATTGCCAGAGACATTTGCTCAAAATGTAGATGCCTGCCCCCTACCTTCTTAGTCAGTGGGTCTGGAGAGATGCCCTGAAAGCTAAATTTTAATACACACCCCCAAGTGATACCAATACAGATTGTCTGCAAAACACACTTGAAAGAAGATTAACATGGGGGCCAGGATTTCCTCACTGAGGAAGATAATTTTGAGATTTGAATGGTGAGTATTATTTAGCCATTGATAAGGATAAGAAATGAGCTAGAAGTTTCTGGCAGAGGAAAACCATGTGAAGACCTAAAAGAGAAAAAGGGGGAAATAATCATAGTGCCTCTAATAAGAAGCTTGAATGGTAAGTGCGGGACTAGAAGAAAATGCAGAGGTCATATGAAAGGTCTGAAAGGCAGTGTTAGGAATATAGAACGTCAACCAAAAGGCAGTAGAAAATCACAGAAAGGCTTGAAGGCTGACAGGCTCTCTGTGATTCGGCTATTTCATCTATAATTATACCACCATTGTAGATTCTTCGTAAGGGTTACATGGGAGCAGTGTCTGGTATGAAAGTGAAAGGGTCTCAGTGCATCTGACTCTTTGTGATTCCACGGACTGTAGCCTGCTAGGCATCTCTGTCCATGGGAATCTCCAGGCAATAATACTGGAGAGGGTTGCCATTCCCTTTTCCAGGAGATCATCCTGACTCTGGGATCAGACCGTGGTCTCCTGCATTGCAAGCAGATTCATCTGAGGCACCAGGGAGGCCTGTGCCTGGTATAAAGTAAGTATTTAATAAGTGTTACATATTATCATGATGATACTGTTTACATTTGGATCATTTTAAGATCCCAGATAAAGCTGTGGATAGAGTTCAAATGAGATGAAATGCTGAGTAAATTATATAGCCAAGCAACTTGGTGAGTCTGGACAAAGTAGGGACAGGCAGTGGTGTGAATGCCATGAAAATAAGCATTATTTAAAGAAACAGAAGGTCTCATAAGGTGAGCAGAAAGTTCTCAGGCCACGAATTCTTGAGAGCCAAGACGCAGGACCAGAAATGATTTACTACTGAAACTGGCACGGTAGGCACTTTTTCATTAGTCGAATTAGGAGAGCACTTAAAGCTGGCTTTGTGAGAAGAGTTTAATTACTGTCTTTGAAACTATAACCCATAAGTCAGTAAGAGGTGGCTCAGCAGGAATGCGGCTCTAAGTCTAGGCCTAATTCTCAGTTACATTGAGTGAAGCCATTACTAAGCTGGCTGATCCTTGAATACGTCCTAGGATTTCTCATCATCACTTTTCTTCAGGTGACTCCCAGAAGAAATGCACCTTAGGATTGCTGGTTACTTACATCTCCTTACTTGTCATCCCATCTTCCTGTCTTCCAAGTGCTCAGTTTATAGGTCATCTGAGCAAAATTAAGTCCAAGCAAGCAGCATCCAGCCTTTGGCAGCTCTTACCTGAAAGCATCTTAAAACACTTCCTTCCAGGTGGGCAGCCAGAGATACTTAGCCTGGAAAAAGCTGGCCTATTGACACAAATTTCATGT
This sequence comes from Cervus elaphus, assembly GCF_910594005.1. Classification (NCBI taxonomy): domain Eukaryota; kingdom Metazoa; phylum Chordata; class Mammalia; order Artiodactyla; family Cervidae; genus Cervus; species Cervus elaphus. The sequence goes on along the minus strand of NC_057815.1, from coordinate 80,671,920 downwards.
ATCAGAGGAAAAAAAAAAAAAAATGGGTGACCAATTCCATGTTTTCTGTCATCAGTTTTATCAATGGTTATTAACCATGGCTAGGACCTGCAGAGGTTTGTTTCTTTTTAAGATGACAATATCCCAGCCATAAGAGCATCCAGAGATACCAGATGAGAGTAAGAGTTACAGAGCTTCTTATTTTGTAATTACGAAGTCTGATCCAAGATCTCTTTTTGAAAGTTGGCCAGATTACTGCTAATATCTAGCCAAGGTTATGACCACTGAATTATGTAAAGTTTGCTTAAGGCTCTCTTGGTTGCAAGTACAGAAACGCACTCAAAGCAGGAAATTGATGCAAACTCAGATTTTCGAAGTGTTCAAGCAGGTGACATTAATGAGTAAAGCAGATATGGTTTGGGGCTCTCCAAAAAGCTGGGAAGCATGAAAAGCTGGGGAGTGCAAGAGACACGCAGAGCGGTCAGCACTTACTCAGCTGTGGCCAATTGCTAGGCTGTGGAAATGCTGGCCCAGGGTTGTCATCTCTTCTCGTTTCTCAAGAACAGCTAAAACTCTGAAAGTTTGTGCTATGTAAAAATCTCAACATAGAGTGTGGACAAAGAATTTTTTAAATGTCTCATTGGATTTATGCTTTACTATAAAACTTAATGAAATCCCAATTTCAAAGTGACTATGAAAAAAAAAACAACAACAAAGTGACTCTGATGGCCCACCTAGCATGAGGCTCCCAGCCCTGGTCTTACTGATCATCACCAATGGATAATGTCTCTTAATAAACAGCCACCACTCCTCTTGGGAACCAAATGGAGGCAAGCAGTCTTCAGACAAATAGGAGAAGAATTAAATTACTCAAGTGCATCCATTATAAAGAGCCATGAAAATAGGATGTTGAGACTAGTCTGGTGTATTTTCTAAGCCAGAAAGCTAGAGCTCAGTGAGTGAAAGTTACAGAAATGGAGGTGGTGACTGAGAGTTCTACACAAATATGATAGCCTTCCTCAGGAGGTGCGGAGTTTTCAGTCAATGAAGCATTCAAGCAGTGGTTGAAAGTTCACCTAATGGAGACATCTCCATATGTGCCCATCCAATGCAGGCATCTGCCTGCAATGCAGGAAACCCAGATTCAATTCCTGGGTCTGGAAGATCCCCTGGAGAAGGAAATGGCAACCTACTGCAATATTCTTGCCTGGAAAATCCAATGAACAAAGGAACCTGGTGGGCTACAGTCCATGAGATCACAAAAGTCAGACATGGCTTAGCAACTAAATCACCACAATGACCAATACTGCCTCTCCCACTCTAATATTCTATGAAGGTACATACACTCTACATGATCAGACTATGAATATCCTTGACTCCCTGCTTGTGGAATTGAATGCCTCCTATAAGAATGTACAGATTAATTTTTTCAATCACAAGAGACTTAACAGTAGAGGTAATCTTAAGTATAGAAGCCTGTAGGAATAAGCTCCAATATGCACAGGAGAAAACTTGTTTTTGTTAGAAGTCTTCCCATTTTATCATGTGTAAATTTTTCCTGAACACTTCCTCTTAAATCCTGGCAATTCCTATCAGCAGAGGACATCACAAATCTCACTGTTAACAGAGAATCCTTTTTTCCATCCAGGCCTTTTGGTAAGATGCACAAGGAAAATGAAGAATCTCCCCTCGCCAGTCTGCCAGATTATAGCTCAGGATGGAAAAAGGCTCCCTCTGCAAAGAAAAAGATGACCAAAAACTCTTTGCAATAAAAACAATGATTTCCAGACTCCATGAAGATTAGGCCAGTTACAAAGTGTCCAAAGCAGAGCTGCAGCCTGAGAAATATGTCTGGAGTTCTGAAGATAACATCATAATTCAATTTATAATAGCACTAATGACTGAAAGCCTCCATACATTACCTCATGTAACATTTGCCCCAAACCTTGAGACTTCTCTGGTGGCTCAGACGGTAAAGGATCCACCTGCAATGTGGGAGACCCAGGTTCAATCCCTGAGTCAGAAAGATTCCTTGGAGAAGGAAATAACAACCCACTTCAGTATACTTGCCTGGGAAATCCCATGGACAGAGGAGACTCATGGGTTGCAGTCACGGGATCGCAGAGAGCCAGACACAACTGAGCGACTAACACTTTCACATGATGTATGATACAGTATTTCTTAATCTCTTTCAACTTTAGTCCCTCATTAGTAAGGAGAGATAATAACAGTTCCAACTGAAAAGGAATTTTTGTGAGCATTGAATTAAATAAGATTATCTTAACACATAGAAAACTCTTGATAAATATTAGCTATAGCTATAACAGTCAGTAATGGCCAAACTGAAACTCTAACTGGTACCCAAATCAGTTGTCTTGGCTATTAGCCTCCTTCACTATTGTTTCAGACTCGTCAGAATAAGTTCTCTATAGGGAAATGCATGTGTGTGCGCTGTGTGCTGTCATGTCTGACTCTTTGCAGCCCCATGGACCGTAGCTCACCAGGCTCCTCTGTCCATGGGATTTCCCAGGCAAAGATACTGGAGCAGATTGCCATTTCCTACTCCTCAGGATCTTCCCGACCCAGGGATTGAACCCATGTCTCCTGCATTTCAGGCTGATTCTTTACCACTAGCACCACCTGGGAAACACACCACTTGTTATTTCTGGTTTGATCTGAATCTCTTCAATTTAGTCAGTGGACTAGACATCTCTATATTTGTGACCAACTTACTATTTCTATTTATCTAGAGGATTTTGATACAAGTCTTGGCCTCCGACCCATAAGTGGTTTAGTCTCCTCTCTGCCCTCCAAGTATCTCCTAGGTGTATCAGTCATGTCTCACCATCATAATGCTGTACAACACAATCACAAAACTCAGTCTACAGTCATAAACATTTTTTATGCTCACAAGGCTATGAGTTGGCTGCATGGTTCTGCTGTTGTGAGCAAAATTTGCCTGGACTGCCCATAAGCCTTGTTGGCTGGTATATCATCTGGGGCCTGGATAATCTAGAGTGGCTTTACTTGGGATATATCTCCTCAAAAGATGGACTGTAGTCATTAAAAGGGCAGCCCAGGCTTGACTTCAAGCAGAACCAGGGATCCAAAAGAGAACAGAGGCCCAATAGTGCTCTTGAGATATAGGCTCAGGCCTGAAATGTAGGTTTACCTGCATTCTCTGAAACAAATAAGTCATAAGACCAGACCAGTTTTGGGGAGTGGGCAACCAGACTCTATCCTCTGACAAGAGTATCCGTTAAGTCACATTCCAAAAGACATCCTATCAATGGTGCCACTATCAAATCGATTACACTTCTCCATTAATGCTTGAGGTTATCCAGCTTAGGGGCCAGACTTCTTTCCCAAATGAAAAGAGAAGGCAGTGAAATCACCATGGCTTGGTAAAAGACATTGAAAATATTCTCAATCGTGAATTTCAATTATGCAAAGGATTACTGAATTTCATATATGCAATGGACATTTTTATACTCCTATCTCAAATGGATTTGTTCTTACAAAAGAAATATCAAAGTTAATTTGATAGTGCCAGAAAAACTAGTGAGTACCAAAAATCACTGTTAGGATCACCTGCAATATGGGGAGAAAAGGAGGAACTCATAATGGCTTTGGGTCTTTTCAGATTCTACCTTTATCAAGGAATTTTCTCCTTGAAGTAAGAAGATCAATCTTTGCATTAATCTGGAAGTTTCATTCTCATTCAATTACTTTGTTGCCTGGTCCAGGAAGACTTAGAATGTTATTGGTCTATGATTTCTAGAAACAATTAATACAAATCTACTGGTTTAGGATTATTTGGGGTCAAACCCCAAGCTTATACCAACATAACACAAAATAACCTTGATATATATCAATGTGGGGCTTCCCTGGTTACCCAGATGAAAAGAATCTGCCAGCAATGTGGGAGACCGGGGTCGATCCCTAGATCTGGAAGATACCCTGGAGAAGAGAATGGCTACACATTCCAGTATTCTTGCCTGGAGAATTCCATGGATAGAGGAGCCTGGTGGGCTTCAGTCCACAGGATCTCTAAGAGCTGGACACAACTGACTAACACTATCAGTCGGTTCAGTTCAGTCACTCAATCATATCTGACTCTTTGTGACCCCATGAATTGCAGCACGCCAGGCCTCCCTATCCATCACCAGCTCCTGGAGTTTACTCAGGCTCATGTCCATCGAGTTGGTGATGCCATCCAACCATCTCATCCTCTGTCATCCCCTTCTCCTCCTGCCCCCAATCCCTCCCAGCATCAGGGTCTTTTCCAATGAGTCAACTCTTCACATGAGGTGGCTAAAGTACTGGAGTTTCAGCTTCAGCATCAGTCCTTCCAATGAACACCCAGGACTGATCTCCTTTAGGATGGACTGGTTGGATCTCCTTGCAGTCCAAGGGACTCTCAAGAGTCTTCTCCAACACCACAGTTCAAAAGCATCCATTCTTTGACGCTCAGCTTTCTTCACAGTCCAACTCTCACATCCATACATGACCACTGGAAAAACCATAGCCTTGACTAGACGGACCTTTGTTGGCAAGGTAATGTCTCTGCTTTTTAATATGCTATCTAGGTTGGTCATAGCATACCTTCCAAGGAGTGTCTTTTAATTTCATGGCTGCAGTCACCATCTGCAGGGATTTTGGAGCCCAAAAAAATAAAGTCAGCCACTGTTTCCCCATCTATTTGCCATGAAGTGATGGGACCAGATGCCATGATCTCAGTTTTCTGAATGTTGTGTTGAGCTTCAAGCCAACTTTTTCACTCTCCTCTTTCACTTTCATCAAGAGGATTTTTAGTTCCTCTTCACTTTCTGCCATAAGGGTGGTGTCATCTGCACTATACATCAATGTAAAACTTATCTTATGAAATTTTAGTAGCTTAACCTTTGACTCCTGAAATGCAGTGTCCACATGAAAATTCTAATTTCTCAGCCTCCCAGGCCAAAAATTCATAAAACATAATCTCAATTGTAGAACAAAATCTGTCTTTAATTTACTAGGGGACATCATAAATTATTCCACCCTTTTAATGACTTTTCTTATACTAGTATAAAGTTTAATTCTATCCAGCAAATATTATCCTAACATCTTTATAAGTGCTTAAGACTGTGTAGAAGATGAAACATCTACCCCTACAAAGTCCAACCTTGTACAAATTTTCTCATAACTTATTACAGCTATTCTTCTATCTCCAAGATTCCCCTAACAGTTCTTTCTGCCTCCAGTCACGTCTCTTTACCATCCATTCTCCGCATTGCTGCCAGGGTGAACTTTGAAAATCTGACAAAGAAAACCACAAAGCCTCCTATTGCCCATGGATTCTCTCCATGTTGAACAAAGCCTTCCATGTTGATTTACCCCTTGTCTGACCTTATTCTGAGTTCACATGACTCCAGTCCCATTTCACAATCCATAGATTCCCCTGCTCAAAACTATACGTCCTTCCATGAACACGTGTCTGCACCAGAGCCTGCCTTAGTGCCGTCTTCTTGAAATTTCTCTCCCTGTTCTCACCAGCCTTCCTCCTTGCTTCTGCCCATTCTCTGCCACCTCATAAACACCTCCTTGTGTATCCCTAGAGGCTCACCTTTTAGGTCTCTCTTCTTCTCAGGTAGTATTGATTAGGTCTTCCTTTGTATACTCAATGTGTCCTATTCACATTTCTATCATAGCATTTATAGCTGGATTTGCTTATTTTCATGCCCTAGTCAATTATAAATAGGATTTCATTCATTCTTGCATCTCTAGCATCTGGCACAATACTGGATATGGAATATGTACCCTAGGGATGTTTCCTTAGTCAATGCATGTATAAATGAGTGAATAAATAAATACACATTGTGACAATGAGACAAATAAGGACATTGTCCTAAATGTGTTATACTTGTCTTATACACAAAATATCAAACAGGCAGTGTGGCCAGGAAGGTTTCAAATGACAGGAAGGTGGCTCTGGGTTACATAAAGGCTATACGGCTTGAACTAGGTCTTGGAAATTAAACAGGCAATCACACGCAGGAAAAGAACCGGCAAGAGGACCCAGATAGAAGAGAAAGAGTAAGAGAAAAGTTAGGGGGTGGGAATGCTGGCCTTCTGCCTGTGGGCTTGCTGTGGGACACCAGTGACACATAAATGGGAAAGTAAGTTAAAGTTTTGTATATTGAGCTTTTATAAATTAAAGTTGTGTGTGTATATAAATATATATACATATATATATATATTCATTCTTGATTCACATATACATATGAATAAGCCACCCCATACTCTATTTTGGTTTAATTTTACCACTTTGTTCCTTTCTACCTGTTGTATCTCTCTCATACTGGCTGGTGTAAAAATCAAGGATTCCACCAGATTACAGCCTTTGGAGTTCAATGCGAACGGAAGAAATGGATAACATTATTCTCTTCTCATTAGGATCCTTTACTTCTAGAGGATTAATGTGGAGGGAGGCCATTTGGTATTCCTCTCGGATTGTTAGCCACCAAATGAGATATCAGGCTGCTAATGGCTTTTACACTCTGCCTCAGATAGCCTGTACATCTCTGACCTTTCAAAGCTTGGCAACATAAGATGGTTTTTCTTTCCCTCGGGGTTAGTGAAACTCTCAAAGACAAGTAAGAGAAAGGGAAAGTTAAATATTTGTCCCCCGAAAGAAAGAAGCAGATTACAAAAAAGCAGATCAAAAAAGGGTGGATCAGAATAGCACAGATCCATTCCCCCCCGCCCCCGCCACTGGAAAAGCAAGGATTTTCTAAAATGACTACAAGTCCATCTTGTCATTTGCAAAGCCTTGGAAACATGACCTATAAATCACTTGATAACTACCTATTAATGAATGATGTATTTCCATAAAGCATTCATGCAAGGAATGAGAAAACTGAAGATTTTTGAGTAAGGACATCTTATTACTGTTCCACTTGGGGTGATCAAATCTCCTTTCTTTTCATCGTTTTGAAAAGTACTGTAAACTTCATTAGTATACAAAATACTCAAGAACTCATTCATCGAAAGAGTACTATTTTCTATTTTCTGAATAAAATAGAATAACCTTTTTTGTTTTGGTTGATGAGTGGGGATCTTATTAGTATATTGGGGGGTGATGTTCTGAAGAATAAAGGCCATTCTCCATAATTATATATTTATATATAGAAAGTAAAGAGACAGAGGCTAACAGAGTCTTCTTGATTTGGAGGGAGGCAAGGGAACAATGAAACTCTATGCTTAAAACCACAAACAACCACCAAATCCAAGACATCATTTAGGGACAAACCCATATATTGAGGAGCTTGTTGTTGTTTAGTTGCTCAGTCATGTCTGACTCTTTTGTGACCCCATTGACTGTAGCCTGCCAGACTCCTCTGTCTATGGGTTTTCCCAGGCAAGAATACTGGAGTAGGTTGCCGTTCCCTTCTCCAACATTGGGGCTTCCCTGGTGGTTCAGATGGTAAAGAATCTGCCTGCAATGCAGGAGACTTGGGTTTGATCCCTAGGTTAGGAAGATCCCATGGAGAATGGATTGGCTACCCACTCCAGTATTATGGCCTGGAGAATTCCATGGGTAGAGGAGACTGGCAGGCTACAGTCCATGGAGTCACAAAGAGTTGGACATGACTGAGCGACTTTCACTCACTCCCTCTCCAACATTGAGGGTTTGCATTGGATTAATTCCAGGTACTTGAGATTGAACTGCATTAAGAAAAAGGTAGGAGGGGAACATGATGTGTCCTGCGACTCACCAAGGAAACATCAGTGTCCACCCAGTGTGGCTCCGACAAAAAACACAACGAAAAATGAACAGGAACTCTAGGACTTTCTTTCAGAAGAAATTGTAACCATTCACACAGATGGTGATGTTCACTAATTTTTAAACAGAGGTTTGATTTTCTTTTAATATGGTCTTAAACCACTTAGAAATGCAGGTAACTGCAACAACACAGAGCCATCCATCCTAGAACGCTTATCTTGGAAAGTTAATTTTCTGCCCCAAACAAGACTTTTCTAAACTATGCGTATGGCTCTGAGGTTCCAGAATACTGGGGCAGAAATAAGGACTTTAACTCAGACGTTGGCTTCTTAAACTCTCATAAGAGATTAGAATCTGGAACAATTGAATCAAATTACATATGTATCTGTGGAATATTGAATTTACCAGTGTTATTGAATGTTATTCAATGTATTGAATAATATTATTCAATGTTATTGAATGGCTCCAATAACATTTTCCATCCCACACCCTCTTCTTACAGTGTGACCTTGGCACTCAATATCTAGTGGCAGGGTCTAAAGCCCCTCCCTTTGAACCTAAGAAAACATTTGCAACAGCCTCTTAGGTCCAACCAACAGCCCATACTTCCTGTCAGAGATGTAAGTAAAGATATCTCTGGATGATTCTAGACCACAACCTTTGAGCCATTCCCAGTCTGGGTCATCCCAACTGGATCCCAAGACCTCATGGAAGAAAGACAATCTGTCATCACTGTACCTTATTTAAATTTCTGACCCATAGGATCTGTGGGCATAACAAAATGGCTAGTTTTCCCCACTATATTGGGGTGTTTTTTTAATCCAGCAATCGATAACTAGAATAATTTCAAATCTTAATCTCACTCTTTTACTTACTCTTTTTATAAATATGTATTGAATAGTACTGGGGTTTACCTGGTAGCTCAGATGGTAAACAGTCTGCCTACAATGCAGGGGACACTGGTTCAATCCCTGGGTCAGGAAGATCCCCTGGAGAAGGGAATGGCTGCCCACTCCAATAATCTTGCCTGGGAAATCCCATGAACAGAAGATCCTAATGGGCTACATTACCATGGACCAAGTACAGTGCTAGGCACTGGGGATGAAGGAGCTCAAAAAGATGAATGTGATCCATGCTGCTATCAAGATTACATGCTGACAAGGTGGAGAAAGAGGCAAACAAGATAATTATTGGCTGGATAAGTGCAGTTAAGGAAATAAGCACTCTGAGGAGTTGGAGAATAATTTCATGGTAGGTGGGATACTTGGATAGAGGTCTTTGAAGAGGTAATATTTTAGCTGAGACCTTGAATCTGTTTTAGGCAAGGACTTGTTTTACATGTATGGAATATGTGGCCTATATTAGGTGGGGGCAAGTATGGGACACAGGTTTCCAATTCGTATTTAAATGTTCCCTGCTGGTCCAGACTCTTCTAGAGAAGGGAGCACTAACCTATAGAGAGATCTTTGCTTTTCCATAAATGAAAATATGGAAGCATTTGATCCATTCAAATTATTTTCTTTGTGGCAAGGTTTCCAAAACTCTTTGGGCAGGAGAATGGTAAGAATGACAGTTAACATTTCCTGAATGATAATTCTGTGCCAAACATTTTGATAAGATGCTTCCGTCGCTCAATGACATTACTTCAAAGAAACATGGCAGACATCAGTCATTGGAGACAAAAGCTCAGTCATGCTGGGCAGGGTGGGGTGGGGGGGTAGAGGGGGTGCAAGCTGAAGGAAACGATGTGAAAGATCTGAGTAGAGAACCAATGGAAACCACTAAAACCCACCTCTTCTAGCACTCTGGTGGGCTTACATCTTATCTGCTCCTGGTTTCTTCAAGATGGTAGTTGGCCATAGTTTCTAGAGAAAAGCTGATAATAGGAGAGTTGGTGACATGAACTACAGTTTCTCCTGCTTAATTTAATGCTAAGGTTTTGTTATCCAACACCTCCCTCTTCTACATCCATTTGGGATCCTTTCCAATCTTGGCTAACCCTTGTACTGATCTAGGTTGTTTGACTAGAGGAATAACCCAGCCATTCATCCCTGAGGGATAGGAGTCCTCAATTACTATGTATCTATCAGAATATGGTTGCAGTAATAATCCATTCATGGATAAAACTAGGCAGGAGGAATGAAGAATGAAAAGTACTTCAATTCAGTGTTTTCAAAATATTATCTTTATTATACTATTAAACTCCTAGTAATAGAAAAAGAAAGAAAGAAAACTCCTAGTAATGAAGTTGTAGAAAAATTCGAAGTGTTCATGCTTGCCTCTGCAACTTTCATTATTATGCTTCTATAATTTTTCTATAGACTGTCATGTGGAAGAGGATTAGAACTGTTCGGCTTATTGCTCAAGGGGACGAATTAAACCACAAATTCAAAGACCCAGGAACAGGTTTCAGCACAATAAATACCAAGTCCTTTCTAAAAGTCAAAGCTTAATAAATTTTGAAATAAATTGACACAAGAAGGTATGAATTCTTTATCACCTTATATTAATGTGTCTCAGGAGAAATCATTGGGAGGAAACCCCCTTAAATGACTTATAACCCATGAATCGAAGATTTTAAGAATTACAACTTTAACTTCACATATAAAACCAGAAAAAGCTACATCTGACACTTCTATCAGAGGCCTGGTTTCCCCCAAATCAGAAAACAAAACAAGCAACAAAAAAGCAAGAGGAACTGACCAACAGATGAAATTAAGGAAAAAGAGACTTAAGTTCCTTTAATTTTTGACTCCAGCGTTTATTACCAACACAGAAACCTTGCAATCTCAGGATAAATAAATATAATAAGATATTACGTAAGATAATCTAGTAAATAAGATGTATAAGATGACTGATTTTTAAAACTACTAAAGCACCAACAAACATCTACTTTAAGGAATAATTATCACACTGGATTTTGTATGAAACCACACACATCCCCTAAATACTCTGTCCAGGGTTTGATTAGACCCACGGGAAATAAACACTTCCCATTGGGTAGAGTAAAACATGAGTTCCTCAGAAAATGGAAAAGACACCAAGGTATCACATACAGCAGAAATGGACTGGAAGCCAAAAGTAAACCCAAACACTCAACTGTGTAGTTATTTGAACTTACACAGACATCTGACCTCTTGGGATTCAGACAATACAATCTCTAGCTGCTTGCAGGCTTTAATGTTCTGTGCTTCAAAGAACAGCTTCAGACATAATCTAGTGACATAATCTAGTTCCAGAAATCTATATCCAAACTGTCAGTTCAGGGATAGAACATATATAATTATAAAATGAACAGTCCTATGACTCTAGGCTACTTCATGCTGGAGAATTCTGCCCTACTTTTAGCACAGAAGAAGAAATTTCATAAGAATTCTTAAGCTTTAAAAATTTGTATACTTCTGTCATCATGGTAAGCATGCATTTTATTCATGTTTATAGAACCCTCCCTTATTCTATGTAAAGAAGTTCCAATTTTTCTAATTGTTGGAAAATCCTAGTAATTCCCGGTACTTATTTTGACCTCCTCAAGTCTTTAAACTCTTCTTTTGTAAATGTACTAAGTAGAAAAGATCATATTTGATAGTATTTCAGTACATACCAAGTTGCAATCTACTTAGCACTAAGGGACTAGGTAAATGTCTGAATGCAGGACAATTTAATGACCATTCGGATTCACCAGCTGTCAGATGCAAAAGAAAAAAGGTAATTCATAATGTTTTGACTTTTAGGATATTGCTTCTGGCATTCATGTACACACCCTCCCCTTTACCTATTCTCTCCAGCTCCTGTTTATTGTGAGGATCTCAGCTGAGATCACTTCTTGCAGGAAGTCAAGACACACTTCATTTATACCAGTGGTTCTCATCTGGGTACAGTTTTGCTCCTCCACTCGGAGGACATGTGGTGATACCTACAAGCACTTTCGGTTGTCACAACTTGGGGGAAGGTTGTTACTGACATCTAATGGATAGAAACCAAGGATGATGCTAAACATTTTACAATGTGCACCAGAGCTCCCACAACAAAGAACCATCCATCCCAAATGTCAGCAGGGCTGCTATTAAGAAACTCCAATTTAAGTGATCATAGCACTTGTCACAGGCTTCCCTGGTGGCTCAGTGGTAAAGAATTTGCCTGCCAATACAGGAGATGCAGTTCAACCCCTGGGTCAGGAAGAAATCCTGGAGAAGGAAATGGCAACCCACTCCAGTATTCTTGCCTGAGAAACCCCATGGACAGAGGATCCTGGCAGGCTACAGTCTAGGGGGGTCTCAAAGAGTCAGACCCGACCTAACAATTAAAACAACAAAGCACTTGTCACACCGTATTGCATTTGCAGGGTTTGTGCACCTGAGAGTAAGAACATATCTTGATTTCCACCGCATGTCCCTTGCATACCCAGGACTCATTAGGTAGACGGTAAAGACAAAATGACTGACTGACTTAATAAAGAAAATTACTGGGACTTCCCTGGTGGTCCAGTGGTTAAGAATCCACCTGCCAATGCAGGGGACATGGGTTGGTTGCCCCACAATGAAGAGTAGCTCTGCCTCAACACAACTAGAGAAAGCCTGTACTCAGCAATGAAGACACAGTACAGCCAAAAATAAAGTAATTAATTGAAAAAATTTTAAGAAAATCACTAATAAGATACAAAGAAGAATTAAACCATAGCATATTTACTGTTCATAAAATACTTTTAGATTATGCAGTTAAAATGTTTACAGTTTACAATGGACATGTGAAGTCATTCAGTTGTGTCCGACTCTTTGTGACCCCATGGACTATAGCCTACCAGGCTTCTCCATCCTTGGGATTTTCCAGGCAAGAGTACTGGAATGGGTTGCCATTTCCTTCTCCAGGAGATCTTCCTGACCCAGGGATTGAACCCGGGTCTCCCACATTGTAGGCAGACGCTTTACCGTCAGAGCCACCAGGGAAGTCATACAGTTTACAAAGTGCTTCAAAACCATGATCCAACCACTCAGCTAGGTAAGAAGAGCATAAATTATTAACCTCATTTTTATAAAGAAAGCACCAGTCCTCACAGGAGTTAAGAGTTTGCAAATGTAAATGATAAATGATCTAGCACTGGAAGTGTCTTACAAAGCCTTTGCTGATTTGTAACAAAAATTTTAGGCACTTAGAAATAAGCTGTTGGCTATGGAGTAGATGTTACACTATCCCTTCTATGCTGCCAAAGAAAAGTTTTAGCTTTGGGCTATCAGAACCCAATAAACACTCAACTTCAGCTAACAAAACAAGTGCCACTGACTCTTAGAAGGGTTGGCCTGATAAAACAGGGCAATTATGGGAAGATGTGTCACTTAGCAGTTCCTCTACAGGTAGCTCAAAGGCAACAGGGACATATCCTAGGTAGCGATGAAAATAAACTACTCCTTGTTAAATCTTTAACCAGCCAGATTGCCTGTACATTTCGAGTACAGAATATATGGAAGGTAGTTTTTCAAAGGAAATTTCCTGGATTTGAAACTCAACTCTGCATACTTATTTGCTGTGTTTCTTTGGGCAAATATCTTAATGTCAATGTAGCTGCCTCAGTTTCCTCAACTGTAAAGTGAGGGTTATAACGATGATGTCATAGGATAGTTGAGGGGGTGGAACATGTTCGAACACATGAGGCACTTAGAACAGCACCTGAAATGAAGTGTGTCCAACAATTTATCAATCTATCTATCCATCCATCTAACTAATTGGATTCAAGTGTTATCTCTCTGAAGTTTATCATAGAGTAAAAGACTCCATGTGTTTCCCTGGTTGCTCAGTGGTAAAGAACTCACTTGCCAATGTAGAGACGTGGGTTCAAGCCCTGGGTCAGGAAGATCCCCTGGAGAAGGAAATGGCAACCTCCTCCAGTATTCTTGCCTGGGGAATCCCATGAACAGACTAGCATGGTGGGCTACAGTCCAAGGGGTCACAAAGAGTTGGATATGACTTAGCAACTAAACAATAACAACAAAAGACTCCATAGTCTGAGGGAATTTCTCTATGGATGTGACATCTGTCTGTCCATCCATCTGCCTATCTATATCACTGATCTATCTTATCTATCTACCTACCTAATCTATATCATTCATCATCTTTATATGCTTTCCCATGTAAAGAATTTTTCTTGGAGATAAATAAGCCACAACAACACACTATGTGCCTCATATGCCTCAAATGTCTATGTAATAACCTACATAACTACTTTGACTAAGGTAGTGAGCACATGTGTTTCTTGGTTCCCCAGTATCCTACTCAACTTAACTCCTTTGGTAACAAGCAAATTCTTTGCAGGGAGGATTGTCTTACTGAAGAATGCTATGAGAATCTTCCATATTTCAATGTATGTATTTTTGTAACTTTTTTACAAAGCAAATATATTACTTTGTGAGAACAAAAGCATTGTTGCTCATACTCAAGTAATGTAAAGAGTCTTTTTAAAAGAAATTGCCATTGACTCCTCTGCAACCTTGACCTATGTTAATTACAGTGTAGGGTAAATGTATACAAGCATAAAATAAAGCTAGGCATTAATTCATTAGGTTAAATGAATTGAATGTAAAACTAAAAATGGGATACAATTTTATTTTAAACGGTGGAAAGTTGGTACCGTTGGGTTTAGCAGCATGTGACAAACAGTCCGCTGTGCCCCCCAGCGCGCCCTTCAAGGAAGGACGTGCTGACCAGCTGTGAGGACGCAGGCTCCAGCTGTCACCTTCTTCAAGGTGAGCCTCAGCTCTAGCCTGCGGGCCCGAAGTGGAGCCTTTCCTGGAGCAGCCTGCATCTGGCAGCTGTGCAAGGTGGGGGTACAAAGGCCCCCCTTTCAGCTTGATGGGGGACAGCTCTGACAAGCCATGCTCACCCAGAGCCCCCTGCCAGGTTGGCTGAGGTACTACTAGTCCGCATCAGAGTTCAACTCCTTCGTTCTACCCAGACCTATCCTCTCCACCTTTCTCCTACAGATACTGATCTCAAATAAACATCTTACACCCCAAGTTCTCTGCTTCCAGAGAATTGTATCTACAACACAGTAAAAACCAAAAGCCTATGCTTCTATATTTTTAGCTTGATAACACAAATAACAGAAGTGGACATTTAATGAACAGCACAAAACAGTACTAATAGCCTCAAGCCTGTTTTGCTCATCTTCAGCTGGGGCCATGAGTGAGGTAATGTGTACCTAAGGATACAATTCTTTTTCTTTTTTTTCCCATTACTTAATAAGCTATACAGCTATACCTAGTAATTAAAAGCTCCAGCAACTCATCTTCCCATTATGCAGAACAGAAAATCTTTAATGAAATATACAAAAGAAGATTCTAGGCAACTGAAAACTCTCCAAAGCATAAACAATCGCTGGGTGACAAAACCGCACTAAAGAGCTAGTCATTTCAATGAGGCATTGTACCAGCTACCAGTTATTTCATAAAACATTGCACACAACATGGAAGATAATTCCAAAACACACCTCACAGGATAATTATTTAAGGCTGCTCAATAAATGTTGACTCCAAATTGGCAATTATTTCTTCAACAATGATGATACATTCAGAAGGAGTTTGCAAAACCTGGCATAAATAAATGGGCTGAAAGAAACTATGCATGTACCAGAGTCTAAGGTTCAAACGCTTTTAAAGAGGGTAAACACCAATGAGAGAGGAAAAAAAGGTTTGTTTGTTTTGCTAAATAAGCCATTTCTCTTGTATTTATTCATCTATTCAATTCACTTATTCATCAAATAATACGTATGTGTCACCTACTTTGTATCTTGAGCTGCTGGGAGGTAAATAAAGAATCCTGTGATAAAGCAGGAGTTTATAACCTGTTAGAGCCTGATGTGATTGACATGAGCTGCAAGGAAAGTATGCAAAGTTGTCCCTATTTCTCTCCCCAATTCATCCCCTCCCCCTCTTCCCATCTCTCCACCTACTCTGAATTGTCTTTTCCTCAACTCTCCAAAGCCATTCCAAGTAGAGGTCAATTCCCCCTGCTGTCTCCTCGTTATATACCTGCACTGTCCAGTAGGGTAGCCCTTAGCTACATGTGACTATAGAGGACTTAAAATGTGGTTACCCTTAACTGAAATATGTGAAATAAGAGGTCGATTTTTAAGACTTTGTACAACAGAAACGTAAAATGCACCATGAATATTTTAAGATAGTTACATGATTAAATTATATTTTGAAAATACTGGTTTCTAGAAAATACACTATTAAAATTAGTTTTATCTGTTTCTTTTTAATGTGGCTACTAGAAAAATTAAAATTACTTATGTGGCTCACACTACTTTTATAGGACAGCTCTAGTCTAGAAAATTCTAACTGGTTCATACTTTCTCCTTGGCATTCTGGTGTCAGATCATTGTCTTTGCCTCAAAGAGTTCTTTTTCTGACCATTATTCTCAAGAAGACACACCTACCCAGTCACTCTCACATTACTCTCATTTAATGTTTATTATAGTAAAAAAAAATATGTAACATGAAATCTTCTAATAAAGTTTTGAGCATATAGTACCATGTTGCTACTTTATGAAGATTATTGTAGAGCAAGTTGCCAGAACTTTTTTTTTTTTTAATCATGCATGATTGAAACTTTAGATCCAGTCAACAATTGCCCATTTCTCACTATGCCCCAATTTTGGCAACCAAGATTCAACTCTCTGCTTCTGTCAGTATGACTAACTTAGTTACCTCATGTAAGCGGAATCATGTAGTACTTGGCTTTCTGTTGCTGGCTTATTTTGCTCAGTGTAATATTCTCAAGGTTCATCCATCTTGCAGCATAGGACAGAATACCCTTCCTTGTTAGAGCTTAATAATATTCCATTGTGTGTATGTATCACATTTTCTTATCCATTCATTAGTTGATGAAATTTAGGTTATTTCGACCTCTTCACTATTGTGAATCAGTTCAGTTCAGTTAAGTTACTCAGTCGTGTCCAACTCTTTGAGACCCCATGAACCGCAGCACACCAGGCCTCCCTGTCCATCACCAACTCCTGGAGCTTACTCAAACTCAGGTCCATTGAGTCTGTGATGCCATCCAACCATCTCATCCTCTGTCGTCCCCTCTCCTCCTGCCCTCAATCTTTCACAGCATCAGGGTTTTTTCAAATGAGTCAGCTTTTCGCATCAGGTGGCCAAAGTACTGGAGTTTCAGCTTCAGCATCAGTCCTTCCAATGAACATCCAGGACTGATCTCCTTTAGGATGGACTGGTTGGATCTCCTTGCAGTCCAAGGGACTCTCAAGAGTCTTCTCCAACACCACAGTTCAAAAGCATCAATTCTTAGGCACTCAGCTTTCTTTGTAGTCCAACTCTCACATCCACACATGATGACTGGAAAAACCACAGCCTTGACTAGAATGGACCTTTGTTGGCAAAGTAATGTCTCTGCTTTTAAATATGCTATCTAGGTTGGTCATAACTTACCTTCCAAGGAGTAAGTGTTTTTTAATTTCATAGCTGCAATCACTATCTGCAATGATTTTAGAGCCCCCCAAAATAAAGTCAGCCACTGTTTCCACTGTTTCCCCATCTCTTTGCCATAAAGTGATGGGACTAGATGCCATGATCTTAGTTTTCTGAATGTTAAGCTTTAGGCCAAATTTTCACTCTCCTCTTTCACTGTCATCAAGAGGCTTTTTAGTTCTTCACTTTCTGCCATAAGGGTGGTGTCATCTGCATATCTGAGGTTATTGATATTTCTCCAGGCAATCTTGATTCCAGCTTGTGCTTCTTCCAGTTCAGCGTTTCTCATGATGTACTCTGCATATAAGTTAAATAAGCAGGGTGACAATATACAGCATTGATGTACTCCTTTTCCTATTTGGAACCAGTCTGTTGGTCCATGTCCACTCCTAACTGTTGCTTCCTGACCTGCATACAGATTTCTCAGGAGGCAGGTCAGATGGTCTGGTATTGCCATCTCTTTAAGAATTTTCCACAATTTATTGTGATCCACACAGTCAAAGGCTTTGGCATTGTCAATAAAGCAGAAAGAGATGCTTTTCTGGAACTCTCTTGCTTTTTTGATGATCCAGCAGATGTTGGCAATTTGATTTCTGGTTCCTCTGCCTTTTCTAAAGCCAGCTTGGACATCTGGAAGTTCACAGTTCACATATTGCTGAAGCCTGGTTTGGAGAATTTTAAGTATTACTTTACTAGCATGTGAGATGAATGCAATTGTGCGGTAGTTTGAGCATTCTTTGGCATTGCCTTTCTTTGGGATTGGAATGAAAACTGACCTTTTCCACTCCTGTGGCCACTGCTGAGTTTTCCAAATTTGCTGGCATATTGAGTGCAGCACTATCACATCATCATCTTTCAGCATTTGAAATAGCTCAACTGGAATTCCATCACCTCCACTAGCTTTGTCCATAGTGATGCTTCCTAAGGCCGACTTGACTTCACATTCCAGGATGTCTGGCTCTAGGTGAGTGATCATACCATTGTGATTATCTGGCTTATGAAGATCTTTTTTGTATAGTTCTTCTGTGTATTCTTGCCACCTCTTTTTAATATCTTCTGCTTCTGTTAGGTCCATACCATTTCTGTCCTATATTGAGATCATCTTTGCATAAAATGTTCCCTTGGTATCTCTAATTTTCTTGAAAAGATCTATAGTCTTTCCCATTCTATTGTTTTCTTCTATTTCTTTGCATTGATCACTTAGGAAGGCTTTCTTATCTCTTTGCTATTCTTTGGAACTCTGCATTCAAATGGGTATATCTTTCCTTTTCCCCTTTGCTTTTTGCTTCCCTTCTTTTCACAGCTATTTGTAAGGCCTCCTCAGACAGCCATTTTCCTTTTTGCATTTTTCTTGGGGATGGTCTTGATTCCTATCTCCTGTACAATGTCACAAACCTCCGTCCATAGTTCATCAGGCACTCTATCAGATCTAGTCCCTTAAATCTATTTCTCACTTCCACTGTATAGTCATAAGGGATTTGATTTAGGTCATACCTGAATGGTCTAGTGATTTTCTCCACTTCCTTCAATTTCAGTCTGAATTTGTGAATCACATTGCAATAAATAGCCACTATGGAATACACTGTGGACCATCTCCCCAAAAACTAAAACTAGAACTACCACATGATCCTAATCAAAGCTATGGTTTTTCCAGTAGTCATATATGGATGTGAGAGTTGGACTATAAAGAAAGCTAAGTGCAAAGGATCATTGCTTTTGAACTGTGGTGTTGGAGAAGACTCTTGAGAGTCCCTTGGACTGCAAGGAGATCAAACCAGTCCATCCTAAAGGAAATCAGTCCTGAACATTCATTGGAAGGACTGATGATGAAGCTCCCACACTTTGGCCAGCTGATGCAAAGAACTGACTCATTGGAAAAGACCCTGGTGCTGGGAATGCCTGAAGGCAGGAGGAGAAGGGGACAACAGAGGATGAGATGGTTGGATGGCATCACTGACTTGATGGACATGAATTTGAGCAAGCTCCAGGAGTTGGTGATAGAGAGAGAAGCCTGATGTGCTGCAGTCTGGGGTCACAAAGAGTCGGAAACACTGATCAACTGAACTGAACTACATGATCGAGCAATCCCACTTCTAGGGATTTACACAAAAGCATTGAAATCAAGATCTTGAAAAGATATTTCCACTCTTGTGCAGTTAGTTTTCTTTTTAGCACCTGTTACTATCTGAAATTGCTCTATTGACTTTACTTTTAAATTATCTCTATTGGAATATAAGCCTCATGAAAGCAAAGAACTAATACATTTTCTTTACCATTTAATCTACAGCTATAATGCAATGTTTGTCACTTAGTCAGGGTTCAGTCAATAATTATTGATCAAGTGAGTGGTGCAATGCACACCTACATAAAGGAGCAGCCAAGTCTGCCTGAGAAGACAGGCGAGGGAGCACTCAAGATTGTGTGCACTTGGCTAGGTTCTCTAGAAAGAGCAGATTCAGTCCATCCTTCTATCTAACCAATCATCCTTTTGTCTATCTTTCGACCACTGATCCATTTACTGAAAACACATTTCTTTAGAATGTCTACATTTTAGGCACTGTGCTAGTTGCAGAGAATATAGTAGTGAATACAGTTAAACAGGGTCCTACTATTGTGAAGGAAGTTACCTTTCTAGGAAGGTACCTACCTCTATCTACCAAGTTAGAAGGAAGACCAGCTTCCTTGAATGGTTATCTGATTACTTAAACAACACTTCATTATACTTGTGATGACTGCTAGGGAGGGCAATGTGTCTAGGGAATCAGAAGAGGTTTACATAGGTGAGCAATATTTTTGTAAGACTTGAAAGGTAGAAAAGAGCCTGAGCAGAGCCCTGGAGAGAAAAGGCAGAAAAGGAAGTTCAGAGAAATCCAGGTAATTCAGTTTGTACATGAGACGAATGGCCAATAGGAATGTAGTTAATTTTATAGAAAGTATATTTATCAGCTAAATATATATGTATTAATGTAGAATGAATAATTCAGCAATAGTTCTAAATTTTGAAGGCAATGACACATAATACCTTAAATGGAATTTAATCAATTTTTAAGCCTGATTAAATAAAGTAGTATCTATTTTTAGAAAATTTGAAAATTATTTCTAAGAGGAACTTAAAATTATCCCTGATATTACTTTCTAAAGATAAGTATCATTAATATTTTGGTTTACCTACCTTGATTTTTTTCTATATGTATATATACATATCTTTTTAAAGCACTGGGTAAAGTATAACAATCCTTATATTCTTATAGGCACCTTTAAAGAGTAGTATGGTGTTGGAGAAGACTCTTGAGAATCCCTTGGACTGCAAGGAGATCCAACCAGTCCATCCTAAAGGATATCAGTCCTGGGTGTTCATTGGAAGGGCTGATGCTGAAGCTGAAATTCCAATACTTTGGCCACCTGATGCAAAGAGCTGACTCATTGGAAAAGACCCTGATTCTGGGAGGGATTGGGGGCAGAAGGAGAAGGGGACGACAGAGGATGAGATGGCTGGATGGCATCACCGACTCGATGGGCATGGGTTTGGTAGACTCCGGGAGTTGGTGATGGACAGGGAGGCCTGGCGTGCTGCGATTCATGGGGTCACAAAGAGTCAGACACGACTGAGCGACTGAACTAAACTGAACTGAAAGAGTAGTAGAACCAAGACTCTAGGAGTAACTAAATCTCATTTTTCTTAAAACATAAACAAATTTAGAATCTATTTTTAAGTATAAACTTGTCCTTAAAATTTAGAAAGTAAAATCAGTAGTTTTCACCACATTCCCACAAAACCAGTTGTATCACAGGAAGCCTTTAATTTAAAACTAAGGAAAGATGCTGTTCCATCTCTCAAATATATGGCCAGACACCTATTAGAATATTATCATCTTACTATAAATAATTAAACATAAGCTGTCAATGCCTCTAGTAAAATACATGAACCTAATATATTTATGGGATGCAGTACCTAAGCTGATTATCCTGTGTTTATTCCCTTACCTAATCAAGACTGGTTTGTAATTCAAAACAAATGCCACAATCGCTAGAGCAAAGGAAAATTAATAAGCAAGAATAGTCTATAACTCTCACTTTAAAAAAACTAAACCAGGCCAATCAAACCACTCAATCAAATCATAAATCCCTAAAAACTGAACACTTAGGAACCAACATAATAAGACTCTCAATAATTTTCTATGTTTTTTTCTATATTTTATTTCACCCAGATATGCCAAGATATAGTTTGTGACCCCAAACTTTCTTTCATATTTCATTTCATTTCACTTCCTATTGACTACAGTAGTTCTCATTCTGACCATTGTAATAGATCAATAGCCCCCATTTTTCACCCATCCTGTGTTCATACACTTTGCCATATAACTTTGCAGTGCTCTCCTATCCTGAGGGAGATGTACTGCCTAACCCCTTGACTGGTTCAGCCATGTCAACAAGCTGAACAATGTGAATTAATCAGGGGCTTGGAAGAATACTTGCATGTTTTAGTTTGTTCAGTTGCTTCTCTGTGATTGCCATTAACACATGCTTGAGCAGGTCTGCTCCAGGCGTGATTAGCTCCAGTCACCCCAGCCAAGACTATCCTAGATCAGCCAACAGCCAGTTGATGCCAGGTGGCCAAATGAGCCCAGCCCAGAATCAAAGAATGGCCAAGCCAATGCCAGATTCAATTGCCAAACTACAGACTTGCAAGCAAAATGGATGGTTTAGGGTGATCATGCAGAACACACCATTATTGAGACAATAGATGACTGACAGAGCAACCACTCTCTAAAATACAGATATCTTCATTAGTAGCATTATTTTCACTTCCAGAAATAAGCCAGAGTGTATTGGAAAAGACAAAAAGTATCTACAAATTTTCCTTCTTTCTAATTAAATTGTGTACAAAGAAACACTCAGTTGTGCATTATAATTAATCTATGGTAAAACCTTTCTAATGCTTACTATTTCTAGTGTTTGACCATTTTCAAATCTCTATGATGAGTGTATAAGGAGAGAAGAAGAGTTTATTACCCCTATCAGAACGATAAAGTTACTTTTAACAACCGCAAATCTCCCAAGTTAATTTTCTTTAAAATTAAGAACAAAACTCTGGTCATCAATTTGAAGTCAGGATTGTCCAAATCCCTGCAAGGAAGTCACGTTTAGAATAACTTCTCAAACATTCAAATAAAGACATTCTCAAAAAGCATTACACCATTAAAATCAGTGGGAATGGTAAAGAACCTAAGTAGAACCAGCATTACAAAGGCTGTAACAAGATGAAGTTTATCAGGAATCTGTAGTGAGAGTGAAGTGAAAGTCACTCAGCTGTGTCTGACTCTTTGTGACCCCATGGACTATAAAGTCCATGGAATTCTCCAGGCCAGAAGACTAGAGTGGGTAGCCTTTCCCTTCTCCTGAGAATCTTCCCAACCCAGGGATCGAACCCAGGCTTCCCACATTGCAGGCAGATTCTTTACCAGCTGAGCCACAAGGGAAACCCAAGAATGCTGGAGTGGGTAGCCTATCCCTTCTCCAGCGGATCTTCCCAATCCAGGAATTGAACTGAGGTCTCCTGCATTGCAGGCGGGTTCTTTACCAACCGAGCTATCAGGGAAGCCCCTATCAGGAATAAATGTCTTATATGTTTTGTGCTTGGGACTAATTGTTTGTATTTGACAGTATCTGGGGGCTCAGTGGTAAATTATCCACCTACCAATGCAGGGGACATGGAGACACAGGTTCAATCTCTGGGTCAGGAAGATCCCCTGAGAGGGAAATGGTAACCCACTCTAGTATCCTTGCCTGGGAAATCCCATGGAGAGAAGAGCCTGATGGGCTACAGTCCATGGGATCACAAAGAGTCAGACATGACTTAGCAACTAAACACCAACACTTGAAAGTATGACATGGGAGTAACCAATGACTGAAAACTTGTAGTTAATAACAGAGAGGCATGAGGGAGTGAATGCATTAAATGGAATCAAGAGCCCAGATATGGACCCATGCATACGCAATCAATCGATTTATGACAAAGGAGCCAAGAATATACAGTGGGATAAGAATAGTGTCTTCACTTAATGAGGTTGGAAAAGATGGAAAAGCCACATGCAAAAGAATGAACATGGACCCTTCTAACACTATAGAGGAAAATCAATTCAAGTTAGATTATGAACTGAAATGTAAGACCTCAAACCACAGAACTCCTAAAAGAAAACATAGGGAGTAAGTTCCTTCTCCTTGCTCTTGGTAATGATTTGTTGAATCTGACACCAAATATAAAGGCAACAAAAGAAAAACAAATAAGTAGAGCTAGAGCTACATTAAACTAGAAAAAGTTTCTTTACAGCACAAGAAACCATCAACGAAATGGTTTTGGTTGGAATGGCAATGGACAAAATAAAACAGAAAGGAAGGAAATATTTGCCAAACATTTATCTAAGGGATTAATATCCAAAATATATATAAAGAAGTCACACAATAACAAAAAATCAAACAATCCCATTTAAAAAATGCCTATGCAAAAAAGCCCGCAGGGATTCCTCCAAGTTTAAGGGCTTAAATCTCAAACTTTGATTCTGTGTTTGGAGAAATGAGAGTGGACTGAAAGGGCAAGCAATAAATTATCATACCAAATAGCCATAGCGTTCACTTCTAAGCCCCAACGCCACTCCACTCCTGTGGCCAGTGGTCAAAACAGAACAGAGTAACTAGAGGAGAGAAAGTCAAAGGATCAGGGAACTAGAGCATTATGTGAATTCACCAGCAAGATGTACAGATCGCTTGTATTTACCTTGTTTTTATGGAACTAGGGGAATAGAACTGATGATCTATTTTAGAAATGTAAGCCATTGTTCATCTCTAATTTTTTAATCTGACAAAATGAGCAGCTTAAGTTCCACGAAACAAATAAACATATTTGTAAAGTTAAAAAAAAAAAATGAGTAAGGGGACTGAATAGACATTTTCCAAAGACACACAAATGGTCAATAGATGCATTGAAATGTGCTCAACGTCACTAATCACCAGGGAATTGCAAGTCAAAATCATGATATCACCTCACATCTGTTAGAATGACTATTATCAAAAATACAAGAGATTAATGTTGATGAGGATGTGGACAGAAGGGAACACTTCTGAACTATTAGTGAGAATGTAAATTGCCGCAGTCACTATGGAAAACACTAAGGAGGTCTTTCAAAAAATCAAACATAGAACTACCATATAATCCAGCAGCTTTACTTCGGGGTATTCATCTGAAGGAAATAAAATCACTTTCTGAAAAAGATACCTGCATGTTTACTGCAGCATTATTGACAATAGTCAAGACACAGAAATAATCTGTGTCCCCTGGCAAATGAATGGATAAATAAAAATGGGTTACATATATACTGATTTTATGTATGTCTCACACAAATGATATATCACACATATACATATATACATACACAATCATATATATATATAAAATGAGCTTGAGCAAGCTCCAGGAGATGATGAAGGACAGGGAAGCCTGGTGTGTTGCAGTCCATGGGGTTGCAAAGAGTCAGACATGACTGAGCGACCGAACTACTACAACAAAATATAATGAATTCAGCACAAAAATGAAGGAAATCCTGCTGTTTGCAACAACATGGATGGGCCTTGAGGGTATTATCATATGCTAAGTGAAATAAGTCAGACAGAGACCGACAAACACTGTACCATCTGACTTCTAGGTTGAATCTTAAAAAAAACCAAACTCATAGGTTACAGAGAATTGATTGGTCTTTACCAGAGGCAGGGGTAGGAAGTATATGAAACTGGTGAATCTGGTCAAAAAGGAACATACTTACAGTTATAAGATAAATCCTAAGGATGTAACATACAGTGTGGTGACTATAGTTAACAATACCATATTACATATTTAAACGTCAATAAGAGAGTAGATCTTAAAAGCTCTCAGCACAAGAAAAATATAACTATGTGTAGTGAAGGATGTTAACTAGACCT
Source organism: Cervus elaphus (assembly GCF_910594005.1). Classification (NCBI taxonomy): domain Eukaryota; kingdom Metazoa; phylum Chordata; class Mammalia; order Artiodactyla; family Cervidae; genus Cervus; species Cervus elaphus. Next base: position 80,646,723 of record NC_057815.1, on the reverse strand, counting down.
CAGTCATTTCTTAATATGTACATATATCAAATTATTATGTTGTACTCCCGAAATTAACACAATGTTGTTGCTGCTAAGTCACTTCTGTTACACGTCAATTATATCTCGATTTTAAATAAATATTAAAAACACTTAAAAACATTTAAATAGATAAAGACTAAATGTCATCTTTTCTCAATGTGTGTAACATAGAATGGACACTCACATTAGCTGAATAAATTCTTATTCAGACTCCAGTTCATTTCACTCACATTGTAAGTCTCAGTAAGCGAAGCAATATGAATCAGAAAGTAGTTCCATGACAATTTGGTGACTAGAAGAAACCAAACTGTAAAGACAGAAATTAAGACTTAAAACAGATGATGTCACAAAAATATTCTTTTGGCTGATTATACTTTCCAACATATGTTCAAAAAATACTTATTTCAGATGGGAATAATGTGCATCCTTTTTTCATCACTGAATCTTCTCTGTCATAGCCCATGGTACAGCATTTGTATTCAATAAATATTTCTTAAACAATAAATGTTTTGTTTTGTGTATCTCTATGTTAATTTCTAACATGGAATATCACTGCATTCATGATAATGATTTAACTTGAAAACTATACATTGAAATATTTTACTAGCCACATTCTTTGTATACTTTTATTCCGCCATGCAAAAATACACACTTGTTCCTCTACTGGCACTTAAGAAATCTGTTAAAAAATTAAGTTGTCTGAGAAGGAACTGAGACTATATTCTGGGACTACATCCACACCCAGGATTGAATTACCAATCCAACCATATAAAAATGTAGTATTCATGGAGGTAGTGAGACTTCCAAACAAAGCTGAAATTAATTTTGGATAAACTTATCTTTTATAAAATTTCCGACTATATGGCTAATGTGTATCTTTCGTGAAGGGCTTCTCTGCTGGCTCAGCTGGTACAGAATCCACCTGCAATGCGGGAGACCTGGGTTCAATCCCTGAGTTGGGAAGATCCCTTGGAGAAGGGAACAGCTACCCACTCCAGTATTTTTCCCTGGCAAATTCCCTGGACTGTGTAGTCAATGGGGTCACAAAGAGTTGGACACGCTGAGTGACTTTCACTTCACTTCATATCTTTAGTGAAACAGTTTGCCATCTCTGTGAGCAAAAGTAGTAATACAGTGACTATGTTATTTTTAAGTAAATGCATGACCTTACTTCGTTCCCAGAAAAATAACACAATCCTAACTTTCGAAGGAAAAACTATGACAAAACGTGATTTAATACATCCTATACATATTTATATATTATATATATATATATATATACACACACATACATACATAGAGAAAGAGAGGGAGGGAGGGGGAACAGCACAAGGCATACAAATATGTTTGCCTTAAGCAAAGCTAATATAAGGACAGAAATGAAAATTACTTTATGAAGCAAGTCAGTGGTTGACTTTATGTTTCTAAGATTCACTACAGGGCCCATTTAAGTAAGAGGTAATCCCAGGTCACTTAAATAAGACACATTCACTCATCTGCTTCAGAGTCAGTTTTTCCAGAATTACTCTTCCATCACCAGAGGTGAGCATATATAAAATAGAACAATAAGTGAAAAATAGCAATATCTCTAAGTTCTTGGATTTCATTATTATTAGTTCCCTGAGAACAGATCCTGAGTCTCATTCTTTTAATATTCTTTAACATGCTCGACACACAGTAGGGCCTTAAAAATTACCTGTCAGAATCAGGGAGCTATATGTCTGTGTGAGTTGCCTTGTAGCAATGCTGTGAAATAAGGCTTTAAATTCTGTCAGTGTGCTGTTCTTTTTTTTTTTTTTTTAACTACCTGCAATTCAGCAGAGACATCCTTTGCCTCGGGAAGAATGAGGATTGTGAGAGGGGGAAAGCAGAGAGACAGAAGTGTCACTATTCAGTATCTGACTTCCAAAATAGTCACTTGAAGCCTGTTTCAAAGACAATACTCTTGAAAGTCAAAGCGTTTAAGTGAGAACTGAAATGTTAAAGAGGTCAAAAAAAGAATAGCTGAAAAGGGATTTTGCATCCGAAAGGAAAGCCCTAAAGAAGCAGAGCATAAAATATATTCACAAAAAAACAGATCAGAATAAACAGAAATGAAAAGCTAAGGGACTCCACCCAAGTGGTAAAATTAAGACAGCTCTATCCAGGTGGCTAGAGAAAGGGCGGGCCCTGGAAGGACAGCCAGGAGGACCAGAGGGGGGATGATTGAAAAGGGTAAGTCCAGCATCTCCTACTGATCATCTGCCTGAGCCTATGACAACCAAGGCAACACCCACAGGCCACTCTTGATCATTCCAGTGTATGCCCACTTAGCCTGGGTTAGTTCTCCCTACAATTTTAATGTTCCCTCTCTTGGCCCAAGCGTAAGAGCATCTCATTAACAGTTGCCTGGACATTGCAAGCAACTGCCCAGCAGAAGTGGTGGTCAACTACAATTGGCTTGAAACCTCAGGAGTCCCGGGGTGAAATTCAAAACTGGCTCCATACACAGAAGGCAGTGAGAGACAAAAGAGGCAGATTTCTTTGGGTTGGAAGGTAGCAGATTTAATTAGGAGGGGAATTACGTAGGAGGCTTGCCTTAGGCAGCCATAAGACAAGTGGATCTCTGCCCTGGTCTGAAAGAATCTTATAAGTTTGTATGGAGGCCTCAGCGGGGTTCAGTCACATACACAGTCCAGATGGTCTCAGCAATACATTGCCTTTCTCAAGGCTGCATCCTTGAAATGGCTTCTCTAGGCTGGGGATGAAGGGCAGAATGTACATTCCAAGGAGAGAGAAGGGGATAAGGAGCCTTCCCTCACCTGGCTCCAGCTCTCTGGTCAGCAGGAGGTCACACTCTCTCCATGACCTTCTCCAACTATGATGCAAAATTCTGCTCACCCTGCAAAATACCCTCTAATTACAATGCCCTGTTCTATGGTCCAAGCTATCCTAAACCAGTAAAACAGACACAGGAGTCCTGAACTCTCAGAGGTAGCAGTGTGAACCGCGAAGCATCCAGCACCTGGACTTGGCTGGGACTGATCAGAGCCAATGTGAGAGTCTTCCTCACTTCAAACTGGGACAGGGTGAAGCCACCCCATACCACAGTGTTATCTGAATGCGGACATGTCAAGTCTAGAAACCTGTAATTCCTGATGGTCTACAACTTTATCACATTTCATATAAAACTGTAACATAAGAGCAGTAAAAATGTTTTTTTGTCACTTTTTAACATAAGAAATTTCAGTACCATGGACAAAGAGGGGAGAATTTTTAAATGATAATTGGGTCTCATTAGTTAAGGAATTTAATCAGAATTGCCGAGATCATCTTATGCACCAACTTTACAAACTAAGAAATGAAAGCCTAGAGAATTGAATCAATTTGTCTAACATCCAGTGGAAAAAGCAAGACAGACCCAAGAATCCACTCCTCCCTGCCAGTTGTTACCTGGATTTCAAAAATTCTGCTTTGATTCTTTGCATCTTTCTTAATTCTCAGCTATGTAAACAGTTCAACCATACTTTTTTTTTTTTTTAAACTTTTGGCCCCATTGCACAGCACATGGGATCTTAGTTCGCCAATCAGGGATTGAATCTGCATCCCCTAACTTGGAAATGTAACCACTAGACTGCCAGGGAAGTCCCCTCAACTGCACTCTTTGCATACTCTGTTAACGTTGATTTGCTACACAAGGATGAAAACTAGTACCAAGTTCTTTTGAGTTTAACAGGTGAGACTTTTCTTCTGCAGAACAATATCTCTGTTGCTTTCTGGGGTGACATTTCCTTTGGTTTCCCATAGGTAACCTCCCTTTAACATCAGTTCCCATTTGCTTTTTATTATGGTTCCATATGAGGCCACTCCATTACTCCATCTGTCTCTAATTAACCTGTAAGCTATTTCCCTGGAAATTATTCAGAATGATTTAACAACTTTAATTTCCAATAGTGGCATACTAGGATTGAACTGATATGTCTTGAAGATAATCAGCTTGCTTCATGACATAAATATGCATATGCCATTTTATAATTTATAAAGTGACTTTGTGTGCATTACCTTTTCTTCATACACTTGTATGTATATTTATTACTTTATTTTTTAAATGTAGCATATAGAGCTCAGAGGACAAGCCTGCTGAACATGAAGTTGGAGAGCGAGGCATGAAATCCAGGTCTCTCTGATTCAAAACTCCATGTACTTTCTACTAGGTCATACTTTATTCAGAAAAATTGCCAGGTTTGGCCTGTCTCTGGAGAATGAAAATGTACAGAAGCTGAATAAGTTCATATGTTAGCTTATAATCTGGGGTGGTGAGCATCCCCAGGCGTACTGCTGGCCTGCTAAATTGGATTAGGAACAAGACAGACGGCCACACCTGGTGGCCAACCTTAAACCATCTCTGTCAGTAAGAGAAACCAAGAGCGACAGGCAAGCAGCTTGGAAAACACTTAGGTCAGATAGGAAAGGGAGGAACGGACATTGCATGTGAGGAGGCAAGGACTGGAGAGAAAGCTTCAAGGCAGGTCATTCCCAGCGATGGAAGTCTGTAAGGAGAAGTGGAGCAGGACCACGGCATACCTAGGGCTTCCCATGTTGTGCTACTGCTAAAGAATCTGCCTGCTGATGCAGGAGACACAAGACATACTGGTTAGATCCCTGGGTTGGGAAGATTCCCTGGAGTAAGAAGGGGAGACTGGTGGGCTAAAGTCCGTGGAGCATCAAAAAGTCAGATGTGATTGAGCACCTGTGGACCACATCTTGGGGATGGCCCTTAGCAAGACCTGGCCCTAATGTGCTCATACCCTCCTACTTGCCTCCTCCTTTGGCTCAGAATGGACCTGAATGTAAAATAGAGCTTGCTCCTTGAGACGGGAAATGATCCTGAGAATGTGAAGGAATTGTATTCGCTTTACTCATCAGAGACTCACAGAGACTGAGCAGCAATGCCCGTGTGGAGGGAAGGCTCTCTTCTGTTGTAACCACCCTGCCTGACACACGGCAATCTGTGAATTTCCTCACCGCATGACTGTCTCACACAGGGCAGAATCCAGAAAACTGATCCAGAAAAAAATCAGAGGGCATATTTTCTCTCCTCCCATCCCACCATTCTCTCTGCTGCTTTCCAAACTCTGACTCTGTTCGTGCTAGAACTCAGAGAGCGCAATCAGAAAGTTTAAATCTGCTTCCAAATAGGTGTATTCTAATTAAACGGCGCTTTCCACCATTAGAAGTGGATGGGTTTGAGTTTCCCATTGGAACAGCCTGAAAAAGAAACTACACATTTTCTAAGGCGGTGTGATACACAGTTCTCATTCTGGAATTTATGTTTTTCTTAGACTATAAGATCAAAGTGGCGTTATTATACTCTGTCCATATATCATGTATATAAACAAATCAAAAAGAGAAAATGTTTTCTTTTCCCTCAAGGAATTTTAAGGAAATTTGTAGTTAAATCTGAGATCCATTTCCTCCCAGTGTTTGAATTAGTGGCTGGGCTCCCCCAACTGGAGCTTTACTGTATTGCGAGCTATCCTTAATGGCTGTTATGATTTAAAGAAATGCTTAACTGATTTTTCTTTATAATCCTCATAAACAAAAGGAATTCATTAGGGAATTTCAAGGCTCTACATTTTCCCACTCTTATTCTTTGATTTACTGTATCCTTTAATAAGTATTTTCTTTGATTTACTCTATTCTTTAATAAGTATTAATATTTTGAACAAGAGGAAAAATATTCACAGAAAACACAAGATAATTCTGATTTTATTTATTATCACTTTAAGCATCTCATATCATCAGTAGATTTCTTTCTAAATTTAAATAATAATGTTATTATATCCAAGGGAGATGGACAGTAGTACTATAGCACCAAGATAGAGATGTTTGCCACAATATTGTTTAAAATAGCAAAAATTTTTAAACAACATGAATGTCTGTTAATAGGAAATTGGTTAAATAAAATAATAAAATAACAATGCAAAAAAAAAAAAAAAGTATTTTGAGGTCTTATGCCAAACTCAGTAAGAGTAGCCATGAAAATTTTTGCAATTTGGAACATGTAATTATGAACATGGAGAAGGAAGTGGCAACCCACTCCAGTATTCTTGCCTGGAAAATCCCATGGACAGAGGAACCTAGTAGGCTACAGTCCATCAGATGGCAAAGAGTCAGACAAGACTGAGCGACTTCACTCACTCAATTATGAACAAGATCTTGAAAAATAAAAGAGGGTTCCAAGTAAGGACTCTGAGGACTTCACCCTGAAAACAACAGCTGAGCTCACTATATGGGTAATGACAAACTAATTACCACATTGAAACTAATTACAAATGTGTAGTCTGAACAAGAAAAAGCTAAGAGGTTACCTATAACTGTCTTCAGACAGCAAAGCATGTCTCACAAAGAAGAGGGCTTAGACATATCCTGCATTACTCTACAGCAGAGCTTCTCAACTTTGGCATTATTGAAATTATGGACTGGATAGTTTTTGTTGTCCTATGTACTATAAGATGTTAAGCATCATCCTTGACCTCTGCCCATTAGATGCCAGTGGCATCCAGTTGAGAAATTCCAAAATGTCTTTGGATTTTGCCAAATCTTCCCAGGGGGATATATGACCCACACTGAAAACCACTGCTATGGAATCTACAGTGGTGATTTCCAAAAAGATTTCCAGAGCGGGTATTCGGTTAGCAGACCTCCAGACACTCTCTTACCAAAGCGACTCCATTCTTGCACATTTTCATATCAGATGAGAGATGCCACAGAGAACTCATACTCAGGTCAATTTCAGGGAGAAAAAGTTCCAAACCTAATGTTTGAGCAGAAATGAAACTGTGAGACTCATGTTGCAACATGCTCCCCTTTGCTAGAGGAATTTGACAGGAGCATGATAACATCAGTAGGAGAATCTGTGAAAAGATTCTAGGCAACAAGTAGGTAGTGATGTGTCATTTCTAAGATCTCCATAATTATGATTTCTTGTCATGATTACATATGGTTGTATAAACCAGACACAGAAATGGTGGCCACGCAGAATATCATTAACTAATTAACTACAAATTTGATCAGCTGTTCCCTTTAAGAATCTGAAGACATTTATGGCCATAATTTAAATTGTACCATTTATTTTTGTACCGATCATCCAAAAAGCCTAATCCTTTTTAGAATCTATGATTAAAACCCATCTGCCTTCTTTTCATGTTATCCAAAATAGTGAACATTATTTTATACTTTTTTTGACTGCTGCAGAATTTGGAAGAAATTTCAGAAAGAACAAAACTGTGCTCATGGACCACTCAAGGGTGATTGTTTCTGGACAATGTACATGTCTTTAGAGTGTGTTTTAATATCTTATTTCACACTAATGGTTCTATGATGTCAGAATATTAAATTAGATATGTTCATACACCTTCCAATGGAGAAATATCTTTGCCCAATCCCCAATACCCTACTTTCACCCAGACAATGAATCCATTTTTTTAACACTCCCCTAATCTAAAAGGTATTTTCAAGAGGTGAGATGCTTCTCAACGTTTCCCCAGAGCAGAAAAGTCAGAGAAATACAAAAATATAGAGTCGCCTCTAGGCTATGTGTTATTTTGAATCATTAGCACAGTCTAAAGGGCTTTTCCGAATTGCCTAGAAATGAAGCTATTTTAAACTGGTAATTAGAAGATTATCTGTATGCTAGTATTTTTAAATTAATTTTAAGCCCCAAAGGGCTTGTGAATAGTTGAGTAGCCTTATTAGTGAGGTGTTTTTTTTTAATGCTCCTGTTATTTGATAATTTTTTTTAATTAAAAAGACAGTAGAAAAGCTCCACTGATCAGACCTGTTTTAGTTCCCCAGATTATATCTAAGCCTTGAAGGTTGCTTGTTTAAGTTGGTTTTTCTCAAGTCAAAAATGGCCCTTTCTAGAAAGTATAAATGAAGTCTATATGCATCCTCTGAATTCTGACCACTGATTCTCATCCCAAAACCACAAAATATGAGTCACTACCAAAAATGTTAACCCCATTCATTTATTTAATAAGGGATTATTCATTTCCAAGATACTTATTACACTGAGAATGCTTACGTTAAACTTAATGCCTTAAAAAATTGATTTTGAATATTAAAAACACTGGATTGAAATTAAAGTCACGGCACCTTGAAATTGAATCCTTTTCTATCATCAATGAGTTGTGTGAATCTGAGCAAGCCAAGCTCTCCTCCTAGGATTCAGTCTTTTCACCTTAATAGTATAAGATAGTTATTATTTTTAGATAAAGTTATAGAATTCCATATTCTATAGGCAAAGTAGGAAATAGAACACCTTGTGCTTTTTAAAAGTGAAGTACCACAATTTTATCTCCATTCTGAAGATATTTGCTATGGTCTACTCATTCACTTAACACATGGGTGCTTCCACTGACTCAAGGGAAAGAAACATTTGACACTTTAAAAAAAAAAATCAAGAAAAAAATCTTCCACTGTGTTCTAACTTAGCTTACTGTTTTTGGTTTAGGTTGATGGATTATAGTTTTAGGTAAAAATTTTTCTGTTGTTTGTGCTCAGTCATGTCCAACTCTTTATGACCCCATCAACTATAGCCCACCAGGGTCCTCTATCCATGGAATTTTCCAGGCAAGAATACTGGAGCAGGTTGCCATTTCCTACTCCAGGGTATCTTCCTGACCCAGGGATTGAACCTGATCTCTATGTCTCCTGCATTATCAGGCAGATTCTTTATCATTAGCGCTATACTTATGGAATGCTTTCTACTCTGATTGGGCTCTATAGCTGGACTCTCTGCAGTGGATTCAGGCCAGTTTCGTCAGGTCAAGCAAAACACCTGGCGCTTATTCCCAAAGACTTCCTGAGAAAGAGTTGTGGGTTGTACAAATTTATCTCTTACCCACAATGAACTGAGAGAGTAGCATTGACATACACACACTGCTTTGTATAAAATAGATAGCTGGTGGAAAGCTGCTATAAAACGCAGGAAGTTCAGCTTGGTGCTCAGTGATGACCTAGAGGAGTGGGATGAGAGGGTGGAGGGAGGCGCAAGACGGAGGGAATATATGTATATTTATAGTTGATTCACATTGTGGTATAGAAGAAGCTCACAACACTGTAAAGCAATTATCCTCCAATTTTCAAAAAAATCCTACGATAAAAAATTATATTTTACCCACTAATACAGTAAAAACAAATTGTCTTATACAGAATAATCTATGCACTTAGCATAATTTAACATTTCAGATATACTTGTCAAGACGAAGAATTCACATACTCCTGCTTCTGTATCCTTGGGAAAATGTTGTTGAATACCTAAGATTAAAAACAAACTCATCCTCAGATAAAAGTAAATTGAAGTTTGACTAAAATGAAGTGACACCAAGTTCATCAAAATAGATGCTGTAGCTGCTATATAACTGCTCCAGCTCCATGAAATGCCCACTAGCTTTTGTGTCTTTACTTTAAAACTCAGCTATGCTTCTGCATAGGCACAAGGAGAAAAAACTTCTGACTTGGCAAGATTGGATTTAAAAACAAAGACAGGACTTGAGTAGGAAAGATGCTTGAAGTGTCCGAACTCACCCTGTCACTCATGCCATAGCAACATTCCTCCCACCAAAACCGAAGTTTAAGAGCTTGAGAGGGCAAGACATGATAATTAATATTGCTTATGTACTGCATGCATATGTCTAAGTCACTTTTCATGTACTAAATCATTTACAGCCACTGTGAAGATTAATTTTACATGTCAGCTCTAGGGGCTGAGGGATTCCCAGATGGCCGGTAACACATTATTTCTAGGTGTGTTTGTGAAAGTGTTTCCAGAAGATATTAGCACTTCAATCACAGACAATAAAGATCTCTTTCACCAATGTGGGCATCATCCAATTGAAATAGAGCAGAAAGATGGAGAAAGAGCAAATTTCCTTCTCTGTCCTGCTCTTAGACACTGGCACTCCTGGTTCTTAGGCTTTTGAACTCAGCCCAGGACTTACACCATCAGTTACCCAATTTTTAGGCCTTTGGACTTGAACTGAATTATACCACTGGCTTTCTTGGTGCTCCAGCTTGCAAATAGCAGATCGCAGATTATGGGAACACCTTGGCCTTTATAACCAAGTGAGTCAATTTCTATAATAAATAACAATTTAGTATTATTTATATAGTTTAATATTTAAATAATTATAATTTATAAATTATAATTAATTATTCCATAATAAATAATAAATCTCCTCTTTTGTGAGCATGTGCATATATGTATGTGTATATACTATTCCTTATCTCTGGAAAGCTCTAATGCAATAATCTTATAAAGTAAAATCAATTATTATCACCAGTCTATGAATGAAGAAACACAGGCACATATAGGTTCAATATTGTGCCTTTTACACAGTGTCACAAAAAAAGCAGAGGTTCAAGTTTAGGCAATCTAACACTTTAGTCCTCATTTCTAACAAGTAACTATAATAACAAAACAATAATTAATATTACTATGAACTATTATTGCATATCTGTTAAATGGCATTCCTTTTCTCACTTTCTCCTTGTGAACTAAGGGTTAGTATTCCCATTTTAAGATTCTAAAAGGTTAACTAAACAGCCTGATGTCACATAGCTAGTAAATGAGAGAGCACATGCCTAAGTCTCTGCTTCTAAGCTACTGTCTGCCCTGTTTTGTGAGGATATGAGGTGTGCCGTATTCTGTGGTTATAAGAAAATCCAAGGATACTGAATAAAGTTCCCATGGCTAAGAGCTAATCAACCAGCAGAATATGAACAGACTCAATATATCCTAATACAGAAGAAAGAAGAGCTAAAGCAGAGACGTAAATTAAGCACCTTTACAGTCGAGACAAATTCACTACTGTACTCAGACACAAGGATGACTCATTCCCAGCCAAATCTCCCTCCGCATGCCAAAAAGACCTGACCACCAAAGCCCATGTCCTCTCTTTTAGACCATGTTTCAGTTATCCAGGACTTCAGAAATCTGTGCACAAATGGTCTTGAGCCCTGGATCCAACCTCCCCAGGACCAGCCACGCCAATGATGTGCACACCCAGAGATATTTGGTTGGAGCAGTAGTTTAAGGGGTGCAAAAGGAGTTTGGATATGCAAGCTGGATAACTGCCTTTGTGTAGAAAAGAGCTGGAGATGGAAAGAGATAACAAGCAATGGGCCAGGAACTGGGCGCTTACACCATCAACACAGGATTTTGATAAATCTAAGAATTTTAAACTTGAACCTGGGCTTCCTTGGTAAAGTTATATTTGTAAAGAGAAAAGGATACAGCATATTTTATGTAAACATTTGTGAGTCTGATTTATAACTTTTAAAGACCTATGTCCTTCAGATCTCCATCTGCATGCCTTCCCTGAATTCAAAAATGCCAGGTGCAGGCTTGGGTCAGCTCATTTCTTATTCTTTCCCCTCCCCTCAGAGGTGAATATGCTGCAATGAGCTCACTTTAGTATTAAACTAGCTTCTGTTATTTAGTCACTAAGTTGTAGCCTACTCTCTTGTGACATCATGGACTGTAGCCTGCCGGGTTCTCTGTCCATGGGATTTCCCAGGGAAAAATACTGGAGGGAAAAAAAAAAAAAATCCCTTTCCTTGTCCAAGGGATCTTCCTGACCCAGGGATCAAACCCACGTCTCTTGCATTGGCAGGAGGATTCTTTATCACTGAGCCACCTGGGAAGCCCTCATTCAGCTGGCAGTGGTTAACAAACTTGGTTTGTGGTTCCCACTGGTCTTTCCAGAGAGACTCATTAAAATCTCAGCTACAGATGACTTCCTATAGCCTCACTTCTCAGTCTCTGCTGAGAACAAGAGGAAAAAAAATCACCTGGTGTTGTGTAGGAATTGCTATTTACATAACACTTTGCTGTTCACTTCATTGGAAACAGCTGTTTCATCGATTTATTTCAATGTTCATTAGCTTGACACACAAGATTATGGTGTGCTGTCTACATGAAGCCAGAACAACTAGATGATTTAATCAAATTCAGTCCAACAAGCAGATAATTTACTTTGAAGGAGAAATTAGTCCATTTGTTTGTCTGCTTGCTTTTTTAATTGCTTGTTGTTTTTTTTTAACTATCAATTCTACTAAATCAATAGGAAATTCAGTCATCCCCACCCCCATCCTCTCCACTCCAGAACAGATATCCACTGTAAGCAGAAGTTTATATGGAGGGGACTAGGCTAGACAACACATAAGATGCTCTAGCTTTGCCATAGTTTTCCTTACAAGGAGCAAGTGTCTTTCAATTTCATGGCTGTAGTCACTGCAAGGAGATCCAACCAGTCCATCCTAAAGGAAATCAATCCTGAATATTCACTGGAAAGACTGATGTTGAAGCTGAAACTCCAATACTTTGGCTGCCTGATTCGAAGAGCTGACTCATTTGAAAAGAGCATGATGCTGGGAAAGATTGAAGGTGGGAGGAGAAGGGGACAACAGAAGATGAGATGGTTGGATGGCATCACCGACTCAATGGACATGGGTTTGGGTGGACTCTGGGAGTTGGTGACGGACAGGGAGGCCTGGTGTGCTGCAGTCCATGGGGTCACAAAGAGTTGGACACGACTGAGTGACTTAACTGAACTGAGTTACTTAAGTCTAGCCTAGCCAGAAAGGACCCTGATGCTGGGAAAGACTGAGGGCAGGAGGATAAAGGAGTGACAGGATGAGATAGTTGGATAGCATCACTGACTTGATGAACATGGATTTGAGCAAGCTCTGGGAGATAGGGAAGGACAGGGAAGCCTGGTGTGCTGCTGTCCTTGGGGTCACAGAGATTCAGAATCAACTTAGCAACTGAAAAACAACAACATGGCTAGACTTACAAAGTCATGGTGACTTCAGTCACCTCTCATTCTGACATGTATGAGTTCACAAAATCCAAAATACCTCCATACTGCCTTCTTATAGGCTTCCAGCATTCTTCACTAGTGAAGAATAGGAAGAGGTTAAATAAAAGTGACCTTATGACCATCTGAACCATCATTTGGTGCCCCAAGATCAATATATCAACACATTTCCTGCTTGAAAAGATGGGGCCAGATGTCCTGTAGCAGGAGATAAACAGACATGAACCCAGAATCCAGCTGCTTAACACAGTGTGAGATTCCAATCACTGACAACCACACCACAGTATATTTATAAATTGAACATCTAATTGAAACCCATGTGAGAATATACCTGATTCATTGTGGGTGGCTTCCAGAAGCAATACAGAGCAATAGAAAATCATTAAAGAGGTACACTCAGTAGCCTTAGAGAAAGTGTCTGCTGATTTGGGGAGGGCACTTTGGAGAAGTGACGTTCTCCCATTTAAAAACAGAAACTCCTCTGGCCACAGAAAGCAAGCTACTTTCTAGTCTTACCTACAAGTCACTTGGGTCGTGGTGTAAATTTGGAAGGTCAGATGCAAGGAGTGAATTTTACTGACCATTTACTCTTCCCAAACAGCATGATCTCCCAGGACCACTTTGTTAGAACACAGTAGCTCACAGCTTGCGGTAGGTAGGGCCGCAGCCCAAGCTAAACGCTTTCATTAGGCACATGCTGACTTAGTCCAGATTGTTTCCTTCGGGTCCTGGATCCTACACGGAATGGAATCATCCTCCATCATAATTACCAGAAGCATCAGAAGCAGCTGTTGCCTCCTTCCCACTGCTAACACTGGGCAGCAGACAGCCTGAGGGCCCCATCATCTGACAATGACACGCTTGCTTCATGGCAGTGTGTATGCCTGTGCATGCCTGAGCCAGACGCTGTCACCTGCCCACCTGATGCTGAATATGGTGTGGAAACCTCCCCACATTAACAGTGAAGACAGGACTACTACACCCACTAAACACACGAGACTCACAAACACTGTGTCACTGAGACACAAACTGGGGAGTACGACTGTCGATATTAGCCATCAGTTACTTACCCCACTGTGGTCTAGGCACCAAGCTAAGCTTGATACACACGATTTCACTTCATCCACTACAACATCTTTGGGATTAAAGTTATACAGTCAACCATCAGAGCAGAAAGGAAAGTAAAACAGACCCTCGTCTTGACACAGAGTCTATGAAAATAAGGAGAAGGAAGACATGAAGCAATTGATCCAGAAGGCGTAGACTGAGGGGATATAATTTGAGGCAGTCAACATTTGTTATCACATAATATGGACTGGGATCACCGATCCCATGGACTGTAGCCCACCAGGATCCTCTGTCCATGGGATTCTCCAGGCAAGAATACTGGAGTGGGAAGCCATTTCCTCCTTCAGGGGATCTTCCTGACTCAGGGGCCAAACTCAGGTCTCCTGCATGGCGGTAGGTTCTTTACCATCTGAGCCACCAGCGAAGCCCAACGCTGTGTGGTAAGCTCTGCACAAGATGCTGGGGACGAAACAGAAGACAGTGACATAGGTTCACCACTTGAGAAATATTAAGGGAGTGATTTTTTAAACTGTTTAGAGAAAGTAATGCTCAAAATTCTCCAAGCCAGCCTTCAACAATATGTGAACCATGAACTTCCAGATGTTCCAGCTGGATTTAGAAAAGGCAGAAGAACCAGAGATCAAATTGCCAACATCCACTGGATCATAGAAAAAGCAAGAGAGTTCCAGAAAAACATTTACTTCTGCTTCATTGACTACGCCATAGCCTTTGAATGTGTGGATCACAACAAACTGTGGAAAAATTTTAAAGAGATGGGAATACCAGACGACCTTATCTGCCTCCTGAGAAATCTAGTGTACGCAGGTCAAGAAGCAACAGTTAGAACCGGACAAGGAACAACAAACTGGTTCCAAATTGGGAAAGGAGTACGTCAAGGCTGTATATTATCACCCTGCTTATTTAACTTATATGCAGAGTACATCATGAAAAATGACAGGCTGGATGAAGCACAAGCTGGAATCAAGATTTCCAGGAGAAATATCAATAGCCTCAGACATGCAGATAACACCATCCTTACGGCAGAAAGTGAAGATGTACTAAAGAGCCTCTTGATGAAGAGCTTCTTTCGAAGAGAGTGAAAACTGGCTTAAAACTCAACATTCAAAAAACTTAAGACCATGGTATCCAGTCCCATCGCTTCATAGCAAATATATGGGAAAACAATGGAAACAGTGACAGACTTTATTTTCTTGGGCTTGAAAATACTGGAGCTGGAGCCATAAAATTAAAAGACCCTTGCTCCTTGGAGAAAAGCTATGACCAACCTAGATAGCATATTAAAAAGCAGAGAGATTATTTTGCCAAAAAAGGACCATCTAGTCAAAGCTATGATTTTTCCAGCAGTCATGTATGGATGTGAGAGTTGGAACATAAAGAAAGCTGAGCACCAAGGAATTGATGCTTTTGAACTGTGGTGTTGGAGAAGACTCTTGAGAGTCCCTTGGACTGCAAGGAGATCAAGCCAGGCAATCCTAAAGGAAATCAGTCCTGAACATTCATTGGAAGGACTCATACAAAACTGAAGCTCCAATACTTTGGCCACCTGATGCGAAGAACTGACTCATTTGAAAAGACCCTGATGCTGGGAAAGATTGAAGGCAGGAGGAGAAGGGGATGACAGAGGATGAGATGGTTGGATGGCATCACCGACTTGATGGACATGAGTTTGAGCAAGCTCCAGGAGCTGGTGATGGATGGGTAAGCCTGGCGTGCTGCATTCCATGGGGCCGCAGAGTCAGACACAACTGAACTACTGGACTGAATTGTTTGGTATAAAACATGAGGAGGATAAAGGGACTAGGAGGCATTGCAGCAGCCCCAGTAAAGAATTCAGTCCAAAGATGACACTTGTCCTGAGCAGGTAGGGTGAGAGGGTTGATAAGAAAAAGGCAGAAAAACAGCATTATAAAGAGGTTCTTCCACAGACCCACATTAGAAGAGAATCAAGAGCTAGCTTTTCCAAGACCTGTGCCCCCTGGCGACTTCCCTGGTGGTCCAGGGGTCAAGACTCCACACTTCAAAAGGAGGAGTGTGCAGGTTCAATCCAGGATCGGGGAACTAAGGTCTCACACGCTGTGGAGTGCAATCAAAATAATTAATGAATTAACTTAGAAACTAAGAAATTAATGTTTAAAAAAAAGGTTAATGCCTCCATGATTGCTGTAGGACACTAAACACCAACTGCTATGAATGGTCTTAATGCTCTGGAGGGCAAATGACAACCTGAGAATCTGATAAACTATGCACATAAAGACACATGTATACACACACACAACTTTAACTTTTCTGAAATCTATCCATGTTCTAAGATCTCCAATACTAGAGAACTGAGCTGAGACAGACATATCCTCAAAGGGGTTGAAAGAATCCAAGTCCAAGAAGGTGTGAGATGCATGAAGGCAGCCCCAGCCCAAGGATCTTAGTATTGGTGGGTATTCATTATATACAGTAGATAATTCAGAGAATATTATTAGCCAGCATCCTTCATGAATAAATGAGAGATTCAGAAATGACCTACTGATCAAAGAGGAGAGAGAAGTTTTGGAACAGCCTAAAAGAGGGTCAGTGTAAGGACTTGTCAGAAAACAGTTGTTATTAGTTAAGTTCAACTTGGGGCTTCCCTGGTGGCTCAGACAGGATCTGCCTGCAGTGCAGAAGACCTTAGTTCAATCCCTGGGTTGGGAAGATTCCCTGGATAAGGGCATGGCTACCCACTCTAGTATTCTTGCCTGGTGAATTCCATGGACAGAGGAGCCCAGCAGGCTACAGTCCCTGGGGTCGCAAAGAGTCGGAGTACATATTCTACCATGACATGAGTTGCTATGGAGGCAACCAAGAACATCAACCCTCATTTACAAACATCTGTGGGACAGGCTAGATCAGAAACTCTTATTGTACTCCCTGTGTGTAATATACGAAGGAATGTTGGAAGATCTGGAGAAACTGAAATCAGAGTCCTGGTAGCTGAGTCAGCTACACATGCCCTAAAAGGAACCCACCTGTGAGTTCCCACTGGAGGGCACTGGCCAGGAGTAAACAACAAAAAGAAACCAATTTAGTCCTTATGACATCCCAAATGAGCTTATTACCACAATCTAAATGACAAGGATCAAGTCTGCCTAAGGCTGTATGCTAGGAAATGATACAGTATGTAAACCCAGATCCTCCAATCTCCAGAACTTGTCTTCATAATCACTGCACTCAATTGTCTCCCAGGCAAAGGATTCCAGGCAAGTGAAAAATTACATGGAAAAGGCAGGACAAGAATCTCACTCAGAAAATATCTGTTCCCTTCAGTCTTTGCTCCCCTGTGGAACAGAGGTACTGGGAGAAATTTCCATTCTCCAGTTGCCCTTCCCACCAAGTTTCCCTCTGGTATCACAAATCATGCTAGAATGCTAGCTTATCCCAGACTACTTTGTCCCTGCTGAATGTTCTTTTTCTTTATAAGGAATGCTCATCATTAATGCAGAAATTCAATTACTGCTGGGATTTATTCATTTGTTTGCTTGATGCATAGCACATACCATTCAGAGCTATGCACAGGGTGAAATCACCATATCTGACAAAGGGAGACAGTTTACGTGTTCAGCCTAGACATTAACTAAGCTGACTCAAGCCCAACAATCTTGTATTATAGCCTCTAGAGTGTGGTGCTAATCACATGACCTGTTCTTTGCACATAGGCAGTGATCAATGGAGACAAATACCGTGGCTGCAGGAATGGAGGCTAGGGCAGGAAATGTCCTTCCAGAGGCTGCCTCTCTCGTTGGCAAATGAAACGGAACTGATCTTGCCTAGCACTAGACTAGGAGATCCTCTCCCCGCCCCCAGAGGAAGTTGAGCCTCTGCCCAATGAGGTTTATGGAAAGTATATTGTTTAATTTCCAAAGAACAGGTTGACATAGTCATTATCTCACAAGTTAAGCCAAAAATAAGAATTCTGACTCTAAGTCGCCTTTACATTTATTTAGGACCTTACTTGTGTACCAGCCTCTGCAATTCTCACTGTAGCACATGGAACATTCCTGTCTGAAGTCCTGGTACAGACAGACTTCGGAATACACTGACATCAAGAGAGTGCAACTAATTAGTATCAGACACAGTTGTCTGGGGCCGTAGCTCCCAGAGTCATTTAGGTAGAAGTACTACAGTGAGGAGGGAGAAAACAAAAAACATAAATCAGAGAGTCAGAGATATCTAGGTTCAAATATCTGTTCTGCTACTTACTTGCTGTGAGACTTTTGGCAAGTCACTTGATATTTTTCTCTTAGAGACTCATGATAAAATCTACTGTGGGTGGTATATGTGAGGATTTGAGATGGGCATGGGCAAGCCCTCAATTATTCATGTGATAATGATTCCACGAGGAACCATCAAGAGCCACCATGGAAAGGAGACATAAATCTGAAGTCGAGGAGATGGACTAGAGATGTGAAACAAAGTCCATAAATCAATGAACAAAACAGTAATAAACCAACAACAATTCACAGAAAGGGAGGGGCAGTCATTTTATGCACTGTTCCTGGGGAGGCTTATTTAAAGGAGTCCAGTTGCTTTCTAGAGTAACCAGTGTTCTGTCTCTACCAAGATGTCATCCATGAATTCTGACCACTCTTGAGTCCTGCCAGCTCACTCAGGCCCTGGCGGTAGCTGTGCGGTTGGTCTTTCTCCTCTTGAAAATAGAAGCCCATTATTACTCTGAAATTGTGAAAAGCAAAAGGCACAGTAAAGATGCCTCTCTTCTCATAGAATTTTCCTGTTATGTTTCTGAGGTTCTAGTCATAGTTTAAACTGATGCCTGCTCTAATTGGATTTTATATTTTCCAAATTTTTTTCTGGGTCAAAATATATCATTTTATGCTCCCATGGCATAACTCATACTTGTGTCTAGGTCAAAGGCTTTTTTCTTCTTTCTATTTATATCTGTACAAGAACTTGGTTGTAGTGTAACTCCTATTACACGGCAATCTTTACTTGTACCTCTGTCCATCCACATGACTGTAAATTCCTTGAGGGCAGAGACTGGATTTTATTTTTCCCTGAAGACCTAGTCTGCTTTTTAGAAAAAAAAAAAATAGTTGTGCAATAATGTGATTACTGTTACATGAGTGGATGCTATGAACCAACACAGGGCGATGTTGCGAATAGTGTAATTTATGTCCCAATTTCCTTTTCAAGCAAAATATTTAAAATTACCTTGGGGAAACGGCACTCACCAGATAATGTTAGTGTGAAACCATCACCAACTTGATCATTAGTATCAAGTTAAGCTTTGAGAATTAAAATTGTGCTTGCAAGAAGATAAAAAACTGCAGTTTCCACAAGCAGAGTTTTACAATACATTTATAATGGAATGTTTCATCTGAATTACCTAGAAATATCTGAACTGAATGTTATCAAGTATTTCCTTCTAAAATGATTTTTTGGGGGGTTGTAGTTTCCCTTACTAGTCCCACTGGTAAGTAACAACTCAATCTCCAGCTAAACTGTACAATTCCAACCTGCTCTAAGGCTACGCATTGCCTCCCTGACCAAAGCCAATCACCTTACAATTATATATCAATCAACCACAGGTACATTAATGTCCCATGGAATTCTCCAGACCAGGATACCAAAGTGGGTAGCCTTTCCCTTCTCCAGGGGATCTTCCCAACCCAGGGATGGAACCCAGGTCTCCCACATCACAGGAGGATTCTTTACCAGCTGAGCCACAAGGGAAGCCCAAGAATACTGGAGTGGGTAGCCTATCCCTTCTCCAGCAGATCTTCCCAACCCAGGAATCAAACCAGGATCTCCTGCATTGCGGGGAGATTCTTTACCAGCTGAGCTACCAGGGGATCTCAATGTAATAATAGCTATCATTTATTAGGTGAATATGATCCTGTATATTCTTTATTTGACATGGGTTATCTCAGTTTCTCTTTAAAACTACCCTCTGAAAGAACATTGCTGATATCCCCATTTTATAGCTAAAGAAACTGAAACCCAAAGAGGCTATGTCACTGATCCAACAGACATATGAATGTATTCATCCCACATCATCCACCACCCAAGAAACCCCTTATTCTAACTTGCCCTTATCGCCATACCTTGTTTTTTTGGACTTTGCTTTACTGTGCTTTGCAGATATTGAGGATTTTACTTTTTTTTTTAAAACTAACTTGTTTGTTGCAACTCTGCCCTGAACATTTGATCAGTGCCATTTTTCCAACAGCATTTGCTCACTTTGTGTTTCTGTCTCATATTTTGGTAATTCTTGGACTATTTTAAGCTTTTTCATTATTATTGTATTTGTCATGGGGATCTGTGTTACTACTGTAATTGTTTTGGGGCACCATGAACCAAGTCCACATAAAGAGGTAAGCTTGATGGAGGAATGATGTGGGTGTTCTGACTGCTCCACTGCTGCCGATTCCACACTTCCTCTCTCCCTTTCCTCAGGCCTACCTATTCTGTGAAACACAATATTGAAATTAAGCCAATTTATAACCCTACAATGGCCACTAAATGTTCAAGTGAAAGGAAGACTCTCTTTAAATCAAAAGCTAGAAATGATTAATTGTAATGAGGAAGGAATATTAAAAGCTAAGATAGTCTGAAAGCTAAGCCTCTTTTACCAAACCATTAGCCAAGCTATGAATGCAAAGAAAAAGTTCTTGAGAAAAATGGAACGTGCTGCTCCAGTGAACATACAAATGATATTCATTCCTAAGTCCATGGATCAAGGAGTCATTTAGACCTTCAAGCCTTACTATGTAAGAAATATATTTCATAAGGCTATGGCTACCATAGATAGAGTTCCTCTGATGGATCTGGACAAAGTCAATTCAAAACCTCCTGGAAAGATTTCATTATTCTAGATTTCATTTAGAACATTTTTGATTCCTGGAAGAGGTCCAAATATCAAGATTAACAGGAGTTTGGAAGAA
Organism: Cervus elaphus; assembly: GCF_910594005.1. NCBI lineage: Eukaryota > Metazoa > Chordata > Mammalia > Artiodactyla > Cervidae > Cervus > Cervus elaphus. Next base: position 80,625,818 of record NC_057815.1, on the reverse strand, counting down.
TATAATAAAGTCCAACCCTCACAGATAGCTTTAAAGTGCTCAAGATTTCAGTGGAGGAGGTAACTACAGATGTGGTAGGAGTAGCAAGAAAGCTAGAATTAGAAGTAGAGACTGAGGATGTGACTGAACTGCTGTAATCTCATGATAAAACTTGCGGGGATAATGAGTTGCTTCTTATAGATGAACAAAGAAAGTGGTTTCTTGATATGGAATCTACTCCTGGAGAATACTGTTGAACTGGCAACAACATCTTTAGAATACTACAACATAAACAGTTGATAAAATCAGCAGAGTGTGAGATGACTGACCACAATTATTAAAGAAGTCCCACTGTGGATAAAATACTGTCATACATCACTGCCTGCTACAGAGAACGCTTGGGAAAGAAGAGGCAATCAAACTTCATTGCAGCAAACTTCATTTTTTCACCTCAACCTTTAGCAATCACCACCCTCAGTCAGTAGCCATTGACACTGAGGCAAGACCCTCCACCAACAAAGAAACTGCAACTCATTGAAGGCTCAGATGACGGCTAGCACACTTTAGCAAAGAAGTATTTTTAAGTTAAGGTATGTACATTGCTTTTCTTAGCTATAATAAGATGGTACACTTAATAGCTTTTATGTGTAGTATAAACAGAGCTTTTATATGCACCGGGGAAACCCAGAGATTCATGTGACTCATTTTATTATGATATTTGCTTAACTTCAGTCAGTGATCTAGAACTGAAGCAGCAATATTTCCAAGGTATGCCAGTATATTTTTTTTTTGCAAGTATTCATCTTCAACTTGAAAAATGTAACAGAAAGTGATCTGAGAAGTCTCCAAAAGAAAGAAAGAAAGAAAGTGAAGTTGCTCAGTCGTGTCCGACTCTTTGCGACGCCATGGACTGTAGCCTACCAGGCTCTTCTGTCCGTGGGATTTTCCAGGCAAGAGTGCTGGAGTGGGTTACCATTTCCTTCTCCAGAAGATCTTCCCAACCCAGGAATTGAACCTGGGTCTCCCATATTACAGGCAGACGCTTTACCATCTGAGCCACCAGGGAAGTCATGAGAAGTCTCCAAACATAACCCTAAATTCCGTCCCTAATTTAAGAGCCCATTTCTGGCTTAACCTAGTTCATAGGACAAAACACTCATAGGAGATGTTTCTCTCACTTTTTAGATAAGCAGTCATCACACATTAACAATTAGTACCCCCCTTCCTGCTTCCCTGACCTTGTAGACTCTGCTCCTTGTCTCTCTAACAGTGTCTCCCAAACTTACATGATTTCTTCAAGCCCATCTGATTTCTTTGATCTCTAGTCCACTCACAGAGATAGAGGTATGACATAATGAAATTAAAACAGGCAAGCAAGTAAAAATCATATAGATACCCAATGTCAAAATAAGCCCAGGAAGTAATCAATGAGTTGTGAGATGTCAAAGTCATTAATTGGGTATCAGAAGGACATAGATATCAGTGGGGTGCACAGAAACGAAAGGCCAAACCAGGGAATATGAGACAACAGAACTTGTTAACCCAGGAAGAGATTCTGGCAAGATAAAGATTTTGCCAAATAATGCTTAATTAATAACAACATTAACACATTCCATTTATTAGATGCCTATTAGGGGCCAGACACTATTAAGCTTTTCACATAGTTATGTGATTTAATGCCTTCATTAGCTCTATGAGAGAGGAATCATATTAATTTCACAAAGGAAGAAAGTGAAAGTCAGGGAGAAGGGGAAACCTGCCCAAGGTCACACAGCCATTAAATGAGAATGACAGAAATCAACCCGAACTCCATCACATTCCAAAGCCCAGTACTCTTAAGACCATACAAAATCCCTTTCTTACATATTGTACTACCAAGTACAATGTGATGTCTTTTAAAGATATATCAGAGGATTTTTCAGACAATGTTCCAGCCCATCTTAAAGGTTCATACCCTTTGGCTTAGCTGAACCCTTGGACCAGCTCCCTGCAACCAGTCTAGTTCCTTTAGTAACTGTCTTTTTTGGCTTTCAGTTCTTTATTCAGATCCTAAACTCAAATCCATATCTACATTCGCCAATGTCATTCGCTTAGAGCTGTGGGTCGTTCCCTTTTCTCATTCCCTGGCTCCCTTCAGAGTCTTTATAGTGTGTTATTTCTGGACCAGTTGCTCCCTTTGACAGTGTGGAAAGACACAGAGCATCTGCCAACTTCCTGCCAGATGGCTGAACTCGAGTCAATGGCCACTGACCTACAGACTATGCTGAATGCTTTTCTGCTTAACGCAGAAACTCTAACAGAATGTCACATGGTGCAAGTCTGGGACTCGACTAATCTCTAGGAGATGTTAAAATCTCAATAATAATGATGGCGATGACAACTTCCAAGTACTCTGAATACTTACTATAGGTCAGCCCAGCTTCAAGCACTTTTGAAGCATCATTTAATAATCTTCATAACAAGTCAAAGAAGAAGGTATGATTACTAGCCTTGCTTTACAAGTGAAGAAACTGAGGCCTAGAGAAAGTTACCCAAGTTCACAAAACTGGAAAATAACAAAGCAGAGTTCTTGACTGTTTCCTGTACCACGTTCTGGTAAGGAAAAGTTTGGGATATATTTGTTCCACAAAAGGAAACTAAAACCCAAAACATCAATCAGGAGGACCAAAAGGCCCATCATGGAAGCCTTGCTGAGGATGGATCATTAACATTGGGAAAGAAAATAGTAACAGCTAGCTCATATAGCTCAAATGGCTCTTTGTGCCATTTATACATATCCAGTCACAAAATCTCACAATAAAAGTATGAGATAAATCTTAACATTAACTAATTAAAAGAAGAAATTTATATTTGTGAGATCAGTATGTTCTACAAGAATACATTGGTAAAATACCAGATAGTCACTGCCATAGTAATGCTGTGTAACACACCAGACCATAACTTACTTGCTTAAAAGAACTGTAATTTCCTTAGCTCAGATTCTTCAAATTCATACACTGGCTTGATTTGACTGGGCAATTTCTCCCTTCTTCCTGGGATTCCTCATGCATCTGAGGTCAGTTTTGGGTCAAGCAGGCAGTTTTGCTGATTTTGATTAGGCTCTTTCACCTCTGTAACTCAGCTGGAGCAATGTCTCTAGATAACAAATAATTATATGCAAGGACTCTTGAGGGTTATGCTTAGAAATGACACCATGCTTTCTACCACTTTGTTAGCCAAAGCAAGTCACAAGGCCAGCTCAGATTCAGGGGTTGGAAAATAGATGAGAAGGGCTGCAAGATCATATTTCAAAGACCACAGGTCTATGAAAGCAAGAATGATGATTGTCATCTTTGTAATCATACACTGCAAAGCTGAATTCAAACCCAGTTCTAACTCCAGAGTCCTTATTGCTATAAACTATTTCCAATACAAAATTCAAGTTGGCCAACCCTTAAATTAGAACATTCAGGAAGCACAGTTCTCTTTTCTCTCAATATTTTAAATATTTCACTCCATTCTTACATGGTTTCTAAGGAGAAGTTACATGTTATTCTTATCTACACTTCTCTGTAGGTAAAGTGCCTCCCCTACTCCAATCCTGGCTTCTTTGATTGTTTGCACCTGAACATGGTATGCCTGGGTATAATTTGTTGGGGGTTGATTTTTGTTGTTTTTGTTTGGCATTTATCAGGCTTGGTGTTCTCTGAGATTCCTGAATCTGTGGCTTGGTGTCTGACATCAATTTGGGAAATTTTTCAGTCATTATTACTTCAAATGTTTTTTTTTTCTTCTGGTATTTCCATTACCTATAACTTTTGTATAACTTTTGTTGTCTCACAGTTCTTGGATATTCTTTTTTTTTTTTTTTTTTGAGTCACCTTTTTTCTTTGCTAAAATGCAACTCAAAAGGTTTATATGTTTCTACTGACTTATCTTAAAACATATTCTTTTCTAAGCCATGACCTGTCTACTAGTGAGTCTATCAAATGCATTTTCATTTGTATTTCAATGCTTTTGATCTGTAGCATTTTTGATTCTTAGAATTTCCATCTCTCTACCTGAATTATCTATCTGTTCTTGCATGTGGTCTACTTTTTCCATTGGAGCCCTTAGCATATTAGCCATCATTGTTTTAAATTCCCAGTCTGACAATTCCAATATCCCTGCCATATCTGAGTCTGGTTCTGCTGCATTTTTCACCTTTGTAGTATGTCTTATAATTTTTTGTTGAAAGCATGACAGAATGGGCTAAAAAAAAAAAAAAGAAAAAAAAACTCCAGTAAATAGAGCTTTAGTGATATGGCAGCAGCAATGTATTGGGGCAGGGTGTCAGTGGCGGGGGAGGGGGTGGGGAGAAGGAAAAGCATTCTGTAGTCCTACAGCTAGGCTTGTCTTTGAACTCTGGGAATGTGATGTCACCTCCCCTAATTAGGTGCAACAGGGTGACAAAGAAGGAAGGGAAATTTCTTCCCCCAGATCAGTTAGGCTCTGATAGAATCCTAATAGGTTAGGTTTCTTGTAAAACTGTTTCTCTTGAGCGGAAACTTTGTTAAGAAAAGCAGAATTCTCTGGCATATTTCAAACGGGTTCTTTTCCTCTCTCCCTACCAGATTCATCAGAGACTTTGCCTCCGATATTCACTATGAAATACCAGTAGAACTCCTAGCCGTAAAACCCACAAAAGTGCAGGTCTGACCATCTCCCTTGTGAAGTTCTTAACTCTCAAACTTCTCCATACTGAGCCTCCAGCAATTTGTCAACTATAGTTTAGGTTTTCCTACCCTACACTAGTCCCTCAAGAAGTTTCTGCTCTCGGGTTTCTTATCTGATAAGTTATAATTCTCTATGTTACTTCTTTGTCTCTCCAATTTTAGGGAGCAGTGACTTGTCCTGTGACCTCACATCTCTGAAAGATCTAAGCATTAAGTTTTCAGTTCATTCAGCGTCTTACTTGTTAGAACAGAGGGATAACTCCCCAAGCTCTCTGCATGCCTGCAAGACCAGAAACCAGAAGTCCTGGATCAGAACCTTGAAGTTATCTTTTCAATGATCATGTTCCTAGTATATACATGTACCTAGTGAGCTGGATTTACCTTTCAGTTGACTTGTTACAGGGCCCAAAGGAATGGAGAAGGTAAGGGATATGAAGATGACAGCTGCTTCAAGGGAGAAAGACTGCAAGTTTGCATGAATGAATCTGAAAAGTGTTTCCTATGGACTCTGCATGCTTTTTGAAGCAATCACTGCCTCTAGAGAAAGTATAATGAGACTAAAGGCAACTTTTCCTAATGGGGACTTATTTTGGATCACGATTAAGATTCTCTTTGGATAATAAACAGTAGGACTAAAATGGAATATTCAGTCAGGACCCAAGAAAAACAAAATTCCTTGAGGCTTACACAAAGAAGCAAAAAATCTCATGGAATGTCCAGTTTTTCTCATCCTGTGTTAAGCATTGAGCTAGATTTTTTCATTTATACTCATCATTTAAATTTATTTTTCATGTTCATAAAGAGCCACACTTAGACAAGAGACAGCCCAAGAACCCAACTGACTGACTGATACCTGGGTTTGAGATGGCTGTGTGTGTGTGTTCAGTCATGTCTGACTCTTTGTGACCCCGTGGTCTGTAACCAGGCAGGTTCATCTGTTCTGGGATTTTCCAGGCAAGAATGCTGGAGTGGGTTGCCATTTCCTCCTCCAGGGAATCTTCCTGACCCAGGGGTCAAACTCACGTCTCTCCTGGCTCCTGCATGGGCAGGTGGATTCTTCACCACTAGCACCACCTGGAAAGCTGGTTAAAATCCTCCAATATTTCTATGACTTGAAATTCTTCAACTTGGACCATCTGTTGCTTCAGTATCACCCAGAAATATTTCCTCAGCCTTTTCAAAAAAAGAAGGAAAGTAGCAAGCTAATTTTGTTTAGTACATTTCCATTTTATTCTTTTTAAAGAATTATTAGTTATGGTTTCACTGTAGAATTTTTCTAAGGGAAAGTCAGGCTATGAGAAAACAATCTCTTGGAATTCAAATAAAAATGTAACCAATGAAAGAGTCGAAAAAATCAGCTAGCCAAGGAAATAACTTAGTTTACATCTAAGTTTGCTTTTCTCTTGTTTGTGCAAAGTTTCCTTTAGCTGATAAATATTTTTATTCAATGAAAGGAACACATATTTCAGGTGAAATGTTCTTATTTCAGAAGGAAAAGGAAATTCTGAAGTGAAGGATATCCTGAGAAAATAGTTTGGCAAAGAATATGACATTTTCCTGTTTTTGCTTGCTATCACAAACAGAAGAAATATGGGTGATGAGGAACTAAATGGAAAAAAGATTCCCAGAATAATAGAATATGAAATCAGACTAGTTCCTGTGAGATCATCTGGTCCAAATTCCTTGTTTTTTCCATGAGATTGAAGACCCAGAGAAGCAAACTCCATTGCCAAAAGTAACACAGATGGCTAGTGGCAGAACTGAAGCTCGAACCAAAACTTAAAATTCTGTTGATTGTCCTTTCTAATAGGACTCAAAGAATCTTCTTCCAAAGTCTACCTCTGTCTGACCATGATCTATTCTATCCTGCCAAGCTGCAGAAGGACTATTTCTATTCTCCAGCAAGATAATGACAGGTGAGACTTTGGTACAGACTGTCACCTAAAGAGGGCCATGATAAAATTCAGAATATGTCAAACTTCAATGGAAAGCTGCTTTTCTCATTTCTTATTTTCTTTTCAGTCACAAGCGAGACTGAGCATTTGTTTTCAAATACAAATGGAGACAACAGGCCACAGTTGTATTACTGGTCCCTGTGACTGTCACAGGGAAGTCAGATGTTTGCACATTCTTCCACAGTTTCTGTATATTTTGAAACATCATTTATGTTCATAATGATTTTGAAATTAGGATACTCAGACTTGCTCCTAGATATTAATATTTAATGTCTTCATGAAAAGGCACATACATTGCCATTTCACAAATGTGTTTGTTAATATTTGGTCATTGGTTTCCTTAGCAACCGTACATAATTTATTTTATGGCCAGCCTTGAACAGTCAATTATATGAAATTGTACAATGCTCCCCCAAAGGTCTTCTGTATCACAAGATACCTACAAACACTTGTAGAGCTAGCTAAATCTCCGATTTAAAAGTGGTCCCATAGCTTCACAGCAGGCCAAAAAAAGACCTTAAAATATATCTACAATGGGGGAAGAGACCAAGATGTGAGCTCCTAAGCCAAAATCATGAGTAATTAAGAAGTCTGCTTGAATTAATTAACCTCATTCAACAACAAGACTGGAACATTAGGGTGAAGGACTGGGCTTCTGGTTCAAATCTGGACCATGCTTGTCAACTTCTCTTGGGCAATGCTCCCTGCTACCCCTACCCAACTACCTTTGCCCTATGATGCAATATATCAGTGAAATTACTGAATCCCTGGGAACCAAGTCATTCTGCTACAAGACACCACTGTAAATGCTGGATCCAAGAGGGAAAAAGAGTTTTCCTCTGGCAAAGAGGATGTCGCAGCAATGTGAGCTGAAGCCTTGAGCAACCCAGAGTTGGGTGAACCAAATGAGACAGAAATCAAGTGGATGGTTAACCACAATCAGCAGACTATCAATTAACAATTCAGTAAAAAAAAGGCAGCAGCATCAATTTTCACAGCAAGCACAGCAAGCTATAGAATACTCTGGTTAGGAAGTTAGATGCAGCTCCCACAATGTCCAGGTTTGAATTGATTCAGCCTCTCATAAGACACACAGTTCAGCCAGGATACTTCACCTTTCTGAGCTGTAAAATATAATAAGTAACTACTTCATAGGATTTTGTGAGACTAAAATGAATACATTTCAAGAAAGTGTATATACTAGAGCCTGGTTCACTGTAAGCATTCAATAAATGTTAGCTATTAGGGGTATCAATTGCTGTGAATATATACAGGACAACTGTGCTCACCAACATATTGTGGAACTCTTTGAATGCATAAACTGCTGTTGGCATTAGGAGCACATACAGGTTACAAATGTAAGATCTTTTGGGATCCTCAGTGGTTTCCGAAGGATGTATTTCCTGGAAATAATTTGACTCCTTTGAAATATCAAAATTGAGGGTACTATTAGAAAGGTGAAAACATGAGACACAGCAATTAATCCTTCATAATGATTCTGTTATTGTTGTAATTATGTGTACAAGAATACTTAGCAAGTTCCTGAATTAACTTAATTTTAAAGACAAAATGTTAGCATCCTAAGTCATGTATTACGTTTCAGTCACTTATACCTACAAGAGAACACTTAGTCCGAGGGTCCGAGGTCTGATCCATTTTAAGAATGCAGTAAATGCCTTTGAATAAATGAAAAACAAGTTCACTGGCCCTCTGCTGTGCAAGGTAAGGCTCACAGAATTCACAACACCTGTGAAATCTAGATTATATTTCATTTTTAATGCTATTCATGTCCTGGTATAGTATACCAATAATATGTTGAAATATGTGCATTTGTTCAAGGTGTAAATAAAAGTGCTATTTATTAATTTGCTACTTCTTCCTGTTTTTATCGATGGCACAGTGATAGGGACTTGGATTTTTATTCTAACATGGCACTGTCACAAAATTTTAGTCAGAATATTTTATGAATCAGTTTCTCTAGAAGTAATAGCCCACTTGTTATATGTAAGAAGGGCATGCACTCACTGCTTCCCCCCTCACCCAATTCCCAGGGTAACTTTCATTTCTTGTCCACACAAGAGTGACAACAGCAAGTCTAAACAAATTTGTTATTCAATTCTTGATTAGATATCCAGGGATACTAGTGTTTACAGATGTCCAGGCTTGTAAATGGGATGCTTAATCTCCTGAGCTGCTGGGCTGCCTGATTGACTGGAAGATTAGTGGCTTTTATTCCTAAAGTGTTTGTGCGGTCCAGGCAAAGCTTCACTAGGAGAGTCATCATCTATAATGAGCAGTCTGGAATGGTCCTCTAGTCTGTGCCCTGGCTCTCATTTACCCACAGCTGCTTTCTCCCAGTTGAGGGGTCAGTGATCCTATCACATTTTCCATTGGCTCAGGCCAAACCAGATGCAGCTGAAGCTCCAAGTTCCTAAAGCACAACTCAAGAAAATGTCTTATTGTTTAGGTTCCATGCTGCTTGGAGAACATGCAAGTCTTCACAACCTTGATTAGTGATGGCAGGTGGAATGGGTTTAACCCATGGCTTCAGGGTTCCACCCCCACCCATTTTTTATTATTCCTCAATCTGGAGGGAGAGGGGGTGAGGATGGCCTTGGCTACTTTCTGCTGATAAGGGATATAGACCCAACAAGGGCTTGAAAAAATGAAACTAGCTATCATTTGCTTGAGAGTATTTTCTTGTTTCTGGTTTCAAATTCACACTTTGATCTTGATAAACAAATACCACCTCTGAGTCAGCTGTCAAGGTGTTCATAGACCCAAGATCGGTAACAAACCCCAAAGATATACCCTTGGGGCCCAAAGAATGCCAGACGTTAACATTTTCAATTTTTAGCAGTTTTATCAAGGACATAGTCAAGAAGGGATTTCTGGTGTCTCAGCTTTTTATGTGTTTTCATATCTCAATCATTATCTATTTGGCTGAAACACTTAGGTATTAAATATGGAAGAGACATAGGCTGGGAAAATTATGGTTTCTTCAATATCCTAACCAAGTAGAACCTTGACAGGAATAGATGCCAGAGTTGTTTTCTCTGTTTGTTTTAAATATGAAGATTCAATATCAGAGAGAACAAAGTTCCAGCTCAGTAGAGAGAAAGACAGAGGACAGGTGATCAACCTAATAATTGATAGGTTATATCTTAAGGCAACGAAGTTAGGGATGGTTGAAAAACTGGCCAGCACAACCAAGGGGTGAGCATGATCAAGTACAGGAAGTGATTTTGGACAATTTAGGTCCATTGCTAGAGATACACCTATTTTTGCCAAAATAGGAAAAAGCTAGTCACTGAGTTGTCCCTGCAAGCCTGGAGGATTAGAAACAAAGGCCTAACAAAAGAAAAGCTCACTCTTCTAACTTAGGAAGTTACTTCAATTGCCTTCCGAAGAGTTTGACTTTACCAAAAGCCACCACTGCAGCAAGTCCACTCACCTTATTTCTCACAGTTTCTGAGAAGCAACTTGAGATCTGTTTTGGTTCACCTGCCCCCGGAAGAAGTCAGCCTCAGGGTCTGGAGCAGTGCAAGTGTGGACGACCTTGGTCCAGGGTTTTGAGCAGTCTGGCCTCCATTTCCCATCTATATCTCCTAGGGTCCAGTCCAGCAAGGGCAGAGCCAGTCTTCTGGATGTTTATCCTCCAAGATTTCAGTCTAGAGGTGGTCACAGTCTCTTCCTTTAAAAGCTTCATTCAAAAGATTTTGCTATGATCTACAGTTAGGAATCCAGACACAGCAGAAGCCAGCCATTCCCAGGAACCACCGCAGTTGTCAAGGTGGGAACTGCCACTCGCTAGAACTTCCATGACTTCAATTCTCCATCCTTAAGTTCAAAAACCCCAAAATACTTAAAACAGAGGACCAAAAATAAAAATAAAAAGAAACTGCCTTTCCGCAGGAGCTCCTGAGCTGGAGTGCATATGAAAAAGAGTGAGTACCCAGGCACAAACCTCAAGCCAGTCTCCTGAAGTCCACGGGCTCTGGGTATTTATGGAATCAGGAATGAAGAGACCCAGCATTCTCAGGGTGCGCAGCAGGGAGGCGTGGGCGGCGTGGGGAAAGGTGATGGGGAACAGGTGCCGGGGAATCACTGTTCTGCACAGGCATAACTTGGCTACAGGCCTCCGGACCTTCACAAAGTTAGGAGCAGACATGCACAGGTCCAGTTGAGGGGTTGGTGGTCCTATCCCATTTCATAGGCTCATCCTAAAATAGACACATCTGACTTAAGTTCTTGGAGAACAACTCCAGCAAACATCTCAATGCTTAGGCTTGCTACAACTTGAAGGAAGCCTAAGTCTTAAAATCACCATGAGCAGTAACAGCAGGTGAAATAGATGTGACTCGTTACCCATGGGTTCAATTTTAGAATCAAATCTGAAACGTGGCTGTGATCCTTGACTTATGAGGCCAGGGGGCATTTGATTCCTCATGACCTTTTTTTATTAAAACTATTTTTTTATTGAAGTATAATTGATTTATAATGTTTTAGTTCCAGCTATACAGGAAACTTATTCTGATATGTGTGTGTGTAGAGGAAAGGAAAGATATACCCATCTGAATGCAAAGTTCCAAAGAATAGCAAGGAGAGATTAAAAAAAGCCTCCCTAAGTGATCAATGCAAAAAAAAAAAAAAAAAAGAGGAAAACAATAGAATGAGAAAGACTAGAGATCTCTTCAAGAAAATTAGAGACACCAAGGAAATATTTCATGCAAAAATGGTCTCAATAAAGGACAGAAATGATATGGACCTAATGGGAAGCAGAAGATATTAGAAAGGGGTGGCAAAAATACACAGAAGAACTATACAAAAAAATCTTAATGACCTGGATAACCACAATGGTGATAACCACCTAGAGCCAGACATCCTAGAATGAGAAGTCAAGTGGACCTTAGGAAGCATCACTACCAACAAAGGTGGGGAGGGAATGGAATCCCAGCTGACCTATTTCAAATCCTAAAGATGATACTGCTGAAGTGTTGCACTCAATATGCCAGTATGTGAACCAAGAACTTCAAGATATTCAAGCTGGATTTCGAAAAGGTGGAGGAACCAGAGATCAAATTGCCAATATCCCTTGGATCATAGAAAAAGCAAAAGAGTTTCAGAAAAAATCTACTTCTGCTTCATTGACTACGCTAAAGCCTTTGACAGTGTGAGTGAAGTGAGAGTCGCTCAGTCGTGTATGACTCTTTGCAAACCCATGGACTATACAGTCCATGGAATTCTCCAGGCCAGAATACTGGAGTGGGTAGCTTGTCCCTTCTCCAGGGAATCATCCCAACCCAGGGACCAAACCCAGGTCTCCCACATTACAGATGGGTTCTTTACCAGCTGAACCACAACTGTATGGATCACAGCAAACTGTGGAAAATTCTTAAAGAGATGGCAATACCAGACCATCTGACCTGCCTCATGAGAAATCTGTGTGCAGGTCAAGAAGCAATAGTTAGAACTGTACATGGAACAATGGTCTGGTTCCAAATTGGAAAAGGAGTACATCAAGGCCGTATATTGTCTCTGAGCTTATTTAACTTATATGCAGAGTATATCATGTGACATGCTGGGCTGGATGAATCACAAGCTGGAATAAAGATTGCCAGGAGAAATATCAATAACCTCATATATGCAGATGATACCACTTTAATGGCAGAAAGTGAAGAAGAACTAAAGAGTCTCTTATTAAAGGTGAAAGAGGAGAGTGAAAAAGCTGGCTTAAAACTCAACATTCAAAAAACCAAGATCATGGCATCGGGTCCCATCATTTCATGGCAAATAGATGGATAAACAATGGAAACAGTGACAGACTAGTTTTGGGGGCTCCAAAATCACTGCACATGGTGACTGAAGCCATGAAATTACAAGATGCTTGCTTCTTGGAAGAAAAGCTATAACCAACCTAGACAGTATATTAAAAATCAGAGACATCACTTTGCCAACAAATATCTGTATTGTCAAAGCTATGATTTTTCCAGTAGTCATGTACAGCTATGAGAGTTGGACCGTAAAGAAGGCTGAGTGCCAAAGAATTGATGCTTTTGAACTGTGGTATTGGAGAAGACACTTCAGAGACCCTTGGACATCAAGGAGATCAAACCAGTCAGTCCTAAAGGAAATAAGTCCTGAATATTCATTGGAAGGCTGATGCTAAAGCTGAAGCTCCAGTACTTTGGCCACCTGATGTGAAAAGTTGACTCTTTGTAAAAGACCCTGATGCTGGGAAAGATTGAAGGCAGGAGGAGAAGGGGACAACAGAGGACAAGATGGCTGGATGGCATTACCAACTCAATGGACATGAGTTTGAGCAAGCTCTGAAAGATAGTGAAGGACAGGGAAGCCTGGTGTGCTACAGTCCATGGGGTTGAAAAGAGTCAGACACCACTAAGAGACTGAACAATAACAAATATACCATATCCTCTGGTGAGCAGAGCTGTGTCAAGGGGAGTGTCTAGAGCTGGTTGTATCCTCAGGAAGACTTTAGGCAGCCTGTCTGCTAATGGGTGGGACTGTGGTCCCACCTTGTTGATTGTTTGGCCCTAGGTATCCCAGCATGAGAACTTACTGGCTATTGAGTAGCTTTTGGGTGAGGCCAAGTCTTGGTAATGATTACCCAAGCAATATGTCTGCCTCCAGCAAGAGTTCAAGTAGATGAACACTCCCTGATCTTTCTTCCACAAACTTTTATGACCCCAGAGAGACCCACAGCCATTCCATGTGTCCCCAGGACACCCTCCAAGACCAGCAGGTAGGTCTGCCCCAGGTTCCTATGGAGTCACTGCTTTGTTTCTGGGTCCTAGTGTGCATGAGACCTTGTGTCACCCTCTGAGACTGAAGTCTCTGTTTCCCCTAGTCCTGCGGAGCCCCTCTAGTCAGGCACTTCTGGCCTTCAGAGCCAAATGCTCTGGGAGTTCCTCCTCCTGAGGCCAGACCACGAGACTGGGAAGCCTGACATGGTGATGAGAACTCTCACTCCCACAGATGAAGCAGTTATTTATATAATATAATAAATATAACATATATAATATAATATATAATTATAATTATATCTGTGATATAATTATTCTCCAGTTTTGGGGTCATTCTTTTGGGGGGTGGTGGTGTGGGATTTGATTCTATCATGAGTGCATCCCTCCTACTGTCTCATTTGGTTTCATCTTTATGTTTTTGGATTTCCCAGTGGCTCAGAGGGTATAGCATCTGCCTACAATGCAGGAGACCCGGGTTTGATCCCTGAGTTGAGAAGATTCCCTGGAGAAGGAAATTGCAACCCACTCCAGTACTCTTGCCTGGAGAATCCCATGGATGGAGGAGCCTGATGGGCTACAGTACATGGGGTCACAAAGAGTTGGACACGACTGAGCGACTTCACTTTCTTTTTTTATGTTTTCAGATATAGAATATATTTTTGTAGATTCCATTCTTTTTTATTGACAGTGGTCCAGTAGTTAATTGTAATTTTGTGGTTCTTGTGAGAGAAGCTGAGCTCAAGGTCCTTCTACTCCACCATCTTGTCTATGCCCATACTGATATCTTCATGTTCTTTCTGTGAGCAAGTTGTCATAGGTGCAAGTTGAGACATCCTCAGTTCAGTTCAGCTGCTCAGTCGTGTCCAACTTTTTGCAACCCCAGGGACTGCACCATGCCAGGCTTCCCTGTCCATTAGCAACTCCCGGAGCCTGCTCAAAGTCATGCCTCTTATTTATCTTGATATTTCTATTGGCCTTTATTATTTTCTAGCATTGCTTACTCTACTGAATTCCTAAGTTCTTCCATTTCTCTGAGATAATATCAATCTCTTAAATACCTACTTGGAGTTTTTTGTTTTCTTACTTTACTTGGACTTTTATAAGTTTACTGCATGATTCAGTCAGTTCAGTTCAGTTGCTTAGTCAAGTCCGACTCTCTGTGACCCCATGAATTGCAGTACACCAGGTCTCCCTGTCCGTCACCAACTCCTGGAACTTGCTCACACACATGTCCATTGAGTTGGTGATGCTGTCCAACAATCTCATCCTCTGTTGTCCCCTTCTCCTCCTGCCTTCAATCTTACCAGTGTTAGGGTCTTTTCCAAAGAGTCAGTTCTTCGCATAGGTGGCCAAAGTATTGGAGCTCCAGATACTAATGTTGAAACATGGGCTGAACTTTGTGGCCAGTGGGAAGCTGTTTGTGATCAAAGATACTTAGGCAAGGCTATGGCAAATGTTGTGAGCTTCCTTGCCTCTCTGATCTGCCAACCATTCACCAACCTGAAAGCTCTGTCAATCATTGCTATACAACCATCTCTCTTTTTCGTGGTGAGCTATCACGCTGTCACTGAACCAGGCTTATCTTGCCCCAACACACAGTAAACTAAAATGCCCAGCTGATCTGTCAGGGCTACACATATTCAGATGTCATAATGACTCTCCCATGGATGACTTCAGCCCTGACCATATTGCCAGAGTTCCAGCATCAAAGGTTATTGTCCAATTTGCTGCCAAATACTTCCAGGCTCTTCTCCAGGGGGAAGGCTTGTGAAGTGACTCATTGGTCGTAAGTCATTGGTCTATGTTTCTCTAATGAGTGAATCTGATCTATTAAATGGCTTAAGAATGGAAGGCTTAGTCTCTTTCTCCTCTCCACCTGGACTGGAGGGAGACAATGACCTATGTCTCCCCAAAATTCAACTTTTCTTCAGGTGGGCAAGTTCAGGAATGCAGGGTAGGTCTCAGCAAACTAACTTCAGTTCAAACTAAGACAAATCCTCCAACCTAACCACTGCTGAAAATCAGAAAATAGCTGGGTTTCCATTCTCTTGACTCCTTTGTCTTATCTCCTATTGAGTGAGAAATTAGTCCAGGAAATAACATGCTATTTTGTAATCTATTGCTGTATAACAAATCATCTAGAATTTGATGGCTTAAAATAAAAACAATCATATTTTTGGCTCGTAAATTTACAATTTGGGCAGAGTTTGGCAGAATAGGCTCATCACGATCCTGTGAAGCCTCAGCAGCCCAACTGGTCTGGAGGATATGATTCCAGCATGGCTATCAAATTGCTGGGGGTGTCAGCTGGGAGTTCATCTGGGGCTGTTGGCCAGGGGCCACTCCCTGGGGCTTGTTGGGCTTCCTCACAGCGTGATCAGTTTCAAAAGCAAGTATTCAAAGAGACCCAGATGGAAGCTGCATGAATTCTTATCAACCAGCCTGAGAAGGCTCAGGATTTTCCTCTACAGCATTTTATAATCAACCAAATCTCTAAGGCAAGCCCAGATTCAAGAGGAGAAATGCCATCTTTCAATAGAAGGCAAAGTAAAATAATGTGCACCCATTGTTAATCTATCACAGATGCTATTGATTGAACTTCCTCTAGAAGTCTGATGCCCTGATAGGTAAAACCATACCAAAAGAAACATAAGAAAACAGAAATCATAGTCCAGCTTACTACTTTTTCTGAAAAGTTTAAGAAGAGACAAAAGAATATTAAAAGTCTATTTCTAAATCCCAATAGTCTTCAGCTTTATGGATACTGACTAATTCATGAACAAATTCAGGAACCAAGGAGAATTAAACGTTCCAGGGTCTCATCAGACATCAATATAAAACTGATTTCTGCCATTAAATTCTTTATCACCTGATTTCCCACATCTAAATTGTTCTTAAGCAGAACTGTAAGCAGAATGATTTAAAAGTTGTGTCTCAAGTGCTCAGTATTTTTTCATTCACTTACTGTCCTTTCCAAAATCCATTAGGGGAAAGAAAAAATGACACCCTAAACTTGAAGATGCCAGTTCAATTACCTAAATTGAAGAGGTTGAACCAGGTGATCAAAAGATTCTCTGAACTCCTACTTTCTTATAACTTCAGCTAACTCCAACATTATTATAAAAAAAAAATTTTCACCAGACATTAAACAGAGTTAGAAAGCGTAGGTCATTCCCTCCCAATGTGGAATAGATGGATGCTCTGAGTTACAACTACTACTGTTTGTCTGTTTTGTTACTAAAAACATTCACTACCATTGGCCATAAGATTAGAGATGCATGTGTGTGGTTTATAAAGGTTATAAGTAGTTGAAGATCCACTGGGTCTTCTTTTAATAGATTTGTGAGATTCAAGGTGAGTCATTATCTCAAAGATATCTTTTGTTGTGGGAAAGAGAAAAGATGTGCATGCTTATTCTTTAAGTTCATTAAGTGCAGGAATACAAAACTTGGCCATGTGAAGTCTATATAGTCACTAGAGGAAGATTCTGTTCAATGTCAGCTTTTTAACTGTAGAAAGAAATATTTTTCCAAGGGGAAATCACAAGATCTGTTTGGGAGCTCTAAAGCTATCTGGGAGACATTGCAGAAGTTCTTCACTACCTAAAAATGTTAGGATTCAAAGGTCTCAGTCTTTTTCCCACTTTTATTAGGGATGTACTTTTTACATAAAAGAACTTTAATATCCATCAACTGCCAACTATACCAACTAAGAACCAAGAAAAATAAAAATGTTGTGACACTTCACTATTTATTTCATTTAAAAGCAGAATTAGCAATATATAGAATAATGAAGGGACTTCCCTGGTGGCTCAGACAATAAAGAATCTGCCTGCAATGCAGGAGATATGGGTTCAATCCCTGCATCAGGAAGATCACCTGGAGAAGGGAATGGTTACCCTCTTTAGTATTTTTGCCTGGAAAAGCCCATGAGCAGAGGAGCCTGGCGGTCTACAGTCCGGAGGGTAGCAAAGAGTCAAACAGGACTGAGCAACTAGGCACACACACAATATAGCTGTAAATAAGAAAAAAAAAATTTTTACTTGGTCACAGTTTTATCCTATATTCGGGAAATACAGAGAACAGAGTAACATGAATGTGCGACAGGAGGATGGATTAGCAAAATCTTGACTGTGATAAATGAGTCTTGTTCTAAAACATACTGCTGCTGCTGCTGCTAAGCTACTGCAATTGTCTCCGACTCTGTGTGACCCCATAGACGGCAGCCCACCAGGCTCCCCAGTCGCTGGGATTCTCCAGGCAAGAACACTGGAATGGGTTGCCATGTCCTTCTCCACTGCATGAAAGTGAAAGTGAAGTCGCTTAGTCGTGTCTGACTCTTAGCGACCCCATGGACTGTAGCCCACCAGGCTCCTCTGTCCATGGGATTTTCCAGGCAGGAGCACTGGAGTGGGGTGCCATTGCCTTCTCTGCCAAAACAGATAAAATGGGAGGAAAAGAAAAGGAAGAAGAGGAAGATTTACATTAAAAGAATTAAAGTGTATATTAAATAAAAATAATGGGGAAGATTAGGGCATAGAAATGAAATTTTGATTGGTTAAATGAAAGGAAATAGCTACTTTAAGTTTTAGGATAATGAATTCTTAGAATATTTTGGAAGGACAAAAGGTTTATGATTAGGACAGAACACATGAAGTGACTTCTGGGGTGACTGACAAGGTACCCTGAATTAAACTGGACTGTGATTTCAAGTGTGTTTGCCTTATAGTACTGGATTAAGCTAGATATATGTTTGTGTAATCTTTTGAATTTTTATCTCCTTTAACCGGAAAAAAAAAAAACCTAAAACAACAAAAAAAGAATAGTTGAAGAATTATATACTTGTATTTTTTTAAAATTACACCTACAAGTAGCTCATAGATTTTTCAAAAATTAGTAAGGAAACAATACATAGAACTGAATGATAACAAAAATACCTTTTAAATTTTAAGAAGCAAATAATGTGGCAAGTTTAAAGGGAAATGCATATCTTTGGACAATCATTCTAGAAAAGAGGAAAAGCAAACCATTCATAAGTTAAACCATCATATCAAAAGGAAAAACCTGGAGAATGCAGAAAGAGTAATAAAATGAGAAATTTAAAAAGAAAACTATACAGTGTAGAAGAAAGTGAACTGGTAAGGCAATCCAGATTAAAAAAGAATATAAAACTAAGCAATCATGCAGATTAACAGAAGCCCTAATTACACACTTATTAAGAGATGATAAAATAATATTATAAACATCTTTATGTAAAAACCTTGAAAGCATATACAAAATGACAAATTCCTAGAAAACAATAATGTACTAAAATTGAGTCAAGAAGAAATAAAATATTTGAATAGTCCTACACAGTTGAAAAAAAACATAGTTAATAACTTTTAAAAAATTCTTTCCACCGAGGTAACACCAGAGCTAGAGATCTTTATAAGGGAATTCTACAAAATATTCAAAGAGTTTTACATGACTTCCAGAAAGAAAAAGAATAACAATGCTTGAATTATTCCATAAAGTATATATGATCTTACATTAAAGTCAATAATACATTAGGAGAAATTTAAAATTTAGGTCAATCTCACTCATAAATGTGGATGTGAAAACCTTAAAATATTAGCAAGCTAAACATATTGATGTAAGAAAGACATAAAACATTATGACAACATGATTTTTCCCAAAAATGTAAGGTTCATACCATACTGGGAATACTTTCGGGTGCTTTACCACAGTAAACAATTGATGGGGAAACTCGTGTAACCTGCTAAATACACTTATTGAAGAATTACTAAATAAAAATTAGAAATCTATTCATTCTTAAAGAAAAAAATTTCTTTATATATCTTTAAATCAATATACATAGTGGTAAAATGTAATAAAGCATTCTCTATTATTGTAAGACAAGGATATCCAGTATTACATCTTCTATTAATAGGTACTCTTGTAATAAAGATATTAGCCAGTGCAATTAGAAAAAATAGAGAAATACAAGATGCAAAGATCAGAAAGAAACAAATCTGCATTATCTTCAGATGAAATGTGTACATAAACACATAGATATAGAACCTCCCTTCATCAGGAAACACCAAAAGGAGAGTGAAAAGACAAGTCACATTCTAAAATATTTGCCACATATATAAAAATTGCCATGTATATTTTAAAGATTAGTATCATGAATATCTAAAAGACTCCATGAAGTCAAGAAAAAAATTTTAATGAGAAAACAGGCAAAAGATATAAACAATTATTTTCTAGATGAGAAAATAAGCATGGCCAATAAATAGGATGAAACATGTAAGTTCATTAGCAACTGGGAAAATATAAATTAAAACCACAATAAAATGCAATTTTATACACTCTAGATGGGCAGAAACTAAGCAGTCTAACAATATCAATGCTGTGAAAAATGTGGGGCCAGTTGGGGTGTTCTCACATACCTGGTGGGACTACAAATTGATACAACCATCATGAAAATCACTTGTCAATATCTAATATACTTAAATATGCTAATTTTTTACTACATGCTTATTTTTTCTAATCTGCAAAATGGGTTTAATAACATCTACCTTATAAGATGATTTTAAAGATTTAAATGAGATAATGTAAATTGCAACAACTCTAACACATACAAGCGCTCTACAAGTGTTAACTGAAGGTGCTGTTGTTAACATGACTGAATTGACATTGATCTGTTTAGTTGGTGTAGTATAATCCAGATATCATGAGTGCTAGAGTAAAATACACACCTTTTTGAAACATACAGTTATACCTGGAAAAAGGGAGAAAAATCACTGTATTGGAGTGTAGATAAGTAGACACTACTCCAAAGCCTTTGTGCAGATCACAACAAATTGTGGAAAATTCTTAAAGAGACGGGAATACCAGACCACCTGACTGAGAAATCTGTACGCAGGTCAAGAAACAACAGTTAGACCTGGACATGGAACAACAGACTGGTTCCAAATCGGGAAAGGAGTACATCAAGGCTGTATATTGTTGTCCTGCTTATTTAAATTATATGCAGAGTACATCATGAGAAATACTGGGCTGGAGGAAGCACAAGCTGGAATCAAGATTGCTAGGAGAAATATCAATAACCTCAGATATGCAGATGACATCACCCTTATGGCGGAAAGTGAAGAAGAACCAAAGAGCCTCTTGGTGAAAGTGAAAGAGGAGAGTGAAACAGTTGGCTTAAAACTCAACATCCAGAAAACTAAGATCATGGATTCCAGTCCCATCACTTCATGGCAAATAGATGGGAAACAATGGAAACAGTGACAGACTACTTTTGGGGGCTGCAAAATCACTGCAGATGGTGACTACAGCCATGAAATTAAAAGATGCTTGTTCCTTGGAAGAAAAGTTATGACCAACCTAGGCAGCATATTAATAAGCAGAGACATTACTTTGCCAATGAAGGTCCATCTAGTCAAAGCTATGGTTTTTCCAGTGGTCATGTATGGATGTGAGTGTTGGACTATAAAGAAAACTGAGCACCGAAGAATCGATGCTTCTGAACTGTGGTGCTGGAGAAGACTCTTGAGAGTCCCTTGGACTGCAAGGAGATCCAACCAGTCTGTCCTAAAGGAAATCAGTAATGAACATTCATTGGAAAGACTGATGCTGAAGCTGAAACTCCAATACTTTGGCCACCTGATTTGAAGAGCTAACTCATTTGAAAAGACCCTGATGCTGGGAAAGATTGAAGGCAGGAGGAGAAGGGAATGGCAGAGGGTGAGATGGTTGGATGGCATCACCAACTTGATGGACATGAGTTTGAGTAAGCTCTTGGAGTTGGTGATGGACAGGGAAGCCTGGTGTGCTGTGGTCCATGGGGTCGCAAAGAGTCGGACAGGACTGGGTGACTGAACTGAACTGAAGCAGACCTTGCTCATGGGGAGATAGTGAAGCAGGAAGATGAGATAAAAGTTTGTAGAATGGAAGAGAATCCAGTTAATGAAAAGTGAGTACAGTCAGGGAAGAGATATGTGTAATCAGGTGGGAGGAGTTCAATTTTTGAAAACTTCCTCTGAAAGGATTATATAAAATACAAGTAGCAAAGTAAGGCAACTTAATGAATTTGGTCTCAAGCAAAGAGGAAAAGAAAATAAGCAATGGAGAAGAAGGAAGGAAGGAAGAGGCAAGGAAGAAGGGAAAGAGGGGAGGGAAAGACAAAGGAGGGGAAGGGAGGAAAGAAGGAAGCAAAACACATTAGGGACGAAATTCAGTGAAAGCTGTGGCAAATTCAGTTCAGTTCAGTTGCTCAATCATGTCCAGCTCTGTAACCTCTGGACTATAGCCCTCCAGGCTCCTCTGTCCATGGAGACTCTCCAGGCAAGAATACTGGAGTAGGTTGTCATGCCCTCCTCCAGGGGATCTTCCTGACCCAGGGACTGAATCCACAACTCTTACGTCTCCTGCATTAGCAGGCAGCATCTTTACCATTAGCACTACCTGGGAAGCCCTGGACTGCAGGACTATGCTTTGAAAGATCTGGCAGCCTCCCCCGTTTCCTTCTGAGGCACCATGAAGGAAGTCCAGGCTAGTCTTCTGGAGACACAGGTGTTGTCGAGGGGCCCTGAGGAGCCTGAGATGTGAGTGAAGAAGCTATCTTGGTTGTCCAGCCCTATCAGTCTGCACTTGATTCTTGCCCTAGCTGTCCTCTGACCGTGATCGCATGAGAGGTGATGAGCAAGAACTGTCCAACTTAGTCTACTCAACCCACAGAACCATGAGAGATAACGTTACTGTCAAAACTACTAAATTTTAGGGTAGTTTGGTACACATCAGTAGATAAACAGAACAAGACAGCTTGTGGGGAGAGAAAGGACATGGTATCGAGAGAGAATAAAGACTGAAGATGCAGGCTAGCCTTGCCAAAATGCAGCATCAGGGTCATCTGGAACTCTTAACTCTTGGATCTTCCTTCTATCCTTTTCAGGATTCTAGTCTGAGATGCTTTGCGTAGACCTTCTTTAATCACGGGATGCAGAGAGAGGACCCAACCTCCAACCAACTGTCCATAAGAGACTGCAACTATCAGTAGTGAATCATGTTTCCCTGGTCTCATCTGGAGGTGTTTCCCCCCGCTCTTATATTTCCCTGTAAAAGTCTAGTGTGTTCCTGCAAATATACTCATTAAAGTCTCAGGATTCAATTTACATAATTGAGGCAGTCCAGCTAATTTTAGGAAAATTACAACTTTGCGAAAAATAACTGTTATACAGTAATTATGGCAAAGATGTTCAGTTTGTGTCAGACACAATGAAAGTAGGTTTAAAAATTAAGAACAAGGGCCTCTAAGCTCTCAATGTCATTTTAAAAGTGAGAGAGAGCTGTTAAGAAACAGCCTTGCATGTTAATCACAGCGCTCAGGAACAGTCTGTGTTAAGATATATGATTTTTCAACCTTGTTAAAAGAAATATTGAAAGAGGGAAATTGATTTTTTTTCCCCACAAAATTTGCCTGCCACACTCCCAGATAAGTTACTGTTATATGTGTCCATTAAATAAGTTTATTATATGAAAAGTCACACTCTAGGAGAAAAAAGTTCAGTCAGCATTGACTTCAGCTAGGATTTATACAATCTCTTAATTCAAGGATTCAAGGTGAACAGAGTTGATTCTCATTAATGTGCAGTTGAACCAGTTATGGAATGGAGAGCATGTGGAATAGTAACAAGCTATAACTACATTTGGGGAATTGGGCTGGTTGCCTCAGAGAGGGATTCTTGGAAATACTATATTCACTGAGAGAGTAAATAAATGTACTGCTACTATATGTGCTGAATGGTGAATTAACACACAATGTTTGGCAGAAGAAATCAGGGAGACAACAATGTAATTTTTAAAAGCAAAAGAAAACATTTGTCCTAAAGGTTTTCAAACTTTTCCCAAGAAGCCCTGGGTTCTGCTAAGATATTCAGGACTAGAGGAAGAGGGAAAGGAAGTCTGAGTGGACGCGGCTAAGCAACTCCACATCTATCCATCTACGGAAACACAGCTCCGCCTCGATGTGTTTCCTGTACTGAGGTGATTATAAAATTGCGTTTGAGAAACTAGATTGGAGCCTCAATAGGGTTCTAGATTACTTCCCTCAGAAGATGACCCATAAGTGATTCCTAAAAAGCACCAGTAAAGCAGTGGCAAAGTAGAAGGATGGAGGTGAAAAC
The DNA here is from genome assembly GCF_910594005.1 of Cervus elaphus. NCBI lineage: Eukaryota > Metazoa > Chordata > Mammalia > Artiodactyla > Cervidae > Cervus > Cervus elaphus. The sequence goes on along the minus strand of NC_057815.1, from coordinate 80,602,258 downwards.
TGCTATCTCAGGAAGGTGCATTTGCAAGAATTCAGCCTGATCTGATAAGCTTCCAAATGTAATATCCTAAGTAAAGACGAAATCCCTGATTCAAGTTTTCTGACCATTTTCTCCTTGAATATAACAAATATACTGATTTGGGGGGCAGGTAGGGTTGGCATTCCCATGAAGTTTCTGGGGTTTATTCAGGCATGCTAGACTCATACAGTATCTATTTGGTTAATTCACTCCAAGTTGAGTTTATTACTAGCTAAAACCAAACGTAATCTCAAATGACATATAATATCTTTTCACTTGACAACAACAAAATTTAGTTCAATGATGTGCTTCTTTAGAGCCATAATTAGTTACAGAAGCCAGACTGCAATAGAAACTCTTTGAAAAATAATCCATACGTGTCTAAATTCTTTGAGTCTCTATTCTCATCTTAAAAGAGTGACAATAGCACTTACAGAATACTTGCAAAGATGAGATAAGGTATGCAAAATGCTTAACACAATGCTTAAATATACATGTTCAGTGTGATAGCATTTATCATCATCGTTAGTAATAGCATTTATCATCATCATTAGTAATAATCACTATTATAACAACAGAACAGAGGAACTGGAGAAAATTGAGCACTAAATGATGGTATTATTTACCCATTTATAAGCATCTCTCTCTCGATGGTTAAAACTTAATACTATTCTTTATTAAAATTGTTTGTAAAATACTATCTTACAGAAATGTACACATTTTCAGTTCAGTTCAGTTCAGTTGGTCAGTCGTGTCCGACTCTGCAACCCCATGGATCGCAGCATGCCAGGCCTCCTTGTCCATCACCAACTCCCGAAGTTTACTCAAACCCATGTCCATCAAGTCGATGATGCCATCCAGGCATCTCATCCTCTGTCATCCCCTTCTCCTCCTGCCCCCAATCCCTCCCAGCATCAGGGTCTTTTTCAATGAGTCAACTCTTCGCATCAGGTGGCCCAAGTATTGGAGTTTCAGCTTCAGCATCAGTCCTTCCAATGAACACCCAGGACTGATCTCCTTTAGGATGGACTGGTTGGATCTCCTTGCAGTCCAAGGGACTCTCAAGAGTCTTCTCCAACACCACAGTTCAAAAGCATCAATTCTTTGGCCCTCAGCTTTCTTCACAGTCCAACACTCACATCCATACCTGACCACTGGAAAAACCATAGCCTTGACTAGGTGGACCTTTGTTGGCAAAGTAATGTCTCTGCTTTTTAATATGCTATTTAAGTTGGTCATAACTTTTCTTCCAATCAGCAAGCATCTTCTAATTTCATGGCTGCAATCGCCATCTGCAGTGACTTTGGAGCCCAAAAATTAGTCTGACACTGTTTCCACTGTTTCCCCATCTATTTCCCATGAAGTGATGGAACCAGATGCCATGATCCTAGTTTTCTGAATGTTAAGCTTTAAGCCAACTTTTTCACTCTCCATTTTAGTTTTTGTTTAATTATATTAGATTCATATTTTCCTTACTCTTTGACATTTTACTTAACCCATGACTGCCACCACCTCTCATTCCTAAGAGGGATACCTAAGAAAATGAAAAATCTAAATCAGCAGTCTCATCAAAAAATAATAGAAAGACTATCTAGTCTAGAGATGCCTGATCCAAATTTCAGAAAGTCCACAAGAATGTGAAATTATGGAAAACAGTTTGTGAGAAAGTTTATTTACCTGGGAAAAGTGCATCATTATTGGAGTATCTATGACTCAAACATGTGGAGAATCATGTATCCCATCCCACTGTGACTGTGCAGTTGAAGAATCAGGACAAAACAAGTGGAGTCGCTTCCTCAAGGACACACACATGATTGAATTGTGAGTAAAACTAAAGATGTTATTCCTGGTCCTTGATGACCTGGACAGAGATGCCGATTTTTTTTTTTTTCCTTCTTTTTGGCTACACCACATGGCTTGTGGGATCTTAGTTTCCCAACTGAGCCCTCAGTAGTGAGAGTGCAGAGTCCTAACCGCTGGACCACCAGGGGATTCCTGAGATTTTGATGTCACTATATGGAGGATGGTCAAGGAAAACATGGCAGATCCCATTAGAGATGGACCTTGTTGAAGTTGCAGGGCAACATACTGGCTCATTGCCCATGTACAGGAGTGGTCAATCCCAGACCAGATTTCAATCCCATCACTTTGTTGACTGAATTTGGGCATGTAATTTAATTTATATGAGCCTATATTTTCTCATGTATAATACAGCTATAAAAATCAGGGTTTGGTGAGGATTAAACGAAATAACGTGTAAAAAGCAACCAGAACAATGCTTGGGAAATAATAAATAAAAGTTATTATTATGGTTGTTTTACCTTGTCTTCCTTTTTATAAATTTTCCTTTGCCCCAGCCAACTCAGTTCCTCCACTCCAATTTTTTCTATTATTTTTTCCTGTGCCGTTCTGTGCTCTGCTTAGTCGTTCAGTTGTGTCCAACACTTTGCAGCTGTAGCCCGCCAGGCATCTTTGTCCATGGGGATTCTACAGGCAAGAATATTGGAGTGGGTTGCCATGCCTTCCTCCAGGGGATCTTCCCCACCCAGATATTGATCCCAAGTCTCCCGAATTACAGGCAGATTCTTTATTGTCTGAGACACCAGGGAAGCCCTTATTTCTTCCTACTAACATCTAATTTGGGGATATAATTCAATGAACACTGGCACAATGATGTTTAAAAGACCAATACCCTCTCTTGAATATTTCCTTTTAACTCATGATCAATGCCCCAAGCCAAGGCACAAAGTCAGAGATGAAACTGCAGTTTCCACAATCAGACAAATTTATTACTTTATTTTCCAATGGATGAGGGGAATTCCTCGGCTTCCCTCCCAGAAATCACACTTGTCAGTGGATACCTTCTCCCACTACTTGATATGACCAAGTGCCCAGTGACAAGTTAAAAAAAAAAAGTATCCCTGGCCAAATGCCTTTTTCTGAAATACTCTCAAAAAGCAGGAAGCCTCAGAGCCGGACTGAGGAAGTTCATGCCACAGCAGACGGGACTCACAAACCTGAGCCCTCTCCGCCTCAATAATTCATTACCGCCCTAAAACAGCGATTCCTCAGTCAGTGCCGACACCATAGCTATCTGCTCATTGCAAAACATCTTCACCACTTCAAAGAAACAGCAGGCAACTTGCTTGGTGGCTCCGTATGCTGGGTGGCTTTGCCTGTAAAGAATCTGCATGCAATGCAGGACACCCAGCTTTGATCCCTGGGTTGGGAAGATCCCCTGGAGAAGGGCATAGCTACCCACTCCAGTATTCTTTCCTGGACAAAAGGGCTTCCCCTGGTGACTCAGCAGTAAAGAATGCACCTGCCAATGCAAGAGACATGGGCTCAATTCCTGGGTCAGGAAAGTCTCCTGGAGAAGGAAATGGCAACCCACTCCAGTATTCCTGCCTGAGAAATCCCATGGACAGAGGAGCCTGGCGGGCTACAGTCCATGGGGTCACAGAGAGTCAGACACAACTTAGTGACTAAATAACAAATAGGGACAAAAACTGAAAGATTCCTTTTGTTCCCTCTCCCTGGTTTCAGTATGTAGCTGATGTACAGGTATTCTTTCCACTGTAATTCAATGAACACTATGCAAAAGCCACATGAATTATATGATGGTTCTGAAAAATAAGTTAGTAGCAGATTATCAGCTCCTTCTTTTCTTTTATTTATTTTTTTTAATTATTTATTAATTTTACTTTACAACATTGTATTGGTAAAAATTCTTATTATGCAGTATGTTCTTACTCACGAATCCGTCTCAATTCATGGGGCACAAGTTAGTACAACCTTGGAGCATAGGGTTTTAGGTCTTTATATATATCTCACCTCTTACTGATGCTTTTTTAATAGAACTCGAGCCAGGAGCTAAGGGGCAGAGAGAGAAGATAGGGGTTGCTAAGAACTCTTTCTGGATAAAGTATGAACAGAATAAAGTGGTGTAGTTGGATACAAATCCTCATGTTTACCCCTCAAGCATTGAATTGTTTGGTGCCCCATCTATCCAAGGTTGATTAGTGTTAGGAGACTTATTTGGAGATAATTCAAATGCCAGCTTCAAATGCCTGGGTTATCGAAACTAGTATTGTACTAGCCCCATTGCCCTTATTTTAAAAAATGAGCCTTCTCCTCCTCCTTAGGGTAGAAAAGTTCAATAAGTACTGGAAAGAAGAAGAAAGTAACAATGATGTTATTCACGATGTTTCCTACCTTTAAAACAGAGTTTGTGGGCTGCATTGCTTAACAGCCTCCAAGTGAATATTTGCTGCTGATCACTTTTTGTGTACCTGATGCACTGGGTACTTTAAATAACAGGCACATTCACATCACAATCCATCAGAAGCTAGTATATATGTGAACTAATTTTATTAAAGTATAATCATGAGAAAAGGAAAACATAGTCTACGGGGGCAAACACAAATGCTCTATTTTCTAGCAATCTCTTAACCAGACGTGGTAAGTGTTACTCATGGCCCACAACCCAGAATCACTACAAGATTTGACTACTTTTTAAAATTTAAAAGGTGCCCAGGACTTTATCAGGTTTAAAAAGAAAATAAAATCCTGATGGGCATTTCCTCAGCCTTCCTGTCATTGACCTCAACCTAGTGCATCTTTGGCAGCAAAAGAAGCATTCTTAATTCCCAGGATGCAAATGCATCCCAGATCTGCCCATGTGATCCCGGGTCCCCACTGTTGCATCATCAACAGCTTCTTCTCTGCCCGTTCCTACATCTCAGACTACATAAGGATGCATGTTTCCCATGTCGTGTAACGGAAACTCTTTACCCTTCTCCCTCCCATCTCTCTTCACTGCCACACATCAGTGACTTGTCTCCACATCCAAGTGTCTCTGCCATTTCATGCCTCAGTGGCCCTGCCCGTGTTTCCTGCATCTCTAATGTCTTTCCCAGCAATGTCCACACAGTTTCAAGCTTCAGCTGAAGCACCCCCTCACTTTTCTACCACACACTCACCCTCTGGCTTAGCAGACCCTGGCCCATCCCTCTTTTGTATCACCACTGTGCTTGGGTACTGTCCTCTTTTTGGTACCATATCAAAGGACTATGACAGAAACTTCTGCCTCCCAATATCCATTTCCCTCTCTTTTTCTCTCTCTCTTTTTTTTCCCCTGCACAAATATAACTTGTGGCACTCAGAAGAAGAGAAGGAAGTAATACGTCATGAAGTGAATAAGTAAAGAGAAATATTGGAGAATATACTTTAATAAATCAAAGGTTAAAAAGAACAAGTTCTGCATCTTTTTGGAACTAAAGAATGTAGATATTTCTAGAAGGCTAAGAGAATGAGAAGGGGGTGAAATGGGGAAATAGCTCAGAGATTAAGGAAATTTTTTTTCATACTTGCAATTAATTGTGTTAATAAATTCCATGATATCTAACCTTCCTAGTATGCCCAGATGTAACTTACTTCACTCTTGGGTACTCTTCTTTTAGTAAATATATTTCTTTAAAATATAAGTGGATGCAATCTGTGCTAAATCTTTTCTTTAGAATTTTTGTTGTAGCATTCGAAGTGAGATTACCCTTTGCTATTTTTGCTAGTTTCTAGTTTAAGTGTTGTTTCTTTCATAAAATACATTGTTTGAAGTCTTCCTCACTTTTCTGTGTCCTAGAATGGTTTAAATGTTTGTCTTCAATAACAATGAATTTGTCTATGCATTTGTGTGAGATTGTCATCTTTGAGGAGGCTTTTTTAAATCTCTTCTTTCTTTTAGGGTTATTGATCTATTCAGAGTTTTGACCCTTCCTTGAATCAAGTTTGAGAAATTTTATTACCCCAGAAATACATCAAATGTACAAAGACTTGCAAATTTATTAACATATAGTAAGTATGTGTATACATAAGATCAGTTGTAAAAAATTTTTATTTCCTGGCTATTTACATTTGTAGCCCATGATGAAGCTTAGAGGTGCTTTCTCATTATTCTATCTCCCTTCCATTCTGACCTCATGATCATCCTTCAGTCCAGGGCCTTTAGTTTTTTGTTTGTTTGTTTCAAGCCTTGTGGCTTGTGGAGTCTTAGTTTCTTAATTTCTTGACCAGGGATCGAACCAGTGCTCCCTGCAGTGGAAGCACAGAGTCCTAACTACCGGAATGCCAGGAAAGCCTCCCAGAGCTTTTGTACTTGCTATTTCAGCTTCCCCTTTACCTACAGAGTTCCTCCTTCATTTCCAAGTTCAGCTCAATAATCCCTTCTTCACATACATTTCATGAGCTCAATAATTAGTTAACTTCTTCCTGTTTGGCACATTAATATTACATATCAGTTAAAATATTATAATACTTTTAGTTGCAATTATTTGAGTTCTTATGTCTTCACTACAGAGTCTATATTGTATATTGTTCCTTTCCAGGTAACTTTTTTTATTCTGGTTGGCTGCTTACAGCAACAGTCTTTATCATTATAGATTTAAATTTTTAGCAACATGGATTTAAAGGTCAATTTCTTTTCACAATTTTGACTGAAAGATCGTGAGCATTTTATATCCACATGCACAGTTATATCTTCTTCAAACTAAAAAGATGTTGATTATTATATCATTAAGTATTTTTCTATTCATTTGTTCTTTCCTGTATATGTGGAACACCAATTAGCTATTAAAGCATTTTTATCTTCTATCTACCACAGCTCTTATATTGTCTTTCATTGATTTCCACATTGTAGGAGCACTTTTCAATTTTACCAGCTGAGTCAATAATCCAGTTTTCCACAGCATCACTTCTGCTGTTTGCTGCCTTGGGGTGAATTCTAACTCTGCCATTTTATTATTACTTATTTTTACAATCCTTACTTATAGAATATATCTCCTTTAATCAGCTCACATTATTACCATTTATCTTTTTATAGACTGTTCTCTTTTTCAAGATAACCATCTGTCTGAAGTTGCCAGGTTATAAAGATTTTTCTGGATGTTAGATAACATACAGAGGTATGAAGCTTCTGAAACATATACTTTTTCTTATTTCTCAATGGCTATGCAACAGACCTGTCTTTGCAATAGCCTCATAATATCCCATAGTATGGATGTGCCATATTGTAATCTCTCTTGTAAATTCTCTTACTAATACATTTCGAGTTATCTATAGGGCTAGTTTAGTGTTCATTTGGTTTGTCTTTCCTGCCCCTTCAAATAACACTGTAATAAAAATCCTTGTAGATTTATTCTTGTTGTTTTGTCACTAATCTGACTCCTTTGCAACCCCATGAACTGTATCCCACCAGGCTCCCCTGTCTGTAGGATTTCCCAGGTAGGAATACTGGAGTGGGTTGCCATTTCCTTCTCTAGGGAATTTTCCTAACCCAGGGGTTGAACCTACGTCTCCTCCATTGGCAGGAGAATTCTTGACTGCTGAGCCACCAGGGATTCTTAACCTCACTATTTTTCCTAGCAAAATGTCTCCCATAATGTGAAACACCACTAGCAATGTAAAATACTCGGTTGCCCTATTCCATTGCCAGTCCTCAGTCCTATATATCCTTTTCATTTTCTTATTTTGATCATTTAAAAGTGTGTGTGTGTGTGTGTTTAGTCACTAAGTTGTGTCTGACTCTTTGTAACACCATGGACCGCAGCATGCCAGGCTTCTCTGTCCTTCACGGTCTCCCGGGGTTTGCTCAAATTCAAGTCCATTGAGTCAGTGATGCTATCTAACCATCTCATCCTCTGCTGCCCTCTTCTCCTTTTGCTTTCAAGCTTTTCCAGCATCAGGGTCTCTTCCAGTGAGTCAACTCTTCTCTATCAGGTGGCCAAAGTGTTGGAGCTTCAACTTCAGCATCAGTCCTTCCAATGAATATTCAGTGTTGATTTCCTTTAAGATGGACTGCTTTGAAGTTCTTGCAGTCCAAGGGACTCTCAAGAGTCTTCTCCAGGGAGCAGTCTCTCAGCGCTATCTGAGGTGCTGCCTCCTAGATTGCAGTCCTCATTTTGCCCCAAATAAAACTTAACTCACCACTCTCAAGCTGTGCATCTTTTTTAGTCAACAGTTACCATGACCAATGAAGTGACCCAGAGTGGACTTCCTTCTTTTGCCTGAAATCCACAAGGAACCAGAGCTTTGGTATCATCAGAGGCCCCTTGTGCCCATCTGCCTCCTCAGGGAGGGCAGACAAATTTGGAATACTCTAAGTTTGTTTCTGAAGCTTATCTCAGTAATCTATCTTTGGATGAAGATCAGATGTCTCACAACCTGCAGCCAAGACTGGAGAAAGACATAACTTAAGGGACTGTCTCCAACCTGGATGGAAGGAACATTTTATCAGACTATGAAAATGATGTTAGACAAAAAGCAAATTTGAGCGATTTTCTTATTTGAGTTCAAAATGTAAAGCAGTGGAGAAAACTCATAATATTAACAATACATTTGGCCCAGGAACTGCTAACAACCTACAGTGCAGTGGTGGTTCAAGAAGTTTTGCAAAGGAGACTAGAGCCTTGAAGATGAGAAGCATAGTGGCTGGCCATCGGAAGGTGACAATGACAACTGAGAGTCATCATCAAAGCTGATCCTCTTCCAAATGCATGAGACGTTGCCAAAGAACTCAACATCAACCATCCTACGGTTGTTCGGCTCTTGAAGCTAATTGGAAGGTGGAAAAGTTCAATAAATGGGTGCCTCATGAGCTGACTGCAAATCAAAAAAAAAAAAATCATTTTGAAGTGTCTTCTCTTATTCTACACAACAACAAAGAACCATTTCTCAATCGGATTGTAACGCGTGATGAAAGTGGATTTTATATGACAACCAGCAATGGTCGTCAGCTTAGTGCTTGGGAAGTACTTTGAAGCTTCTTCTTTCTCCAAAGCCAAACTTGCACCACAGAAAAGGTCATGGTCACTGTTTGATCTGCTGCTGGTCTGATCCACTATAGCCTTCTGAATCTAGCAAAACCATTACATCTGAGAGGTATGCTCAGCAAATTGTTGAGATGCACCAAAAACTGCAAAGCTTGCAGCCAGCAGTGGTCAACAGAATGGGCTCAATTCTTCTCTATGACAATACCTGACCACATGTTATACAACCAATGCTTCAAAAGTTGAACAAATTGGGCTACAAAGTTTTGCCTCATCTGCTATATTCACTTGACCTCTAGACAACTGACTGCCACTTCTTCAGGCATCTTGACAACTTGCAAAATGCTTCTACAACCAGCAGGAATCAGAAACTGCTTTCCAAGAATTTGCCAAATCCCAAAGCATGGATTTTTATGCTACAGGAATAAACAAACATTTTTCGTTGGCAAAAATGCGTTGATTGTAATGGTTCCTATCTTGATTAATAAAGGTGTGTTTGAGCCTAGCTATAATTTAAAATTCATGGTCCAAAAACACAATTACTTTTGCACCAACCTGATATAAGGTTAGGTGACAGAGTTTCCTTGTTTCCTGAGGTAGGATTGTATTGCTATGACCTTCTCTCTTGGAACTGGCTCTACTGTATCTTGTAGGTTTTGGATTGTTGTGGTTTCATTTTCATTTGTCTCTAGTTTTTTCATTGTCTGTTTTTTCTTCTTTGATTTCTTCAGCAATCTAATGGTTGTTTAGTAGCATATTGTTTGTCTTCAATGTTTTTGTGTTTTTTATAGTTTTTTGTGGCTTATTCTAGCCTCATACTGTTGTAAACAGAAAGGATGCTTGATATTTCAGTTTTCAAGAATTTGCCAAGGCTTGCCTTGTGGACCAGCATGTCATCGATCCTGGAGAGCCTTTCATGTGCATTTGAAGGATGTGTAGTCTCCTGCTTTTGGATGTAATGCTCTATAAATATCAATGAAGTCAAAACAAAAAAAAAAAGTTTCTCCAGCACCACAGTTCAAAAGCATCAATTCTTCAGTGCACAGGATTCTTTATGGTCTAACTCTCACATCCACACATGACTACTGGAAAAACGATAGCTTTGACTATATGGACCTTTGTTGACAAAGTGATGTCTTTGCTTTTTTAATATGCTATCTAGGTTTTCCATAGTTTTCCTTCCAAGAAGCAAGTGTCTTTTAATTTCATCTTTCATCTTTTAATTTCTTTTCCATCTGATCCACCAAGGAAGCCCCAGTCTAAAAGTAGCTTCTCATTGTATGGTTCTGGTTTACAACCTATCTAATCATCTTTTCATATGTTCACTTACCAGTTTTCATTTTCTTTTCCATGAATTGTTTGTTCATATTATTTTCTTTACTTTTTTCCTTAGATATTTGTAGGAATTACCTGGACATTAGAAATATTAATTCCTTGTCTGTTACTAATATAAATATTGCAAATATTTTCTCCTGTATATAAATTGTCTCAATTCTTTACTATGTTATTTGCCAATATGAAAATTTTTTTATTAATAATATGTAGCCAAATCTGTCTGTCAATTCTTCTCTGCATAATTCTGAGTTTCCCAACTCATTCAGAATATCTTTTGGATCCTAAGTTATAAAAATATTTTCTTAAAGTGTTGTATGTTTTTATTGTTTTACTTTTTTACATTTGGTTCTTTAATCAACTTGGATTGTATTTAAAATATGCTATGAGGTAGAAATCCAAAATTGTTCTTCTAGATAAATAGCCAGTTACGCAAGTATCACTTATTACGTCAACTATCATTTTGTACTGATTTTAAAAGGCATTCTTGTTATATATTAAGGCCTCATCCTATTTAGAACTATTTCTAGATTTCCTTCTCTGTTCAAATGATCTATTCTTCTGTTCTTACCCAGACATTATACTATTTTTATTGTAGGAAATTATGCAAAAAATTAACATACATTTTTGCACATTTATTCTTCACATGAATTTTAAAATGATGCTTTCCAGTTTGAAAAAAAATCGGGATTCTGAATGAAATCACATCAACAATGTGTAATTTGACAATTATTTACAATTTTATGAAATTTTATTTTCTTATCTGGGAATGGCTCCCCAAAATTAATTTTTTATAGAGTCAAATATATTTTCTAAATGTTGATTACATCAAACATATCATTTTGTAACTTGCTTTTATTCATTAAATAACATATTATAAATACTTCTCATATCAGTGAATATTTTTAAACAATTACACAGGCTTCAAGATATTAAAATATCAGGATATATTCTCACTGATATAAAAGACTTTGTTGAATCTTTAGGCTTTTTTATTACAACTAATGTTTTGTTTTTTTTTTTTTAATGTTATTTTTTTATTATTATAAATAACATTGCACATTGAACTGCCCTGCAGATAAATTTCTGTTTACATCTATGATTTATTTTCATAACAAAAAGCAATTCTTGTTCAACATAGAAGCCATGAAAAGCACAGAAAATCCCCATGGAAGAAGAAAATCCCCAAAGTATAATTGTGACCCCATCTTCTAAAGATAATTGTATAATGAGGATTTGTTGTATATCTTTTTAGACTCCTTTTCTCTCCACACATGTGTGTGTAGAGTTATAGAAAGAGTATTGAATTGCATATACAATAGCTTCTTCTTTTAACCATTATATTTTGAATGTGCTCATCTGTTTTCCATTTGGTTTTTGTCTGTTTTAATGTTCATGTCTCACGTGCCCCCGAATTCTCTCAGCCCCAACTGTCCTCTGACACTTAATGCCCTGCTCAGCTTCAGCCGCTGCAGTGGTACATGACTATGGGGCCAAGCAGCCATGTGCCTGGAGTCTGGCTCCTCCCACCAGTGCCTAATTTGGATAAAGCAACCAACACGTGGAGTCTAGCTTCCCTACGGGCTGAAGAAAGAGCCAAGGACACACCCCTAAGTTTGGGAATGTTAACTCCCTGAGCAACGAACTTTGACCAGCAATAAAAGACAGACTGAGATCAAGAGAGAAATTCTTTCTCAAGTCTGAAGGCAAGCCACATGAAGTAATGTCACCTTGCATTTGTTCCTTTTTTTTTTAAGATTTTTTTAATGTAGATCATATTTATTTCTTTTATTAATTTTATTTTTAAATTGGAAAATAATTAGTTTACAATGTTGTGTTGGTTTCTTCATAAAACAACTCATATCAGTCATAATTATACATAAAACCCCTCCCTCTTGAGCCAACCATCTTTTAAGTCTTTACTGAATTTGTTACAATATTGCTTCTGTTTTTATGTTTTGGTTTTTTGGCTGCAAAGCATGTGGGATCTAGCTCCCCAAACAGGCATCAAACCCATACCTCCTGCATCAAAAGAGGAGGTCTTAACCACTAGACTGCCAGGGAAGTTCTTGCATTTGCTTTTTATCCTTTGCCTTGCTTCTTTTTGCCTCAGCCTTGCTGCCCTGGGGAGTACACCTAATTAGGATTAACACTTGAACCTGTTCTCATGATCTCTCTTCTATGGACCCCAGGCAAAGCACTGGGATAATATTGCATCATAAGGATATTATGACTTAGTAATTAATCTTCCATTGATAAGCATTCAGGTCTTTCCAAATATTGTATATTATAAATGATGCTATTTTCAAATACTTACGTAAGTATGTTTACACATAACTGATTATTTTCTAAGGATAAAGTTAAAAATGTAGGATTTTGGAAAGCTGTATAAGCATTTTTCAAGGTAAATAAACATGTAAATCCATGGCTGATTCATGTCAATGTATGACAAAACCCACTACAATATTGTAAAGTAATTAGCCTCCAAATAATAAAAATAAATGGGAAAAAAAAGTCATATTTAAGTTCATTAACTCTAGACTGTATGAGTCAGCAAAGAAATTAGCTGGGAATTGCTGAATACACAATTGAAATGGGAATCTTTTTCAGTTGAATATGTTAAAATTTAGAAACCATACGGCCAGTTCCAAGATCAGTCTGTAGTTCCTGCCTCATTTAAAAAAAAACAGGAAACAAGTTTTAATGTCTAAGAGTCTCCAGTATGTTTGGTGGGATTTCTTCATTTTCCAGATAGCTCATATCCTTTTTGTACAGGTATCTTCTTTCAGAAACTTTGCTTTCTTTAAGCATGTAGTTTTTGCTTATGTATTTGTTTCATTTACACTCCAGAAGCTTTTTGGAGTACATTCAGAAAGCAACAACAACAGCAAGTAGGTTTTGCTTCTTTCTCCTATACTCTGAAGAATCCTTGATGCCACCCTACCTAATTCAAGGGAATATCTCTGTGACATTGTAGCTCATTATTTCTCTGTAACTCCATTCTGAGAGTGCAGAGTGATTAAGGGTCCAAGAATTTACATGTGCTTCCTGCACTGCCGTGACAGGCTGAATCAATAATACACAGGTGCTATACTGAGACGTATTTGGTGCCATTCTGATACCTATCTTCTCAGAGCATCATTTACTAATAGCATCATTAAGCCAGGAAGCTATATGAAGTTTGAGAAGTTTAAGTGAATATCTTCATATTTGAAAACAAAAAACCGCTGTTCTAACTCAGCCCCGTGTTCTGTGCTTGCAAGATGTCACAACTCACCTGTCACCAGCATCTTGCAGGTTGTGGCAGTGGGGGAGAAATTTTTAAAACTTGTTTGATCTAAATGTTTTTCTCCTTGAATTAAAAACTAAAAAGCACATACCCCAAAATACTCTACTAGCACATGTCCACCCTATGTACCCCAAGCCCCATTTAGTGGTTATATGTTGAGCTCCAACGTCAAAAATCTTTGTGTTCAAATTCTGGTTCGATCACTATGTGGCTTTGGCAAATTGCCTGGCATTGCTATTTTTTCATCATTTCTTCCATAAAATTGGGATAATAGCCATATCTACTTCACTGAATTAGTATGAGAATTGAATGTGTTAATATATGTGACTCAGAAGAGCATTTGGCACACCGTATGCATAGAATAGAAACTACAGTAAAAACAAAAATAAATTATTATGTAATAACTTCATGTCCAATATCATATTGACTACCTGGATAATGCTTGACTTAAATTATGTAACTGTACACCTTCTCCCATATTTCAAAAGACTTCCAAGGAAAAATACAAGAGAGTAAAAACATTCATACTATTTCAATACCTAACATGTTCCAGGGCTTCCCTGGTGGCTCAGTGGTAAAGAATCTGCCTAACTGTGCAGGAAACCCAGGTTTGATCCCTGGGTCAAGAAGATCTTCCAGAGAAGGAAATGGCAACCCACTCCAGTAATCTTGCCTGGGAAATCCCATGGACAGAGGAGCCTGGCGGGTTACAGTCCATGGGGTCACAAGAGTCAGACAAGACTGAGCAACTAAACAACAACATGTTCCAAACACCCCGTTATTACACAGAGTGCTTCCTAAGTCTATTAATGTCAGATATGCCACATGGTATCACATTATTATATAGTTATAAAAATGCACCCATGTTCCATGTTATCTCATTTTGTGGCATTTAAAAGACTGACAGTTTTGTAACTGGGGCCTTAAAATCATTCTCAATTTCAATTAGCTTTTCAATGTGTAATTTAAAGGGAAAGAATATTTTATATCTCAATCATCTTATAGCTCCATCTTGGACAGAGGAGCCTGGTGGGCTACAGTCCATAGGGTCACAAGAGTTGGACAGAGCTGAGCAACTAAACCAACACAGTCATCTTAAAAGGCCCTTACAAATTGTGTAGGTTGTAGACTCTCTACCTGCAATATCTAATAGATACTTTGTCTGTCTTTTACATCTCTCATCTTTATTACCAGATTAACATGTGTATTCTGTTGATGAGGAAACTGAGGCTTACAGAGCTTAGGAATCTTTACCAATATCACTGTAAAAAGCATTAAACTCAGAGCTGGCCAAGATCAGAAGCACTTTCTCCATCTCATGTGGCCTTCAGCATTCCCGTCTTTCTCAGCTCTCTGTTTTCAACTAGAAGTAAACACAAAGGCCTCAGGGTTCCTCCTCCCCAGGAATGTGGCACTGAACAGAAAACTTCAGCTCTAAATCCCTTCAGCAGAAAGCCCAGATTTCTGGAGTTTCATTTATTCCCTTGTCAGGCTGCCCATCAAGGATTAAAACTCCATAACTTCATGTGTCTGAAGCCCAAAACTCTTAACATTTCATTCTATCTTTAGACACTCTTTTGTTTCTGTTCTTATCAGTCAGATGTGCGTCTTTCATCCTGTCTTTCAAGTTTTAAATCACTTTTCCTTCTTGATTTCTTTTCTAGCTGTTGGTCAGCCTGGCAATGAGACATAGCCACATCTCTGAGTTGTTTGAAACAAATTCTGAAATCTGAGTCTATGGACTGGAAATTGCACAGATAAAAGTCAGGTGTTATCAGTATCAAAATACATCCTGGTGAAATGTGTGACACCTACATTTTGGTTGTCTGGCAACTTTTTCTAATGTACTAAATCTATGTCTCTTAACCCTGTAAAATATTTAACCTGGGAAAAAATATTTATGCTATATGCACATAGAGGCTATGTTAATCCATAAATCCATAGATGCAACCTGATCTTAGTCATCAAAGATGCTGGATTGGTCTAGGTATATATAACAACTAATATTTATCAAGGACTTTACAATGCCAAGAGCTTCCCCGGGGGCTCAAATGGTAAAGAACCTGCCTGCAAGGCAGGAGACCCGGGTTCAACACCTGGGTTGGGAAGAGCACCTGGAGAAGGGAATGTCTACCCACTCCTATATTCTTGCCTGGAGAATCCCATGGACAGAGGAGCTGGTGGGCTATAGTCCATGGGGTTGCAAAGAGTCGGACACAAACTCAGTGACCAACACTTACAACGCTAAGCCTAATTCAAAATACTTTGAATGACTAATGCATTTGGTCCTCTCAACAAAACTAGGAAGTCTAATTTCTGTGTTAGAGGAGAAACTGAAGTATAGAGGGATCTAGGAAGTTGCCTAAAGTCAGAAAGCTAGTAGGTGATAAAGAAGAAATGTGAACCCAGAAAGTCCAGCAGCAACACTCACAGCCCTAACCACTAGGAATAGTACCTTCCCACCCAGAAGGGGATTTTAAGGGAAGAAAGACCCATGTGAAAGAGATGTTCATATAATGATCGAGGGGAAAACAGAGAAGAAAGCATTTCTTCTGCTGCCACTCAAGTCTCTAGACTCATTTCTAAGCCTACAGCAAAAAACTGTAGGCACATTCTCCTGAGGGATTCTGTGTGATTTCAGAGATAAATTATTCTTTTTGAAAGCAAAAGAAGAAATAGAAAAGAAGATATTTCTCCAGTTAGGGGCAAAAAATAAACAATGACATTTGATGGCATATGGAGCACCAGCACACAGAATCCTTTGGAGAGATATTGGTATTTTTGTAAATATACCATGTGCAAGGGCAGTCATGGTCATGATCAAGTGACTTCCAGAGAGAGTGTATCAAATTTAGGTATCAGAGCAAGAAAATAAGTAAGTATCTTATGTCACCTGGAGACTAGAGTTGCCAGACTGATGTGAGACCAGGTCAACCATGACTTGAGTAGGAAGTGCCCTGTGAGATGCTGTCGACTTGAGTCAATGAGTTTTAGACTATTATTCCTATGTAATCAATATATACACAAAGGCTTGGGAAAACTCAAAGTACTAATAAATAAATTTGCTTATATCACACAGGTAGGGATCATTTTATCAGGGCAAAAATTTAAATTTATAATTATGAGTATACTATATTAAAAAATAGCCCAAATCAAGATTTAGAAATAAGGATAATAGGTTGTTCTCATATGTTTCCATTTTTTTCATTGTTGCTTTGCCTCTTAAAAAGTGTTTTGTCATTGACTAGGGCTTCTTGGAAGATACCAAAGGCTTAAGAAAATTATGCGTATAAAAACACTGAAGGACAACGGATAGACCAATTCATAGAATGCCAGGATAACCCAGGATATCAACTGAGAACCACTACTCTGGAGCATCAAAACTTGGGGAGGGGAGAAACTTTTGTCAGTTTTCTTGTTCAGATCTTAGAATGATTTCTATACCAACTTCTCCAAATCGTACAAGTTATACATGAAAAGAAGAGTCAAGAAATGGTTGAAAAATTGTGACCCATGGTACAAATGCTAAACATTAAGTTATAGTATGACAGAAAAACCAGAAAGGAAAGAAAAAGAACATCCATGTATCCCATTAATTGAGTACATTTGAGAGGCATGGGTAGGAGAAACAAGGCCAGTAACTAGAGTTCAAATTTTCCTGACATATGACTTAATTGACTGGTTGTCTTATAGACAGACCCCAAAAGAAAAGGAATCTAAGTTAGTTTCACTATAAGACATCATAGTAGGCCCATCAATGAAATCAAAGGAAGATCAAAAGAAACAGTAACTATAACATCATAATTTATCCTTTGTTTTGTAAAATCCTTAGTAATGTAATCCTAGTGATTACTGTGTCTCAAGATATCTTCTGCATCTTGCAGGATATTTTATCTGGGAGCTCCAATGATGAAAGCAAACAGCTCTTCCCTCATCCCTCCCACAACCATAATCCAACAAGAGCAGTCCAATTTTGCCATATGGCGTATCAGATTTTCTAGGAAAGAACATTGATGGAAGAATTGGATATATTAGAGAGGACTTGAACAGATATTTCTCCAAGGAAGACATACAAATGGCCAATAAGATAGAAAAGATACTGAACATAACTTACCATATGGGAAGCACAAATCAAAATGACAAGATACCTGTTTACACTATACAGATGGCTGTTATTAAAAGAGAGAAAGAGAGATACTGGTGAAGATGTGACGAAATTGTGATCCTTGTACATAGTTGGTGAAAATGCAATATTGTGTAACTGGTATGGAAAACAGTATAAAGATTCCTCAAAATTTATAATAGAACTAACATATGATCCAGCAATGTGATGGGGAAGTACAAACTTTTGGGTTTAAGATTGGCTCAAGGATGTATTGTGTAACATAGGAAATATAGTCAGTATTTTGTTATAACTATAAATGTAGTGTAACTTTTAAAACTTATAAAAAATTTTAATAACCATTAAAAAAATTAAATGGGTATTTTAAAATGCTGTATCCCAATGGCTTTACAGGGCAATTCTATTATTCATAAAACATATAACACTGATTTTTTTTCTTTTATTTATTTAACATTTATTGCTCAGCAAGTTCAAGGTAGTCTTCTGAGTGTTTCTCATATCACATTTTCATATAGCCTTTATTAAATTTTCATAACAATCTTGTAAGGTAGATATTGTAATTATCCACAATTTATAGGTGAGAATATTTAGAGGCTGAGAAATTTAGGAATTTTCTAAAGGTCATACAGTTGTTAAGTGACATAGATGGACACAAAACCAGGTAATTTAGCTCTAAAGACTGAGCTCTTCACCACCACACCACTGTTTCCTTGCTAAGAAAATCATCAAATTGTATATAAAGACATACACCAAAAAGTTCAGTACAGAATTTTTATACTAGTAAAACATTGGATACAAGTTAAATTGGTGATCACAGGAGAACATTTAAAACAAATTATGAACCATATGATAAATTACTATTAAACTATTTTAAATCTGTTTTAAGAGTGCTCAAAAAAAAAAAAAAGCCCCACACATTATGTTAAGGAAAATAATCAAGATATAATTTTAAAATTTTTAGTTATATAAATATAAATTCATATATCCATGTATATAAATATTTCAAAATTAGGAAGGAACATTTGTCAAAATACTAAAAGAATTATCTTTGAATGGCAGAAATATGACTTTAAAAATTTTCTCACTTCTTGTTTGCTAAATTTTTCCATATATTACCTACACATTTTTAAATTAATAGTAGCTTATGGAGGAAATATTCTTAATGCTTTGTGTTAGATAAGAACTTCATATTCTTTTTACTAATTTAAAACCTCCAACTTAGTATTTATTCTACTGGAAATAAAAGGTTATTTTATTAACTATAGTCTAGAACTAAGACGTTATTTATTTTGTTCATTCTAGTTTTAAACAATAAATGGACTCAAGATAACGTAAAAATAAATTAACTGTATATTTTTAAAATTACATTCCCTCCTGAGCAACCCCAATTCCAAAGAATAGAAAAGTTGAATGCATGTAGTGTTAAGTTAGAAGACACTACTCTTCATTAAAGCATCTCCTAGTTTTGTCAATAAAATAAATTAAATACGTGAGACTAGCTGATTGAACCAATATGAATAGGTAACTTTTAAACAGTATCATTCTAAATGATAGATATAAATTAGAGACATAGACAATCACCATTAGAACACCACAATGATAACTGCTGCACACAAAATTTTTGAATGCATGAGAAACTTTAAAGATAAATAGGATATTTATGTGGCTTAAAAGTACCTCTCCCTAAATACTTATTTATTATCAGTGGTTTAACATATGTCCACAATTTTATAATCTTCCTTCCATAATGTAGAGCTTAATTTCCCATTCCTTGAGTGTGAAATTACCGTGCACTTAGTGATTCCTTGAAATGAGTGGAGTATGGGAAGGGAAAAAATGGTAACTTTAAAATAGTGGCATACACCACTTTAACCAAGTGACTTCATAAGCCATGTTGATATCGTGTATCCTCTGATGTCATGGGTTGAGAAGGGTACATGGTCTCTGTGATATTGTTGTAAAATTCCATAACCCCAGTCTAATCATGAAGAAAATATCAGACAAAATATCAGACAAAACCACATTGAGGGTGAGAGAGTCAATTCCTAGGCAGGTTGATAAGAAGTTCAGGGTTCCTAAGGAGGAGAGAGGGGTCTGCGGCTCTCAAGGAGGAGACAAAGACAATTGTCTTTCTTTTTTTTTTTTTTCTCTACATTCCTTACTCTAAATCACATAAGACATTTTTTTTTCTTTAAGCCCAGAACTGAGGATTACACAACAACTCAGTTTAAACTCTATACTAAGGATTATAATAACAACAGTGTATCCTGCTTGAGGACGTTTCTCCTTGAAAACTTTCTGACTAATCCTGTCATCTTAAAATGTACATTGTGGGAGTGGGTCTGGTAAGAGCTTTACAACTTTGAGACATTCTTTTGATTTATTGTAATAACCAATTTTTTAAAAATATATAATTCCCTTGCTGAGCCTAGTGAGGGGGGCACCCTCCATCCCCTCTTCTGATGTCAGTGTCAGAAGCTTCCTCTGTCTGTTTTCATACTTGGATAAAACACTGCTACACAAAAACTCTTGAGTGATCAAGCCTGGCTTCTTTTTCAGAGATCATGAATCTGACTCCATTCACTGTAAGCTGTCAAGGGTATGTTCTACAAAATACCTGACCAGTATTCTTCAATAGAGTCAAGCTCATGAAAAACAAGGAAGGACTGAAGAAATATCACAGACTGTAGGAAACCAAGGAGACAGAAGAACTAAACATCCTAGAAAGGATCTTGAATTAGAAGTAGCACGTGTGTAGGAAAACTGATGACATCAGAATAAAATCCGTAGCTTAGTTGGTGGATTATTCCAATGTTCATTTCTCAGTCTTGATCAATGTACCATGGTTATGTACATGTTTAACATCAGAGCTAGCTGGTAAAGGGTATATGACAACTACCTGTACTACCTCTGAAATTCAGAGCTAAACTGAGAGGCTCATAGAAATGGGGGCTAGATTGCCTTAAGAAACTGGGTATCACCTCATGTTCACTGTTTCATGCTGACCACAGTAAGCGGATCAGTGAGTGAATCATTCAACATTATTTTTAAGGAGTATTGTATCACACCTTGTCCCATCTGATTTTGTGGCCAGCTTGACTGATTGATGCCTTCTCCTGGGAAGTGGCAGACTGCTTCCTCTGTGGCTTCATCCTTTAAACGGTCAGAAGTTAGTGCCAAAAATCTGTCCTTTCTCTCAGCTCTGATCTAAGCATTTACCTAATCCTCCTTTAGAAGTCTTTTCCTTCCCCCTTTGTGTCCTCTATTTCTAAATAGACATTTGGAGTCCACCTCTTCATCCCCACTTTGACATTTTTTTGAAGATCTTCCTTGCATTATTCTGTCCCATCTGGTCTCCTCTCTCTGTTAATTTCTCTTGATAAAACTTGACATGGGACAGTCTGTGCTCAACAAAAATCTATTTGTTCCCCTACATTTACCAGCCTCCCTGACAGTTAGGCTGTGGCAATATGATTAGTTCTGGTCCATGAACTGTAAGGAGAAGGGACATGTGTTACTTCTGGGCTAGGCCAGTTAAGAGTCCACGTGTTTCTCTCACCCTCAGCTCTCTCTTCCCATCTTGTTCTCCTGATCCTGTTTTACCTCTAACTCCAGCTCCAGCCCCAGAAATCTTAGGGCCAAGTACTCCAGACTGCATACCTACAAGATGGATAAGGACCACAAAAACCATATACAACTTTGAGTGGAAAAAAAAGTCTACATTTTGTTAAATTGATGACATTTTTGTATCTTTCTGTTACATTAATTACACTGTCTAGAATAATCTTCTTCCCCCTCCCTACCCTCCTAGAATAACTGTGACAAGGTTTTGTTCTTGTAAATCTACCCTACCCCATTTTTCTCAAAAGGAACTACCTTCCCCCATTCACTTTTTGGTATCCCTCCTATTGACTCTAAACTACCCTCTTTAATTTCCTGTATCTTTAGTATCTACCACCATTATAATTGATAAGCTGAGAAGAGAGTCCCTCTTACCATCCTAATCTGGGCCAAGTTCTCTAGAAAATAAGAAAACAATAGACTAAAGCTACATGTGAATGCCTTACCAGGAGGATCTATCTAAGAGCAGCAAGTGTGAGAGAAATGGGAAGTGAGGCAGAAACAGGAAATCAATGACCAACGACGAGGAGGCACATGGCTAAGCTGGTTTCACCAGGAAACCCCAGCCAACTCCTCAGTCATGTCGGGCATCTCTGGGGAGTCTGGATGGAATCACTGTGCATGGACACCACCTGAAGGGGTGTGAAGGGCACAGAATCTGCCTGCCAGCTTGTTCCTGTCAAAGTTGGCCCCACATTTTCATGTTGCATAAACTGATGGGTCTAGGCCAGTTCTCATGCCCCAACATTTGGGGTTTTATCTGAGACCAGAAGTGGTGGAGGGCATGGTTATCTGCTGGGGCCCAGTCAATTTGTTCAAGGTGTCAAAGTTCACGTGAGCCCTGCCATGATAGAGATTATGCTGGGGTCTGGTTCTCACCTCTGAGTTATCAAGGGCTGCTAGAAGATGAGGAAACTACAGCAGTGATGGCCAGGGCCCTCTATTTGACAAGTAGCCAAGACCCAGGCAGGAGATGGGGAGCAAATATAGAGAGGAAAATTTGTATCTGAGCAAATACAGAGAGGAAAATAAGCTGGGACCAACCATAAATGCTTGCTCCCAAATGATGTGCCATCTACTTTCTCAACTGATTAGTCTCTACACCTGTGATCAGTTGTGTCAGACTCTGGAACCCCAGCCTTAGGCCACGCCTACACCTAAGGGTTACTAAATCCTCAGCTACAGAGGGCTTCACTATATATGAAAAGCCAAATGCCAAATGACAGGAAGGTCAAGTTGAAAAATTATAACTGACCAGTGCAAAAAAGTGTCACGATGCAACTAAAGTTCTTTAGTAAAACATATTGTATTCCAGATGTTCACTCATCCTCTCCTTGAAATTAAACACAAGAGCCACAAAGCCAGCTGGAATAGCTTTTTACAAAATATAGCTGTGCTTTCTCTGAGCCATTCCTTTTTAATATCTTCTTAGCTATTTTCCATATCCGAGTCTGGAGCAAGGCTATGAGATAACATTTGTGTAGGGTATGCGAGCTGCTGCAAGGTCTGCAGTCCTAGTGAGTTTAGGAGCATGAGAGGCACATGGTGTGATTTTAGCTGTGAAAAGCACCTCAGTTACATGACAGACATCAGAAGCTGTTAACAGTTTGGATTTGGTGGCATTTCCACTTCAGCTATGGGACCTCTGACAACACAACGTGTCCATGTTCTTGGGACATATTCTGATGCCACAAAGGAAAAAAGGTGCTAATTGGTTCATGCTGAGCTTGGGCAGCAGAAGCAAATGCTTAGGTCCATGAAGGCTTCTCTGCCTTGGGAATGCTGATTAAAAAATCAGTTGTCAACATGAAACTAGAATATGGTCATGCATGTGTGCTAAGTTACTTAAATTGTGTCTGACCCTGTGACCCTATGGACTGTAGCCTGGCAGGCTCCCCTGTCCATGGGACTCTCCAGGCAAGAATACTGGAGTGGGTTGTCTTGCCTTCTTCCAGGGGATCTTCCTGACCCAGGGATAGAACCTGCATCTCTTATGTCTCCTGCATAAGTTTCTTTACCACGAGTGCCAGTTGGGGAGCCCAGAATGTGGTCACCATTTACTATTTCAGTGTAAGTTTGATTGTCAAGGGAAAAAAGTATTTGTGACCTGTATGACCTTGGACAAGTTATTCAGTATCATTGGGGCTCACTGTGCTTACTTGTAAAATAGGTGTAATAGTAATTCTTGCTTCACAAGATTATTTTTAAGACAAGTGAGTTATTATTTATAAAATGCTTGCATATAGTAAGTGCATATAAGAGTTTGATAAACAAATGAATAAAATGATTCAAATGATAAATAAATGAATGAGTGGATGAACAAAGAAGCTCTGTGCAGCCTTTCAATTTCAGGGAAAATAAATACCTCCACCTCCACCATAATCCCTCAATTCTTCTCACCCTCCACATTGGTCCTATGCTAATAAGGACACTTCAATTTACCTAAATGGAAGAACCACATTTGCGCCAGACTTGGCAGTATTTCTGTGTCATGATTTGAGGATGTAGTAATCTTGTTATTCAGAAATCCAACCAGTCCATCCTAAAGGAGATCAGTCCTGGGTGTTTATTGGAAGGACTGATGCTGAAGCTGAAACTCCAGTATTTTGGCCACCTCATGCGAAGAGTTGACTCATTGGAAAAGACCCTGATGCTGGGAAGGATTGGGGGCAGGAGGAGAAGGGGATGACAGAGAATGAGATGGTTGGGTGGCATCACCGACTCGATGGACACAGGTTTGAGTAAACTCCGGGAGTTGGTGATGGACAGGGAGGCCTGGCGTGCTGCGATTCATGGGGTCGCAAAGAGTCAGATATGACTGAGCAACTGAACTGAACTGAACTGAACTGAATCTTGTTGTTCAGTTGCTCAGTCACATCCGACTGTTTGCGACCCCATGGTCTGCAGGACACCAGCCTCCTCTGTCCTCTACCATCTCCCAGAGTTTGCTCAATTCATGTCCACTGAATCGGTGATACTAACCATCTCATCCTCTGCCATCCTCTTTCCTTTTGCCTTCAATCTTTCCCAGCATGGGGTTCTTTTCCAGTGAGTCAGCTCCAAAGCACTGGAGCTTTAGCTTCAGCAACAGTCCTTCCAATGAATATTCAGGGTTGATTTCCTTTAGGATTTACTAGTTTGATAACCTTTCTCTCCAAGAGACTCTCAAGAGTCTTCTCTAGCACCACAATTTCAAGCATCAGTTCTTCAGAACTCAGCCTTCTTTATAGTCCAACTCTCACACTTGAACATGACTACTAGTAAATCTTAGCTTTGACTGTATGGAACTTTGTGGGCAAAGTGATCTACCAAGCATTCTATTTCTCCCACTCTTGTCTTTTACTTAAGACTAGGTCCATGTGATGGTGACCTCCAGGTTCAAACCTAGACAGTTTCTGGAAACACTTATTTCCTTAATAGTTAAGCATTTAGATAATCCTAATTTTAAAGCAAACAGCAGAACTGTCATATATATGGTAATATAACAAATAATGGCTGAATGAATTAAAGTATTCTCTAACTTTGAGTTTCAATTCCCCTGACTGGGATTCCACTCTACTGTGGTATCTATTGGGTTGGTCAAAGAGTTTGTTTGGGTTTTTCCATAACAGCTTATTAAAAACAAAAAATCTCTAACTTTTTGGCCAACCCAGTACATGCCAACTTTACACAACTTTTTGATGATTAACCACCACCTCCCACTATCATCTACCTCACTCCCACCCCAGCTTTTATAGGCTTCGTGTGCTTGAGAATTTGTCCACAATGATACTTGGCAGAGTGAGGCCAACAGAACAAGACTTCCTGCTCTGCCTCACCAATGGTGGTCATATTATGAAAGCTATCTTTAATGTTTTACATGGGGGTGGAAGGGTAACTGAGAGAAGACTTATTATTTTTTTTCTCAAAACAACATTTGTGAAGGATTCTGTAGCTTATTGCAAGAAGCCTCTTTTCTGTGAAGCAAAATACATCACTTCTTCCTTCGTGGTCAACATTGCCCTTTGTTTACACATTTATCACAGTATTTAACTTTCCTATGAAAGGTGTGATGGTATCATATTCATTGTTGCAGCTGATACAGATAACACATTGTTTCATACTCAGATATTCATTTGATGTGTAGTTGGATAATGAGAGAAAATCATCTAACATATTTTTTAAAATTTATTTTTTCTCTTTAGGTTTGACTTGCCAGAAATAATACATATCTTAACCCCTAGGTTAAGATCACTGTGTTCATTTTGTTAAACTGTAATGACATATTAAGAACCTACTTCCTGAATAGGCTTATGAAAATATTTTATTGAAGGGCAGAATAGAAGGAATTTGAAATGAGAAACACCCAGGTTTCCAACCCCAACACCATTATTGATTTGCTCTGTGACCCTGGAGAATTTATTTTATCCTTCTGCTCTTTGCCTTATTTGTCTTTAATATTGAGGTAAAGGTGATAACTCTTGCCTGGGTTTGTGGGGAATAAAAAAGTAGACAACAGATTGAGCAAATGATGCTTGGGCAACCAGTCATCAACAAGCAGGAAAAAAAGTCTAGACACAGATCTTTCATGTACGTGTGCATGCTCAGCTGCTTCAGTCATGTCTGACTCTTTGCAAACCTATGGAGCCCACCAGGCTCTTCTGTTCTTGGGATTACCCAGACAAGAATACTGGAGTGGATTGCCATGTCCTCCTCCAGGGAATCTTCCCAACCCAGGGCTCAAACCTGTGTCTTCTGCATCCTCTACATTACAGGTGGATTCTTCACCACTGAGCCACCAGGGAAGCCCCAGACACAGGCCTGAAGGTGAAAGTGAAAAGTGAAAGCTGCTCAGTCGTGTCCAACTCTTTGCAACCCCATGGACTATGCAGTACATGGAATTCTCCAGGCCAGAATACTGGAGTGGGTAGTCTTTCCCTTCTTCAGGGGATCTTCCCAACCCAAGGATTGAACCCAGGTCTCCTGCAAGTGCAGGTGGATTCTTTACCAGCTGAGCCACAAGGGAAGCCCAAGAATACTGGAGGGGGTAGCCTATCCCTTCTCCAGTAGACCTTCCTGACCCAGGAATTGAACTAGGGTCTCCTGCATTTCAGGCAGATTCTTTACCAACTGAGCTATCAGGGAAGCCCCAGGCACAGACCTGAAACCGTCACAAAAATTAACTCAATATGGATCACAGACCTAAGTGTAAAATGTCATAGAAGAAAACAAAGGATAAATAATAGATGACTTTGGGTATGGCAATGACTTTGTAGATATGATAGCAAAGACACAATCCATGAAAGAAATAATTGACAAATGGACTCCGCTAAAATTAAAAATTTCTGCTCCTTGAAAGACAAAACAGAAGGAAAAGATAAGCCAAGCTGGTGGAACATATTTGCAAAAGACACATCTGACCAAGGACTGTTATCCACAATATTGAACACAGTGAGAAAAGAAAGTGGGTTCAAACATTTGAACAGACATTTCACCAAATAAAATATACAGATAGGAAACAAGCATATGAAAATATGTTCCACTATATGCTATTAGGAAGCCGCAAGTTAAAACAGTGAGATACCACTATATATCCATTAGAATGGCCAAAATCCAGAACACTGACACCACCAAATGCTGGAAAAGGTACAGAGCCACAGGAACTCTCATTCACTGCTGGTGGGAATGAAAAATGGAACAGTCACTTTGGAACACAGTTCAGAGGTTTCTTACAAAACTAAATATAACTTTTGTCGCACCATTATGTAATTACACTCTGAGGTATTTACCCAAGGTACTGAAAACTTAGATCCACACAAAAAACCTACACATGGATGTTTATCGCAACTTGATTCAGAATTGCCAAAGCTTAGAAGTAACCAATATCTACTTCAGTAGGTGAATGGATAAACTGTGGTGCATCAAAAAGTATTATTCAGAGCTAAGAAGAAATGAGTTATCAAGCCATGAAAAGACATGGAGGGAAATTAAATACATGTTGTTAAGTGAAAAAAGCCAACTTGCTCCAAAGCAAGACTATGGAGACTGTAGA
Organism: Cervus elaphus; assembly: GCF_910594005.1. NCBI lineage: Eukaryota > Metazoa > Chordata > Mammalia > Artiodactyla > Cervidae > Cervus > Cervus elaphus. The sequence goes on along the minus strand of NC_057815.1, from coordinate 80,575,022 downwards.
GGCAGTTAAAAGACCAGTGATTGCCAGAAGTCAGGGAAGAGGATGTATAGGCAGAGCTCAGAGGGTTTTTAGAGCCGAAGAACTATTCTGTATGATATTATAATGGTAGATACATACCATAGAACACTTGTCCAAGCCCATAGAATGTACAATCAAATACTTTAGTCACATGATGTGAAGAGCCAACTCATTGGAAAAGATCCTAATGCTGGGAAAGATTGAAGGCAAAAGTAGAAGGGGGCAGCAGAGGATGAGATGGTTAGATAGCATCACCGACTCAATGGACATGAGTTTGAGCAAACTCCAAAAGGTAGTGGAGGACAGAGGAGCCCGGCATGCTATAGTCCATGGGGTTGCAAAGAGTCAGACATGATTTAGTGACTGAACAACAACAACAACAACAATAGAATGTATTAATACAAGAGTGAATCCTAATGTAAACTACAGACTTTGGGTAATAAGGACAGGTCAATGCAGGTTCATGGATTGCAACAAATGTGCCGCTGCTCTGAGGAATGTCAAAAATGTGGGAAGTTGTTAGTGTCTGGGAGTATAGAGGGTATATGGGAACTGTCTGTAATTTCTGCTGTTGTGCTGTGAACCTAAAACTACTCCTGAAAATAGTTTATTAATTAAAATAAAAACAGGCAACACAGGTAGCTCAAGACTATTAGGGTTATGGTAGGCAGTAAATAGTATCTGCTCATATTTTATTTATCAATAATATCATTTCTAAAATGTCTCAGAATTACTAAGAATTTTTAGAGCTGAAGACGCCACTTCACAGTGATATAACCAAAGTCCACAACTCAACTGCTTCAAACAGCTCCTAGACTTCTGTTGGCTTTTAAGTCACTTGCACCTGCCTCCTCAGCACCACTCAATGTGATCAACCCTTTAGGCTACAAATTAAATTGCCTCTTCTGTTTAAAACGTGCATATGGCAAAAAAGTGAAACAGAGCTAACTGGAAAGTATAAAAACAAAAGTTCGCCCTGTACATCCTTAGTCCAATTCTCCAGAGTCATGCACTGACACTTTCTTTTGGCCTTCTATGAAAAAAGAGGAAAAGGAAATAGAAAAACAATAAAACAGCATGTATTTTGTGTATTTATTTTACTTACAGGTGGGACTACTAAATACAGTATTTTCACCTTTTGCTAGCTTAATAATATACCTTGACATTTTTCCGAATTGGCACATAGATATCTTCACAAGACTACAAACTATTTCTCTCAGTGATTTGTAACTAAATTCACCAGCGATCAATATTTTCTTGAAGTATATTCTCTGAATGCTTGACAAAGGAAGGAAGAACTCCTTAGAGTGCAATATCCCTTGCCATTACTATTATTCTTTCAAGGTTATTAGAATGATTACAGTTAGAAATTAGATTTCCCAACTACATAGGGTTCTTAGCAAAGACAGTGTTCACATATATTTTGAATTAACAGACATAAAAAATCTATCTGCTAAGAGAAATAAATCAAAGACAAATAATGTATGAACCACTTAAATGTGGAACCTAAAAATTACAACAAACTAGTGAATATAACAGAAAGGAAGCAGACACAGATACAGAGAACAAACTGGTCCCATTGGGGGCAGAGGGGTAATATGGAGGCAGGAGAGGAGGAGATACAAATTATAAGGTCTAAAATAAGCTATAAGTACATTTTGTACAACTCAGAGAATATAGCCAATATTTTATAATAATCATAAATGGAGTTGCTGTTGTTCAGTTGCCAAGTGGTGTCCGATTTTTCGTGACCCCATGGATGGCTGCACGCCAGTCTACCCTGTCCTTTACCATCTCCTGGAGTTTGCCCAAGTTCATGTCCATTGAGTTGGTGATGCCATCCAACCATCTCTTTCTATGTCGCCCTCTTCTCCTTCTGCCTTCAATCTTTCCTTCGGCATCAGGGTCTTTTCCAGTGAGTCAGCTGTTCACATCAGGTGGCCAAAGTATTGGAGCTTCAGCATCAGATCTTCCAAAGAGTATTCAGGGTTGATTTTCTTAAAGATTGACTGGTCTGATCTCCTTGCTTTCCATGGGACCCTTAAGAATCTTTATACCTGGAGTATAACCTTTAAAAATTTTGAACCACTATACTATACATCTGTAACACATAGTATTACATGTACATGCAGCCTGCCAGACTCCTCCATCCATGCAATTTTCCTAAGCAAGAATACTGGAGTGGGTTGCCATTTCCTTCTCCAGGGGATCTTTCCAACCCAGGGGTCAAACTCGTGTCTCGCATATTGCAGGCAGACTCTTCACTATCTGAGCCACCAGGGAATCCCTGGTAACATATAGTATTATATGTACACACTGTGATATTTAAAATGAATTACCAACAAAGACTTACTTTATAACACAGGGAACTCTGCTCAATGTCATGCGGCAGTCTTGGATGGGAGTGGAGTCTGGGGAAGAATGGGCGCATGTCTACCTATGACTGAGTCCCTTTGCTGCCCAGTTGAAACTATCACAATCTTGTTAATCAGCTATCCTACAGTATAAAATTTTTAAAAGTTAACAAAAAATTGTGAATCACTACATTACATGCCTGTAACATATAGTTGTATAGCAACTATACTTCAATTTAAAAATGAAAATCTAAAAAAGAAATTACTTTGAATTTTTAAATACTTATTTTAACATAAGTATTGGGCACTGCAAAGATGAGAATTTTTGAAGCCATCACACCCATATATACCCACTACTGCCTTGTTAGTATAAAAGTGGTGTTGAACAACTGAATCCTAACGTTATAGATCAGGCACCAAATGTAATTGACATGCAAAAGCCACTGGCAGAATTAATAATTATGATAAAAAACCATGAACAACTGATTTTAGTGACCAGATAAGGAACTTATTTCCAGTCACCCACTGAGAGAAACTAATCTTCCTTCACATCCTAATCTACTGACACACACAGTCTGGGCTGTAATAAGCTCTTAATAATAAATAATCTCACTATGAATAAAATTATGCTGAGTAGAAAATGGAGGATTATAGAACATTTCAGGAAGAATTCATTTTAATTTCCCCCCTACTTCCTCACCCTTTAGTTAATTTTCTATATATGCTATTTGATTGTTGCTGCCACCTTAAGGTTTAAGACGATGTGCACACAAGTGTGAAAGAGTATTCGATCCTGTCCCAAATAAAATGCACATGGGAGGGGAATTAGGGTACAAACACAAAAGCACACAGGGCTGACAGATATTTATATTAATAATCCTTACAGAAAACCATCTGTTAGTGATGGATTCTTCCATTCTGGAGCCGTAAGGTAAAGTAATAAATACAGACCATGCATTCATAATTTACACAAATGAACCTGTGCACACTTACATACACACACACACTGCACTTTTTAGGCTCAGTAATGAATATTCTATTAATAATAATTGAGTATTCCATGTCACAGTGCAGAATAGAAACATAGGTTTTTCTTGTATTGTTAAGGGTATCTCAGCTTGCTTAAGCAATTTGATCAGAAACATTAAGACAAAGTCTTGGAAATCACAGTTGTGGGCCATTATGCTGTCCTTGAGTCAACTGACCTGTTACTGAAGGAGGAAAGAAGGGAAGAGAAGAAAAAGAGGAGGGGGAAAAGAGAAAAGGACTGACATAAAGTAATTCATTCATTTGTTCACTCATTCATATTACTGAGCACCTACAAAGTGTGCAGGCACTGTGCTAGCAACCAGACACAAGGTGACAGTCTCTGCCATTGAGAAGCTCAAAGTCTCATAAGAATGACAGCCAAGAAATGAGCGAATCTTTCCCAGCCAGACTCAGAGGAAGCCACTGCATCTCTCTTATTCCTACTGCAGCAGGGACAGTGCCCATGATGGTGTGAATATGGAAAGAACTCAGGCTGGGGCTTTGCAAAGACCAGGGTTTAAAATCTTCTCTCCATCCTTACAGTGTCATCTTGGCTATGTCTTTTAGCTTGTCTGAGCTGTAGCTTCAGCTTCTTTAAAATGGGATTAAAAATCTTCTTAGGAGGATACATAACTATAAGGAAGCACACAGAAGCTTCCGGGACAAAGCTGTTAGGTTTTGCTGCCCTCACTTGTCTGTGTCCCCTGTGGCCTGCCCCTTGTCAGTAGCTGTAGCTTCACAAGCCGCATCGTGGAACCCACCACACAACCGGAGAAAGAATCCTGGATCTCAGAGCTAGGTCCTAGCACCAAACCTCCCCAAGGAGAGCATCCAGTTCAATCCATGAGGCTTGCACTCCTACTTCAGTCTCTCCTAGATGGTCATCCACTGTCTCCAGACTCTCCCCCGCTTTACTGCTCTGTATTTACCTCCCACTCTTTTCCTCTCTCTCACTTCCTCTGTGCCCTGGGGGATCGTCCACCTGTGATCAGCAAAGATCCTTACACTCACTAGCTCTCTGTTTGCTCCCTCCACCTCCTTGTTGGACTGAGCTGTCCCCAGGAACCCTGCCTTCCAAGCATCCTTCTCAGTTTTTAATTTAATCCTCCTGTTCCTGAGGGTTAGAAGAGAGACACTGTGTCTTCCTGGTCCCTACTGCTGCTTCCAGATCATTACACCTGGTGCTCTTTCCATCCTGTAAGCTCCCCTGCTCCTCTTGGGCATCCTGTCTGCTTATCTGAGCCCACTCTACCTCAGTCCTGCCTCAGTGATCTGATGACATCCCTCTGCCATTTATGTCATCTCCCTACTTACACTTGCCTTCTCCACAAACCACTTCAATGACTTCAACACCAGGCTTTTTATTTCTCCCCTTTCTTGTCTACAACCAGCCTTTCTTCTGCTCTTGCAGCTACCCCATCCCACTGTCATCTCCAGAAACTGCATCACCCCTCACACCTAGCTGTTTCTTTGCCACTATTTGTTGTTGCCTTTTAATATGCCTCCTTTTAAATTTAACTTATCTGAGTGGGTTTCTGTTTCTTGGTATTTAAAAAATCCCACTAATGCCTCAACTGAAAATTTTAAAATTAGAGATAGCTTCATTTAATCTGTGCTAAAAACCTCTTACTTTGAGATAATATAGATACTGCCTTTGTCCTTTGAGAACAAATGCTTCTCTGCTTCTGCCAAGAGGGCTTCCCTGATAGCTCAGCGATAAAGAATCTACCTGCAATGCAAGAGACCCTGGTTCAATTCCTGGGTCAGGAAGATCCACTGGAGAAGGGATAGGCTGCCCACTCCAGTATTCTTGGACTTCCCTGGTGGCTCAGCTGGTAAAGAATCTGCCTGCAATGCAGGAGACCCTGGTTCTATCCCTGGGTTGGGAAGAACCCCTGGAGAAGGGAAAGGCTATACACTCAGTATTTTGGCCTGGAGAATTCCATGGACTGTATAGTTCCATGAGTATGGTTCCAAAGAGTTGGACATGACTGGGCAACTTTCACTTCACTTTTCTGCTCAGAGCCACTAGGACCCAGAGTCCATGGCCAAGTTTGCAACATATCCCAAGATCTATGAATTTCAAAAATGCAATGGACTGAATGTTTGTGTCGCCTGAAATGTATACACTGAAATCCTAACATTCAATGTGATGATATTTAGAAGTAAGGAGTTTGGGAGGTAACCGGGTCATAGGAATGGAGCCCTTGTGAACGGGGTTAGTGCCCTTTAAGAAGAGACCAGAGAGTTGGCCAGCTCTCTTTCCACCATATGCAGACAGAGGTGGAAATGAGGAGTCAGCAGTCTGCAGGTCCAAAGAGAGCCCTCCCCAGAACCCAACCATGCTGACACTTGATCTCAGACTTCCAACCTCCAGAACTTTGAGAAATACATTTTGTAACTTATAAGCCACCCTGTCTATGGTACTTTGTTGCATCAGCCTTAACAGATTAAGGCAGGGAGGGATCAGTGGTAGCAAAGTAGACCAGCTTCTGCTCCAATTTCCCCAGCTGCTGGACATGGCCTTCCAGACCACTCTTAGCAGAATCAAAGGATTGGACGTACCCCAGAAAGTGCCATAGAGTAAGTTCCATGTGAGAAAGAAATGCAGACAATTTATATTAGCAAGAACAAATTGTGAAACTAAAAAAGAACTTCTAAAATATCAATAAATACATATTTTTTAATTTAATCAACATGCTGTAAGAAAGATGTGATCTTTTTCTAACTTTGGAAAACATTATAAAATTATTGTCATATAAAGAAATGGTTAAAAATATGCAGCTAAAATATATGCAAAAATACTTATTACAGAGATATACCTCGGCAGATGCATATTATTAATAGTAATAAGATTGCACATTTTTGAATTTCATGGTACTGATGGCATTTGTCAGCTTTTTAAAAATTTTTAAATGTATAAGTTAAGATTTCTCATTTTAAATAAATGTTCACTCTTACACCTCATTTTATATTCATAACTTGGTATTATTTTTCAAAATTATGATTTCCAAAACTGCTCAGGTTGCAGACTCCATAACCCTTGAGTCCACTGACATCCAAATGTTACATATTAGGAAAGTGAGGCTCAGAGAAGTTACAGAAGTAGCCTCAGGCAGGAGAGCTGAATGAGGAGCCAGGATTCAAACTGAGGATGTCTGGACTACTGTGTGTTACATGTTCTTTTGATATGCCACAAAATTTGACTCCAACTATAATTACTGATATACATTTGAAATGAGTTTAAGGTTTTTACACCCATTTCCCTGATCAGAATCTCAGCTCCCTGGCAGCAGGGACTATACCATATCCTATTTACATCCCCAGCAATTACTTCAATAACGTGCAGTAAAATACTTGTTAAAAGTTTGATCAAAGGATGAATGCCTAGGTGAATAAATGAACTTTTTTACCCCTGCTTTTCAGGTGTCACACTGATACAGGGGAAGGCCAGACAGTAACTGGCCATCTGAAGAAAGAAACACATGGGTCTTTGCACCTATGACTCCCAATCCTTAGTTCAGGGCCCCCAAGGAGTCAGGACATTATTGCAGAAGCTTCATATGTGCCACACCATTGGTAAATAAATCAGTGAATTATTTTCAGAAAAGTTTGCCCCTTCTGTGAAAGTGAGCAAATTTTTCTGAAAATATAGAATTCCTCATATATGGACCAAGCTGGGAACTACTAATTCTCACTAAAATCCAACACTTTTTCCCATCACTCGAAACAGGAGTGTCACAGTGAGATTCAATAGTTTCAGAGTCCAGGGAGCAAAGCCTGCCACAAAAGGTCAAGGATGAAACACAATGTCAAGAAAAGTAGACAGTCTGAGACTGAAAGTAGAAGCTGGTTCCTCAGAGAAAAGAGAAAATCGGTCTCAAAATGGGAGGAAGCTTAGGCACAGCAGAAACCAGTGAACAAACAGAAGGTACAGAATATGAGGTGATATCTAGAAATACGTTTTAAAGTGGTTGAAAGTGCTATCAAATATTACATACCATGCCTGACCCCTCCAAGTCCTATTTCTTAGCAGCCTTTGCTGTGTCCAGAACTACCTGTCATGTGAACGGGGAGCCAATAATACCACTTCCTTTCCAAGTACAGTTGATATCTTGATTCCAGGGGCTCCATATCTGGGAAGTCAACCAACCATGGGTGGATCCTGGGTGAGGAATTCATGGATATGCAGGGTCTACTGTTCTCCACCCCTTTATATAAGGGACTTGAGTATCCTCATATTTTGGAATCTGCGGGAGCTCCTGGAACCAGTTCCCCAAGGATGACAAGGGATGACTATAGTCACAGCTCCCCAGGACCCTTCTTTCATGTTCAGAGAAGGGCACTTGAAACCAGGCTTCCCTGGTGGCTCAGATGACAAAGAATCTGCCCACGATGCGGGAGACCTGAGTGTGATCTCTGGGTCAGGAAGATCCCCTGGAGAAGGAAACGGCAATCCACTCCAGTATTCTTGCCTGGAGGATTCTATGGACAAAGGAGCCCGCAGGGCTACTGTCCATGGGGTGACAAAGAATTGGACATGACTGAGAACTAACACACATTTGATACCAGATGCTTGAATCAGCCAAACACAGAGCAGGAGGACCAATTCCGGCAGCACAGCAAGAAACGTAAGGAGATTAAAGCAGGCTTCTGGTACCCAGTGCCCAGTCTGACTATCTTTGAGCATCAGTGAGCATTAAAATCCATCAGTGCAGAAAACTGTCAGTCCAACATGACATTTCAGCTTTATTCCTTAACGCTTCTTTGTGTGTGTGCTTATGTGGAAAAAAATAGAAATATGGTTAACTTGGGTTCTTTTTGATTTGGAGTTTGAGGGATTTTCCAAGTAATGAAAAAGCCTGGCCACCTGGGGCAAAGATATTCACTCAGTGAGCAGGAAAAAATATTGCTCAGAGAAAAATGAATTGAGAGCTCCCTGAGAAAGTACCTACTACTGAAGACAATTTCTTTCCTGGAATTACACAAAGCTCAGAGGATAAAGCCCCAGAGGAGCTGTGGGCCTGGAGGCCCTAGAAGATTTAGGCATGGCCATCTGAGAACTATGTGAGCAGAATCCCCAAGCCTGTCAGGTCCCCTCCTATATCCTGGCCCAGGCTGGGTGTTATGGGTTGAATTGTGACCTTCCTTCACCCCAAAAATATCTATGTTGGAGTCCTAACCCCCTCTTCCTAAGAATATGGCCATACTTGGAAAGATCATTGCAGATGTAATTAGTTAACATGATGTCATACTGGATCCCAGGCATCCCTAAGCCAGCACATGTGTGTGTGTGTGTGTTTGTCACTCAGTCATGTCCAACTTTTCGTGATCCCATGGAATGTAGCCACCCAGGCTGTTCTGTCCTTGGGGATTCTCCAGGCAGGAATACTGGAGTGGGTAGTAGCCATTCCCTTCTCCAGTGGGTCTTCCCGACCAAGGGATCAAACTCGGAAGATTCTTTACCGTCTGAGCCATCAGGGAAGTTCTTATAAGAAGAAGGCAATGTGAAGACACAGAGACACACAGGGTGAACATCATGTGACAATGAATGCAAGACAAGTTACACAGCCCCAAGCCAAGGAATGTCAAAGATTGCCAGCAAACCACCAGAAACTAGAGAGAGGGAAGGAAGGATTTTTCCTTATGTGGCCATGCCTACATCTTCATTTTGACTTTCAGCTTCCTGAATTGTGAGACAGTAATTTCTGTTGTTTTAAGTCACTTGGTTTGTGGTACTTGGCTCTGACAGCCCTAGGAAAATAATATACTTGAATAAGATGTTGTTCAGTCATTAAATAGTGTCTGGCTCTGTGACCACAAATACTATAGCCATACAGGCTCCTCTGCCCATGAGATTTCCCAGGCAAGAATACTGGAGTGGGTTTCCATTTCCTTCTCCAGGGGATCTTTGCAACCCAGGGATTGAACCCATGTCTCCTGCCTTGGCAGACAGATTCTTTACTGCTGAGCCACCTGGGAAGCCCTGGGGTAAGATGAAATGACCCTAAATGCCCTGGTCCAGATGAAAGGTATAGGAGGAGAATATCCCACTGAAGGAATACCGTATGCTCACCTGGGACAGGGAGGAGGTGAGAAAGTATCATATATACCTTTGTCTGTGAGCATGTATATTTGTGGGTATGTGGGTATGTATCTACATGTGTAATATGTGTGTGCATCATTTTAAGAGGGAAGATCAAAACCCGTCATAATGAGTCCAAAGCATTTTCAAACAATCAAAGTTGTCTATATAACCGTATGTAACTATTTAAAACCATAAAAGATGATGCTGTTGAAGTGCTGCACTCAGTGCGCCAGCAAGTTTGGAAAACTCAGCAGTGGCCACCGGACTGGAAAAGGTCAGTTTTCATTCCAATCCTAGAGAAAGGTAATGCTAAAAATGCTCAAACTACCATACAATTGCACTCATTTCAAATGCTAGGTAGCAATTTAGCAAGGTAATGCTCAAAAGCCTTCAAGCTAGACTTCAATAGTATGTGTACTGAGAACTTCCAGATGTAAAATTTGGATTTAGAAAAGGCAAAGGAACCAGAGATCAAATTGCCAACATCTGTGGGATCATAGAAAAAGTAACAGGATTCCAGAAAAAAATCTACTTCTGCTTCCTCAACTACACTAAAGACTTTGACTCTGACGATCACAAAAAAACTGTGGGAAAATCTTAAAGAGATGCAAATGCCAGACCACCTTACCTGTCTCCTGAGAAACCTGTATGCAAGACAAGATGCAACAGTTAGAACCAGACATGGAACAACAGATAGGTTCCAAATTGGAAAAGGAGTACGTCAAGACTATATACTGTCATCCTGCTTATTTAAGTTATATGCAGTGTACATCATGAGAAATGCTGGGCTGAATGAATCACAAGCTGGAATCAAGATTGCCAGGAGAAATATCAACAACCTCAGATATTCAGATGATACCACTTTAATGGCAGAAAGTGAAGAGGAACTAACCAGTCTCTTGATGAAGGCAAAAGAGGAGCATGAAAAAGCATTCAAAAAACTAAGATCATGGCATCTGGTCCCATCACTTCATGACAAATAGATGGGGGAAAAGTGGGAAAAGTGACAAATTTTATTTTCTTGGGTTAAAAATTTACCTCAGACAGTGACTACAGCCACGAAATTAAAAGACGCTTGCTCCTTGGAAGAAAAGCAATGACCAACCTCGATAGCATATTGAAAAGCAGAGACATTACTTTGCTGACAAAGGTCCATCAAGTCCAAGCTATGGTTTTTCCAGTAGTCATGTATGGATGTGAGAGCTGGACCATAAAGAGGGTTGAGTGCCTAAGAATTGGTGCTGGAGAAGACTCTTGAGAGTCTCTTGGACTACAAGGAGATCCAACCAGTCCATCCTAAAGGAAACTGACCCTGAATATTCACTGAATATTCATTGGAAGTGAGAGGGTAACAGGCAGGAAGGCCAGGGGTCTCCAAATGGAGGAAATAGGCTGCAAGTGCCAGACATTTTTATCTCTTTAAGCAGCAGGAGGAAACAAACTAGCAATATTTTTTTTCCTTTTCTATACAAATTTAAAAGGAGGTTTCTCTTAAAATGCTGTGTTGCCATGACACCTGGTTTCACCTGAGGCTAACTATTCTCAAACCTTGAGTTAACCAATATATTTTTTCTTATGGAAATGTTTGTCTTAAGCTATGTTAATGTACCCCAGACTCTGTCTTCAAGTTCCACCAAATGGCTCAGAACCTACTTGACAAACCTGTATGTTATACTCAGATACTGTTCCCCTAATCTATGTAAATGAAACTATTTGTATGGTAATCTGCCCTTCTACAAGATTCAAGTCAATCGTTTTATGGTCTGGGATGAATTATCTGGTGCCATTCTGAGTTATACGACATTCCTTTTTTTCATTAACAGACTGCTAGTGACTATGTAACATCCAGCTGAAGACTAGCAGGGGGTACTCTTTCTGCCCCCTTCTGATGCCTATGTCAGAAGCTTTCTCTATCTCCTTTATACTTTAATAAAACTTTATTACACAAAAGCTCTGAGCGATCCAGCCTCGTCTCTGGCCCTGGATTGAATTCGTCTCCTGCAGAGGCCAAGAATCCCAGCATCTTATCGTTCAGCAGCAACCTTTCAGAAGGACTGATGCTGAAGCTGAAGTTCCAATATTTTGGCCATCTGATGAGAAAAGCTGACTCACTGGAAAAAGACCCTAATGCTGGGAAAGATTAAAGTCAGGAGGAGAAGGGGACAACAGAGGATGAGATGGTTGAATAGCATCATTGACACAATGGACATGAGTTTGAACAAACTTCAGGAGATGGTGAAGGACAGGGAAGCCTGGCATGCTTCAGTTCATGGGGTCGCAAAGAGTGGGACATGACTTAGTGGCTCAACAATAACAATAACATAATCATATGGTAATCACCAGTTTCAAAGAATCCAAAGCAAAATAAAAGGAAAGAACAGTGAGATGTTCCCAAGGACAATTTCATTTCAAGGCAGTTTAGCATCTTAAGACCATGAACCTGAACAAGCATTATTAAATAGTATATCATCAGCAAGATAAGGTATCAGTAAATGAAGAATACCAGTAACTACGTGCTTTAGGTTTGCAAGACCCAGGTTCAAATCCTCACTAAATCAATGATTGGTTTGTAAGCTTCAGTTCAAGCTTAGGCAAGTTATAAACTCCCTATATCAGTTACCTGTAGTCAATATGCTAATGTGTAAACAACTGCCATTTATTCTTGCTCATGTCTTTACCAGTTACCTAGGTACTAGGTGATCTGGACCTGGTGGGTCCAGTCTCAGCATCAACTGCAAGTGGGAATCACATTGTCTCCACGTGACTCTCGTTCTGTAGACCAGCCACTGGTAGGAGCCTGCTCTTAGAGTAATGGCAGAAGTATACTTATGCCAGACATTCCTTTGGCCTTGGCTCAAAACAGGCATGTAATCACTTTCACTAAAATTCTTGGGCCACAGCAAATCAAATGGCCAAGATCAACATCAATGGGTCAGGGAAATGTATGCTGTCTCTAATTGGAAAGTGGAGACTGAATATTTGCTGCATAATTTAAATTATTGCACTCCCTGAATATGTTTCCATACCTGCAAACTGGAGATAATAATGGTACCTAATTTAGACAGTGGTTGAATTGTTTGGATTTTAACCATTGAAAGATTTCACATAGCAATCCAGACTGTCTCTTTAAAGTTAAAAAATAAAAATCCAGCATTCTGAGTCCTTAGTTCCAGCCAGCAATAATTGGCTGGAGGTTAAGTGGGTTTTTGCCGAGCTTTGGAAGAACTTGACAGATTCCCCATCTGACTTACCAATTCATACATTTGGGTTGCCTACTTAGCACCTATAAGCCTATAAGTTTGTGGTCCCTGCTGTATACTAATCTGGACGTGTATGCAGTGTGGCTCTCTTGCATGTTTCCCTAAAAAGCCTTCTAAATGAACTTAGCTCTGTGAGGCCAGAGCAAACAACAGAAATGAAGTTCAACTGCTAATTCTGCATGGACGTCTTCTTCCCACTGGGCTCCTAACTTAATGGCTGGGGAGGATATTTTGTAACATGGATAAAAGAAGGTCTTTGGATCCCATAAACCTTCTGTGTCCAATTGTCAAAATTACATTTAAAAATTTTAATGCACTGCTTCTAGGTAATGTACAGTTAATTACTGTGTGGTGGTGTTGTTGCTTAGTCACTAAGTTGTGTCTGACTCTTTGCAACCCCACGGAATGTAGCCCGCCAGTTTCCTCTGTCCATGGGATTTCCCAGGCAAGAATACTGGAGTGGGTTGCTGTTTCCTCCAGGGAATATTCCTGAACCAGGGAGAAAACTTGCATCTCCTGCATTGGCAGGCAGATTCTTTACAACTGAGCCACCTGAGAAGCTTTCTCCTCCCAAACAGGATTTCTGATGCTATGACCTGAAAGGTCAATACAATCTGAAAGTCAAACTCTAGGCACAAAATTTAACTCCAGGTGAGAAAAAATAAACAAACAAAGGGATTTTAAGGATTCCAGCCCTGCTGAACCTCCTAGGATGATACACTGGAAATCTGCCTTTTATTTTTCCTGGTGATTGTGATGCGCAGGTAAATTTAGTAACTACGGATGAAGGTCATCCCAGGGAAATTTATGATGCAGGAAAGGGCTCAGAGGAAAAATCAAAGGGTCTCAGGCTCTCTGCGAGGATCACAGATACACGCTGCTTGGTCTGCTTTTACAGTGGAGGTCACCTTATCAAATGTTTTATCTTGTAAAGAGTAGGCAAACAGCATGTTTTCTCATTTGCACAGGACTCTGGGTCAAATGTACTCCTTTGTGATAACCTGGGTACGATTTCTTAAAGAGTAAATGAAAGCCAAGTAATTAATTTTCAAACTGTTTTTCTCTGCTAGGTGCATTATCCAAAGGCAGGTATGTTCTGAGATCTGTCACCCAAAGAGTGGTGAATTACCCATGATAAGATCATAGGCCTGGCAATGTATGCTCCCTGTATATTCAGTAAAGCATTCTGCCTGGATATTCATCATTTGACAGTAACGAGTCCATGATACCATGATTGCCTGGGTGTTTGAAGGGCCTGAGATTTGCATTTCTTACTGGGAAGCCAGCATTTGAATTTTATTTTCATAATCTAGCCCCTATGACCAAGTTACACGGCAAAGACTTCAACTCTGAAAAGTCAATATTACTTTATAAAAGTAATATCAAAAGTTATTTTAATAACACAGATCCTCAGTCCCTTATCTGCAATTCTAAAACTTTTGCAGAAAAGTTTCAAAAATCAAACTTTATTTTTCATAACTCATTTGGCAGCAAAACCTAACCTATAGAACTTCTTTTTGTGGCAAAACCTGACCTGAACTATTTACCATCTCTGTACATCCTGCTTAATATAAATATTTACATACTTCACTAAAGAATTATTAATGTGTTTGATTCTGGGGTGTTTCTCCAAATCCCATTGGAGGGTGACACATGCAGTACAGATACTGTACTATCTGTACTGTACTCTGTATTATCTTTGTAACAATGGAAAATTTCCAAATCCCTAAATGCATCTGGCTCCGAAGGTTTCAGATAAGATTGAGGACCTAGGTTATTGAAATAACTTTTACTTACTTTTATAAAGTAATCTTACCTTTTCATAATTGAAGTCCAGCATGTCGATTGGGGCTCATATATTCATGAAACATATCTGCCACTTGCACTTCGGTGATGAAGAGGTAAACAAGTTAATTTTCAAAGTCATAAAACTTAATTGAGTTATTGCCATGTGTAGTTAACTTTGACCCTTAAACTACATTATCAGAAATGAGAAAACTGAGTCTTGACGAGGTCTGTGAGTTGCTCAAGGTCATGCACCTGATAAGTGCATGAGGGATAAGGGATAGAGGCTAGATCTCAAAGCTAGGTCACTTAATGGTAATTTTTGAGATTATCAAGGCAGGGGCCCATAACTGGATAATCTTCATAGCACCCAGAAATGCTAGACATAGGGGAGTGTGGATTTCCATGTTCTGTGGCCATTTTCTATCTAGTCATGTAACTATATCTTAACATATTCTGTGTAGTCATCTTCCATCTAAATATTATCATTTCATTTCCAACCCTCTTATCTCCATAGTCCTGGTCAAATATTGTGCAAGAGAATAATAATATAATGAACTTGATGAAAGCCAAAGAACTTCACTGAGCTTGTGCACCTTGCCATCAGCCACCCTTGCCTTCTCATTTTAATAGGAGGAGATTTAAAATTCAAGTAACATAGCTAGAACATGAAAGTAACCTAGATGTCCATCGACAGATGAATGAATAAAGAAACTGTGGTACATATACACAATGGAATATTACTCACCCATAAAAAGGAACACATTTGAGTCAGTTCTGATGAGGTGGATGAACCTGAAACCTATTATACAGAGTGAAGTGAGTCAGAAAGAGAAAGATAAATATCATATTCTAACACACATATACAGAATCTAGAAAAATGGTACTGAAGAATTTATTTATAGGACAGCAATGGAGAAACAGACATAGAGAATAGACTTATGGACATGGGGAGAGGGGAGGAGAGGGTGAGATGTATGGAGAGAGTAACGTGGAAACTTACATTAGCATGTGTAAAATAGATAGCCAACGGGAATTTGCTGTTTGGCTCAGGAAACTCAAACAGGGGCTCTGTATCAATCTAGAGGGGTGGGATGGGGAGGGAGATGGGAGGGAGGTTCAAAAGGTAGAGGATATATGTACACCCTCATGTTGAGGTTTGACAGAAAACAACAAAATTCTGTAAAGCAATTATCCTTCAATTAAAAAAATTAATTAAAAAATAAACAAAATTCAAATAACAAACCTACAAATGATTTGGAGGTGGCAATCAAACCAGATCATAGCCTGTTGAGCCTAAAACCCTTTTCCCAAACCCAACTCCCAAATCAAATCAACCCATTGCTAAAAAGAAAAACTTCCATGTCAACTAATTTTGTGATAGGATCTTTTTGGGGGTACTAAGGAGTTAACTGTATCCCCCAAAATTCACATGTTAAAGCCTTGAATATTCAAATGTAATGGCATTTGGAAATTTGGGCCTTCGAGAGAAAAATTTAGAGAGGTCATGAGGGTGGGGCCCTTAGGATGATATTAGTGTCCTTGTGAGACAGCAAAGTGCTCACCATCTCTCTCTCTCTCTTTTTCTCTCTCTCTCTCTTCCATGTAAGAATACATGAGAAGGCACCCATCTCCAAGCCAGGAAGAGAGCTCTCACCAGGACCTGACCACACTGTCACCCTAATCTCAGGCTTCCAGCCTTCACAACAATGAGAAAATAAACTTCTATTGTTTAAGCCACCTACGCTGTGGTATTTTGTTATGGCAGCCCAAGCAGACTAGATGTTTGGCCTATCTAAACACATATAAAAGTTGGTCTCATTAGAACCTCTTAGATACCCACAAACACTAAGAAGTATTGCGGGAGCACATGGCTCTCTAAAATGGAAACAACTCTTGAAATAGCAGCGGCCATGGAGCGCCTACAATATCCCACGCAAGTCACATTATCTCTAATCTCCACTGGAACCATATGCTTCACTCTTGTAATGCAGTGACTCTAGATGCTTTAAAAGGCTGCCCAGTAGTGAGAAACAAGCCAGTGGGAGTGGAGATTAAACCCAGGTGTTTTATTTCAAACTCACACTCTCTACTCCGACCAAGTGTGCCTTTCTGTAAGAGAAGAAACACACATAGTAGGCTTCAACAGAAATCAGAGGCAGCCTTTCCTGGAAGCCTAAAAAAATTTTGCTTCACTAGCATGATAAAGGATTCCACTCAGCCTGAAACCTCTCCATTGCTCATGTCTGAAACTCCACTACCATTAATTCACTTAACACACTGAATATGTCAGTTCTTAGCATCTCTTTTAACTTGCAGAACCTCAACCTGAAATAACATATGAAGCTCCAAACACTTTGGGTCCCCTGTGTTTATCTGTTCTGTTCAACTAACAAATATTAAACACCTGCTATATACAAACAATTGTGCTCAACTTGCCAAAACTGCAAAATACATGAGACTTTCTTTACAATACCCGTCAGTGTCGAGCTGTCAGCCAGTGAGTGGAGGGAGGCAGTATTTATAATGTTTAAACCTACATACAAACCATGTTCAAGTAAATTACACTTAAAAAGGCAGTACTGACAAGTGGTTGTGAGAATACCCCCATGAGTTAAGACCCCAAACACATGTGAGCATGAAACATGCTCATTATTTGAATTATTGTTACATGCATGGTCTATTTTTGAAAAAAATTAAAAGAGTGAAAAAACTAGTTAAAAAAACTAGTTAACTGAATCTGAATTTAATCTGAACGCCTCTAAATTGGTATTTCTGATTTCAACACAAAATTTTTCTGGTTTACCTTGTCTGGTATTTGCAAAGAAGACAGAACTTCGTATTTCCCCTTGTGCATTTATTCACTTAATTCTGTATTCTGAAGACCTTTCTGGGCAGCTTGTATGTGTCAGGACCTATATTAGGCAGGTAGTAATATTCAAGGTTAATTCAAATAAATCACAGATTTACAAACAGGTGCTAGGAGAGTAGAGGTCAATAGAAGGTAGGAAGCCGATCTGGTTAGGATGAGATCAGGCCATTTTCCCTGCCTACCTGTGATGGACCCCGGATCCTGCAGGAATCTCGGTGGTCCCTGCCCCCCACACACACATATCAACATACAACTGCAGAGAGTCACAGAGCCAGAATATTAGCAGAACACACAATGCACAGCCCTCCAGCTCTCGTACCATCATCCAGGGGGAAGCCTGCTTAGAAATGCGGAAAGTCAAGGTGACAATGGAAGAGGGGTCTTGTGTGGACCATGAAGACAATGTTCCTTCTGCGAGCTGCAGGAGGTGGAAGTAGTTGCAGGCTGACGCAGCCAGAGAAGGAGGTTTCCACGATGAATCAGATCCTCGGGTACCCCAGACATTTGCCCCCATAACAGGAGCAGGGCTGCTGAGGTTTAGTTTTCATTTTCCTCAATGCTAGTCTTCTAATGCTTATTACAAGTCAAGTGCCAATCTAGCGCTGTCCTCAAGGGAAAATATTCCCTCAATTTGACTTTCCATTCCAGAAAGAAGGAAGAAAAAGAAAGCTATTTGTTGTTAACAGTATAAATTTCTTCTCACTTCCTCCATGGCCAAGTCAAAAATGAGTAAGACCGTGGAATTTCCAAATGCTGGGCACAGCTGGTGAAGGCAGGCAGTGTTTTCTGGACAAGCAGTTCACTACCCAGCAATTAATTTCTAAATCCGTCATTTAATTATTAGCCCAAAAGGACACTGAAAATGAACACCATTGCTCCATTTACATATTTAATCGGATTAGACTGCTGACTTTCAGATCCTTGCAATTAACTGCTCCCTGTGTCCCTTTTTCAATACTTCAATGATTAATCCCTTATATTTGGGTGCCTGTGTTCACTCCCTGATATTTTATGTTGGAAAATTAATTGTTCTATTTCAGCATCATTATGTGCACAGGGTAATGCAAACAACTTACCTCGTGCTGTCCTAAATAATAATGACTTTATGAAGCTGTATAAGATTCTAGGTAATGAGATATGTTCATAACTATAAACCCATTTTTTTCTTAAATATAGTCAATTAAGTGAAATCAAATGAACCTGCTTCCAGTTATGTAAGTTCAACAAATATGATATTCTTCCAACTGAACCCAATATTTGCTCATTTGTTAGCTAATTAAAACCAGCATTCCCCACAACCCCCAGATGAGGTTCTGTATTTCACAGTCCTGCCTAAAAAGAGGTACAGGTTTAAACTTGGACAAGCTAAATTTGAGATGCATAACAACATTGATAACACAACAAAACAGGCCTGATGTAATCTTATTGTTAGGTAACCCCTGCTGCTAATTAAAACCTCCAAAATTTCCCCAAACCTTTCTGAAATGATCCCAAACCAATTCACCTTGAAAGATATCACATACGGTCCCCTATAATCAATTTTGCTGACCAGGTCATTCTCATTAATTTGTACCCAGCCTAGAAGCATGGGACTTGGAGCACACATTTCATGAGATATAAGACCTTGTTGGGGGAATTTTCATGATTCTCCAAAGAACCAAAGATCAAATTCCTTGACCTGGAGACAAGTACTACTTCAGCAGAGAATAAACCACATATAAGTTTCCAAATTTAGTCATTCCACAGAACAAGTATGCGTTGAGGGTCCACTTTTCATCAGAACCTGGAATGTTTCTTCTTTTCCTTCTGAAGCCACAAAAAGCTCAACCCTATACTAATCAAGCAGAATAAATTATCTGAATTTTTCTCAAAATCTCTAGTGCCAAGTTTCTCTTGTCCTCAGCAGCTGGAGCAAATTAGAACTGGGACACAGAGAAGGTTTTGAAAGTTCAAAGGAAAAAAAAAAGCTTTTTTTAAAGAAAATTATCTTTACTTCTCTAATTTTTTTTTCATTTATTTTTATTATTTGGAGGCTAATTATCTTACAATATTGTAGTGGTTTTTGTAATACATTGACATGAATCAGCCATTACTTTTCTGATTTTTAAAGTTATTTGAGCTTCTATATCTTTCAGACAATACAAAAAGGCAAAAGTAAGAAATAAAAATCTTCCATCATCATCCCACCTAGAGATTATCACTGATACATGTTTTTCTAAGCAAATATATCCATATAACAATATATATATACACATAATTATTAATACATACACAGAAAAAACACAAGCGTATAAACTGCTCTGCAGCCTGATTATTTTCATTAAATAGAAAATGTATGGCTTTCCCAGTTAATAAATAAGGATTTAAGTTTGCTTAATCACTTTCAATGGTTACATTGTTTTCTGCTTTACAGAGGTGCTTTATTAAACTTACCAAACCCTCTCACTGGACAGTTAAGTGGTTTTCTTTCTTTTTTTCCATTTATTCATTTATTTGCTCAATATCTATATATATATAGAACACCTGCAATGGGCCTGAATAGTTTCAGAAACAGGAGCTAAGTCATGAGCAAGAGAAATGAAATTTCTGTCCCTGTCAACCTTATAGTCTGGGGGGAAGGAAATTAAGAAAAGCAGGATTAGGAAATAGAGAAGGATGGGAGGTAACTGATAATTAGGAGATATACACATATTTTTTATAATTAAATTTACTTATTTTTAATTGAAGGATAATTGCTTTACAGTATTGTACACACATATTTTATATATACTTCTTCATGCATTTGTCCAGTAATATAAATTTGATGCACTTATTTTTTAATCAAATTGTGATTGATAATCTGGACAAGATGGTCCTGATATTTATAAAATGCCTTCCAGGTGGACTCTCTTTGACTGTGCCCTAGAAAACAATCTGAATTGGGTAAAAATCAGGGAAAATGAATTTTCCTGACCCCCTGGCTCCTTGCTGCCCACACAGAATGTCAGTCTTTGAACCACCAGCCAAAGGCATCTCCACTCATTCTAGAGGAGTTTTCACTATTCTCGTTTTCAGGGGCATTTTTCTCTTCAAAATAAAAGATTCCATAAGCAGCAAAACATTGCATCTTACTGAACACACACTCCTATTAATGAGCTGGGGTGGGGGTGGTGTTGTGGTTAATATCTGAGAGCCACCCACCTAGTGACCTTATGAAATATTTGTTTTTCTTTTCTTCCCAGTGGAGCGTGGTGGAGGGCTGCCTGTATTCTTCATCAGCCCAGACAGGTTTCAGAAAAACCAAGCAGCTCAGGGTTTTGTGCGTTGTCAGAATCTACAGTGAATTCAAAGATGAGTAGTGATGCTGAAGATCAGCAAGGATGTGAAGAAGAAAAATCTTCTCTGTTAGCTTGGATCTAACG
Source organism: Cervus elaphus (assembly GCF_910594005.1). Taxonomy (NCBI): domain Eukaryota; kingdom Metazoa; phylum Chordata; class Mammalia; order Artiodactyla; family Cervidae; genus Cervus; species Cervus elaphus. Next base: position 80,554,215 of record NC_057815.1, on the reverse strand, counting down.
GTTTCATAACAAACTGTCACTGCTTGCTGCTTCCAAGGGGCCATCAACCAGCAGAAAAGGCAGAGAGACCTCTAAACAGCACCTGAAAACCTCAACAGCTGCAATAGGACCAAACAACAGCTAATATTTATTGCGGGTCATCTCTGTGCTTGGCACTGTGCAGTAACTCACAATATCACTTAGAGATATGCCTTCTTATTACCCTCTTTTTAGAGATAAGGAAGGGAAAGCACAAAAAAGTTAAGAAGTTTGCTCATTTAGTGGAGCCAGCCATCAGTCCAGGCAATCTGGCTATTCAGGAGCTGGGCTCTTTAATACTACAACATAGGTTCCCAAGCGCACATGCACACACAGACACACATACACACACCCACCACACGTATATTCCACATGTCATCCATGTTTGTTTAGGCACAGACCACACCCAACACAGATATATCTCACCCCACATTCACATACCATCCCACTCACCATGCACACACACCCTGCAAATCTCACACACCACACACTTAACCACACATCACAACACACACACTCTGAATACACATGCACATACTCCACACACTCCATGCATTATGTGCAATTACAGTAGGAACACACTATACGACACACACATACATGCCCCCCACATATATATATCACGCAAGCATACCACACATCACATACACACACACACCATGCACATGCCCCACCTTATGTATACATGCATACCACACACACATACATCTCACAATATCTCACACATGCAGCTACCACACACACATGTATACATTCTCTATCTTTCCCCAAACTGAGCCCATAACTGTGTAGCAAACACCAAAAGTGTTTGTAATTCTCTTACCGCTTGTAAGAGAATTTCAAGATATACTGAGGTCTATTTCTTCCCCTATGTGGTGGAGGAGGTAACATAGATGCTTCATAAGGTTGCTTTGGGAAGTGTCTGGGATATCTGGGCAAAGGCTTGGTGACAAGTCAAGGGTGCTCTGCCAAGATGGTATGTGCTGACGTAGAGCTCAAATAAGCTTTGTGTTCAGAAGGCTACATTGCAGCCATACCCCTCCACTCAGGTGACCAACAGCTCACAGAGTGTCCATAGAGCCACTTCCCCAGGACTAGAAATGTGGTCCTAACTCTTCAGCCTGCCACTCAAGTCCTCAGCTATTCCATCTCCCTGGGGCTCTCCCACAGAAACTACCCCACCAGGCAGCCCTCCTCTAGTCCTCCCCTGAAGGACTCTTGCTCCCGTGTGTTCCTTCCCCTTCCTCACCTGATTTGTTCCTGCTTGAACCCAAACCATCCACCCTGGCCAGCTCAGTCCTTCCAGCACCATGAAGTTGCCTCTGACCCTGCATCCCTTGCCATCCTCTAAACTTCAACAGCATGTATTATCTGTACCACCTGCTTGGCATTTTGATACATATCCTACCACACTTTTAGCTATGTCAAAAGGGAAAAAAAATGCTGTATTATATTCTAGTTGCCAGGAGACCCTCCACCCATTCATTATTCAGTAGCTGTCATTGCTTTAGAGGGATAGCAAAACAGATTTTATTGGCTTTGAGGTTTCAAATAGTGCTTTGACACTTAGGAAGAAATGGAATCTTAAAAGAAAGGTGTTTTTGATTTGTGAGAAACTGGTCTTTTGAGAGAGAAAAGGTTTGTTAAATGATAAAAGCTTGCCTTCAGCTATTAAGAACTAAGACCTAAGAGATATAAAAAGTTTATTTGATAAGTATGGCTTTAAGATGAATGTATAATGACATAAAAGCAGGTTTTCCATTCCAAAACAAGGTAAATTGCAATGGCTGAAGAAGGAGGAAAAACTAAAGAGAAGTGACAGCTTAAACAAGAGGGTGGTATTATCGCGTCCAGCAGCCTCCGGGCTGGGTCTTGATAGAATACCCAGAGAAGCTTGGGATGAGATCATAGTTAAGACCCACTTTCCCTAGGCAGAAACCTTACAAATGTCCCTAAACAGCAGAAGGCATGGAAGCATTAACATCAACCTGGTAGTACAGCATGTCTACCATGAGAAGGATTAGGGTCTTTCCCCATAAGCCTCCCAAAGGGTCATAGGGAGTGTGTGAGCTGGTGAACAGTTAACAACTAGGTCTCTGATTTTGGAGTGTGGTAGACAGAATGACAGCCCTCCAAAAATGAAGTCCTGATCTCCAGAACCTGTGAAGGTGTTACCTTACGTGGTAAAAGGACCTTCACAGATGGGATTAATTCAAAGACCTGGAGATGAGGATCCTGGATTATCCAGGAGAGAGAGAGAATGTCCAAGAAAATAATAAATTTGTGTTGTTTTATGTCACGGCATGGGGCTTCCGAGGTGGCACAGTGATAAAGAATTACCTTCCAATACAGAAGATACGGGTTCACTTTCTGGATCAGGAAGATCCCCTGGAGTTGGAAATGGCAATCCACTCCAGTATTCTTGCCTGGAAAATTCCATGGACAGAGGATCCTGGTGGGCTGCAGTCCTTGGGGTTACCAAGAATTGGACACAATACAAGTTGGACTGAGCAGCCAAATATGCCACTGCCTTTGGGGTATTTTGTTACAGAATCGACAGGAAACTAATACATAGAGATTTCAAATGGTATAAAGACTTCCCAGGGTTAATTTCAAGCTACCAAGGTGAAGTCAATGAACACAAGATGGACAAAGATTCATACAACCAGCCCTTGTGAGGTGGATACAGATTGACTCCAGCACACCACCTGCATGAGAGAACATTTGGAATTTCCCATGTCTCAAAGAACTCAGAAGGGGATGGTGGGGACTGGCAGACGGATGGAATCCTACAGTCACGATGAGAGAAAACATGAGCAAGTACAATATGGAGCCCCAAAGATGGGGACCAGGTACAGGATCAGAGGTCAACCCCAGAGATCAGGTTGCTAAACCCAGGCAGAGGATGACCACAGCCCAGATACTTCCTGCTTCTTTCATGCCCAGAGGCTGGGCCTGCCTGCCAGAATCTGGGAGAGAAAGAAGGGATGAGCAAAAACACTTAAATGACTGATTTCAAGTCTTAAAGTGACCAAATTTAAATCCTGATTTGACTGATATGACTAGACTACCTAGAAGTCAGTCAATTACTTCCTGATGCCAAGGTGAATGCGGCTGGGGATAGAAACAGAAATTAGATTCAGTTATAACAATTAGTCAAATTACTTCTTCCAAATAATTCACAAACACCTTACAAAAATTAAGCAGGTCTATCTACCCAAACATCACTGACTTTTAAAGGGCACTGCATTCCTGATTGACAGGAAGTATTTGGGAATTGGCTGCTTGGCTTTTAGCATGGCTAACCTACTCAGATGCACACTGGAGTCACATGAAGAACTTTAAAACATAAGGATGCCTACCTAGATCCTACTGCCAGAAGATTCTGATTTAAATGGTCTGCAATTGGGATTTGTAAAGTTTCCTGCAGATGTGCCAGTAATCAGCCAAAGGTGAAATCCACTGCTTAAACACACTACTTCTCCCGCAGCCAGTTTTGGAATTAAATTAGCCCACTTTTAGCTATGACTCTACATACTTCCAGGATGACCCTGGATAAATGATTTCACTTTTCTTTACCTCAGTTTTCTCCCCTGTAAGTGGGTTAATGATATTTAAGTAGAGAGTTTTAAAAAGATAAATGTGCATACAGAGCTTGGCATAGGAAGCATATTCATTTTTGCTGGTGAATGGCTACCATGATATGATATTTCAACAAGAATGCCCATGAATTCTCTCTCTCCAGTCATTGGATATTCTTGTTCATACAGAATCAATAGAGGCTTTCAATGGACCTAAGAATACAGATGTTAAAGCACAAATGTTTTTTTCTTATATAATTATCCCATTTGGAAAATAAAAAGTACAAATGAAATTCCACAACTTACTCATGAATCAAAGAGGAAAGCACCTCCTGCATAGGAAACTATGTCAAAAAGCCCCTAAGCTTCACTCTCCTTATGGACCAAATGAGGTTTCTCCAAGGTAGAGGTGATAATGTGTTCTCAGATTTCTGAATATCAAATATATGAGGGCACTTAGGGACCTCCCAAACATATATTTCAAGGATAAAAATCTTTTCATCTTCAAAGAATCCACTTACTATTCAACAAAGATGATTACAAAATAAGACAAATGGAATTATTCTGCCTCAGAGGTGCCATATAAAAAGTATACATGTATATATACAAAAGTAGTTAAGAAAGATTAAAAGCTTGTATAACTGAAAGAAGATATGGTACAGAGGTACAAATGAAGTCTCCAGAGATTATTTTTGCTACTGCTTTTCATGAATAAAAGTTTGAATAAGGTGGGGGTAAAATTAAGGACGCATGTCTACAAACAAAGAGCGCAATGATTAAAAAAGAAAAAAAAAAGGTTCTAGAATCAAATCCTCTATTTCTATACTGAATCTATCCTTTACATTACCGCTCTGTTCTTTGGGTTTTCTCATGAATAAAATCAAGATGGATAAGATCAAGTGGTTTTGGGGACTTCCCTGGTGGTCCTGTGATTAAGAATCCACCTTCCAATGCTGGAAGCACAGGTTCAATCCTGGTAGGGAAATAAAATCCCACCTGCCTCGGGACAAATAAGCCCACACCACAACTAGGGACAAGCTAAGATCTGATACACCCAAAGAAATAAATAATTGAAAACATCAAGTGGCTATTGGGAGGATCTTAAAGATATCAGAAGGAAAGTGCTTAGTGCAGTATTTAGTACCTAGCAAATTATCAATAAGCATTAGTTGCCATTGTTATTACAGTAGTATTACAGTTTTTCCAGTATCATTGCACAATAATACTGTACAGTGCAATAAATTATGCCATAGCCATATGTGCCTATTTGAATTTAGTATGCAGATTTTTAAAAACCTAAATAGAATTTAAAATTCTGTTCTTCACTTACCCTAGCCATATTTCAAGTGTTCAGTGGGCCCATGTGCCTAGTGGTCACCATAATGACAGAGGAATATTTCCACCATAATAGATATTAGAGTCTCTACTTCAAGAGACAAATAGCAAGCTCTGGAGCTTTTCTTATTTGGCTGAAGGTGAAAGAAAAGTCTCTCCTTTTCTTCCTCCACTGGGCAGGGAAAAGCATAAGGCAGTGATATCCCTCTCCCAGAAATCATCTCTCTCTCAAATCTTAGATGCTCTCCATAAGGATACTGGACTGCTGCTGAGTGAGCTTGCTTCACAATGAATAGCAAGGCCTGCTAGGTGGTCTTGCACTTGACTTAGGATATACAGGCACTTATCAACTACGACATTATTGGCAGGTTACACAGCCTCTACCAGAATTTCTACTCTATTAGCATGTACCTTTCTGCTGATCAACAATGGTCCCCCTTCCAGTTTACCAAAACTTCTAACTTGCTGATTCTGCTTTTCTATGAACAGTAAACAAAGTTACTATCAATACGTAAGAGTAAGGCTCTAGAATGGGCATTTAGTCCTTTTCAAGAATATCAGTTCACTAACACATGAAGACATTCTTTTACTTCCTTCTTGGTCCCATCTGTACTCTGGACAGCTGAGAGTGCCACATTCCCAGCTTATAAAAAAGGTTTGCTTTGCAATATCAGAGAGCAATAGGATGTATGAAGTGATTCTTTGAGAAAGAGTATAAAAAATAGAAAAATAATAGAAGTGATTCAGTTCAGTTCAGTCCAGTCACTCAGTCCTGTCTGACTTTTTGCGACCCATGGACTGCAGCACACCAGGCTTCCCTGTCCATCACCAGCTCCTGGAGCTTACTCAAACTCATGTCCATTGAGGCGGTGATGCCATCCAACCATCTCATCCTCTGTCATCCCCTTCTCCTGCCTTCGATCTTTCCCAGCATCAGGGTCTTTTCAAATGAGTCAGTTCTTTGCATCAGGTGGCCAAAGTATTGGAGTTTCAGCTTCAGCATCAGTCCTTCCAATGAATATTCAAGACTGATTTCCTTTAGGATGGAATGGTTGGATCTCCTTGCTGTCCATGGGACTCTCAAGAGTTTTCTCCAACACCCCAGTTCAAAAGCATTAATTCTTTGGCATTAAGCTTTCTTTACAACCCAACTCTCATATCCATACATGACTACTGGAAAAACCATAGCTTTGACTAGATGGATCTTTATTGGCAAGGTGATGTCTCTGCTTTTTAATAAGCTGTCTAGGTTGGTTGTAAATTTTCTTCCAAGGAACAAGTGTCTTTTAATTTCATGGCTTCAGTCACCATCTGCTGTGATTTTGGAGCCCAGAAAAATAAAGTCTGTCACTGTTGCCACTGTTTCCCCATCTATTTGCCATGAAGTAATGGGACCAGATGCCATGATCTTAGTTTTCTAAATGTTGAGTTTTAAGCCAAATTTTTCACTCTCTTCTTTCACTTTCATCAAGAGGCTCTTTAGTTCTTCTTTGCTTTCTGCCATAAGGGTGGTGTCATCTGTGTATCAGAGGTTATTGATATTTCTCCCGGCAATCTTGATTCCAGCTTGTGCTTCATCCAGCCCAGCATTTCTCATGATATACTCTGCATATAAGTTAAATAAGCAGGGTGACAATATATAGCCTTGACGTACTCGTTTCTGGATTTGGAACCAGTCTGTTACTCCATGCCCAGTTCTAACTGTTGCTTCTTGACCAGCATACAGATTTCTCTGGAGGCAAGTCAGGTGGTCTGGTATTCTGATCTCTTGAAGAATTTTCCACAGTTTGTTGTGATCCACACAGTCAAAGGCTTTGACATAGCCAATAAAGCAGAAGTAGATGTTTTTCTGGAACTCTCTTGCCTTTTTGATGATCCAATGGATGTTGGCAATTTGATCTCTGATTCCTCTGCCTGTTCTAAATCCAACTTGAATATCTGGAAGTTCTCAGTTCAGATACTGTTGAAGCCCAGCTTGGAGAACTTTGAGCATTACTTTGCTAGCATGTGAGATTGATTATATTCTTTGCAGCCAAAGATGGAGAAGCTCTATACAATCAGCAAAAATAAGACTGGGAGCTGACTGTGGCTCAGATCATGAACTCCTTATAACCAAATACAGACTTAAATTGAAGAAAGTAGGGAAAACCACTAGACCATTCAGGTACGACCTAAATCAAAACCCTTACAACTGTACAGTGGAAGTGACAAGTATATTCAAGGGATTAGATCTGATAGAGTGCCTGAAGAACTATGGATGGAGGTTCATGACATTGTATGGGAAGCAGTGATCAAGACCATCCCCAAGGAAAAGAAACGCAAAAAGGGGAAATGGTTGTCTGAGGAGGTCTTACAAACAGCTATGAAAAGAAGAGAAGCGAAAGGCAAAGGAGAAAAAATAAAATATACCCATTTGAATGCAGAGTTCCAAAGAATAGCAAGGAGAGATAAGAAAGTCTTCCTCAGTGATCAGTGCAAATAAATAGAGAAAAACAATAGAATGGGAAATACTAGAGATCTGTTCAAGAAAATTAGAGATACCAAGGGAAATTTTCATGCAAAAATGGACACAATAAAGGACAGAAATGGTATGGACCTAACAGAAGCAGAAGATATTAAAAAGAGGTAGCAAGAATACACAGAAGAATTATACAAAAAAGATCTTCATGACCCAGATAATCACAATGGTGTGATCACTCACCTAGAGCCAGACATCCTGGAATGTGAAGTCAAATGGGCCTTAGGAAGTATCACTATGAACAAAGCTAGTGGAGGTGATGGAATTCCAGTTGAGCTCTTTCAAATCCTAAAAGATGATGCTGCACTCAATATGCCAGGAAATTTGGAAAATTCAGCAGTGGCCACGGGATTGGAAAAGGTCAGTTTTCATTCCAGTCCCAAAGAAAGGCAATGCCAAAGAATAGAAGTGGTACAAAGAAATATCTCCCTCTAGCTAATCTGTGTGGAGTGCAAATTTAGACAAATGGCCAATTCTATTATGTCATGAACAAATGATTTTAAATCATTCGAGGATCAGTAAAATGCATTCTTCAACTATAAAGCACAAAAAATTCACTCTATCTAGTTCTGTATACTTAATCCTATAGGTGTTTTTAATGTGTTAAAATGCTTTTCAGGCTGTGTCTATACATATATGCCAGCTTCAAGAAGAGATGGTATCACCTAAAAAGTTATGACTCGTGTGAACTTGATGCACTTCTTCCTATGCTGATTTAACTACAGAAGTGAAGAGGAATCAAGTAGTTCAGGCCATGTTAGATAAGTCAGTCTATTTTGCATGGTTGAGTATCATTCACCAAATGCATCACTGTCAGGGAATGTTTGATGGGAGGATTCCTACATGCTGTCTCTCATGAGTCCTTTGTCCCTCTTCAAGCGGAACAGCACGCTGCTCCCAGGGACTGAGGTCATTGTGTGAGGCAGGCTTGGGTCTCCTTTAGTAAACATTCTCTTTATGACAAACTGTTTAGTCTTGCTCCCATTTCTTGAGATATGGATTGTCTCCTGACCTTGTGACTAACATTACCCCTTGTTCCCTTGGTAACAGTTGCTGTACGTTTGGTTTTCTGATCTCTATCATTCCCAAAAGAACTTTCTTGTACCACAGCCTATATATACTCATAGAAAAATCATTAAAGCACCTTTGCTCCATCAGAGCGTAGGTCCCCGTGTCTTTTTTGTTTCTCTCTCTCTCTCTTTTCCTGGCTGATTCTCTGGAGTGTGGAGACCCATTGTGCTCACTTTCCTGCCCGGGCTTGTAAGACCCCCTTGAGAGGGCGCCTGGTGCCTTCGTGAGCGATGCAAGTCCTGTGTTAAGGACTTTATTGGTCCTCTGCGTAAACCAGGGAATATCAGCCTCTTTCTCTCTTTTACTTTCTTATCGTCGACTCCGTGCCACCAGGTTCTGGTCCATTAAAGGACCACAACACATCATAGTGGTACAAAGAACTCCATTAAAGCAATAATATATCCCTTGTTGTTACTGTTCATCTGCCCAGTCATGTCTGACTCTTTGCAACCTCATTGACTGCAGCATGCCAGGCCTCCCTGTCCCTCACCTTCTCCCAGAGTTTGCCCGGTTCATGTTCATTGCATCAGTGATGCTGTCCAGCCATCTCATCATCTGATGTCCTCTTCTCCTTCTGCCCTCAATCTTTCCCAGCATCAGTGACTTTTCCAATGGGTCATCTGTGTGCATCAGATGAGCAGAATACTGGAGCTTCAGTTTCAGCATCAGTTCTTCCAGTGAATATTCAGGATTGATCTCCCTTAAGATTGACTGGTTTGGTCTCCTTGCTGCCCAAGGGACTTTCAGGAGTCTTCTTCAGCACCACAGTTTGAAAGCATCAGTGCTTTGCCACTCTGTCTTATTTATGGTCCTGTTCTCACAACCGTACATGACCACTGGGAAGACTATAGCCTAGGCTATGGGAACCTTTGTCAGCAGAGTAATGTCTCTGCTTTTCAATACACTGTCTAGATTTGTCATCGCTTTCCTGCCAAGAAGCAATCATCTTCAGATTACATGACTGCAGTCACCATCAGCAGTTATTTTGGAGCCCAAGAAGAGGAAATCTGTCACTGCTCCCATTTTTCCCCTTCTATTTGTCACACAGTAATGGGGCCAAATGCCATGATCTTAGTGTTTTTTTTTTAATATTTAGTCTTAAGCAGGCTCTTCCACTCTTCCCCTTCAGCTTCATCAAGAGGCTGTTTAGTCCCTCTTCACTATCTGCCATTAGAGTGATATCACTCACATATCTGAGGTTTTTTATATTTCTCCCACCTATCTTGATTCTGGCTTGTAATTCATCGAGCCCAACATTTCTCATGATGTACTCAGTGTATAGGTTAAACAAACAGGGTGACAGCAGACAGCTCTATAGCCTTTCTCCATCTTGAACCACTCTGCTGTTCCATATAGAGTTCTAACTGTTGCTTCTTGACCTGCATACAAGTTTCTTGGGAGACAGGTAAGATGGTCTGGAATGTTCTTCTCTCTAAAAGCTTTCTATGGTTTATCATGATCCACAGAGTCAAAGGCTTTAGCATAATTGATGAAACAGAAGTGGATGTTCTTTTGAAATTCCCTTGTTTTCTCTATAATCCAGTGAAAGTTGGCAATTTGATGTCTAGTTCCTCTTCCTTTTCTAAATCCAGCTTGGACCTGGAATTTCTTATTTCACATAATGCTAAAGTCTAGCATGCAAGATTTTAGGCAAGAGCTTACTAGCATGGGAGATGAATGCAACTGTCCAAAGGTTAGCACATTCTTTGGTACTACCTTTCTTGAGAATTGGGATGAGGATTGACCTTTTCCAGTCCTGTGGCCACTGCTGCATCTTGGGAAGCCACACTGGGATTTCTCAAGTGGCTCAAATGGTAAAGAACCTGCCTGCCAATGCAGGAGGCCCTAGTTTGATCCCTGGGTTGGGAAGATCCCCTCAAGGAGTGCAAGGCAACCCACTCCAGTATTCTTGCTTGGGAAATCCCATGGACAGAGCAGCCTGGCGAACTACAGTCCATGGGGTTGCAAAGAGTCAAACCTAACTGAGTGACTATCAATATATCCCTTATTTGCCTGTAAAATAGGAATAAAGCCTAAGATGAAGGACCTGCAGACAGATTACTTGGTCTCAAATCTTGGTCTGACCACTCATTATCAATTTGACTTTTAGGCAAGTGCAAAAATTAGGCAAATGCCTATATTGTCTAATATAAAAAACGGAGTTACTAACGTGCATGTGTGTTCAGTCATGTCCAACTCTTTGCGATCCTAGAGGACTGTTGATCACCAGGCTCCTCTGTCCACAGAATTTCCCAGGCAAGAATCCTGGAATACTGGTTCCATTGCCTCCTGCAGGGGATCTTCCCAACCCAGGGATCAAACAGGTGTCTCCTGCCTGGCAGCAAATTCTTTACTGCTGAGCCACCTGCCCTTGCCTAATAGAAGTTTCTTTTATAACACATTTATTGAGTGGTAAGTCACGTACTATAAAACTCACTCTGTTAAAGTGTAAAATTCAGTGGTTTTTAGCATATTCACAGATTGTGCAATTATTACCACTATCTAATTTTAGCCCACTTTATCACACCACAAGCAAATCTCATACCTAGTCACAATCACTTTGCTTACTCCCCTCACCCTGTCCCTGGTAACTAATCATATAATTTTTGTCTGTATGGATTTGTCTATTCTGGCCATTTCATATAAGTAGAGTCATACAATAGTCTTTTTTGACTGATTCCTTTCACTTAGCATAATGTTCTCAAAGTCCATCTATGTTGCAGAACGGAGCAATACTTCATTCCTTTTTATTGCCAAACAATACTCCATTGTATGGATGTATTGGGTTGGCCAAAAAGTTCATTTGGGTTTTTCCATAACATCATGCAGGAGAACCTGAATGAACTTTTTGGCCAACTCCATGTTATATTTTATTCATTAGTTGGCGGACATTTAGGTTGTTTCTACATCTTAGATATTGTGAATATGCTACGATGAACATTTTGGTACAAGTGTTTGAGTAGAATACATTTTTATTTCTCTTGAGTACTCCAATACTTTGGCCACACAGTGTGAAGAACTGACTCATTTGAAAAGACCCTGATGCTGAGAAAGATTGAAGGTGGGAGAAGGGGACGACAGAGGATGAGATGGTTGGATGTCATCACCGACTTGATGGACATGAGTTTGAGTAAGCTCCAGGAGTTGGTAATGAACAGGGAAGCCTGGCGTGCTCAGTCCATGGGGTCGCAAAGAGTCAGACATGACTCAGAGACTGAATGGAACTGAACTGAGTGCTTATCAGTAAGTGGAATTTCTGGGGTATATGATTTTGATTTGTATTTCTCTAATGATTAAAGATGTTGAGGATATTTTCATGTGCTTTTTAGTCACTTATATATATTCTTTGGGGAAATGTCTATTCGAACTCTTTGCTCATTTTTAATTACGTTATTTGTTTTTTAATGGTTGAGATGTAAGATACTTTGAATACACTGAAGTTCCATACCAGATATACAACTTGCAAATATTTTCTCCCACTCTGAGGACTGTATTTTTTGCTTTTCTGATATTGACCTTTAAAACACAGTGCCTTTATTTTAATAATGTCTGTTTTATTTATCTTTTCTTTTTTTGCTTGTGAATTTGGTGTCATTTGAAAAACCATTGCTTAACCCAAGGTCACAAAGATTTACAGCTATGTTTTCTTCTAAGAGTTTCATAGATTTAGTCTTATATTTAGGCCTATTATCCATTTTTAGTTAATATTTATATATGGTGTGAGGTAGGAATCCAGATCCTTTTGTATGTGGTTATACAGTTGTCTTAGCACAAATTGTTAGGAAGACTATTATTTCCCCATCGAATTGTGCTTGCACTCCTGAAAATTAATTGACCATAAATGTAAGAGTAAATTTCCGGATCCTTGACTCTATTCCACTGATATCTGAGCCCATCCTTATGCCAGTACCATGCTGTCTTAGTTATTTAGCTATGGCGTAAGTTTTGAGATTGAGAAGTGTGAGCCCTCTTTGTTCTTTTTCAAGACAGCTTTGGATATTTGGGTCCCTTGCATTTCCTTATCAATCTTAGGATCAGTTTACCAGTGTCTGTAAAAGAGACAGGATTTTGGTCAGTATTGTGATGAAGTTGTTTTGCAAGTGCTTTGTAAGAAGCTGAATTTTTTTTTTTTTTTTTTGCTTTTTATTTTTTTTAATTTTTTTATTAGTTGGAGGCTAATTACTTCACAACATTTCAGTGGGTTTTGTCATACATTGATATGAATCAGCCATAGATTTACACTTATTCCCCATCCCGATCCCCCCTCCCATCTCCCTCTCCACCCGATTCCTCTGGGTCTTCCCAGTGTACCAGGCCCGAGCATTTGTCTCATGCATCCCACCTGGGCTGGTGATCTGTTTCACCATAGATAGTATACATGCTGTTCTTTTGAAACATCCCACCCTCACGAAAAGGGAACCCTCTTACACTGTTGGTGGGAATGCAAACTAGTACAGCCACTATGGAAAACAGTGTGGCGATTCCTTAAAAAACTGGAAATAGAACTGCCATATGACCCAGCAATACCACTTCTGGGCATACACACTGAGGAAACCAGATCTGAAAGAGATACATGCACCCCAATGTTCATCGCAGCACTGTTTATAATAGCCGGGACATGGAAGCAACCTAGATGCCCATCAGCAGATGAATGGATAAGGAAGCTGTGGTACATATACACCATGGAATTTTACTCAGCCGTCAAAAAGAATTCATTTGAACCAGTCCTAATGAGATGGATGAAACTGGAGCCCCTTATACAGAGTGAAGTAAGCCAGAAAGATAAAGAGACACAGAAATACAGAAGAAGCTGAATTTTATAGGGGAAAGAGCATGTGGACTGGAATTTTAAGAATGTAGATTCTCACCATTTGAAAATCATTTCCATTCCTAGGACTTCAATTTCTTCATCTATTAAATATGGAAGTTAGGCTCTGTTGATTTGGAAGTTCCTTTCAAATTCAAGATTCTAGGATTCTATATCTATTTCAAGTATGAGAATAATCCTAGAAGTTTGGTATAAATAACAAAACCTTTAAACAAATCAGCAGTTTTGACCTATCAACTTTCTTGGACACTTGGCAAATACAGTAACTCTGGGGATAGAAAAGTTTGGAAGGATTCATCTTTCTGCTGGATTAAATGCAAGCCATTTTCAACAAAACAGCTTCTCAAAAACTGCAGTTATGAAATGGCCTCTTATGCTGTTGTTTACGTGAATGTAGGTGTGTTTACAACTATATTTGGTGCAGAGCCATTTAAAATAAAACCTGATGGTATGTTAAATATTTCTAATTTCATCAAGCAGAACACAAAAGTTGAGGGGAACATATGCCAATTACTGTCTTAATGAATAGAGATTATTTCAATCATTAAATACTAAATATATAAATAATTACTATTTTATATAACCAATCCATTTTCTCCTCAGATGTAAGGTGACATTCATAATAATGAACATCTGGCAAGTACTCCTATTTTTCACTGTTTTACTCTCAAAGTAAACTCTTTAGCACTAACTGGCTGAGGATATTGGATGTTCAAGTTTTCAAGAGGTCTAAACATCTATTAAGCATGTACCATATACTGTATGCCAGGCACAGAAGACGCAAAGATAAATGATATATAGTCCTTATTGTCAGCGTTCACCATCTAATGTACCTGAGGAGACAGATATACAAGGAGAGAACCACAGTACAAAGTTTTTATACTTCTTTTACAATGGTAGTATAAAAACTGTTCCAAGGATACAGGGAGGATATAGAGGCTGTAGCAGGATAAAGCGGATGGGGAAACAGTGATAAATGAGGCAAAACTTCAGAGCTGATGACATATCCACACTGATGTGGAACATAGGAGAACAAGAATTGTGGGCAACTCCAAGATGTCTAACTGGGGTAACTTGCTGGATGGTGATGAAACTTCAGACAAATTATTATTATCTACAAAAGAATTTTCATCATGTCAATGTAATTGAACTCTAGATAATGAAAAACCCAAACTATATTGCCTCCTCTCTGAGCCCAAAACTAAAAGCAGAATTCCAAAGTACAACTCTGTGAACCTTTGTATTTCATCTCAACAATTGATCCATCACACAGCTATCTAAGTATCATATCCTCAACAAAATTCAGTAGAAGATTAGTCATTCTAATGATACAATGTTTATTTCTTTAATATAAGTTGTCATTTATGCCTCCCCCCACCATGATAAATTTTGATATATAAGTAAAAATGACATTGTGTAAAATGCCATATGAAACCAACAACTGTCACTTTCTCTGAAAAGTATTCTAGCTGGAATGGCTACACTAATATCAGACAAGATAGATTCTAAAACAAAAAATTATTAAAGATAAGGAGAAATGTTATAGTCATCAAAGAGTAATTTCATCAGGAAAACACAACACATATAAGTGCCTAACAGCAGAGACACAAAATACATGAAGTAACTGACAGAACTGAGGAGACAAAGAGACAATTCAATAAACTTAGCTGGAGAGTTCAAAATATCACTTTAAATCATGAGAGGACAATAGACAAAAGATCAACAAGGAAAGGCGAACTCAGGTACTGTGCTTGTGTAATCAAATGTATTTGTAAAATTTAGAAATATATAATATTTTAAGTTAAAATAATTTAAGATTGTTGTCTCTTTGCACTCTGACTTCTTTCTGTCACACTCGCTCCTATATTGGGTGACCATGGAGTAACCACATATTGGAAATCTGAGGAGGAGTTCAGTTTAGACTACATTTAGTCTGAGTGGGTCATATGTATGTGACATTCCGCTATCTCTAGCTTTCCCAGGTTGGAATGGCTATCACGAATATACCCACTGCCCACTGCAGGAATTCACTCAGTACCAAAACCCAATAGGTACAGGGGTGATACTGAAAACTGAGTCTGTCCTATAGCCCCTGGCAGCTGAACTATGTAGACAGTCAATGAAAAACCGAGTTTGAAAAGGGGAAGCCAGAAGAACCTAGTCTGTGGAAAATTCTTCAAGTCATAAAAAATGCAAGATGTGAGCAGAAGAAAAAGGGACATTCTCTTCTTTCAGACAAATATTTAGTAATGTGGCATTTGCAATTATAAAAGGACCATACTTTACTTTTTCCTTTTTGGTGGGAAGCATGGAAAATAGAATTTATCCGAATTCTTTCACTTTTAGAGCACAAATCTATAAATGGTGACTGTATCTGTGAGGTAAGTCATATATAACCGTCACTACTGTTAATAATAAAATACAAATTTCAATCAACTATCTTAAGACAAAGTATTGCAAAAATCATATTTCACATGAAGAAGTGCTCAATGTATGCAGCCAAAAAGTATACATAAAAATCATACCATGTCTTGGCCTGCTCACCACCACAACAAAACACCATAGGCTAGGTGGCCTAAACAACAGAAATCTATTTCTCACAGTCTCACAGTTCTGGAGTCTGGGAATTCTAAGATGAAGGCTCCAGCAAGGTAAGTTTCATTTTGGATCATTTTTCTCTTGTCTTGGGGGTATGTGCCATCACACAGTGTGTTCACATGACCTATTCTTTGTGCACATGTTGGAGAGAAATCATGAACTCTCTGAGGTCTGAAATCATGAACTCTCTGATAAAAGTCACTAATCCCACTATGAGGACTCCAGCTTCATCACCTCATTTAACCCTAATGACCTCCCAAAAGTTCCATTTCCAAATGCTATCACATTGGGAGTGTTAAGTTTTCAACATATGAATTTTGGGGGACATAAACATATCAGACGTGTGTACAATAATTAAATTATTATGTACTTAGTGATATTGTGATATTTGACAGCTCTTTAATAGTTGCAATGTATTGTGACTTATTTTCTGTTTCCAACTGTACCTTCAATTTCACACAGAATTTTGTTTTAATAATTTTAAAATCTCTCTCTCAAAGATGATCCCAGCCCAACAAAATCTAGACCCTGTCTTGCCTTTACCATCACCTTCCCATACCCCTTATCCTACAGTTCTTTCATATCTAAAGCTGCCGATCTTAAACAAAACAACAGTCTCCCTGTGTAGATAACCATGCATTTCTATCTATTCTCAAGATTCTAAATCACAAATCTCAAGAGCAAGTCTGATGGAAGCAACCTAAATGTTCATTGACAGATAAATGAGTAAGGAAGATGTGGGACAAATATATAGTGGAATATTACTCAGCCGTAGAAAGGATGAAATAATGTCATTTGCAGCAACATAGGTGGATCTAGGAGCTTCCCTTGCGGCTCAGCTGGTAAAGAGTCTGCCTGCAATGCAGGAGACCTGCGTTCGATCCCTGGGTTGGGAAGACCCCCTGGAAAAGGGAAAGGCTACCCACTCCAGTATTCTTGCCTGGAGAATTCCTTGGACTGTTGACTGTACAGTCCGTGGAATTGCAGAGAGGCGGACACGACTGAGCGACTTTCACTTCACTTCACTAGGTGGATCTAGAGATTATCATAGTAAGTGAAATAAGTCAGACAATGAAAGACAAATATCATATGATATCACTTATATGTTGAAACTAAAAAAGAAGATGATATAAATGAACTTATTTAAAAAACAGAAATAGACACATAGGCAACAAATTTATAGTTACCAAAGGGGAAAAGGAGGAGAGGGACAAATTAGTAATTTGGGATTAACATATACACTATATATACAAAATAGATATATACAGAATAGATAAACATTTTGTATATATGTATATATATACATATATATTGTATATATAAGCTATATACAAAATAGATAAACAACAAAGGCCTACTGTATAGCACAGAAACACTATTTCATAATAACCTGTAATGGAAAAGAATCTGAAAAAGTTATATATATATATACAAATGAATATATATACACAAATATATATATATATATTCAAATGAAAAGTGATATATATACACATATATATAACAAATGAAAAGTTTTATAAATATATATGTATGTATATATACACACACACAAATGAATCACTTTGCTATACACCTGAAACACTGTAAGTCAACTATACTTCAATAAAAATAAATTTTAAAAAAAAGCAATTTTGAAAAAAGAACAAGTTTAGTAAAAGCAGAAAGAAGATGAATAAGCAAACACTATCATTCTCAGGGAATGATAAGGAGGATAAATTAGGAGCACTCATTTGTGATTCAACATGTACAACTTACTCCACCAAAAGTTTGCAAATGGCTGTGTTACAGTCATTATGTTTTACCCAGAACCACTCTCTTCCTCACACCCTCAGGCCCTGTGGCTGACGTACAGCTTAATTTCATTCAGGGTTGATTCCCTCCCACTGGCCCGACAGTTCACCATGGAAATTAGGCTTCCTTCAGGAGTCCTTCGGTCAATGAGTCATGCCTACATGGGTCTGCATTCTAGTTGTCAACCCTGTTCAATGACTACTTTTCAAAAAGGATCCTTAGCACCAAAGTGAATCAATCAATATCAATCAATTCAAAGAAGGGGTAGGAACCAGCCACACGCTCCCCAGTTACAGACACAACACACATATAGAACAAAGTTCACTTGGACTTCACCAGGGTTCACTATTATCAGTGGAGAGAACGGCCATATAAACACAAAGTGTGAAGCATTATTCTCTCCCTGGGAGTCAGAGGCAGAATAATTCCTTAACAAATGCTCCTGCTGTCATGTACAAATGAAACTGATCTCTATAGTTGGCACTGACAGCTGAAGCTGGTATACTGCATTTTTTAAACTTGTATCTCTAAATCCAAGCTGGCAGTTTGGTGTCAAACACAGCAGAAGACTTTTCCATAGATATCTCACCTAACAGATGGAGGAAAGTCCTGATTTACAGGAATTCAGGTAACCATGGTCCTCGGTGCCCTGGAATATTATGCTTGTTACTCTGCTCCAGATAAAGCATAATCACCAAAAAATCCCAAGACAAAAAGCAAATGAAAAACCCTAAAAGTCCCCTCAAAGGTGTTTGGGGATCATTGTCTATCTCAACAGACTACCCTTTGTGCAACTGCATGGTGTCCTATAACATCCTGTCATCTGAGTCCACTATTTTTAACAATGTTCTACTGTTTAAGGCAGGAAAATGAATGTGATCTTTTTAAAAAGAATTTCAGCAAGAGCTGAAGTGGAAATGATTATTTCCACTTAACCCTCTGTGGACCAGATAATCCAATTAGCACCATGTTGCTTAATCATTTGGACTAATTAAGCTTTTATTGTGTAAGAATCAATGGCTTAAAACAAGTTATTTCCTTGGCTTAAATAACTATTTGGAAGATACAGTAATTCAAACTGTTTAAATGGAACTGTCTTCAATACCCTCAAAGAGTCCACTTCGGGGCCATCTTTTTCCTTTGTTTATTGTTGCTGTTGTTTAGTCACTAAGTCATGTCCAACTCTTCGTGGACCCATGGACTATAGCCTGCCAGGCCCTTAGCCCATGGGGTTTCCCAGGCAAGATTACTGGAGTGGGTTTTCATATCCTTCGCCAAGAAATCTTCCTGACCCAGGGATCAAACCTGTGTCTCCTGCATTGGCAAGCAGATTCTTGGCCAGTGAGCCACTAAGGAAGCCCCTTTTTCCTTAAGAGTCAACTACTATTAATGCTATTGATAACACCGGTGACTCTCTACAGCATGTATGTCTCCATAGAGCATAAGTCACTCTTTCATAGTGTCTCATATTGATATTTAAATATTGTACTATTCAATTTTACTTGTTTATATCTTGTATTTTCAACTAAAGTTTAAGTAACTTGAGAAAAGATAATGAATCTTATTCATTTTGTATTCCACTCACATCTCATGAAGTGCCCAAGATACAATAAGTTTCTGATAAAATGTTAGTTTCCATCATGCACATAGGAACACATACACTATTATGTAGATAATGTCAGACATGTGTGTATATGTGCGTCTGGTCGTGTCTAACTCTTTGAAACTCTGTGGATTGTAGCCCACCAGGCTCCTCTGTCCATGGGATTCACTAGGCAAAAATACTGGAATGGATTGCCATTTTCTCCTCCAAGGGATCTTTCTGCCTCAGGAATCAAACCCACATCTCCTGCATTGATAGGCAGATTCTTCCCACTTGGGAAGCCCAAACATTAGCCATAGACTTGCCAAAACTAGTTAAATAGCATTTTAACATGTTAAGAACAAAACAACAAGGAATCTCAAATGCTATCCAGTTAAACAACCAACAGCCTTGGAGAGCCCATTTGTACTTCTCATTCTGCAGAGAAGTTTGAGAGTCATAGATTTTTTTTTTTTTTAAGTTCAGTGTTATGAATCTAATATGTCCTGGAGCAATAATGCAAAACTACATGCAAAACTCATTTCCATACCTTGAAATGGTGACTCCCATCAGAATAGTCATGTTCTAAGCATTCCACCAATTCACCTGGAGTTTTGATGCTTGACCAGAGAAAGGTTAAACCTTTCCACAAGGTTTCACTGAAGATGTTCAAAGTCCGGAGCAGCCTCTTCTGTTGAACCAATGAAAACCTGATGGAGGGGGTATACATTTTAGTGCATGACTGGATGGTGCACAAGCTATCACATTTATTTCTTCGTATCAAACTTAATCAGTTTGTTGTCCCCTCCCCACCTAACTAGTGAGAAACTAATGCTTAAATATCATGGTGTCTGTCTTCCCCATATCATGAGATTATTCCAGAATCCTAAAAGCACATAACAGAGAACCAAGAGTGGATCTGCATTCTTAGCCCAAGTACATAACATCTTTGTTATCCCTTCTTCGTAGCCTGTAGTTCCTTCTGGGTGCCAATCTAAAGACTGACACAACTTTGGGTGGGTTCACAGTGGTTCCACACCAGAGTTCCTCTGAGTCCCATTGGTATCCTTACCACTGCTTTCCAGGCCCCTCTTTATGGTATATAGCCTGTATGATGTCCAAGGCAGCCCATAGCATCTGGATGCTGCATGCTGCTGGAAGAGATTAAAACCATAGGTAGAAAAAGGTCCTTCAAACTTTAATTCTACTCTTAGTCTCATTCCATAAGATCTCTGGGCATCTGCACACCAAATATGTGTATTCATCCTGTTCCCTTCAGAACCACCTGGCTAAAATACCCTTAGCAGGCACAAAACGAAAGCTCTTGAGAAACAGATACAGACCTTTCCTTTTCTTTTCCTCCCCTTTACATTGAAAAGTTACTAATATCTGAAGTCTGCTCGGAAATGAAATTGAAGTCTTGAGATTTGGGCAATAATAAATGGGGCTTATATTATTATTACTGTGTAAATATTTTTCATGGCAGAGCCAAGAAGTATTCTCTGGTTATATTTTCTTTCATGAACTGCCTCTTATTTATCTTGCTATTTCTATTGGCCTTTATTATTTTCTTGCATTGTTTACCTTTATTGAATTCCTAAGTTCTTCCCATTTCTCTGGGATAATGTCAAATCTCTTAAATAACTACTTGGAGTTTTTTCTCTTCTTACTCTACTTGGACATTTATAAGTTTGCTGCATGATTCAGTTCAGATCAGTTCAGTTGCTCAGTTGTGTCCGACTCTTTCTGCCATCACAGACTGCAGAACACCAGGCGTCCCTGTCCATCACCAACTCCCAGAGCTTGCTCAAACTCTTGTTAATTGAGTCGGTGATGCCATCCAACCATCTCACCCTCTGCCGTCCCTTTCTTCTCCTGCCTTCTATCTTTCCCAGCATCAGGGTCTTTTCAAATGGGTCAGTTCTTTGCATCAGGTGGCCAAAGGATTGAAGCTTCAGCTTCAGCATCAGTCCTTCAAATGAATATTCAGACTGATATTTTTTTAGGATTGACTGGTTTGAACTTGCAGTTCAATGGACTCTCAAGAGTTTTCTCCAACACCATTTCAAAAGCATCAATTCTTCTGCACTCAGCTTTTTTTATGGTCCAACTCTCACATCCATACATGACCACTGGAAAAACCATAACTTTGGCTATCTGACCTTTGTCAGCAAAGTGATGTCTCTGCTTTTTGCTGTCTAGGTTGGTCATAGCTTTCCTTC
This sequence comes from Cervus elaphus, assembly GCF_910594005.1. NCBI lineage: Eukaryota > Metazoa > Chordata > Mammalia > Artiodactyla > Cervidae > Cervus > Cervus elaphus. The sequence goes on along the minus strand of NC_057815.1, from coordinate 80,532,668 downwards.
CAAGGAGCAAGCGTCTTTTAATCTCATGGCTGCAGTCACCATCTGCAGTGATTTGGCAGCCCAAAAAAATATAGTCTGTCAATTTCCATTATTTCCCCACCTATTTGAATGAAGTGATGGGACCAGATGCCATGATCTTGGTTTCTTGAATGTTGAGTTTTAAGCCAACTTTTTCACTCTCTTCTTTCCCTTTCATCAGAGGCTCTTTAGTTCCTCTTCACTTTCTGCCATAAGGGTGGTGTCATCTGCATATCTGAGGTTACTGATATTTCTCCCACAAACTTGATTCCAGCCTGTGCTTCATTCAGTCCAGCGTTTCTCATGATGTACTCTGCATATAAGCTAAATAAGCAGGGTGACAATATACAGCCTTAAGGTACTACTTTCCCAATTTGGAACCAGTCCATCGTTCCATGTCTGGTTCTAAATGTTGCTTCTTGACCTGCATGCAGATTTCTCAGGAGGCAGGTAAGGTAGTCTGGTATTCCCATCTCTTGAAGAATTTTCCACAGTTTTTTGTGATCCACATAGTTAAGACTTTGACATAGTCAATAAAGCAGAAGTAGATTTTTTTCTGAAACTCTCTTGCTTTTTCAATAATCCAACAGATGTTGACAATTTGATCTCCAGTTCCTCTGCCTTTTCTAAATCCAGCTTGAACATCTGGAAGTTCTCGGTTAACATACTGTTCATGCCTCTCTTGGAGAATTTTGAGAATTACTTTGTTAGCATGTGAGATGATGCAATTTTCTGGTAGTTTCAACATTCTTTGGCATTACTTTTTGTTGTTGTTGTTGTTTTCATAACTTTATTTATTTATTTATTTTAATTGGAGGCTAATTACAGTATTGTGGTGGTCTTTGCCATACATTCACATGAATCAGCCATGGGTGTACATGTGTTCCCCATCCTGAACCCCCCTCCCACCTCCCTCCCCATCCCATCCCTCAGGGTCATCCCAGTGCACCAGCCCTGAGCACCCTGTCTCATGCATAGAACCTGGACTGGCGATCTATTTCACATATGATAATATACATGTTTCAATGCTATTCTCTCAAATCATCCCACCTTCGCCTTCTCCCACAGAGTCCAGAAGTCTGTTCTTTACATCTGTGTCTCTTTTGCTATCTCGCGTCATCACTACCATCTTTCTAAATTCCATATATATGTGTTAATATACTGTATTGGTGTTTTTCTTTCTGACTTACTTCACTCTGTATAATAGGCTCCAGTTTCCTCCACCTCATTAGAACTGACTCCAATGCATTCTTTTTAATAGCTGAGTAATATTCTGTTGTGTATATGTACCACAGCTTTCTTACCCATTGGTCTGTCTTTGTCATTACTTGTACATAAAGACATATTGTTGTTGCTTAGTCACCAAGTCATGTCTGCTCTTTTGCCACTCCATGATGGACTGTAGCCCACCAGGCTCCTCTGTCAAACCTGCACCTGCATTGGCAGGCAGATTCTTTAGCACTGAGCTACCTGGGAAGCCCCACACACACAGTTATGCTTATAAAAGCATAAAATTGTGAGGCCTACTGGAAGTGGAATTTTAATGTTTGGGGATTATTTGCAAAGCCCTCTTCCTCTCAACTCCTCATTAAACCCCATCTACTTTCACTTTAGAGTATTGTGGTATCATAGAGAAAAGTCAGAACCTAGTCAACTCAAAGAACCTGAGATGTTGATCCATGTGATGCCCAATGGAATCTCATGGAGATTTACTTATACTGACTTTCAAATTTGATTGTCACAAGTCAACACATACCTTATCATTGGCATAATTAGAAGAGCATTCTGATGTTAGCTTTGTTAGTATGTATATTCTTTTAGAGTCATCACTATACTGTTTTAATGTGAAATTTTAGAAGCCTCTAACCATTATTTCTCAGTACTCACACAATTTATATTCAAGGTTGTATTTTTGAAGATCAGTTAAATTTATATCCCAGAAAGTAAACAGTAAAGTACTATCAAAGAGTAATGACACACTTGATCATGTAACTCAAGGTGTGGCAAAAGAATTGTACTTCGATTAGCTGGGAAAAGAGAATGCTTTTAAAAACTATCAGATTGCTGTAATGTTCTTTATCTTTCTGGCTTACTTCACTCTGTATAAGGGGCTCCAGTTTCATCCATCTCATTAGGACTGATTCAAATGAATTCTTTTTAACGGCTGAGTAATATTCCATGGTGTATATGTACCACAGCTTCCTTATCCATTCATCTGCTGATGGGCAGCTAGGTTGCTTCCATGTCCTGGCTATTATAAACAGTGCTGCGATGAACATTGGGGTGCATGTGTCTCTTTCAGATCTGGTTTCCTCAGTGTGTATGCCCAGAAGTGGGATTGCTGGGTCATATGGCAGTTCTATTTCCAGTTTTTTAAGAAATCTCCACACTGTTTTCCATAGCAGCTGTACTAGTTTGCATTCCCACCAACAGTGTAAGAGGGTTCCCTTTTCTCCACAGCCTCTCCAGCATTTATTGCTTGTAGACTTTTGGATAGCAGCCATCCTGACTGGCGTGTAATGGTACCTCATTGTGGTTTTGATTTGCATTTCTCTAATAATGAGTGATGTTGAGCATCTTTTCATGTGTTTGTTAGCCATCTGTATGTCTTCTTTGGAGAAATGTCTGTTTAGTTCTTTGGCCCATTTTTTGATTGGGTCATTTATTTTTCTGGAATTGAGCTGCAGGAGTTGCTTGTATATTTTTGAGATTAATCCTTTGTCTGTTGCTTCATTTGCTATTATTTTCTCCCAATCTGAGGGCTGTCTTTTCACCTTGCTTATAGTTTCCTTTGTAGTGCAAAAGCTCTTAAGTTTCATTAGATCCCATTTGTTTAGTTTTGCTTTTATTTCCAATATTCTGGGAGGTGGGTCATAGAGGATCTTGCTGTGATTTACGTCGGAGAGTGTTTTGCCTATGTTCTCCTCTAGGAGTTTTATAGTTTCTGGTCTTACATTTAGATCTTTAATCCATTTTGAGTTTATTTTTGTGTATGGTGTTAGAAAGTGTTCTAGTTTCATTCTTTTACAAGTGGTTGACCAGTTTTCCCAGCACCACTTGTTAAAGAGGTTGTATAGAATTTAGAAAGATGGTAACGATAACCCTATATGCAAAACAGAAAAAGAGACACAGAAATACAGAACAGACTTTTGAACTCTGTGGGAGAAGGTGAGGGTGGGATGTTTCAAAAGAACAGCATGTATACTATCTATGGTGAAACAGATCACCAGCCCAGGTGGGATGCATGAGACAAGTGCTCCGGCCTGGTGCACTGGGAAGACCCAGAGGAATCGGGTGGAGAGGGAGGTGGGAGGGGGGATCGGGATGGGGAATACATGTAAATCTATGGCTGATTCATATCAATGTATGACAAAACCCACTGAAATGTTGTGAAGTAATTAGCCTCCAACTAATATAAAAAAAATAATAATGAAAAAAAAAAAAAACATAAAAACTATCAGATTAACATGGAGTCAACCGGGATCTTTTCTATTGATAAATATCAACTCTCTTATTGAGACAATAAATAAAAGAGTAGAACAGTTTATTAAAATGTCTATTTTTTAAATATTTCATTCTGAGTCTATTTTAATTTTAACTTTTTGTGGTTAATAGCAGACCTATAATATGAATGTGTATAGTGCATGAAAAGACAATAAATCTTAAAAAGAATCACTTTACAAAATGATGGGCTGTACTTGATAAGAAAGACAAAATCGAACTTTTTTATCTAACATACTACTGATGCTTATTTCCGTACTGGGTAACTATCACTCTAAAATCTAAAATAACAAATATGCAAAACGAATAGTATGAGAATTTATCTCTATGGTCATTATTTTTATTTTCACACTACTATGTACTATACTACTTTTGAACTGTAGCCCACCAGGCTCCTCTGTCCATGAGATTTTCCAGGCAAGGATACTGGAGTGGGCTGCCATTTCCTTCTCCAGGGGATCTTCCCAATCCAGGGATTGAACCTGGGTCTCCTGCACTGCAGACAGATTCTTTATCAACTGAGCTACAAGGGAAGCCACAAATGTACAAAGTATTATATAAAATTAAAAGGTTCAGAAAGGTGAAATGAAAAGTCAAAGCTCTGTATAGTATAATTGTAGTGGGTGAAACTAAAGCTACGTCTCTTTTCTTGAATTTAGCAATGTTGAACATTTAGCAGTTGCTCTATTGAGCAATGTTGGAGCAATGTTGGTTTTCTATTGACAGATAAAAGCCAGTGAATATTTGGAAAAGGCATTATCCTGTGATTATGGACATTAGTTGCTGAATTTACAAAGAGATTTGACATAATTTACAAAGTATTTGACCCAGTTCTCTCTCTCTCTTTTTTTTTTCTATCTCTGTTCCCTATATTCAAGACAGAAATATAAATAAAATGACAGATGAGTGAGAAGGTAACTCCATGCCAACTTTATTTTCTCCAAGGACTAAAACTAGAACAGATGAATTTAATGGTAACCAAATGGAGGTAGGGCTTCCCTGGTGGCTCAGATGGTAAAAGCGTCTGCCTGCAACGTGGGAGACCCGAGTTCAATTCCTGGGTCAGGAAGATCCCCTGGTGAAGGAAATGGCAACCCACTCCAGCACTCTTGCCTGGAAAATTCCATGGATGGAGGAGCCTGGCGAGCTATACAGTCCATGGGGTCACAAAGAGTCAGACAGGACTGAATGACTTAACTTTCACTTTCATTTTCAAATGGGGGTAAGAAGTAGAGAGAGCCACGGATATGACTATGACTTGAAAAATCACCTGGGGAGGAAACACACAATGCAGCCAACCACCTGTTGGGACTAAAAGGTCAAGAGATAGCTGGAACTTTGCTTGAACTGAACTAAAGTTCTGGATGGACTAGTTTTAGATTTTATAGAAGCAGACTAGATTGAATGTATTGGGCAATGGTTGTATAACCTGCCATCGTTGAAATTTAAACTCTACAGGGAGCATCACTGCAGATGGTGACTGCAGCCATGAAATTAAAAGACATTTACTCCTTGGAAGGAAAGTTATGACCAACCTAGATAGCATATTTAAAAGCAGAGACATTACTTTGCCAACAAAGGTCTGTCTACTCAAGGCTATGGTTTTTCCAGTGGTCAAATATGGATGTGAGTGTTGGATGGTGAAGAAAGTTGAGGGCCGAAGAATTGATGCTTTTGAACTGTGGTGTTGGAGAAGACTCTTGAGAGTCCCTTGGACTGCAAGGAGATCCAACCAGTCCATCCTAAAGGAGATCAGTCCTGGGTGTTCATTGGAAGGACTGATGTTGAAGCTGAAACTCTAATACTTTGGCCACCTCATGCAAAGAGTTAACTCATTGGAAAAGACCCTAGTGCTGGGAAGGATTGGGGGCAAGAGGAGAAGGGGACGACAGAGGATGAGATGGTTGGATGGCATCACCAACTCGATGGACTTGGGTTTGAGTAGACTCCAGGAGTTGGTGATGGACAGGGAGGCCTGGCATGCTGCAATTCATGGGGTCACAAAGAGTCAGACACGACTGAGTGACTGAACTGAACTGAACTGGGAGCGGTAGATTCTTTAACATGACAGGGCAATGGACATGAAACATTTTCCTTCTCAAGTCTCCATTATATTCCCATTGCTAGTATGTAATTTGGCACATTACTTTGTGTAACTTCTACAGGGACTAATGTCCCTTCCAACTCATCACACACACTGAATAGTTTCCCTGTGCCAAAACCTTTCAGGAAGATAAAGAAATTATTGAAAATAATTTAATTCCCTGTATCTCCCCCTCCCCTCTCTTTCTGTCTCTCTCACACACACACAAAGGCTTTTGCTTAATGAACACTTGTCCAGTGGAGAGAAGGTAGCCAGAGAAATGGCATATGCTAAAATATATTTATTGATATTTAATTAAGTGAAAGAGAACTAGATGCAGCCTACCTGAGTGTATTATTTTAAATACTGACTTCTCTCCAAAGGTTTGTCCACATAAATTGTCAAGCTGTTGAACATAATTAACTTTCCAATTTCAATAAAAATAAGCACAGCTGACACTGTTTTGACAACTTATCAATAAATAATGTTGGAAATTTTTCTGCAGTTGGTAAAATACATACAAGACTTGAAACTCCTGAAATATTTGGTCCCTTCTTAATCCTTTCATCATTTTTTCACCTCTATGATGGCAAAGACCATATCTATCTTATTCAAAATGTAATCCCTGTGGCTAGTATACTATAAATATTCACAAGGAAGGAATAAGGACAGTGCATCCATGTTCTTAAGGGGTGCCTATATAAATATGTGAGACATATTTCAAGGATTTTTTCATATCTTCTACTAGTTTTCATATCTCCCTATACAATTTATATTCAACTATAGAACCCAATGAGTAATATAACATCTTTAGGAAGGCAACGTCTCATAAATTCATTTTAAAAATCAATGTAACAAGCAAATTATGTAATATGACCTTTTATTTCCTATTGTATAAAGGTGACCTTGGCCATTTAATGCCAATTTCCTCAACTCTACTTCTCCATATATCAACATATCTCTGTATCTCTACAACTATCCTTTTCTCTTTCTTTAGTATCAGAGGGAACAATGATATAACTTTTATCAAAGGCATATCTGTCCACTTCATCTCCTAAAGCTTCCCCTGAGACTTAATTTCATCAACTGACCCCACCTCCTTTCTCCAGACTTTTGGTCTTTTATTCTTCACTCTGGATTTTACCTTTGCATACTCTTTCGCTGCTATTGGTTTAAATTCAGAGTTAGAGTTGGATCCAAAAAGGCAGTCTCAGTAGTCTCTTTCTCTCTTTTCTCTGTGTGTGTATGTTTGTGCTCTGATTGCTTCTGAGTTTTTCCTTTCCAGACATTCTATTTGTTCTTTGTCCTATCAATATCAGAGAAAAAAAATCCTCTTTCCCAATAATTGCAGAAAAAATCCCCCAAGGAGAGCTTTTGAGCTCCTAGACAGAGTCATGTGCTTCTCTCTGGACCAATGTTGCTATTTTTGTTTAGTCACGCAGTCGTGTCTGACTCTTTGTGACCCCATGGACTGTAGCCTGCCATGATCCCCGTTCATGGGATTCCCAGGCAAGAATACGAGAGTGGAATGCCATTTCCTTCCCAAGGGGATCTTCCTGATCCACATCTCCTGCATCTCCTGCACTGGCAATCAGATTCTTTACTCCTGAGCCACCAGGGAAGCCCCTCTGAAGCAATACCTCTAACCAAAACCCAGAATTCTCTAAGGAACTAGGTCTGAGCCACATGGGGATATTGCTGTCAAAGAAAAGAGAGAAGAGGGGATTATCTACTGCCACACCACAAGGGCAGAGGCCAAAAGAGAGGTATTTCCACAAAAGAAAATTATGAAGGTAATTCCAGAAAAGAATTAACATTGTAAAAGCCATACTAGCACAAATTTAAATAACTTTCTCCACATGAAATTTTTCTTCTTCAACAGTGTTTTCTTTTAGGATAATAGTCTCTGTTTTTATGACTCCAAGTTTCCAAATGAAGAATGTGGACTTCACTTCTCATGCATCATCCACTTCCTACTGTGCCCTTGAAAACTGGCTTCTAAATTTCTCCAGCATTGATGGTGCCCTCTTGAAAGTCACTATTGGTGCTTTCTGCTTTCTCTTCAGCTGCTCTCTCTCTCTCTGCAACGTTTGGCATAGCTTGTCATTCCCTTTGTAAAACTCTTCCCTCCTAAAATTTCCATGACTTTCAAACAGCCTCCTCCATTTACCCCTAGTCTTCTGGTTCATCTCCTCATGGTGGACATGTCTGAGGACATGTCTTCATCCTTCCTCTCTTCATTCCTCTTAGGCTCATGATATTATACATTCATGCCTTCAATTAACCACTCTACTGATTGACCTTAAATATCTGTATCTCCAGCTCAAAACTCCCACACTCTTCTTCATGGTTCCAGCTGGATAGCCCGCCAAAAATGTAAACTTAAAAATGCTTCCATCTGATTCCTAAATGCTAACGCTACCATCATTTTCCAAGTAACATGTTTTAAATCTCAAGTGCCTCCAATTCTTTTCTCTGTGTTCAGTCATGTACCATTTCCTCCTGATCAGTCTTCCTTTCTTTTCAATTCATATGGTTTCTGCTCCCACTCACGCCACCAAGCAGAAGTCTTTATGACCTTGCGATAATGACTTTAGTGTTTTCCCTGCTCTCAGATCTCCCCCATTTCAATCAATGTTTAATTTTCACATTGAGCATATCACTCCACTGCTCAAAGACTTTTCATGGCATGCGCTTGCCAGTGGCCCATGTTTCTCTGTTATGTAGAACCAATCTCTTAAAGGTTGCATGCCTTGGAGATCCTTTTTTCTTTTTTCTTTTCTTTTCTTCATTGTCAACCCCTGACTAATATGAAGCCCCAATACAGGACAATTGTGTCTGCTGTGTAGACCTAAACTTTTCCTTAGCTAGGCTATCCCAAGTAAGAAACTGCAGGATGGGTGGACATATAAAGTATAGAGTGTTCTAGAAAGATTTTTTTAGGCACAGGTATGGAGTCCTATTTTATATTTGATTCATCTCTTAATTGTTTTTGAGCTCAGAAAGCACAGATAGGAGTATGATTTATTTTCCTCCTGAAAAATGCCAACATGGTAGACTTAGATGTTCATAAATTTTTTTCATAATAGCACATATAGATTAATGACCAAAGTAAAAAATCTGAACACCTCTTGAGAAGGAATGGGGCACAAAACTTGTCTGCCTATAATTAGAAACATTCAAGCTAAAAGGGACCTAAAAGCATTTAATTCCACTCGATCCTTTTACAGACAAAGTGATTTACCCAACTTCCTCCAACTATTTAGAGACTAAATGGTATCTGGAACCCAGATATGCCCATTTAAAATCCAGAGCTTCTTCACTTTATAGCACACAACTTTCCAAATGATGGTAACTATGCCTTAAAAATTATATTTAATATTTTGTAATAACCTATAAGGGAAATTAATTTTAAATTTATATGTATACATATACAAATGTAAGTGAATCACTTTGCTATACACTTGAAACTAATACAATACTGTAACTCAATGATACTTCAGTAAAAAAAGTATGTCCTCCATGAAGCAATCAGCAATGCAGCAAGATGAATCCCCTATAAATATAGCTAGATTGCAGCATTCAAGAAATTGTAAGTGAATAGAAAATATATTACTGAATCTTTCACAAAGATTCTACTGTCAAATTATCCTTTCTTGTGTATAAAGAAAATATTCAAGAATTGGTTTCTAAAACAAGGATTTATCATTCTGGCAATGCAAACCACTATGTAAAAAAAGTCATAATTATTAAAATGTTGTGCTTAAATTATTAATACATTATTAATTAATTAGAATTATTCAAGCTTTTTAATTATCAAAATGATTGAGGCCTTCACAGAATGTTTTAACTCAGAACTGTATTGTGTGACATACAAAGTACGTGCAAATGGTCCAGTCCACATCATGTTCAAGTCTGTAATGTTTAAGCAATATTTCTCTTGATATGAACTAGTATATGGCAATTGATTGGCCCACCCAAGCACAACATCTATAGTCTTTGAACAAATGAGGAAAATATAGATAAGTCTATTATGTCAGGATGAAATGCTTCTTGTAAAATGACAATTTCTTAGAAATTTAATCAAACAAAATGAGCCTAATATTGGGCTGACATTCATTCCCACAGAAATTGGCTGGGGAACGGTCCTGAAATGTTTTCCATTAAATGTGGCTCTGCTGGTGCATTCAGGTTCACTCAGGTGTGAGAAGCAGATAATGACTTGCTGAGAACAAGAGAAAGGTAATGGAATCAATAGGTATTTCCTTTGAAGGCATACACAAAGTTAGAACTTAAAAGAGGTATTATTGAATAGTTTCAGACACAACTGCAAGATGATCTGACCACAGCCAAAGTTCAGGAAATAGCACAATCTACGGATTCACCATTTGGACTTTGGAGGTAACTGGACCTGGATTCAAGTCCCAGTCGGGCAACCTCTTGGTTCACATCATTGTGCATTCCAAGCTGTCAGAGCCTTTTAATTTCCTCCTCTGTAAATTAGTGCTAATCATATTGCCTACTTCAAAGAGCTATTGAAAGGTTCACTGATGTAATGCCCATTAAATGCTCTCAATGAAGGCTGGTGGTTATTATTCCATGATATAGCAGAACATTTCTTTTTCTGTGCTTCCAAATGATTTTATATCCAGTTCTAATTGGCACAATATTATCCCTTTCAAGTTCACTTTTTCTGCTATTCTCTTAATAGGAGCTTGAGTCAACGCCTAGGGATGGATAAGGAGTGTCACCAATGCTGCTAACACGCCTAACATCTGATATACAACATAATCCTCAACCATCCCTGAAACACCAACAGTCAATGCTATAAGCTGAGCTCATTTGAGCATACTAAAATCAGAAAATGTTCACACTGGAAAAGTATGTTGCCATCTAAGGACAACTCCTCATTTTACATGTGGGGAATGGCGGAAATGCAGAAAATAGCCGGAAAATAGAAACATGCCACTGATGTTCCAGTTATTCCACCGCAACTTCTAGGAAATGCACTGACTATGGCAGAGAATGATTAAGGCAATAGCAACAACCATAATAGTACAGACAACAGTTATTTAATATTTCCTTTGTTCTAAGCACTATACTAAGCATTTCGCACATATTAACACTTGTAACTGTCACAACCACCCAACAACTGGTATTTCTCTTATGTCAGTATACCTTAGCTTTTAAAAATATGGAGAAGTAACTTTTCTAGTAAGGCCACATGTCTTGTAAGTGGTGTGGAAGAAAAAGAGTATTTGTATTTGCTACCTTTTATACACCAAGCAGGCTTCCCTGGTGGTTCAGATGTTAAAGAATCTGCCTACAACGAGAGAGATCTCATTGAGATCTGGGTTCAATCCCTGGGTTGGGAAGATCCTCTGGAGGATCACATGGCAACCCACTCTAGTATCCTTGCCTGGAGAATCTTCATGGACAGAGGAGCCTCGCAGGCTACAGTCCATTGGGTCACAAAGAGTTGGATATGACTGAGCCACTAAGCTCAACACAGCATACACCAAGCATATGCTAAGTTCTTTAAGAAAGTTAAAGGGAGCTAACATTATTGAGAACTTAACCAGAGAGCCAGAAATTTTCTATTTCAGGCCAGTTCAGGCCACTTCTGAAGAATAAGGATGATCTGAGGGGCATGTCCTCAATAAGCTCCACAGTTTTACAAGGGACAAATCCTATCTCTTAAAACATCTATAAGAATAGGTCCCACTGGAAAAAAAAAATAAAAAAAAACTGGAAAAAAAAAAAGAATAGAATCACACACAAAAAAAAAGAATACAGCAAAACAAACAAAAAAAAAAAAGAATAGGTCGGGTTCTTCCTTGCTGTCCCTTCATTCTATTGTACAAAATATATATCAAATTGAAAACTCATGAGATGGGTGTGATAGTGTCAGTTTGATTGGGCCATGGATGCCCAGATAATTGGTCAAACATTACTCTGATATGTTTGTGAGGGTATGTCTGAATGGGATTAACATTTGAATCAAAAGACCAAGTAAAGCACACTACCCTCCACAGTATGAGTAATTCCATCAGTTGACAGTCTGAACAGAACAAAAAAGATGGCCCTTGGGTAGGTAAGAGGGAACCGCCTTCAGCTGGGACATTATATATACCCTGCCTTTGGACTCAAACCAAAATATTGGGCCTTCCTAAATATCAAGTCTGCCAGAGTTTGGACTAGAACTACACCATCAGTTTTCCTGTATCTCCAGCCTTGCCAACTGCATATCTTGGAACTTGTCAGCCTCCACAATTGGTGTAAGCCAATTCTTCACAATAAATAAGTCTCTTGCCCTCTCTCTCCCTGCCTGCCTCCCCTTATATATTTAGAGAGAGAACTGTGCAGAACCTCTTAAACACAGATTTTTTTCAACAGTAAATACTATAGTACCACATAATGTGAAGTTTGTTGAGCCCACAGATGAGAAGATGTAGAATTGTGGATATGGAGGAACTGCAGATATGGAAAAATCACATACAGAGAGCCAACTATAAGATACACGCACATGTTTTACTGAGTAGGGGGTCAGCACCCCAACTCCCACATTGCCCAAGGGTCAACTACATATAGAAGAAGAAAATAAATTCTTTTCTCTGAAGAACTATAACTAAGGCATACAGGTTTAGCACAGGCTAGATGAAACATAAGACAGAATCGGTAATGCGAAAGAGTAAAAAAAAAACCCACAAGTTTTAATAGAAAAAAACTGTGAAGACATATAATACATGTCAAAGAACTAACACATGTAATTATACTCCAAGAAACAAAACACAAGAATACCAAAATATAAGCAGTATTTGAAAAATTAATGATCAAGAATTTTTGAAATTTGATGAAAGACCTTAATACAGAGTTGAAGAAGCTCAGTGAATCCAAAGCAGGATGAATCACACCTGGGCACATAAGAGTCTGTTGAAAACAAACAAACAACAACAAAACATGAAGAGAAAAATTTTAGAATCAGCCAGAAGGGAGAAAAGAAATTTTCTTCAGGGAAGAGCAAGTAAAATGACAGCTGACTTCTCAACAGAAACTATGTTTGCCTGAAGAAATTATACACTTTTTTAAAGTGCTAAAAGAAAAACTAACTGCTAACACTAGGGCTCTATACTTGGTAAAAATATATTTTGAAATAAGAGCGAAAGAAAGATATTCTCAGACAGGCACAAGAGAATTTACTGAAACAGACTTTTACTGTAGGAAATACTAAAGGCATTTCTGCAACCTAAAAGAGAAAAGATTGCAGATGAAATCACAGAGATCTAAGAAGTGGTAAATAGCAAGAGAAAGGGTAAACAGGGAAATATAAAAGATTATTGACTGTTTAAGGCAATAATAACAACAATATTTTGTGGAGTCTGTAGCTTATTTAGAAATAAAATATATGACAAAAGTAGCAAATAAAAGGTGAGTTATTTAAAATAAATCTAAAGTATTATCATTGTAATTGAGATCAAATAAGCAAATATTTTTCTCCAAAAATCCTACTCTAAAATATCCCTATTTATTATAAACTCTGCAGCCAAGCTTTTCTAATTGATCATCATTTTGATCTCTTCTTATCTTTGACTTCTTTTTATATAGACTTTCTAAAATGAAATAAAGGTATAAGTCAAGCTTATCCTGGGAACAAGTATTACCATCAGCAATCTTTATTTTAGATGGCAGAGTTTTAATGCCCTCCTTCCCCTAATAAGGTATACTGTTGCTGGATTCCACACTGACATGCACTATAAGAATTAGCCCACTGAAGTCTATGGTTGAGAATATAGTTCACAACAAACCTCTATTTCTCTCAGAACAGTCTTCTGAAGTGTTATGTTTTTATTTGACTAACAATGTGAATTATGTATCTTATCATGTTAATGTCTTTGCTTTATTTACTATAAAGCTCTGTGACAAACTTGCAGCTCAACAATGTAGAAATATGTATATATATTGCTATTTATACATTGCATTCACCCTTAATTGTATTCCAGTTGTCCCCATGTTTAACGTGCCTTCACTAATATTTTCTCCTCCACTTTTATGTGTAATCCTAGTAACTTAGATGTTATTGTATGTCACCTCAAATCCTTTTTAGAACAAGAAAGGAAATAAATATATTGTACTTATATTCATATATACATACACACATATTTACTCATTCTGGGTTCTTTTCAAACATTTTCTCATTAAATCACCACAAGCCAAAAAAGAGATACTTATTCTTTCCATTTCACATATGAGAAAACAGAATCAATGACTAGCCCCAAATCACACAATAAATAATGAAGCCAAAATTCTCCCCTTTGCTCAAAAGCCTATGATTTTTCTTTTATGCCATGCTATGCCTCTCATTTGCTGATTGCATCATTCATTTATTCATTCATTGGATGCCTAAACTACAAACTATGTGCTAGATTGGCGATAGATAAACCAATCAAGGTGTCACCTCTCAAGCAGCCTGCAGACAGTAGAATTCTTTTACAGAAATACCTGTTTTGTAAATTAGATTATACGTGCTTAAGAGATAAATACTATTATTTACAACTCTGTGTGACCCTCCACCCCTATCCCACACTATCCCAAGTGTTCCATGAGCTGTAGCTATAGTGCTTATCCACACTACCCCAGTCAACTTTGGAGTAAACACACTCACAAGAACAGTGAGGAGAATCAGCATGGCGATTAGTAGGAGGTTTTCCTAAGTAATCCAAAAAATTACTAGGTTAATTACTTCCTTTAATTACTAAAGCAACATTGAGCTTTAGTATTATACAATGCAAGGGGGAAAGGAAAAAAAAACACAAAGCTTTAACTGAATTATGTCGAATTACACTGAACAAAAGGTAACTTTAGAAGCAACTAGTCAAGTATGTCAATCTGCTATGGTGTTTGGGAGCCCAGATTCCCTTCATAACTCAATGTCTTGTAACAACCACCACCCCCCACCCCCAGGGACTGCAAATATGCCCTGAACAATGGCTGAATATGGGTTTGGGTGCTTAATGGGATGCTGTCAGCAAAGAGAAATGGTCTCATTTCAGTCCATTACTCAAACTCTGCATACTAAACCATTGTTTCTGAATGTTACACACAGCTAAGGGACACACAATAATTTTACTAAACAAAGGACCTTCTGAGGTTCTATAGGAACAGAAACGAGGTTTTTCTCAGGGATCAAGGAACAATACCCATAACTCACAGGTCTGTACTTTGCTGTGGAGAATCTAAATCCAATGGAGTTGAGTCTTTCAGTACTGGAGCCCTCACACACATTGTTCTCCACAGAAACCTTTTCATCATCTCTCAAGGTATAAAGATTAATTGTTTCAGAGAGAAAAGGTGAGTTCTTTAAACATTGCAAGAAGTCTCTTTTCCTGAATAGAAGGGGATAATTTTCTTATGCCCATAGGCATTAAGGATGCATGGATGATGAGCTGGTGAGCCGTGAGGGACCCCAGGAAGGAAAAGAATACCTGTCAACTACCAACCATCAGACTACAGACTACAGCCATCAGACTACACTCCCTATGGTGAGCCCTGAGATAACTCAGGATGTGAAAACACAGGATACTGGCCCCAGATGAGGTACATATCAAAAGAAAGATTTCAGTGAGCCCAGACTCTTGCATCTTCCCATATATAGAAAAGTGCTAAATCATTTAACTTGGGATGTCTGGCTTTCTTTAAGTAACAATCAACTTTTGATGTTTCTGACTGGTATGATCTAAATCAAATCCCTTATGATTAGACAGTAGAGGTGACAAATAGATTAAAGGGATTAGATCTGGTAGACAGAGTGCCTGAAGAACTATGGATGGAAATTCGTAACACTGTACATGAGACAGGGACCAAAACTATCCCAAAGAAAAAGAAATATAAGAAGGCAAGGTGGTTGTCTGAAGAAGATTTACAATATCCAAGAAAATAAGAGAAGCCAAAGGCAAGGGAGATAGGGAAAGATATACCCAACTGAGTGCAGAGCTACAGAGAATAGCAAGGAAAGATAAAAGGACTTCTTAAATAAACAATACAAAGAAATAGAGGAAAACAATAGAATGGAAAAAACTAGAAGTCTCTTCCAGAAAATTGGAGATATCAAGGGAACATTTCATGCAAGGATGGGCACAATAAAGGACAGAAACAGTAAAGATCTAACAGAAGCAGAAGAGATTAAGAAGAGGTGGCAAGAACATACAGAACTATACAAAAAAGGTCTTAATGACCCAGATAAGAATGATGGTGTGGTCACTCACCTAGAACTGGACATCTGGAGTGTGAAGTCAAGTGGGCCTTAGGAAGCCTTACTACTAACAAGCTAGTAGATGTGATGGAATTCCAGCTGAGTTATTTAAAATCCTAAAAGATGATGCAGTTAAAGTGCTGCACTCACTGTGCTGGCAAATTTGGGAAACTCAGCAGTGGCCACAGGACTGAAAAGGTCAGTTTTAATTCCAATACCAAGGAAGGGCAATGTCAAAGAATGTTCAAACTACCAAACAATTGCACTCATTTCACACACTAGCAAGGTAACGTTCAAAATCCTTCAAGCCAGGCTTTAGCAGGACGTGAACTGACAACTTCCAGTTGTGCAACCTAGGTTTAGAAAAGGAAGAGGAACCAGAGATCAAATTGCCAACATTCATCAGATCATGGAGAAAATAAGGAAAATCAAAAAAAAAAAACCACATCAATTTCTGCTTCATTGACTATGCTAAAACCTTTGACTTTGTGGATCAAAACAAACTGTGGAAAACTCTTAAAGAAATGGGAGTACCAGACCACCTTACCTGTCTCCTAAGAAACCTGTATACAGTTCAAGAAGCAACAGTTAGAACCAGACGTGGAACAACTGACTGGTTCAAAATTGGGAAAGCAGTACATCAAAGCTGTATATTGTCACTCTGCTATTTAACTTATATACAGAGTACATAATGTGAAATTCTGGGCTGGATGAATCACAAGCTGGAATCAAGATTGCTGGAAGAAATATCAATAACCTCAGATATGCAGATGACACCACACTTCTAGCAGAAAATGAAGAGGAACTAAAGAGCCTCTTCATGAGGGTGAAAAAGCGGAGTGAAAAAGATGCTTAAAACTCAACATTCAAAAAGTGAAGACCATGGTATCTGGTCCCACCACTTCATGGCAAATAGATGGGGGACAAAATGGAACAGTGACAGATTTTATTTTCTTGGGATCCAAAATCACTTCAGACAGTGATTGGAACCATGAAATTAAAAGACACTTGCTCCTTGGAAGAAAAGCTATGACCAACCTAGACAGCATATTAAAAAGCAGAGGCATTAGTTGTTGACAAATGTCCATATAGTCAAAGCTATGGTTTTTCCAGTAGTCATATACAAATGTGAGAGTTGAACCACAAAGAAGGCTGAGCACTGAAGAACTGATGCTTTTGAACTGGTGTTAGCAAAGACTCTTGAGAGTCCCTTGGACTGCAAGGAGACCCAACCAGTCAATCCTAAAGAAAATCAACCCTGACTATTCAGGGTTGGACTGATGCTGAAGCTCCAATATTTTGACCACTTGATACAAAGAGTTGACTCATTGGAAAAGACCCTGATGCTGGGAAAGATTGAAGTCAAAAGAAGAAGGGGGTGGCAGAGGATGAGATTGTTAGAGAGCATCACAGACTCAAGGGACATGAATTTGAGCAAACTCTGGGAGACAGTGAAGGACAGACAAACCTGGCGTGCTGCAGTCCATGGAGTCACAAAGAGCTGGACATGGCTTAAAGACTGAACAACAACCACAAAAACCCTCCCTTTGTCAAAAAACTTCTATATAAAATGGCTCCCCCTCTGGCCTCCTCGGAGCAGTTCTCTCAAGGTTAATTGAGAAGCTGCCTCCCGGGCTTTAGTCCTAAAAATTTCCACCAAATAAAACATAATTCTCAACTTTTAGGTTGTAATTATTTTTTAGGTCCACAGAGGAAATATGGAATCAGGGAACTGTGTGGCATGATGCGGGTCTCATTGAGGTAGAAAGTTTTTGTTTTTTGTTTTTGAGGTAGAAAGTTTAAAGGACAAAACTCTTAAGTTCACCAAGAAAAAAAAAAAATTGTTTGCTCCTACCTTAAAGGACAAGTCCAAGGATAAAACAATAGGTGATATGATAAAGCACTGGATTAAAGTGAAGAGTCCTAAGTCAATGGAAATAGTGGTGCTCTCTTACATACTGCCATAATCCACTGAAGACATGGTTTGGGGGATTTTCAGGCCACTCTTTTGGGGAAGAGTTTTGTATTCCAGGCACTGTGCTGATATTTCCCACTTTCTCATCTTTTTTTCTTCACAACGATCCTCAGAAGTGAACAATATCACACCCACTTTTAGTAGAAGAAACTGCAGCCTGCCACAATCAGTAATGAGCTGGTGTTCCCACAGCTAGTAAAGGGCAGAGCCTGAAGTCTACCCCACCTTCTCTGAGTGTCTCTCTCCATGTGCTCCACCAGTCTCCCAGAGAAGTACAGAGAAGACGAGAGTAGCAGTGAAATTTGGAAAGTGTTTCAACTAAAGTCTTGACCTCAAAGAAAACTCCCTGTACTAATAAATCTACCCATTTGGACCAGACTCAGTAGTTTAGAACTATCTTCAGGGCCCTGAGGAAAATGAGATAGGTGCCTTCCACAGTGAGAGGGAAGAGTCTGTGTGGATGTTCTGATTATCATTAGAATCCTGATGTCAGAGCTCCAAGTCAACACTGACCCAGAAGGTCACTCCTCTCCCTCTTCAGTGGCTTCAGAGAGCCCTACCCTCTCCCAAGTCTTTACCCCTTCTAGTCCCCCTGCAGAAGCTCCCCAGGCCTCTCAATTTGCTGCAGTGTTTCACGGTAGTGCCAGCTATGTGTTGGTGCTTGCCATGGGCACTTGCCACCTACTTATCTACCTCTATGAAATTAAGTCTTACGCTGCTGACCTTCAACACCCCCTGAAAGGAGCGCAGGGTGGAGTGCAGAATAGAGTCACTCTGTGCCTGGAGTTGGTGGGGAGTGGAATGGCAGGACAGGTCCTCAGAGAGTTAGGTATTTTCAGAGCCAATTTTATGAGCCCAATTCTTGTATCTCCCCATATCTAGAAAAGCACTAAAATCCTTCAGGAGATGACTGTTCCTCATGACTAGCAAAGGCTTCATGAGACTAGAAGAAACCTAGAAAAATATGTGATTGGTTGCACATACTCCCCTTTCCCCAAAAGTCACACATAGACTGACCTTCCCCCACTACCTCTTTGGGGCAGTTTCTCAGAGCTATCCCAGGTGCTGTCTCCCTGGCTGTAGTTCTCATTTTGCCCCAAATAAAACTTAACTCACAACTCTCATGTTGTGCGTTTTTTTTATAAAGTCAACAGCAGTGAGAAAATCTTGTCCAAGAATCTACTCAAGGAAACTATGAGGAGGCAGGGAATTTAGGCATCTGGGGAAAACTCTGGAGGCCCACTGGCCACAAAATACACAATAAGCAGAAATGAATGACTGGGGTCACAAACAATTTAATTGCTTAAGTTTTTACATTAAGTGACTCTTGAAAGAACTTAGCTCTTCATGGAACCTCCTAGAAAAGTAAAAGCCAACACATTCTTAGACTTGTTTTGATTTTGCTAATCCCAGTCAACTGAAGTCACTCCAGTCTCTTATTTCCCTTCTCACCTGTCCCCTTGTCCTTCTGCAAATAACACACACAGCTCCCAGTCTGCAAGATGACTGTGGCTTTACTCCTCAGACTGACTGTCAAGATGACACAGTGAATACAAAGTGAAAAGGGAGGGAAAATACTCCATTGTTTTGCACAAAACAAGCTAGTGCTTAATCTAATGCAAACATAATTACTTTTACTTAAACAAAAGGGGGAAAACAAATAAAAAGAAAAAACCATGATGTTTACAGCTTCGGCTGTCTGCTCGGAAATGAACAGCTACGTGGGCATCAGATAGCAATCACTCTTCTCCTCTCAGCTGCTGCTTTTTGGGAACAAATCTGAAAAGCATTTACGGAAACAGAAACAGGGGCTCTGAGTCCTAGCTGCTTTTTTTTTTTTTTTTTCTTATCTTCAATTGTTCCCATTTTAGGTTCCTGTCCTTGTCTACTTCTTTAGTTTGAATACTAATAGAAGGTTGGCACTTTGAGAAATGGCATTAAAGTCAAGTGTCAGGAAGAGGGGCATTTAACATTTTTTTCCCATTGACCTTTACATGGAATTGATCTCTTTGATATTTCCAAACAGAGAGTGAGTCAGAAGGAATATTCTTTGATTCACTCAACAGATATTGAAAGCCAGGCTACTCTGTGACAGGTGCCATACTGGGGTGAGCAATATAGAAATGAGGGCTGTCCTAAAGTAGACAGTATAGCAGAAAGAAATTATGCAAATAAGTACAGAAAAGTACATGTTGCTCTGAGAGCATATAACAGAGAAGCCTGGACTATTAGCAGAGTAGTAAAGAAGGGTGGTCAGGAATAGCCCTCCAGGAAATCCTGAAGACTCCAAGGAAGACTCCACTTCCAAGTTCATTCAGGTTTTGAATGGAATTCCGGTGCCTTGATTCATGGGTCCCTTCAGATTCAAGGCAACAATAGCATGGGGAATCCTCATATTTCAAATCTCTGAATTCCCCTGCCACTACTATCCTGAGAAAGATCTCTGCTTCAGAAGTCTCATGTGATTACATTTGACTCTCACATTAATCCAAGATGAATTGCTATTTGAAGGTCAGCTGACTATTAATCAGATTTACAAAGTCCCTTGTGCCATGTATTATAACATATTCACAGAAGAAACACCAGGGGGCAGAGTTCATTTGGACTACAGTTCTGCCTGTCACGTGGAGTATTTAGTGATGAGACCTCTAAAACACCCTGAGACTAACAGATTTCTGCAGCTACTTCCCAAGGAGAGGGGGTATGGGAACCAAAATTTTGTGTTTTTAAGTTGCCATTTCTCAGTTGTAATTTCTCTCCTCCCTGCCACTTTCCTCCTTGAACCTTGGCTCAGCAGCTTTGATATAGACAGGCTACTTGAATTCTCTGAGCTTCAGTTCTCCTATCTGTAAACAGGGATGATAACAATAGCACAAACTCAAAGGGTTGCTCCGAAGACTGAATAAGTTAGGATAATACCTGACAGCTTCAAAAAGCCAACCCTGGTTACCACAAGTTGGCAGAACCATCTGTGTGTCCACGTTTCCAATCTCTGACTAGAATTCATTTATCATTTTCTTAAAATATTTATCTATTTATTTTTGGCTGCACCTGGCCTTAGTTGTGGCATGCGGGCTTAGTTGCCTACGCCATAGCATGTGGAATCTTACTTCCCCCATCAGGGATCAAGCCTCTGTCCCCCTGTATTGGAAGGCAGATTCTGAGTCACTGGACCACTAAGGAAGTCCCCTCTCTTAGAGATTAGCTAAGATTAGAGTTTAGCTAGACCCCTGCCCAGCCCTGCTTTTTATCAGTCTGTTCTGTTTTCCATTTCACAAACTCTCTTCCTCTTAGTGTCCACGTTCTTCAGATCCTCTTCCCAGTGACTCTTTCATGACTCAACACACTGACTCCATTCCCTACAAACTATTTTCCAAGCTGCAATCTCTGGATTGGAAGTAGCACCAGATTTTGTAACCTAGCAGGACCCCCCAGGGCCTTCCATGACAGGCCTTCCCACATGGCCTCTGCTTTAGCTCCTCTCTCAAATACCTACTGAACAGATAACAGTATTTGATGCAAATTTACCGAGTTGTTTTGCAGATCGGGCTTCCCTTGTGGCTCAGCTGGTAAAGAATCCACCTGTAATGTGGGAGACCTGGGTTCAATCCCTGGGTTGAGAAAATCCCCTGAAGAAGGGAAAGGCTACCCACTCCAGTATTCTGGCCTGGAAAATTTCATGGACTGTCTAGTCCATGGGGTCGCAAAGAGTCGGACACGACTGAGCAACAGATATGATAACCCCCTACCAAATGGAAGTTATTAACCACTGACCATGAGCACCTCGCCCCAGCCTTCCTGGAGCCTAAGGTGATAATATTCACCCCTGTGATACTACCTGGTTCCCTCACCATCAGCCAATCAGAGAATTGTGCACAAGCTGATCACACACCCTGTGACTCCCCTCCATCACCAGGCTTTTAAAAATGCTTTGTGGAAAACCTTCAGGGAACTCAGGGCTTTTTAGGGCAGGAGCCCCTTGTCTCCTTGCATTTTGTTGTTCAGTGGCTCAGTCGTGTCTGACTCTTTGCAACTCCAAAGGCTACAGCACGCCAGGCTTCCCTGTCCTTCACTATCTCCCAGAGTTTGCTCAAACTCATGTCCATTGAGTCAACGATATCATCCAATCACCTCATCCTCTGCCGCCCCCTTCTCCTCCCGCCTTCAATCTTTCCCAGCATCAGGGTCTTTTCAATGAGTCAGCTCTTCTCATCAGGTGGCCAAAGTATTGGAGCTTCAGATTCAACAAGTCCATCCAATGAATATTCATTTCCTTTAGGATTGACTGGTTTGACCTCCTTGCAGTCCAAGGGACTCTCAAGAGTCTTCTCCAGCACTAGTTTGAAAGCATCAATTCTTCATCACTCAGCAGGACCTGCAATAAACATTTCTCTGCTCCAAACTCTGACATTTCAGTTTGTTTGGATTCACTGTGTGTTGGGCACAGGAATTTGTACCAACAATGTTTGTTGGCCCACGTTTGACATGCCCTTGATTCCTCTCCCAGAAGAGTCCAACTATCCTTTCATTTGGTAGGAAATAGAAACGATTGGGTTTTCCTGGTAGCTCAGCTGGTAAAGAATCCACCTGCAATACAGAAGACCCTGGTTCGATTCCTGGGTCAGGAAGATCCCCTGGCGAAGGAATAGGCTACCCACCCCAGTATTCTTGGGCTTCCCTGGTGGTTCAGATGGTTAAGAATCTGCCTGCAATGCGCGAGACCTGGGTTCGATCCCTGGGTGGCAAAGATCTCCTGGAGGAGCGCATGGCAACCCACTCCAGTATTCTTGCCTGGAGAACCCCTATGGAAAGAGGAGCCTGGGGTCACAAAGAAATAGACATGACTGAGTGACTAAGCACAGCACAGGACAGAACCAGGATTTAAGACAAGAAATTCTCTTCTATCCTGTGACCCATCTTACTTTGGCCAATCTCAGTTGAATGAGTGAGTACACAGTGTGTCTACTTTCGGTTTTATGATGCTCTTGCTTCTTCTGAGAGTGCATTGATAATGAACAGAAATGCAAATTTCTTCTTCCTCCCCTTTCCAAACCATCAGAGTAACTGGTAAGTTTCTTTGGTGAATTGAACTCTTCTGGGAATAGGGGACCCCTGATCTCCTGGGATTATTTTAACAATTCATGCTGGATAGTTCAATTCAGAGCAGCAATTTTGTGGAAGCTTACGTGAAATGCAGACTATGTAACTGCTCTGCTCAGCAAGTTTATCTGCTGACCACAACTCCAAGGCTGCAGGGAAAGGAGCTGCGATTCTGAACACATTGCTGCATTGTCGTTAGCTTAGATTCAAGCGAAGCAATCAGATTGCATAAAGGAAAAAGGATGAGAAATCTAGTATTTTCTCATTGTTTTGAAGGTATTAGACTTTAGTTTTTCCTCAGACTTTAATTTGAGCAATGAATAAAGAAATGACAGGGCTTCTATAGAAGTAAAAATCAAGAAATTAGGATCCTTTGTTCTACAAAAGATGAAGGCTAAAGGGAAATGTCACTGGAATATTAAAAAAAATCTTGGGCATCTCAGAGAGAATGAGGGTGAGCAAAACCAAAAGAAAGAAAATTTAAAAAAAAATATATATATATATATATAGGGACATGGGATTTTTTTCATTGGGTTTTATTTTTGTTAACATGGAAAAATTTATCTCATCTAAGAATAGCAGTAATGCTCTGTAGAACCAAAAGGGGCATTTATTTATAATGATTAATTTTTTCTTCCTTCCTAAGGAAAACCAGTGTTTCATTTTATATTGAAATTATACTTCACTGAATATTTTATTAGTAATAATTCACTATTTAAAATGTATATTTCAGTAATGAAAAACAATTCACAAGGCTTGAAAGAAATCCAAATTATTTAAAATAAAAGAACTGTCCCTTTTAATTAGAAGTTAAAAGTAGAAGTTTTACCTGGTTTTTAACTGATAGAAGTTTCTCCATCCAGACATGTAAAACACTTTCCAAAGAGTCCTTGAATTTTTTTCTTTAGAACTGTTTCAGATTTACAAATTATGCTAAAACTTGTAAGAGAGTTCTCATATATCCCAAACCCAGTTTCCCATATTATTAACATCTTAAATTGGCATGGTAGATTTGCTATAATGAATAAACAAATATTCATAACCTCATCATAAAATAAATTGCATATTTTATTCAAATTTCTTCAGTTTTTTTTTTCCCTAATCTTCTTTTTCTGTTCTAGGACCCCCTTTAGGAAATCACTTTTTAGTTAGTTGTCATGTCCTCAGGCTTCTCTTTGCTGTGATAATTTCTCACTTTCCTTATTTTTGGTGACCTTGAGAGTTTGGAGGAGTACAAGTCAGATATTTTATAGACTGTCCCTCAGTTGGGATTTTTCTAATGTTTTTCTCATGATCAGGGCAGGTGAGAACATTCTGAGAGGAAGACTACAGAGGTACAGGCCATTCTCGTGTGTGTATGCTCAGTCGTGTCTGACTCTTTGAGGCCCTTTGGACTAGCCCACTAGACTCCTGTCCAGGATTTTCCAGGCAAGAATACTGGAGTGGGTTGTTATTTCCTCCTCCAGGGGATCTCCCTGACCCAGGGATCAACTTCCTTTAGCATAGCAATAAATATTGGGCTGTCTGAAACCTGGGGTTGATTGGTTGTGTCGTTGCAATGAATAGTGTCAGTAGAAGACATTACTTCTAATAAAGCAACAAAACCCTTTTGTACCATAGTTTGAACCAAACATCCCAAGTTTTCCCCATCCAATAACTGAAGAAAAGCAGATTCTATGTCAAGATTTAATTATCAGTTTCCAGCCTTGACTGCTTTTATCAATGCTAAAAGCATCCACCTGAAAAAAGTTAGGAGAATTAATGTGGAAGTGAATTTGAAATTTTGAATACACTGTGCTATTAGCCAAATTAAAATGTATAAAATCAATTGCCCCAAATCCTAAAAAATGAAACAGATTGTTTCTATCCAATGTCAGAGTAAAAGCAGTTTATGGAGGAGAAACATCAAAAATGTAATCTCTTCCGCGTCGGAGTTCTAGGAAGTAAACAAAAGTACTGCCAGAAGAAAAATGCAAAAATCCCAGATAAGCCATGGAGTCTCAAAGTGCTTCATACTGATTAAATTTCCTCTTTGATTTAACAACTTATTGACCAGAGACATATTAATGTGTCTTTTGTTACCTGAATGTTATTGGTCAAAGAGGTTTCAGTATTCAGTTACATAACAAATCATTGGCCACAGGCATTAGTTTCTGCAAAAATCCCCCAGTCAATAATGTAAGACGCCTATCAAATCACATAGTCACTGTCTCCCTGGTGCTCTCATTTATGTATCATTTCCTAATTGCAGACTTCAAATTCTTAGAAAAGTATCATGGTGGGCATTCCCCAAATGTTTATAGAATAAATGAAACCTCATCTCCACCCCATAGCAATATCAAAGATTTTCCTAATTAGCTGATTGCATATTAATGATCTCTCTTCAACAACTGCAGTAGTTATGTTGAAAATATTCACTTGATATTTCTCACATAATGCTTTATATTGTCATTTTATCATGTTTATGTACCTTGTTCCTCCATTGGATTGTAAGTTCCTTGAGGGCTAAAATTAGAATCTACAGCCTCCTTACCTATAAGGATGATCATATCTCTCCTGCAAGGTTGTCATGAAATAATGCCAGTGAAACACACAGCACAGTAATTAACAAAGATAAATTGGCTAGTGACTTTCAGTTCCTCTCCATTTTTACTATTTTGTATTCCTCACTGTTCCTATTACAGTGTCTTGCTTGTGGTAGGGGATGAATAAATGTATGCTGATGCACTGTGAGTCCCAAGTTCAAGGAAGTCAATGTTGAGCAGAGATTAAAGGGCAAAGCCTAGGCATCAGTGGCTAATTTGAGGATGCAATTCTATTCTTGACACCGACTTCAGCAAAATGCATTGAATATTTTGCTGCTGTCATTGCTCAAAATGTTTTAAAACAAATTGTAAATGCATAATATTAATATGGTACCTTTAAAGGTCACTAGAAAGATAGACAGCATTTTCAATAATAGATGTTAAGAGGGAGAAGCTGGAATTCTGTCCAAATAGAAATGGAAATGCTGCTCCTACTCAAGGTTAGAATGGTTGGGGTCAGTAATGGGGTCAGTAAGAAGAGCCTGGATTTTATTTGGCAAGCAAGGAGGGTAAGAGATATTTTCAGCACCATGCAATGACCTATAAGTTCCATATAAGCACACAGCTGACTATCCTCATGTCCTCTCCACACTGTTTACCGTACAGGGTGAAATCTTCTTGTTCAATGGTGGGTTTGGTTTTTTTTTTTTAATTGAAGGATAATTGCTTTACAATATTGGTTTGATTTCTGCTCTACATCAACATGCATTAGCCATAGGTGTACATATGTCCCCTCGCCCCGAACTTCCCTCCCACCTCTCACCCTTTCCCACCTCTCTAGGCTGTCACAGACCCCAGTGTGAGCTCCCTGAGTGACACACTGCTCAACGGGTATTGATGAATTATTCTACCGCTGGAGAAAATGGTGGGCCTGGATAGATAACTAGAACTTCATAACAAGAACTGAGGAATCACAATCCAATTTAGACCATCCATAGAGTGCCAATTTCATATTCCCCCAAACCTACTATAAATGAATATGATTAAGGAACTCTCATAAACATAAAAATGACAGTCTCAGAAAAATCACGTGACATTTCTAAAAGAATTCGACTTTGGCAGTTATCGCTGAGGCTGAAGATCAAAAGGCTGAGGGCCCCTGTTCTAGAAGACACCAAAAGAGGAGACATAATGAAGGAGAAAGGTGGCATCTAGGAGGAAAGTGGAAATGAAAGCAGGCACACAGAATCTGTGAGATGTATTTAAATCTCAGAACCAAACTAGCTCTCCAGCGGGAGCCGCTTTTCATCTTCTGAGTTGACACAAGCCTTTTGAAACCTCTGTGGCTTTGACCTTCCATTATTGGCGAACATGGACACCCGCCTTCACCCCTCACCTGGGCCTCTCGGCTGCGACGCAGGGACGATGCCCTCAACCACTCCGCAATCGCGTGAGGCTTTCACTGCTCTCACTTCAAAACCGGCCAGATTGTGAGATGTGAGTCTTGCAAGAAAAGGTTTTTCTCAGCGCCAGCGTTTTTGGTGAGAGATGTAATACATCAAAGCGGAGAAGAGATGCAATCATGCAGGGAATGATTTCAAAAACTTTAATGAAGCATTTAAAATAAACTCATTTGAAGGTAATTTAACAACACCACTTTTACAATTAAAAATACTATTTTAGCATGCAAAGGCAGAACATTAGTCCCATGTCAGGATGGAAAATGAAGTGAAACTGTGGGATTTTTGAAACATGAAAGCCATCTCAGTAATTTCTCATCACTCCATGGTGCTCTTAGGCAGCTTAATGAAAAAAAATGAATTGATTTAAACAACATTTTGTTAGAGCAATGGGGTTTGAGGAATTAAATTAACTTGATGGTTAGTTATAAGAGCCAGGCTTGGAATTGGCATAGATTGTTACTAAAATTAATTTCTATCCTCCTCTAAGTTTTATTTGGGTACTTTTTTTTTTTCCTAAAGTATCAACCAAGGGTTTCAGCAATTGGCAGAATACCTCATAAGTTTTTTTTGATGGATTACCATTCGCTCAAAAATGTATATGTGAAGGCAGAATCATACTCTCTGGGCAAACAAACTCAACTCCAGCTGCTGCCCCGTGGAATGGCAGGGGCAGCTGAGTCTTCCTTTGCAAAGGGTCATAGGAATGACAAGGCGGCATGTGAAATAAGCCAAGACAGCAATTCTCAGTCTTCTCCCTCACCATGAAACAGATGACAAATCACATTCACAAAACACATCCATGGCTATACCTGGTTACAAATCTCAGCACCACTAAGACAGGCTGCAGGTTCCAGGCAATTCTGAAGGCACAGGCACCTGCATGCGAGTTTCTCTCCCACTCAACAGAGTATCAGAATGTTACTAAGTGAAAGAGACATTATTATAGACATCACCTTATAAGCTCAAATTTTTTAAAAAGTAGGTCATAAAATTTGTACCTTAATGGTTACAAAAAAGAAAACACGTTAAAAAATAATATCAATAGATATGAACACGTCAGATAACATCTCCCTGACATGCACATTTTTACTGCCAAGTATTGCTCTTTTTATAAGTTTGGCTCTAGTTTTTTAATACTAGCCTCAGTAAAGAATGCTAAAATCAGATTCTCTTTTAATAAGAATGGCTTTTTATTGGTGTTAATTTTTACCATGACAGAACAGTAATGAATAGCTTGCTCTAAACACAGAATTTGCATCCGATACAAACTCTCCAAGATAATAATCCCCATTTAAAGAAGGAACAAAATAGGGTTCAGACTTGGTCAAGATTCTATAGCTGGAAAATGGTAACTAGAAACTTATCAAAAGTTATGTCCACTGTGACTTAGTAGTCAAGTGTTACCAGTGTCCAAGGTCCCATTGAAGCAAAAAAATCAAGACATGAATATGGTGTTTTCATTTTTCTTCTCTCATGCAAAACGTTATGATCCAAAGCACCATTTTCTTTCAGAACTCTTTTGGAAGGTCACCCACATATTCCCACCAGAATGCTCAATGCTTGCCTCTATAAAGAAGGCCTTCCTGTTCAACTTACGAGTCACATGTGAAAATGTCTCATTTCCTCCAATCTTTCTATGATTATACAAACATAATTTTAAGATGGTATCTCCATCTTGCTTACCCACCTAATCTCTGTAGAAATGTTTCAATGAGGACTTACAACACATTTCTAGCAAAGACAGTATTATTAAACATGCCTACCAACATCTGAGGAGACTATTTTGAAGGGCACAACACATGTTCAAACTTTTAAATCTAATACACCTATTTTTTTATAGTCTTTGCTTCTAGAGCAATTTTAGACTTGCAGAAATATTAAGCAGGTGGTACAGAAAATTCCCATATACTACTTTACCCCAACACATAGCTTTCCCATTCTCAACAACAGCATTAGTGCTACACATTTGTTACAACTGATGAACAAATATTGATACATTATTATTAAATAAAGTGCATAGTTTACATTAGGGTTCATTCTTTATATTATACACTTCTGTGAATTTTGACAAATGTGGAGTGTCATATATTTGTTAGAATATGTTTAGAAAAATTTCACTACCCTAAAAATCCTCTGGTCCTCGAGTTATTCATCCTTCCCTCTCTACTCCAAGGCCCTGGCAACTACTCATCACAGTACTGTCTCCACAGCTTTGCCTTGCCCACAGTGTC
Source organism: Cervus elaphus (assembly GCF_910594005.1). Classification (NCBI taxonomy): domain Eukaryota; kingdom Metazoa; phylum Chordata; class Mammalia; order Artiodactyla; family Cervidae; genus Cervus; species Cervus elaphus. The sequence goes on along the minus strand of NC_057815.1, from coordinate 80,503,523 downwards.
ATATAGTTGAAATCACACAGAAGCCTTTTCAGACTGGTTTCTCTCACTTATGTTCAGTCCCCGCCTACTCTTTGCAGCCCATGATTGTAGCACACCAGGCTTCTCTGTCCATGGAATTTTCCAGGCAAGAATGCTGAAGGGGGTTGCCACTTCCTACTGCAGGGGATTCTCCTGACCCAGGGATTGAACATGCATCTCCTGCATTGGCAGGCGAATTCTTTACCACTAGTGCCACCTGGGAAGCCCTCCCACTTAACCACATCCATTTAAGTTTACTCCATATCTTCTCATAGCTTTAGAATATCTATTTTTACTTTAGCAACATGTTAAAAAAAAAAGTACAAAGATGTCTATTCTCCATCTTACATTTCAAAAAAGGAAGACATAAGGAAAATGACTGGAAGGGGGTTGGCTACCATGCATTAGGATCGTGAGATTATGGCATGTGGTTTCTTTTGCCTATTTCTAGATTTTAGTTTTTGAAATTTTATAAAAAAATATTTCTTAAAATACTGTTCAAAAAAGCAAAGAAGAAAATCAATCATTTCTTTATTATTCTTTTCCACTTGTTTGGCATTCTATAATCAGTTAAACACTTTTCTCTCTCATTCTTTTCCATATGTCTTTTTTTTTTTTAACTGAGAGTCAAAACTCTGCACCTCCTTTGACTGAGAAGGGAAGGCAAGGAGGAGATGAATACAAAAAAAGCAAGGAAAGAAAAACATTTTGGAAGAACTGACAGTATTTCAAGTATTCATAGGCCCCTTGTAGATTTGTAAATACTTATGGCCAAAGAACACACACTTCATGACAATGAATTAAATATAATTTAGACCTGCTTCCCTGGTGGCTCAGATTGTAAAGAATCTGCCTTCTATGCAGGAGCCTGGGTTCAATCCCTGGGTCAGGAAAATCCCCTGGAGAAAAGAATGGCAACCCACTCCAGTATTCTTGCCTGGAAAATCTCATGGACAGAGGAGCCTGGTGGGCTACAGTCCATGGGGTCACAAAGAGTCGGACACAACTGAGTGACTAACACTGTCACTTTTTACTTCAGTCCTGCGGCAACTCCTGTTTCCGGAAAATCACACCTCTCAGCCCAAACCAAGTAAGGCAATGTTCTCAACACAGCTGCTGGGCATGGAGCCCTTAGCACTCTTATGAGGCAGACATTTGACAGATGAGGTTGAACAAGAAAGTCAATTCAAACCCAGATCTGACTCAAGAGCCTGCTTGCCTCCGTGAAACACTGCCATGGGTTACAGTATGTAAAACCATACACATTCTTGTCTCCAATTTTCTCTTCTCTGCCACAGTCAAGAGTTATCATGAAGGAACACAGGGAGGGGTTCTGGGTTGAAGATTAGCATATAATTTAGTACCTGCCCAGAGGTTTCCCTTGCTAAATGGGAGGATTAAATAATTCATGCATTTTAAGAGGCCTTCGATGAATATTCTTCAAAATCAAGGTTTCCTGCCTGGTTGAGCATGAAGGGCTTTGAGGACAATTAAAATCTCAGCTCCAACTCTCCATTTCACATGTAGCTGCTTTTATCTTCACCTGCTTTACCTATAAATTGAGAATCAAGTGAAAGCATTACTAAATAAGAAGCCACTCAATCTGTCCTTTGGGCAGGGATAGAACTGTGAGGCTCAAAACATTTGTCACCAAGAGGCATTGCTGCCTTTGTTCCTGACTCCACCACCTGGTGGAGCAACCCTGGGCAAGCTTCTTAACCTCTATGCCTCTACTGCCTTACACACATAATATGGATAATAGTACCGCCTGGCCCCAGACAGTATCTTATTCAAGTTGCTTTTAATGAGGCTATTTCTTCAAGAATTTGAGGGAGGGAGATTTAATAATCAACACAAGACATAGTAACTCAGAGGCTGTGCCTATGATTAGAGTGACGTCATTCTATCAAGATGCTGGCATAGCTGCAAGGACAGGAAAGTTGCAGGTGAGAATCATGTATTCAGGAGTGAAAAAGGTCAAAGTCATGGTGAGGAGGAGAGTACATTACCCATAGTTGCCTTCAGAGTGTATATCCTAAGCTGCATTGTTTAGCAGTGGCTGGTTGCTAGAAAAGGACTCTGTCTTTAGTATAAAATAACACTTTGATCAAATCCTGGTCTCACCACTTAGCTGTGAATTTTTGAGAAATTTGCTAAAAGTTTCTAAACTTCTGATTTGGCATCTATAAGAAAAATAAGATCACACCACCCCTCTCACCCTGGTAGAGTTGTTTTAAGTATCAAATTGGAAGAACTAACACAGGTAAATTACCTAGAAAATGACTGGCTGGCCTAGCATAAGCATTTATTAGTTTTTTGCCTCTTTGTGGGGGCTAATTCTGCCAAGAGGAAAAGATAAAAGACTCACAAAAATCTACAAATCAACCCCAACAGGAAAAATGATGTCACCACATTTCTATTTTCTCTGCTCACATTGGGAGTAACCCCGAGGCATGTATTTAATAAAGACACAGCAAGGAACTGGCTAGCCAATTTACCTGACCCTATGTGATCTCTCTTGCACCACCATATCAATCAGTCTTCTCAGCCTTACTTTTCTAATTGGGATACACTCTTTCTCATCAGATTTCCATTGCCCCACTTTTCCTGCACCATCTGTAGGTCCGGGGACCCAGAGAACAGGGAACGCTCTGAATTTTGGTTTTCCTTTGTGGAATCAACTCTCCAGTGACTCTTGCTTTCACACCAGGGGAAATTTGCACTTGGCTCCAGAAACTCTGCTCAGTTCCCATCAAACTAACATGCTAATTGAACCCAGTTGAGAGGTGGACCATAAAGAAGGCTGAGCACAAAAGAATTGATGCTTTCAAACTGTGGTGCTGGAGAAAACTCTTGAGAATCCCTTGGACTGCAAGAAGATCAAACCAGTCAATCCTAAAGGAAATTAACCCAGAATATTCATTGGAAAGACTTTTGCTGAAGTTGAAGCTCCAATACTTTGGTTACCTGATGAGAAGAGCTGACTCATTGGAAAAGACCCTGATGATGGGAAAGATTGAGGGCAGGAGGAGAAGGGGGTGACAGAGGATGAGATGTCTGGATGGCATTATCAACTCAATGGACATGAGTTTTAGCAAATTCTGGGAGATGGTGAAGGACAGGGAAGCCTGGCGTGGTGCAGTCTATGGGGTCACAAAGAGTTGGGCATGATTTAGCAATTAACAACAGCAAATTTGAAACTCAAAGTGTAAACAATCTCATCTGTTAGCATCATCTGGTGGCAGCCTTCTTGCTGAAGCCCCAGCCCACCTACTTGGGTTTCTGCTCAGGTCATCTGCAACTGGGCAACAATGCCTAGTTGTGAACTATAACCAGTGGTCAGAGGAGAGTGACAATTCACAGGTTTTTCTCAATCTCTTCTTTCAATATTGTATCCTGAGTTCACTTCCTTCATATTGTGTCAGACCCTCTTGATCCAAGACCAGTCTTCCCACCTGTTGCCAAGAACTATTCTTAACAGACTAGACATGAGTTTCTCCTGAACTTCTAAAGTTAAGTTGTTCAACCCCACACACATTAGGATGGTTACAGTTTAAAAAAAAAAAGAAAGAAAAGAAAGGAAGTAACAATTATTTGTGAGGATGTACAGCCCCTATAGAAAATAGGATGGAGGTTCCTTGAAAAATTAAAGATAGAATTACCACATAATCCAACAATTCCATTTCTGGGTATACGTAAACGAATTGAAAGCAGGATCTTGAAGAGATGTTTGTACACCTATGTTCATACCAGCATTATTCACCATGGCCAAAACACAGAAGCAATTCAAGCGTCCGTCGTGGATTGAATGGAAAAAAATGTGGTTTGCTGTTGTTGTTCAGTCACTAAATCGTATCTCTTTGTGACCCCATAAACTACAGTTTATGGAGTATTATTCAGTTTCAAAAGGAAAGAAATTCCAACACATGCTACAATATGCAAGAAACTTAAGGACATTAAAGTTTAAAGACATTAAATAAGTGAAACTGAAAGTCGCTCAGTTGAGTCTAACTCTTTGCCGCCCCATGGGCTATACAGTCCATGGAATTCTCCAGGCCAGAATACTGGAGTGGGTAGCCATTGCCTTCTCCAGGGGATCTTCCCAACCCAGGGGTCAAACCCAGGTCTCCTGAAAGTGCAGGTGGATTCTTTACCAGCTGAGCCACAAGGGAAGCCCAAGAATACTGGAGTGGGTAGACTTTGCCTTCTCCAGGGGATCTTCCCAACCCAGGAATCAAATGGGGGTCTCCTGAATTGCCAGCACATTCTTTACCAATTGAGGTATCAGGGAGGCCCTAAATAAGCCAGTCACAAGAAGACAAAAGTTGTATGATTCCATTTATGCAAGATATCTAGAGTAGTCAAATTCATAGAGACAGAAAGTGGTTTCTGGGACTGGGGGGAGACAGAAAGGCAGGATTCTCCTTTCCTGGGTAATTTTACTTTTGCAAGATGAAAAGAGTTCTGGAAATTGTACAACAATGTTAATGTACTTACTAATACTGAGTTATATACTTAAAAATGGCAAATCTCATGTGTATTGCACCACAATGAAATTTTCCTTTTTTTTTAAAGTTATCTATTTAATTTGCCAGCGGATCACTTTTCCCCTGTGCTAACCATAAGTAATGCTGACTCACTGAAGCATAATGTGGCCTACCACTCATCCTGAGGGCATTCCCACAGGCCAGGCAGCTGGAACCACTGTGAGTCTGACTCATAGGCTTCTGCAAGAGAAATAAAGTGCCACTGAAGAGAGAATAAAAGTTACAGAAAGAATTCATGCCATTGGTGAAGTTAAAGAATGTTCAAGAATGAGAACAGAGTCAGAAACCTTTAAAAAAAAAAAAAAAAAAAAAGGAGGATAGTAAGTTAGTGCTCACAAAAGGTGTTAAAGGAGAATGAAGAAGAACTTTGCAGACATACTGAGGAAGAGAGAGAGGCTCAAGGGAAAATGAGCTTCTTAATGAAGGAGGAGGTGTGCTCAATTAATTATGCCTTTGAAATATTGAACTCATTCCTTAATGCTGTTGCAACCCTGAAGAAAAAGAAAAGACATTTGTGCAAGTTAGAAGTAATGGAGCCTGAGAGGAAGTAGCCGTCCATCAAGACCAATAAAGGGGATGTTTAGAGAACTGGAAAAATGCACATCAACAGGTCCCAAGACCTCACTTATGGGCAGTTTATTGAATTAGCACTGAGAACTTCTCTTCTAAGAAGAAATATAAACACCTTCAGAAAGATCAGGGGAGTAGCAAAGCAAAGGGCACAACCTAAATTAGAAACACCTTGAAACTGCAGACTTCTAAGTATGCAGGCTCTGATAATAGAGACAATAGATATACATATCAAAGCCCTTATTAAAATAAATACTGCCGGGAGCTGCAGAGATTTTTTTTTTAATCAAATTGATCAAATAAGAATGTTCATTGTTGAAACGCTTACTTAATCTTCTCTTATATATTTTATATAGTAATCGAACAATGGGGGCAAGTCACTTTCGAGTTTAATTTTTGAGTTCAATTCACTCCTCTTCATGTTTTAAAGAGTTTTTGGAAGAATTGAATGCACATAAAATTAGAAAAGTACTGAGCAAAGTACCTGGTGTGCCAGAAACAGCAATCACTATTGATCATCATGATTATTATTCTGTTTAGAATTGATCAATTACCCCCATCTCTTTTTTTTTTAATTAATTTATTTTATATTGAAGGATAATTACTTTACAGAATTTTGCTGTTTTCTGTCAAACCTCAATATGACCTTTCTCCAGAGAAGACATACTGATGGCTAACAAATACATGAAAAGATGCTCAACATCACTCACTATTAGAGAAATGTAAATCAAACTACAATGAGATATCACCTCACACTGGTGAGAATGGCCCCCATCTCTTTCTTAAGTCTTCATTTCCTGTTGACACTTCTGCTCTTAGAACCTGCTTCCCTGAAGTGTCATTGTGCTCATCTGGCATAGTGGTTAAGTGGACTTAGGTTAAGTGGCTTCTGATGGAACAGGTTCAAATCCCACCTTCAGTTCAGTTCAGTCGCTCAGTCGTGTCCAACTCTGCGACCCCATGAACCGCAGCACTCCAGGCCTCCCTGTCCATCTTACACACTTACTAACTATATGGCCTGGGGCAAGTCATTTGACTTTGCATCTCTGCTTCCTCAACTACAAAATGGGAAAAATGAGATCTAACTTTCAACTATGAGGACTAAACGAGACTATCTATATAAAGGACTTTGCATAGCAGAGTCATACAAGCACTTATGAACGGGTAGTTATTATTGCAGCTATAACAATATTATTTCTTGATTTTATAAAAGTGAAGCTCTTCTTTTGTGAAATGAGGCTGGTCTAGGTGTCCTCAAGGTAAAGGTGTAAGTTGAAAGAGCAAAGCTATATCCTCTGGCCTAATACCGTTGTTGAAATAGTTGTAGCCACGCATTCCGGGAAACAAGCTCACTCAGAAGGACAGTGCAGATAGTGGAGTGCAGTTTATTACACCGGCGGGCCCAAGGCAGAGTCTCCTCTTAGCCAAGGACCCTGACCAGTTTTTATGAAAACTTTATATACCCTAAGTGTACATGCCCAAACCCACCTCCCCAAATTCCCTGAAACTAGGCTGATCAAAGGAAAAGAAAGATTCAATCCAAGTTCACCTGTGATTCATATGCCTTAAGCCTAGGTAGTTAACAGTGGGCAATTATCAATAGGCCTGTGGTCAAATCCCAATAAGCATAATAGAATTTATGATTCTATTCGGTTACACAGATAATTAGGGTATTCTTTTAGTTGATGGAGAATCTAGGTACAAGCCCTGGGGCTCTTCCATCCAGGGGCCAGGTTTTCCAGTTGGTATGTCGTTTCCATAGCTCCTGGGCATATAGCTTAAAGGCCACAGTCCAGCCCAAGATGGAGTCTTGATTTCAAGATGGAGCCTTGCTTTCAAGATGGAGCCTGTTCTGTCTGTTTCCTCCTTCAAAATCTCACCTAAGAGTTTATGCCTTCTTTCTCAAACTACAGGTAAAATTTTTTTAAAAAAATTGCTTTTTAATAATATTAATGAAGCTGTGGGGGTGGTGAGTCATTTGTAATTTAGAATAAAATAGTTTAAACTCAAATGTTTTGCTCCAAACAGCTATTAAAATTAGTACAGAGAAAAGGTAGATTTTAATGAGGGAGGAAAAAGTCACCATGAAAGATGAAGTGGCTGCCTTTGAAAGAGCCTCAGCTCTAAATATGCAGAGGAGGATTCCTGAGAGCCCAGAGCAGCATGGGGTCAGAACAGGAATGAAAGGAGACACTAGAGGAAAACAGCAGGGGTTCCCATTCATTTCTCTACCAACCCATCCAATTTTTCAACCCCATATATGATTTAGCATCTCCTACATGCAGTGTCTAAGGCCATACATACCTAAGGACATAGACAGACTCCATCCCTGTGTTGAGGGGGTCCACAGTGTAGCGGGGTAAATCAACTGGAATAAGCATAAAGCGGTTCCTCAATGCTGGCATCTCAGTGCATATTCAGCTTTGTCAAAACAGAGTGACTGGATGAAGATGAGGGGAAAGGTGGAAGGGTAAGGATTAAGTCATTGAATGGATCCTACAGGGGCCATCTCTCTCCATTCTCAGTAGAGGAGAATCTGGAAGGGGAATCTCTCGGGCAGCGGGAATGGAGGCATGAAAAAGCAGGGCCTGTTGGAGACCCACAGGTAATTCTGTATGAGTCTCAGTTTCAGTTCAGTCGCTCAGTCGTGTCCGACTCTTTGCGACCCCATGAATTGCAGCATGCCAGGCCTCCCTGTCCATCGCCCACTCCCAGAGTTTACTGTGTGAGTCTAGCATCATCCAATTAAGAGAAAGAGGAAAGGGAGAGGGAAACACGCCAATAGATAGGAGCCAAAATGGACTCACTGACTGATCTATAAGCAAAGAAGTGGCACCACTGCATTGGTCTTTTAAAACGAAGAACCTAAATGTCTTCTAAATTACTAACTAGAGGGGGTCACGTGTATGTGCATGTGTTAAGTCACTTCAGCTGTGTCTGACTCTGCGACCCCACGGACTGTAGCCCACCAGGCTCCTCTGTCCATGGGATTCTCCAAGCATGAATACTCGAATGGGTTGCTAGGCCCTCCTCCAGGGATCTTCCCAATCCAGGTATCTAACCCGTGTCTCTTATATCTCCTGCATTGTAGGCAGGGTCTTCCCAGCGCCACCTGGGAAGCCCAGAGGGCATCATCAAGGATGTTAAGTCAAGATGTTAAACTGCATCAAGAAATGCCAACAACCTGAACTAAGGCAGTGATGGTGATAATGGAAAATAGACTCTTTATAGGAACTAGAATTGTTTTAATTTTTTTAACTTTTTATTTTATACTGGGGTATAGCTGATTAACAATGTTGTGAGTTTCAGGCGGACAGCAAAGGGACTCAGCTATACATACACATGTATCCATCCTCCCCCAAACTCCCCTCAATCCAGGCTACCCATAACATTGAACAGAGTTCCCTGTGCTATACGGTCGGTCCATGTTGGCTATCTGTTTTAAATATAACAGTGTGTAGATGCTGATTCCGAACTCCCTAACTATCCCTTCCCCTATCATTTCCTTCTGGCAACCATAAGTTCATTCTTAAGTCTGAGAGTCTGTATCTGTTTTGTAAATAAGTTCATTTGTATCATTTCTTTTCAGATTCCACATATAAGGGCTGTGCTATGATATGTCTCCCTCTCTGTCTGACTTACTTCACTCAGTATGACAGTCTCTAGGTTCATGGGAGCCAGAACTCATAAAATTGCTGATGGCTTATTTGCAGAAGGAGTGTAGAATAATGCTGATGGTTCTGCTTTGGGAAACTGAATGGATGATGATGACCCTGAAGTCAGAAAGACTGAAGAAGGAAGGTAGTCAGAGCAAGTCCCACAGATGAGCAAAGAGCCAGCTTCCAACTGAACTCAGTTCATCTGAAAGAACACGGCGGGGGGGGGGGGGGGGGAAGGCTGTAATGAATGCCCAAAAAAGTGTTTTATTATTTTTATTTGACATATTAATAATCTGAATATGATCAATATTTCAACTGCTTCCTTTAACTGAAGATTGACAGTGCAGTGCAGAAATGGCATCAGTGAGAGCTCTATAAACTTTAATGAGCTTTAAAAAAAAAAACTGCTAAATAAGTGTCAGTGCCTCTCAACAGCTGGAACACTCACTCCTAAGGTTGCTAACCATTAATAAGGTATTTCTGGAGAAGGCAATGACACCCCACTCCAGTACTCTTGCCTGGAAAATCCCATGGACAGAGGAGCCTGGTAGGCTGCAGTCCATGAGGTCGCTAAGAGTCAGACACGACTGAGCGACTTCACTTTCACTTTTCACTTTCATGCATTGGAGAAGGAAATGGCAACCCACTCCAGTGTTCTTGCCTGGAGAATCCCAGGAACGAGGGAGCCTGGTGGGCTGCCATGTATGGGGTCACACAGAGTCGGGCACGACTTGAAGTGACTTAGCAGCAGGTAAACGCAGGAAAGTTGAAAAGGCCCTTTACCCTGCGGGTAAACCCAGGGAAGGGAGAAGGCCCTCCTCAGATTATCCCAGTGAATGCTCTGCCCCTGAAGTTGATCAGAATCTAAAAGAAGTCAAAGTATTAACGTCATCCTCAAATGAAGAAACATCTATACTGGGCAACAAGCAATCAAGAATACCATGATAAAACCCCTAAAATCTTTGGGGACTTACAGAAAGAGACCAGAATCCCAGAGACCATGTGTGTGTGAAAGTTGCTCAGTCGTGCCCAACTCTTCACTTATTGAAGGTTTGCTATGAACACAGATCTATACTAAATGCTTAACATCTACTACTGCAGTTAATTTTCACTACCACCACCTGTGAAGTGAATATATTCTTTTTTTAAGATAATTTTTGATGTGGACATTTTTACAGTACTTATTGAATTTGTTACAATATTGCTTCTGTTTTACGTTTTGGATTTTTTGGGTCACGAGGCACATGGGATCTTAGCGCCCCAACCAAGGATCAAACTCTCACCCGTGCATTAGAAAGCAAAGTTTTATTAATAACTACTGAATCACCAGGGAAGTCCATGAATATATTACCATTCTCATTTTAGACATGAGGAAACCAAGGCTCAAAGAAAAGAAGTGATTTCCCAAAGTTTCACTGCAAGTGGCACAGCCAAGATTCAAGCAGAATCTCTTTGCTGCCAAGACCAGTTCTCTTAACCACTATGTAAGAATGTCTTCACAACTTTATCATTCCACACTCAATTTTTAAGTTTGTCAGGAAAACCCTAAAATATGTGCCAGCTTTGCTCAAAAACTTCTATAAATCTGGTTCAACTTTTCTTTTGGGTCTGAAGACTTGATCATTCATTAAGCCCACCCAGAGACAACCTGCCAATAAACATGTAATCCCAGGCACAGGTTTACGCTTTGGTATTGAAACTATAAAGACAGATAGATAAATATTATTACTTGGAGTGCTACAACTCCCTCATACTAAATATTTCTGTAATATTTCCTCTGGGCTTCTCTCAGCAGTGATGTGTTTTTTTAGTATTCCTCCAATTTTGGCCACTTTCATCTGTCCTGAGTAGAACAATATTATTCTCAGTCAGTCAAAATGCCACTTCCTTTTTCAGCCAAGGTTTTGAACAAGGATACTAAATAATATAAATGATGTTATGCATTTGATGACTGTTTTATGCTTTTTGCAGCCTCTCCTGGGACAAGACACTCAGGCTTCCCCTGTAAATCTTGCCAGCTCCCCAGATCTGCTCCCACAATCAGTTTCTCTCCTGGAAAATTTAAATCTCTGCTTAAAACATTAACTTCTTCTTCATTTAATTTTTTTTATTGCTAAGGGTTTACAGCTGACTTTATGGCCCTGGGATGATTAATTTTTAATGCCTTTCGTTCTTTCCTCTTTGACCAACTCCCTCCACTTTCAATTTGAATGCAATTGTACCTTTCTCAAAAGCGTTTGCCGCTTGCTGGTTTGCATATTTCGGGGAGTCAGAGGCAGCTGATGCAGAGTGGAAGGCAGCATTCCTGCAGAGAATGACTGAAAGATAGACAGCAACTCTGTGCCTTTCCTGTGAGTCTTGTTGACAGCAAACTCTCTAGCATCAGTAAATCTGCCAGTTCTAGGTCCTGGCAGACAATGAATTCCCTGAGAGGGTTACCGTGCTAAATTCTGCCATTGTCATGCACAAGGTATGGATTGAGTCATATCTTTCAAACTACTGAACATTCATTGGGGAAAACACATATCCCTTTAAAAACATACCTTAAAGGCAAGTCATACCTTCTCCCAACCCCCTACTCAAAAAACACAACTGAAAGAAACTGAGGGTTTGTTTTGCAAGTCAAAAAGTCCCCGGCTTTTTATATTCACACAGTATATGGCCATTTAAATGTTGCAGAACATTTAATGACATGAAAAACGTGTTCACTATATATTCGGTGGAAAAAACCAAGCTGCAAAACAGAGAGTAGGGTATAATTTCTAAAGGTATATTTATGCATAAAAATACTGAGGTTATTAATAATAATTCTCTCTAGGGATGATAGAAATAAATGTTTATTTTTGTTCTTTGCTTCTCTGTGATTTCTAAGTTTTCTATATGACTATGTATTGCTTTTATAATTAAAAAATAAGAGCTATAATTTAAAATAGAAGTTCCTTGCATTTAGGGTGATAATTGAAATTAAATAAAGAACCAGAGACCAAATCCTTGAGAGTGTGTAAAGGAGAAATGGTAGATGCTCAAAATTAATAATAATATTTATCAGTATATTAAGGACAGTGGTAGGAATATCATATTCCTAACTCTCCAGTTTCACAGTTTTACAAGCTTGAAAACTGGGGGTCAGAAAAGTTACATCAAGTGCCCAAATCTGCACAGATTAGGCTCACGATTGACAAATTTCAGATCCCCATGACTTCAAAATGCACACAATTGTCACAGTTCCGTACTGCCTGAAGAGCAGTACATCTCTACACACAATTGAGCTACCCCAATAGATTCATTTATTTTATACAGGAGACGCACTGACTCCCAGCCCCAGTGCTAAATCAAGAGCAGGTTTCTAAACCATTTTTATTCTTGCTTTTAAAAAATATATGTGCAAGTGTAGAATAACATATTCTTTCCATTACAATTTATGAGCATGTCATAGTTTACGATGCATTTTTCACATCCATTAGTCTCCCTAACTATTTGATTTATTCACTAGGTAACTAAAATATCATCAAACTATACTTAAAATATTTAACAACCTGTGCAGAAAAATAAATATATGTATAAATCAAAAATGAAAACCTCTGCTCCTATTTTGTCTACATAAACCAAAATATATATATTTATAGAACTGGTTAGCAGGTGACATAAATTGAAATAAAAGTTGTTTACCTGATTAATAATTTCTTCTAATACCGTAAATTATTGACACTACCCTGTGTTGGATGAGGCTGTCACTAGCTATCATCATGTAGGCTCCATCTGTTCAGCCACAATTTGACAGAAACTCTGCTAAATGGATGATCATTAGGTCATGAGTAGTCAAGGAATGTCTCATCATCACCAATGTTTTATTTATGGTGATGATTCTTCTCTCAGCTTCCTTGAAGTAACAGCAATTCCATTCAAATTCTTTGCTAGGTCTTATAATAAGGTCTAAATGTTTTCTAGAATCAATGGCTCTATGATCAACTAAGTCACCAAAAACATTTGATGACTGAAGGAAATGGCAACCCACTCCAGTATTCTTGCCTAGAAAACCCCATGGATGGAGAAGCTTGGTAAGTTACAGTCTCATGGGGTCAGAAAGAGTCGGACACAACTGAGTGCCTTCATTCTTTCATTATATATTTTAATAGGTTGAATTTAAGCCTTTCAACTTATGTGCTTGATTCCTAATTATGCTATTCTTAATTTAAAAAACCTGTTTCCATATCTGTGAAATAGGGATTATGATGGTTACTACAGAACTTAAATTTCATTATACATAATGTCTGGCATAGAAACCCTGTTAAACATTAGCTTTCCTTTTTATTAAAATAAACATAGTCAGTACCCGTGCTAGATGGGCATTCCACGGATTTTCAAAGACTGAGCTCATTGAATGAAAGTGCTATTTATGCCTCATGGCTTCCTCCCTCCTCACAGCCTCTCTCTTATCTCAGGAAGTGACCAATGTGCAGGGAATTGGCAATGTCTGGCCATTGTTATGTTGTCCACTATTTCTGTCACCACCCCATCCTCCCACTCTTGCAATCTCTCCAAGTCTCTTACACCCCAAATCCCACAGATATTTCAGTTCTTATAAGCAGAAATAGAAAGGTGACCCCAGAGTAAGACACCCTCTGCTGCAGAGGCCCACAGCTTCGCCTGGGATCCAGCCCAGTGGGAGGGGGTATTAGCTTGTAAAGGGGTGAGCACCCCTGCCAAGGACTCTATCTCCCCTCTGTGTGTGTGTGTGTGTGTGTGTGTGTGCATGCTAATTAGCTTCAGTCATGTCCAATTCTTGGAGACCCCATGGACTGCAGCCCACCAGGCTCCTCTGTCCATGGGATTCTTTATGCAACAATACCGGAGTGGGTAGCCATACCCTCTTCCAGGGGATCTTCCCAATCCAAGGATTGAACCCATGTCTCGTATGACTCCTACCAATGTCTAAGCTTGCTCTAGCATGGAGGAAATGCAGGGGGAGAAGCCAGGGGATAGGAGCCATAAATAACAGTAAATGAATGGGCAGGGCTGGGTTCCAACAAAATTGTATTTAGTTTGTCAAGCCCTAGGCCCTAACAGCAGAGAAAGCAATGGCTCCCCACTCCAGTACTCTTGCCTGGAAAATCCCATGGACGGAGGAGCCTGGTGGGCTGCAGTCCATGGGGTCGCGAAGAGTCGGACACGACTGAGCGACTTCACTTTCACTTCTCACTTTCAAGCATTGGAGAAGGAAATGGCAACCCACTCCAGTGTTCTTGCCTGGAGAATCCCGGGGACGGGGGAGCCTGGTGGGCTGCCATCTGTGGAGTCGCACAGAGTCGGACACGACTGAAGCGACTTAGCAGCAGCAGCAGCAGCAGGCCCTAACAGATGTCCAATGCACAGCAGGTATAAGTGAGTGCCTAGAGAGGCAGTTGTGTTTAGTTGTTGAGTCCAACTCTTTTGCGATTCCATGCGCTATAGCCCAGCAGGCTCCTTCCTCTGTTCATAGGATTTCCCAGGCAAGAATACTGGAGTGGGTTTCCATGCCCTCTTCCAGAGGATCTTCCCGACCCAGGGATCGAACCCCGTCTCCTGCACTGGGCAGGGTTCCTCTTAATTTTGAAGGAAGAGCAGAATCCAACTCTGTTGACAGAGCTTTTATCCCCACCCCCGTACAAACTGAAATACAAAGCTTGAAGTGGAGGAAGTACAAATTTGCATAAGACCAAAAAGATCTTCTGGGAAATAAAATGTCAAGACATTTTAAACTTTCCTCCAGGTTCAAAGTTACTGAAACATCTAAATATTTGAGGGGAAGATAGAGGGTGTCCCTGACCAAAGCCTATGGACAGGAAAGCTCTACCAAGCCCCTGAGATCAAAATCACCATGAGTGAGAGGGAGGATATTGTTTCTGGATTTGCCAGAAAGCTAATCCCAAACCATGCATTTTGATAACATGATGTATTTATAATCCTCAGGCAATGTGTTGGACTAATTGAAAAACCTGGCTAGAGAAAGTGCTGTTCCACTGAGTCAGTGTTGGCATGAGGTACCCACATCTAAACATGACTCAGGGGGTGGGTTGTTCTAATCCCTGCTGTGCTATGCCACAAGCCAGCATCTCCTCTATCCCTATGGGCTGGACCTTGCAGGACCTGGTGGTTTTATGAAGCACCAGGGATCAGTAAAAAATAATAATAATAATAAGCCTTTGGAGAGAGAGAGACAACTTGGACTCACCATCTGGAGTCAGTTGGCACCCCAGGCTTCTTGGACCCACCATGAGAAGAGCATCCTCTGAGGAAAAGACTACATTTCTTGCCACTCTGAGCAGATGGAATCCTGAATATTGCATAATGATGCATCCTTTTCAAATGACATCTATTTGTCCTAACAAACTAATGATGATGTTCCCTCTAATTACAAGTTTAGCAGTAAATTTTTACATGAAAGGATGAATAAATGAATGAAAGCTGGAACAGAATACCTATGCCTGAAGCAGAATTCCATATCTTTGGCTTCCAAAAACTCTCAATCAAATGTCCCTGAGAACTTCCTCAGATCTGACTTCCAACACAAACCTTGTATGATTTTGTGCACCGTGATGTGAAGTACACAGCAGTCTGGTTACATGAGAGATGACACAAGTTAACAGCTTTTCAAAATTTCTTTTTCACCCTTGATGAGCACAAGTTCACAGTCCATAGGTCCCTGCAATCCAAATATCCCCACGGAAACACTTTTGGCATATCACTCAGTCTCTTCCTCCGAAGCTGTCAGGACCAAAGCAGTGACAGTGTTAGGTTTTGTTCCAGTGCGCCTGTTAGGTGTAACTCCATTGTTTTACTCAGTAACCACTAAATCTGTCAGTCAGTCTTCACAGGTTTTTCTGACCCCTCCACCACCCTAACACCCCCCTATCCTCCAGCAACCAGAAGAAATTTTATCAAGCTCAGTCAAAGGAAACCATTATATAAACATTAAAAGACTGAAGGGCTGATCAGAATAGACATTTGATATCATAGGATTTGTAAATTGACTTATGCACTGTGTGATATATGGCAAGGCATCAAGAGGCAATGACCATTTTGTGGGGGAAGATCATAAACCCATCAAGTGCTCTACCCCCATGTGCATATGAGACCACTCTGGTGCCAAAAAGTGATGCCATCACCTCATTCAAAAGAGCTAATGCATTTCTAACTTTACTATTAATGTTGTCTTTTAATAGGCCCCTCTCTAAAAAAGAGTTTCATTTTTTGTTGACATTTCCAATATGATTATTTACACAGCTGGAGAGAAGTAAGTTCTCTAAGAGCTACACTGTAATTTTGCTGTTCTGCACCCAAAAATTCCTGAAACCAGCATTCCCAGGGGTCTATGCATCATTTTAATCACTGGCCTCCTTATTCCTATCGGTTGCTTCTTGCCATTTGAACACTCATCTGTTTCTACAGGAAGTCATGTGAAATGCCATTCTGTGACACAGAAGTCCAAGAGCTCCCAAGAGGACAGGTATGTCATCATTCAGGACAGGTATGTCATCATGCAAAGGGTGCTGCTGGCCAAGCATCTCTGATGCAGGCAGAATCATGCCTTCTTGGCAGAACACTGACAGCTCTCAGCAATATGTCCTATCTATGCTGGTGTTTTGACAGTTTCAGTACTATCAAAGTAAGTGTATACATGGGTATTCACATCAGTTGTTTGACCTTGGGCAAGTCACTGTATCAGAGGATCCAATGGGGAAGCCCTCAGTAAGTACTAGGGGTGCTAATATCTGCCATTCCATCTAACAGGATGTGAGTAGTGTCAAATGAGGAAGCAGATTTAAATGCATCTTGTAAACTCTACAAAGAAAGCAAATAATAGAGAGAGTGGGGCTCTGGAGCCGAAGAGCTGGGTTAGAATCCTGTTGTATAACCAGACCATTACTGCATCTCTCTGAGTCTCAAGTCTCCTGATCCAGAAGGGGACAATAATAATTATCACACAGGGCTCTTGTAAGCAACTGCATCGTGTGGTGCAGAGTAGGCACATAATACATGAATATAACATACACATATTTTAAGTGGGCTTTCATTGGTGGCTCAGAAGGTAAAGAATCTTCCTATAATGCAGGAGACCTGGGTTTGATCCCTGGGTCAAGAAGATCCCCTGGAGAAGTGAATAGCAACCCACTCCAGTATTCTTGCCTGGGAAATCGCATGGACAGAGGAGCCTGGTGGGCCACAGCCCATGGCGTTGCAGAGTTCATCAAAAACTGAGAGACTAATACTTTCACTTTCAAGGAGAAAGGAGATACAAATATGTGTTTTCAAATCTATATGTAACCAAAAGTCTTTTGCATCCTTTTTGTAACCTTGCCTTCATGATTTACCCATTTCTCACTGGAACAAAACAGGATGACAGTGTCTCCTCCTTCATGGAATGTATAATCTCTCAGGGCCTCCTTCACTGTACTATAAGATGCCTTCATGCAAAATTGAAAACTCAGCCCCCTTTAGGTAGACACAGTCCAATGAAAGGAAAGCTTTTTTTTTTTTTTCATTTATTTTTATTAGTTGGAGGCTAATTACTTCACAACATTGCAGTGGGTTTTGTCATACATTGACATGAATCAGCCATGGAGATTTCAGCTCCCATGAGCCACCTCAACCAGAGATCCTGTGAAAAACACAACCAGGGGAATTATAAAAAATGGTCCTGAGGACCATTACATTGTGTGATACCCTGCGAAATCTCAGAGCAAGAGGTAAAACAGGCCCTTCAAAAAATTAGAACAGTAATGTGCTTCTTACAGCCACACAGTAACCCACTGAGTTTGCCTACTGAATTTATCAAAAAGTCACCCGGATGTCTTTGGTATTAAAAAAATTAAAACAAAATTTAAAATAAAGAGAGAAGTTAAAAAAAAATCACTTGGAACGTAAATTGGTACAACCACTATGAAAAATAGTATGGATCTTCCTTAAGAACTTAAAATAGAACTACCATATAATCTAGCAATTCTACTTCTGGGCATATATCTGAAAAAAAAAAACCTGAAATCACTCATTTGAGAGTGATATATGTACACGCTAGTGTTCGCAGCAGCACTGTCTACAATAGCCAGCACATGGAAGCTCAAGTGCCCATCAACAGATGATTGGATTAAGAAGATGTGGTGTGTGTGTATTTTTATATATAATGTAATTTTACTCAGCCGTAAAAAAGAAATTCTGCCCTCTGTAGCAATGTGGATGGATCTCGAGAATGTGACATTTAGTGGAATAAATCAAAGACAAATATTATATGATACCACTTATCTGTGGAATATAAAGATATCACAAATGAATGCATATGCAAAATAGTAACAGACTCACAGATATAGAAAACAAACTTGTGGTTCCCAAAGGGGAGAGGGGAAAGGGGAGGGACAAATTAGGGCCATGCTGTTAACAGATACAAACTACCACACATAAGATGGATAAGCCACAGGGATCTAGAGGGAACTATGCCCATTATTTTACAATACCCAATAATGGATTATAATCTGCAAAAATAATGAATCTCCATGCTGTACACCTAAAACTAATACAATATTGTAAATCAACTCTATTTTAACTTAAAAAAGGAAAGCAAACCAAAAATAGTCCCCTAATAAGTCATTAAAAGTGAACCTCCACTTTGGTCATTTCCCAGTGAAGAAGTCTTGAACTCTCATGTAACATTCTAAAGAGTTCCTTGATTTCCTAACCAATCTTGTTTCAGTGTCTTAAAATAAATAATGCATTATTTCTTGGAGGTATTAATCCATGGTTTCTCTAGTGAAGCTGCAAAAATTAAGCCACATTTAGGACCAAAGGGAGAGAAAAGATAAAGAGAGCCTAGATAGCAAGGTCCTCAATGTAATGAAACAATTTTTTTTCTACTTCAGACAAAAATAATAAGCCACAACCTCAAGAACTTGGTTACAAGTGTGGTTCTAAGCCCTTAAGATATAAATAATAAATGTATATTCAAATATCAGTAGTAATAATAAGAATAAATGCCACTTGTTGCCACATAGGGATTGCAGTTAACAGACTATTTTCATATCCATTTCTCATATAACTCTCCCCAATAACCCTACAAAAAGGAAGCACAGAAATAGTATTCCCTTTGGTGATAAGAGGTCAAGACCGAGAGGAAGGATGACTTACCTGTCACTACACATGTATAGTTAGTGGATTTAAATAAAGACTTCTGACTCTCAGGCCTAGGCCATGCCATGACACTTCTGTCACTTTCTAGATTCTTTCCGTTATATTAGCCAGTCTCCCCAGTGCCCATTTACAGTTGTTTATTGGAAAAGCAACAGAGTTCCAGAAAAACATCTATTTCTGCTTCACTGACTGTGCCAAAGCCTTCGACTGTGTGGATCACAATAAACTGTGGAAAATTCTGAAGGAGATGGGAATACCAGACCACCTGACCTGTCTCTTGAGAAACCTGTATGCAGGTCAGGAAGCAACAGTTAGAACTGGACATGGAACAACAGACTGGTTCCAAATAGGAAAAGGAGTACATCAAGGCTGTATATTGTCACCCTGCTTATTTAACTTATATGCAGAGTACATCATGAGAAACGCTGGGCTGGAAGAAGCACAAGCTGGAATCAAGATTGCTGGGAGAAATATCAATAATCTCAGATATGCAGATGACACCACCCTTATGGCAGAAAGTGAAGAGGAACTAAAAAGCCTCTGATGAAAGTGAAAGAGGAGAGTGAAAAATTTGGCTTAAAGCTCAACATTCAGAAAACTAAGATCATGGCATCTGGTCCCATCACCTCATGGGAAACAGATGGGGAGACAGTGGAAACAGTGTCAGACTTTATTTCTTTGGGCTCCAAAATCACTGCAGATGGTGATTGCAGCCATGAAATTAAAAGATGCTTACTCCTTGGAAGGAAAGTTATGACCAACCTAGACAGCATATTAAAAAGCAGAGACATTACTTTGCCAACAAAAGTCCATCTAGTCAGAGCTATGGTTTTTCCAGTGGTCATGTATGGATGTGAGAGTTGGACTGTGAAGAAAGCTGAGCACCGAAAAATTGATGCTTTTGAACTGTGGTGTTGGAGAAGACTCTTGAGAGTCCCTTGGACTGCAAGGAGATCCAACCAGTCCATCCTGGAAGGAGATAAGTCCTGCATGTTCATTGGAAGGACTGATATTGAAGCTGAAACTCCAATACTTTGGCCACCTCATGTGAAGAGTTGACTTGTTGGAAAAGACCTGATGCTGGGAGGGATTGGGGGCAGGAGGAGAAGGGGACGACAGAGGATGAGATGGTTGGATGGCATCACCGACTCAATGGGCATGAGTTTGAGTAAACTCCGGGAGTATGTGATGGACAGGGAGGCCTGGCGTGCTGCAGTTCATGGGGTCGCAAAGAGTGGGACACGACTGAGCAACTGAACTGAACTTAATGCATGATAACCAAGCCTGGAGATCCCATACAGAACCTACTCATTATTCTCCTCCTGCCTGTAGACATCTGTTCCAGCCCTCCTCTTCTGTCATCCACCAAAAGAAGTAAAGTCCAAAGTAGTGATCAAATAAAGGTTCTGTACAGTCTTTCATGCACTACACACGTGTATCAAAGCTAGGACCCCACCACTGAATTGAGAAGATGCTCCACAGGGGGAAGCAATTCTGAACTAGATGCCCTTACTTTTGAAGAGGGTCAGGGAGTTAGTCACATCAGGCCAAATGGATGGACAGGAATATCCTTTGAAGATGTCAAATAGATCTGAAGTGCTGAAGACAGCATCACTTAAGGGCTCTTCAAAGCCCCAAGATTGCCAGCCATTTTACAACATCATCAGAAATGGGAACTGTCTCATTAGGGGAACCTACTGTGAGCTTGATAACACAGTGTAATGTATGACTCATCTTTGAGCCCAGTCATGCTGACAGCTTTTTGATTTAGTGTTTTTTGAATCAATTTTCCTATCACACTCACAGTGAATTATACCGAATAGTTTACAGTGTCCTGGCAAAGTCAGCGTACCATTTAATAAGTCAGCAGCTGGTGTCTACATACAGTGGAAAGCTACCTCAATGTTACTCTGAGGAAGGGCTATTGTGATTGTTCCCATTTTGCAGATGTACAATTTTACTGCATGCAATTAGTCATGGTTACTTACCTAGTCTGAATGCACATTCTGGCTAGCTTTGTCCAAGCACTAGCCAGGTGACCTTGGCCAGTCACCTAATCTCTCTGAACCTGTTTACTCATCAGCTGTACTAAGAGATTGCATTAGATAATCTCCAAAGCAATTTCCAAAAATGTTCTTTTTAATTTTCTGACTCTCCTCAAATCATAGTTTGGAAGAGTGCTAGATACAAATCCAAGTGAATAAAAACCATGGAAATCATTCCAAGCTAGCAATATCCAAGAGAAACTTTCTACAATGATAAAATGCTCTATAACTCCAATTTAGGTCAAATACAGTGACCAATTTAAGTCAAATATGCTAGCCACTCATAGCTAGCAAATACTTTAAATGTTGCTAATGAGGCAAATAAAACTGAATTTTCATTTGATTTTATTATTAATTAAAATTTAAATATTCCCATGTTGCCATCATTGGACAGCACAGGTCTAGACAAAGATGTGCATTTCCATGGTAAGTCTCAGGATTGCAGTGATGAGAAAGAAGAAATAAGAATTTCTGAAATATAAGGGACAACTTTTTTTTAGTTTGGATATAGTTCAAAATTTTCCATGGCCAAAGTCCTGGGCCAAATGGCAGATTTCCACTCCATCCCTTTCATACAGGACTGTCTTTTGATCCCCAACAAGAAAGCTATGTAATGACAGTTTCCACAGTAAGATTATGGAGACTTGGACCAAGGTGGCAGCAGAAGAGATGGAGAAAAATGGAAAGATGATGGATGTATTTTAGAAGCACAGCCAGCAGAGGTGACTGGTAGTTTGGATGCAGGTGATAAGGCAAAAGCAGAAATAGAGGTAGATGATGTCTAGATTTCTGACCTGAACAGAGTATTTTCCACTCTACATTTCAGTGACATCTGGTCTCTCCTATATGTGTTGTGAAGCTCTGACTCAACATAAATACCCGGATTAAAGTTGCCCTCTCTCTCCATCTCACCTCCCAAGAAAACAGATTGCAGCTTTATCCTGAGAATGGAAGGATTCATACTGTCAAAATCGTAGAGACACTTCCCAGTTTTGGAAATCTGTAGTCTCAGCTGTGAGACCTCTCTTCAGCCATAACATGAGTTATCCAACAAGGTCTAACCAGCCTCACCCATGAGGATTATTTCCCCTCCCTAGCCAAGTGGGGGAATGGAATTTTAACAAGTAAAGTACTACTTAACAGATAAGTACAGTAAATTCTCTACCTATGAATGAGCTCTGCTCCAAGACCACATTTGTAAGTCCACTTCAGTGGTTAGTCCAACAAAGTTAGCTTAGGTACCCAACTAACACAATCCCTGTATACTGCTGCTTTTAGCTTGCTTCAGACATCTTGGGCTTAAAATAAAGATACTGTACTAGTGTACTCTATACAGTATTGTACAATAAAGTACACAAAAGCATAACCGTGTGTAGAGGAGGCACACACGTGCCAACATACACCAGAAATGTGACTGGACAGGTGAATGCAGGTTCACATCTTTGAAAGTTCATAATTTGAAGGTTCATATGTAGGGGGCTTACTGTATCAGAAAGTGGCAAGTAGGGAGCTGTTCATAATCTGTAGAACAGAGTTATTAGGAGGGTGTTGATGGAATCCAGGACACAGCACTGATGTCAAAAGGAGAAGGTGTCCAGAGCCATCATAAAGACTGAGAACCAAGAATCTATAACTAAGGAAATGGCCCAAGTGAAATGATTCTGAAAAAGGAGGAGAAACCGCCAAGGTGACCCAGTGCATTTTACCTGTCAGCTTAAATACTACCTGTGAGCTCACAGCTTTTGGCCCAGGCCTCAAAGTCACTCAAAACCATCTGGCCAACCATCACCTTAGCAACAAAGAGAGTGGGGGGATAGTGCAAGTGTTTTCTATCAATACCAAGTTAATTACAGAGCCCTGACCCTGTTTTTTCATTGCTCATTTCATCACATGGTAGTATTTAAAGCAACACCTTTTCCGACGAAAATGAATAAAACTGGATACTGCCAATATGTCACCTTTGTGTATGAAAAAGACTCCGCTGGTATTTGAAGGATGTTCCTCGTGATTGCCTATTGTCATAGCCTGAGATTAGAGGGGAGAGAAAGTATGGCTTCTGATTGTTACAGCCATGATGAGAAAGGCCTCCAGTCACATCTTATTAATTTACTGTGGAACAGAATGTCACATTGACATTTCAAATTATCCTCTTGCTTTGTTCACAGGATTATTTTGAGCTTAAACTTATTGGGCTTCTAGCTTGGCTATTTATGTGAGCTAAGAACTCTAATCTCCTGATGTCTTGACCTGCACACCAGACTAAATTTTACTATTTATAAAAATGATTGACTGTCCTACCTTGGGGTCAGACAGGCCTGGGTCTCCTTGGGTTAAGTGATTTATCCTCTCGGTGCCTTAGCATCCTATATCTCATAAAGAAAATAATATTATCTCTCATGTTTCTTGTGAGGACTGTGTGTGATAATACAGGAAAGGCTTTAACAACTATACCAATAAACAGTAAACTCATAGTAACAATCCTAAGAGCTAACATTTTTAGCACTCCCTAGTAGCCAAGCCTTTTGTTATCACTGCTGTTGTTGTTGTTCAGTGGCTAATTAAAGTCTGACTCTTTGTGACCCCATGGACTACAGCGTACCAGGCTCCCCTGTCCTTCACTATCTCCAGGAGTTTGCTCAGATTCGTGTCCACTGAGCTGGTGATGCTATCTAACTCTCACATCCTCTACTGACCCCTTCTCCTTTTGACTTCAATCTTTCCCAGCATCAGAATCTTTTCCAATGATTCAGCTCTCTGCAACAAGCAGCCAAAATATCCAAAATATTAGAGCTTCAGCATTAGTCCTTCCAATGAATATTCAGGGTTGATATCCTTTAGAACTGACTGATTTGATCTTCTTGCAGTCCAAGGAACTCTCAAGAGTCTTCTCCAGCTCTACAATTCAAAGCATCAATCCTTTGGCACTCAACCTTCTTTATAATTCAACTCTCATATCCATACATGACTAATGGAAAAATCATAGCTTTGACTATATGGACCTTTGTCAGCAAAGTGATGTTTCGGTTTTTTAATATACTGTCTAGATTTGTCATAGCGTTCATTTCAAGAAGCAAGCATCTTTTAATTTCATGGCTGCAGTCACTGTCCACAGTGAGCCAGGCCTTTACGTAATATAAATACATTTATTGACTTAAATTCTCACACCAACTTTGTAAGCTAGATGTTATAATTATTTTATTTATTTTTAAAATAGATTTGGCTGCACTGGGTCTCAGTTGTGGCAATCAGGATGTTGGGGTCTTCACTCTTCATTGCATCATGCAGGATCTTTTGTTGCAGCATGTGAACTCTTAGTTGAGGCAATGGGGTCTAGTTCCTGGACCAGGGACTGAACCCAGAACCGCTGCATTGGGAGCGTGGAATCTTAACCACTGGACCACCAGGGAAGTCCCTAGACACTAGTAATTATTACCTCCATTTTACAGATGAGGACACTGAGCCCCTCAAAGTTAGATTATTTGCCAGGAGTCCAGCCCAGGCAATCTGGCTTTAGGGCCTGAGCTCATACAATCTGCTACTTTGCATCTATCTCAATTTCTTGACAAAGCTGCATTTTCCACAGTTTGATCTCCAGCCCAAACTTCCCTCTGAAATCCAAGCTCACATACCCAATATCCAACTGCTTTCTCATCATTTCCCCCTAAAACTCTAACAGACTCTCCACTGGAACAGGCTCAAACTCAAGTGTCACCTCACACATGTCCCTCACCCTCTCCCTGAATCCCGCACCCGTCACCTTACTCTCTGTGTCATTATGTCAGTTTCATCCCTCCAGAAGTGACCACTCTTCCTGCCTCTCCTCTCTCACACCACACATCTACTTCATTAGTAAGTAATTGCTGGCTCTTCTTTCAAAATATTCAGGATTCACCACTTCTCATCACCCCCTCCACATCTCCCTGACCCAAGCCAATCTCTTGCCAAGATCACTGCTACAGCCCCCTGACAGGTCACTCCAAATCTGCCCCGTGCCCCTACATTCAATGTCTAGGAGCCAGAATCATCTTCATACCCTCCAATGACTCCCGTCCCTCCCTAAGTAAAAGTCAAAATTTGTATGAGACCCCACATAATACTGTCCCTGCTGTTACCTCTGACCTCTTCCTTTGCTATTTTCCCTCTCTTTTTAAAAAAGTTACTTAGTTAATTTTTGCCTGTGTTGGGTTTTCATTACTGCGAAGCCTTTCCCTAGTTGCAGTGAGCCGGGGCTGCTCTTCATTGCAGCGAGTAGGCTTCTCATTGTGGTGGCTTCTCTTATTGCAGAGCATGGGCTCTACGGTGCATGGGCTTCAGTAGTAGTGACATACAGGTGCTCTGCGGGCATGTGGAATCTTCTTGGACCAAGAATTGAACCCACGTCCCCTGCACTGGAAGGCGGATTCTTAACCACTGAACCACCAGGGAAGTCCTTCCCTCTCTCTCTCTCTGCTCCAGCCACACTGGCACCCACTGTTTCTGGATCACACCAGAACACCATGACCTCATAGCCTTCACACTTACTACTTCTTCTTCCTTGAAAGTTGTTCTGCCAGATATTGACACGGTGCCTTCTTTAACCTCCTGCTCTCTACTTACTGAAGGCTTTAAATTCTTCTTCCTTTGGTCCTATTTCCCTCCATTATTTCATTCTTCTCCATCTAACACATCATTCATTTTCTTCTTTGTTATGTTCATTACCTATCCTTGGGCTTCCCTTGTGGTAAAGAATCTGCCTGTGGTAAAGAATCTGCCTGCGATGCAGGAAGCCTAGGTTCAGTCCCTGGGTTGGGAAGATCTCTTGGAGAAGGGAAAGGCTACCCACTCTGGTATTATGGCCTGGAGAATTCCATGGACTGTACTGGCCATGGGGTCACAAAGAACTGGACACGACTGAGTGGCTTTCACTTTCACTTTACCTATCCTTTCTGCTAGAATATAAGCTTTACAAGGGCAGAGATTTTTATCTATTTTGTTCATGTCTGTATATTGCCATATGTAAAATAGATGACCATTACAAGTTTGATGCATGAAGCTGGGCATTCAAAGCTGGTGATCTGGGACAACCCAGAGGGATGGGGTGGGGAGGGAGGAGGGAGGGGTTTCAGGATGGGGAGACACATGTGCACCCGTGGGTGATTCATGTCGATGTATGGCAAAAACCACCACAATATTGTAAAGAAATTATCCTCCTATTTTGCTCATGTCTGTACCTCCTATACCTAGGCCATGTGAGCATATAGGGGATGCTCAATATTTATTTAGTGAATTAACAATTGAATAACTCAGTTCCCTCCCAACAAGGAGCCAAACACTTATAGCAATATTCCAAGTATAATGAACTTCATAATGATCTCCTTGTCTAAGTTCTTTCCTGAAGGTTTACACTTTTCCTCATGTTCAATCTTAGTGACTCATTTCTTAGGGGTGTTATTAATCTACAAATACCTATGAGAAGGAAAAAGTAACAAGCTATTATCAGTAGATAGTATCTTGATATAAATTGGTTTGTATCGTTTTCTCCACCTTGTGAATTACTTGAGAACAGTTCACTTAGAAGTAAAGAAAAAGATGTCTGCTGCTGCTGCTAAGTCGCTTCAGTCGTGTCCGACCCTGTGCGACCCCATAGACGGCAGCCCACCAGGCTCCCGTCCCTGGGATTCTCCAGGCAAGAACACTGGAGTGGGTTGCCATTTCCTTCTCCAATGCAGGCAAGTGAAAAGTGAAAGTGAAGTCGCTCAGTCGTGTCTGACTAGGGAAGACCAATAAGCCAAGGAAATAAACTGATGTCCAATAACCAGATATTGCACATATGGGAGGTGATAGAAGACAGGGTGGAAGTCCTGGCATGCGGAGGGCACTACAGGGAGAGATGAATCTCTCTTTCCTGCATATGTGCCTGGGCTGGTCTAGAATCTTCAGGAAGAGATCTTTAGTCCCTGGTTCTACAACTCAGGCTCAAATGAGCACCTTGGTTGTTTCTGTTTTCATTTTTTCTCCTCTTTCTATTCTTTTGCTTTGCTGCAAGACCCACGAGTTTATATTCTCCCCCTTTCTCTGCAAGGCTGCTCACATCTGATTTGCCTCTCCAGGTTTCTCTATCACCCACAGCTGGAAATGAAGCAGAACATCTTCCCAGCCCCCTATAGCTGTGAGTCCGGGCCCCTGTGAGTCTGGGCCCTGTGGCACCCTGGCATTAGACAGATGTCCCAAAGCCCATTGCATATTATAGTGACTCACAGTGTTTAGAAACATAGGAATGATTTCTTTACTCGTTCTGAGGTGAGAGCAAGCAGTTGGCAAATCCCCTTGGGGATATGAAAGTGCAGCCCTGGTTGACAGTGACTAGGGTGGGAGAGGCCGGCTCTACAAGAAGATCCGAGTGCAAGTCTGGCTCCAGCTCTCACCAGACATGACATTAGCAAAGTCACTTCATCTTTCTGAACACGATTAGAAAGATTAGATTAGAAAATCTGACTCCTGATTATAAAAATAACCACTCTGATTTCTTAGGATTATTGTAGAGATCAAATAAGAAAATTATGTGAAAGTGTTTTTACAGGACCTGACTACTTTGGGGTAGGTATCCAATGGGGCAAAAGGAGGAGTTGGATATCACTTGAATAAAGAAAGCACATGGGATCTAGGGGATTCCTCGCCAAACAGCTACTTTTCTCACAGCTGTGACAACACAAGGAGAGTAACTCCATAGCAGGATGTGAGAGGTAGAACCCTACAAACAGGCTGTTCTAACACATATCAGCCGTATTGACCTTATAATTATTAAAATGATTGATTCACTCTATCACATACATAATATGGTTAAGAAAAAGAGGAAAAACTGAAATTCACAAGCTAACCACCCATGGATCACCATTATTGCCATCTTGATAGCCATCCAAACTTCAACACATAAAGACACAAAAATATGCAAGACAAAGATCATTCATATTATTATTTAGCATCCTTTACTTATTTAACATGACATTAATATCTTTTAATATCAGTGAATACAGATCTTTGATTATTGTCCTAGAGGCCATGCAGTAGCCAATCTCCAAGCACTTATCACTTAGGCTGTTTCGAATTTCCCCTCTCTCATAAACAACTTTGCAATGCAACCTTGTGCATATGTCACCATTCACTCATCCATTCATTTTCCCAAGATAAACTCCAAGTAACAAAACTGCTCAAAGGCAAGGCAAAAAGAACCATATTTAGGGTTCTTTTTTAATTACAAGAAAAATGCAGGACTTTTTAAAAAAAATACAAGTAATTTATGCTAATTGCTCACTAAAATCTATGTTCTTTTCATCTGCCTGAAGAGATGAACACTGCAGGAATAAATTTCCCAGCCTCTCTTGAAGCTGGGTACAACCATGGGACTAAGTTTTAGCCAATGGAATGTACACTAAGTAATATATGCCAAGTGCCAGCCTGGCCCACTGAAACCTCTCATGCCATTCTCCTGTGTCTCTCTTACCTCCTTTGCTGACAGCTGACGATACTTAGGGACTCTTTGGAAGTTATGAGTTGAAGATGGCAGAGCTTCCATCAGCCTGGATCTCTGAAAAACCACCACAAACATAGCCCACCTCCTGCTACACTAGAACAAGCTTAGATTAGTCACATAAGTAAGAAAAACTTCTATGTTTAGGCCACTATGCTTTGAGATTTATTTGTAACAGAAATTAAGTGGTAAGTGTTAGTCACTCAGTCATGCCCGACTCTTTGCGACCCCATGAACTGCAGCCCACCAGGCTCCTGTGTCCATGAGATTTTCCAGGCAAGGATACTGGAGTCGGTTGCCATTTCCTTCTCCAGGTATTAGACCTCCTTAATAAAGAAATGTATAACTTCAAGTAGCATAATGCCATAGTTCAGTCAGTTTAGTTCAGTTGCTCAGTCGTGTCCGACTCTTTGCGACCCCATGAATCGCAGCACACCAGGCCTCCCTGTCCATCACAAACTCCAGGAGTTTACTCAAACTCATGCCCATCGAGTCGGTGATGCCACCCAACCATCTCATCCTCTGCCGTCCCCTTCTCCTCCTGCCCCCAATCCCTCCCAGCATCAGGGTATTTTCCAATGAGTCAACTCTTTGCATCAGGTGGCCAAAGTACTGGCGTTTCAACTTCAGCATCAGTCCTTCCAATGAACACCCAGGACTGATCTCCTTTAGGATGGACTGGTTGGATCTCCTTGCAGTCCAAGGGACTCTCAAGAGTCTTCTCCAACACCACAGTTCAAAAGCATCAATTCTTCAGCACTCAGCTTTCTTTATAGTCCAACTCTCACATCCATACATGACCACTGGATAAACCATAGCCTTGACTAGACGGACTTTTGTTGGCAAAGTAATGTCTCTGCTTTTTAATATGCTATCTACGTTGGTCATAACTTTCCTTCCAAGGAGTAAGTGTCTTTTAATTTCATGGCTGCAATCACCATCTGCAGTGATTTTGGAGCCCAAAAAAATAAAGTCTGACACTGTTTCTACATCTATTTCCCATGAAGTGATGGGACCAGATGCCATGATCTTAGTTTTCTGAATGTTGAGCTTTAAGCCAATAACACACCCCTAAAACATGTGGCATTGGCTCAGTTAGTGGTTTAGTAGAACACAGTGGAGAAAATTTTTAACACAGGCTCATAAGATAGAGATCCATGATATACAGTTACAAGACATTTGGTAAAATATCTTTCTTGGACAACAGGCCCAGTACCTTCTAAGCTTTTATCTGTGGGGGAAGTAGTTAGAAAACAGGTATTAGAGTACGTTGATTATCACTCATTACATTTAGTAAGGGTCTGCAAGAAATATATGAGCTCAAAAAAGAACTGGTTGATTTTCAAGGAAAAATAAAAGAAAATGGACAAAGTCTAACTTAGACATTCATCAACAGATGAATGGATAAAGATGTGGTACATATATACAATGGAACGTTACTCAGCCCTTAAAAAGAATGAAATAATGCCATTTGCAGCAACATGGATGGGCTTGGAGATTATCACACTAAGTGAAGTGAAATAGAAGAAGACAAATATCATATGATATCATTTATATGTTGAATCTAAAATAATTGACCCAAATGAACTTACTTATAAAACAGACTCACAGGCTTAGAGAATGAACTTATGGTTACCAGAGGGGAAGAGGAGTGGAGTGGGAGAGATGGAGAGTGGGGAGGGATAGTTAGGGAGTTTGGCGCTGACATGCACACACTGCTGCATTTAAAATGGATAACCAGATCGATGACGACACCCTCTCATGCATTCCTTGGAAAATCTGAACAAAATGAGTGAGAACTCACTACCGTCTCCTCATCGAAACTGAGGTCCAGCACGTGGGAAAAAAAAAAAAAGAAAAAAAGAAAATAAAATAAAATGGATAACCACAGAGCCCACACACTTTGGAGCCTACACATCACAACTGGAGAGAAACCTGCACACCACAAGGAAGATTCTGCACACTGCAACCAAGACCCAACACAGCCAAATAAATAAATACACAAATATTCCTTTAAAATAATAATAAATAACAGATAACCAACAAGGACTTGTGTATATCACGGAGAACTCTGCTCAATATTATGTAACAACCTAAATGGGAAAAGAATTTGAAAAAGAATAGATATATGTATATGCACAGCTGAGTCACTTTGTTGTATGCCTGAAACAAACATAATATTGTTAATCAACGATGTTCCAATATAAAATAAAAAGTTTAAATAAATCACTGAACCCAAGGTCACCTAAAAAAATGAAAAGGAAACAAGCTATGGTTACCAAAGGAGAAAAGTGGGAGATAGGGTAAATTGGGAGTTTGAGAATGACATATACATGCTGCAATATTTAAAATAGATAACCAACAAGGACCTACTATATAGCATAGGGAACTATGCTCAGTATTCTGTAATAACCTAACTCGGAAAAGAATTTGGGAGAAGAAGGTAACTGCATAACTTTGTTGTGTACCTGAAACTAGGAAAATATTTTTAATCAACTATACTCCAATATAGAATAAAAATTTATAAAAAATAACATTACTGATTTCAGAGGACTAAATCAAAGATTTAGCATAGTTGGAAATATCAAAGAGTTGCAACCATCCTGTCAGTGAAGTAATGTTTATAAAACTTAGCATGAAATTTAGATGACATAAAACTTAGATGGTATGAAACTTAGACAGTATGAAACTTGGTATAAAACTTAGATGGTAAACTTAGATGATAAAACTTAGATGGTATAAAACTTAGATCATATGAAATTTAGTATAAAACTTAGACAGTATGGAGATTCCTTTAAAAACTAGGAATAAAAGCACCATATGACCCAGCAATCCCACTCCTGGGCATATGCCCTGAGGAAACCAAAATTGAAAAAGACACATGTATCCCATTGTTCACTGCAGCACAATTTACAACAGCTAGAACATGGAAGCAACCTAGATGTCCATTGACAGATGAGTGGATAAAGAAGTTGCAGTACATATACACAACGGAATATTACTCAGCCATAATAAAGGAATGCATTTGAGTTAGTTTTAATGAGGTGGATGAACCTAGAGCCTATTGTACAGAGTGAAGTGAGTCAGAAAGAGAAAGATAAATATCATACTCTAATACATATATATGGAATCTAGAAAAATGGTACTGAAGAATTTATTTGCAGGGCAGCAATAGAGAAACATGGCATTTGGTCCCATCACTTCATGGGAAATAGATGGGGAAACAGTGGAAACAGTGTCAGACTTTATTTTGGGGGGCTCCAAAATCACTGCAGATGGTGATTGCAGCCATGAAATTAAAAGATGCTTACTCCTTGGAAGGAAAGTTATGACCAACCTAGACAGCATATTAAAAAGCAGAGACATTACTTTGCCAACAAAGGTCTGTCTAGTCAAGGCTATAGTTTTTCCAGTGGTCATGTATGGATGTGAGAGTTGGACTGTGAGGAAAGCTGAGCACCAAAGAATTGATGCTTTTGAACGGTGGTGTTGGAGAAGACTCTTGAGAGTCCCTTGGACTGCAAGGAGATCCAACCAGTCCAT
Source organism: Cervus elaphus (assembly GCF_910594005.1). Classification (NCBI taxonomy): domain Eukaryota; kingdom Metazoa; phylum Chordata; class Mammalia; order Artiodactyla; family Cervidae; genus Cervus; species Cervus elaphus. Next base: position 80,471,476 of record NC_057815.1, on the reverse strand, counting down.
CCTAAAGATCAATCCTGGGTATTCATTGGAAGGACTGATGCTGAAGCTAGAAACTCTAATACTTTGACCACCTGATGCAAAGAGTTGACTCATTGGAAAAGACCCTGATGCTGGGAGGGATTGGGGGCAAGAGGAGAAGAGGACAACAGAGGATGAGATGGCTGGATGGCATCACTGACTCGATAGGCATGAGTTTGAATAAACTCCTGCAGTTGGTGATGGACAGGGAGGCCTGGTGTGCTGTGATTCATGGGGTCACAAAGAGTGGGACACGACTGAGCGACTGAACTGAACTGAACTGAATGGAGAAACAGACATAAAGAATAGACTTATGGGGAGAGGGGGGGAGAGGGTGAGATTTATGGAAAAGTAACATGAAAACTTACATTATCATATGTAAAATAGATAACCAACAGGAATTTGCTGTATGGCTCAGGAAACTCAAACATGGGCTCTGTATCAACTTAGAAGGGTAAGATGGGGAGGGAAATGGGAGGGAGGTTCAAAAGGGTGGGGATATATGTATATCTATGGCTGATTCATGTTGAGGTTTGACGGAAAACAACAAAATTCTGTAAAGCAATCATCCTTCAGTTAAAAAATAAATAAATTAAAAAAAAACTTAGCAGGCATTGAACACTCAATAAATGTTATCTATTATTATTTCAAAACATAAATAAAAGTACATGCATTGATGTGGCTAGATAACACTCTACGCCTTTAATAAAATAACAACTGTTCATTTGGGGCTAACAAAAAGAGGGAGATGGGAGGGGGGATCGGGATGGGGAATAAGTGTAAATCTATGGCTGATTCATATCAATGTATGACAAAACCCACTGAAATGTTGTGAAGTAATTAGCCTCCAACTAATAAAAAAATTAAAAAGAAAAAAAAAAAAAAACTATAAAACAAACCTATAAAAATATTTACTGTTTTCATAAACACTTTGACAGCCAACAAATGAGATATCCAGAAGTAAGGGTAAACACTGCCCAGAAATAATGTAGAAATAAAAACTTCCACCCCAGTAACTTAAAGTAAAAATCACGGCCAAACTCTTACATGTCACAATAGGAAATAAAATAGCTTCCACCTGGCCCTCTAATATTTGTCTTCTGAGGGTATTTTTTCCCAGCAAGCCCAAGAGATCAGTATAGACAAAAGCAACCAGACTTTCTAAATTTAATAACATGTTAGAAGAACAGGTGTTGGTGAACAATTGATGTATTGCCCAGTGCTTTTCTTAGCTGTTCATCCACTACATTTACAGAAATTTTCAGATATTTCTTACAAAAATGCTGAATGCAGAGCTCATATATGATAAATTATTTCCATTGTTGTCTCAAAAGGGATTACTTTCTCTGGAATTCTTGGAATAATATCACATTACCAATGACATCTCTGAGTTTAAGAACACCTGGTACCATCTTCCAGTTTGTAAAGGTCAAGTCTGTTTTTGCTCAATCACTATTATGCACTCTCCTATATGTTCAGCATAGCTCCTAGCTCAGAATTCTCAGATTATCCTTCACATACCTCTTCCCTGACCCGTCCCTCTCACTCTCCCATGCAATGGCCCAAATAGAATGCCTGTCTTCTATGTGAATGCCACCACCCAGTAACTCCAATTCATTATTGTCATTGTCATCACATTTTTGGAGAGCTATGTGCTAGATGCCATTTAATGTACTTTATATGCTCCATTTCATTCAAATCTAACATACTATTTTATAATAAGTAAACAGACACAGTATAGTAAGTAGCTAGTGTCAGAGCCAAGGCTCAAAGCCAGGCAATCTAACCCAGGAAACCATATTCTAAAGACCTAGTAATAATAGTTGGTTTTATTGCCTCTTTTTCTTCTCTTCTTCAACAAATATTTACTGATCACCTGTTACTATGAGCCAGGCTCACTTTGACAGGAAATGAGTAAGGGACTGTGTTTTGAAGTAAGGGACTGTGTTTTGTTTTGTTTTTTTCATTTTAGGATTCCCAATGCTTAGTACAATGTCCGAAAGATAGTTGCTGCTAAAAAAAACTTGTGAAGCATCATCATTACAAATTACAAAGACATATAAGCATATTTTCTGCCCTGCTTCTATATAGTCTAACAGAAAGACAGGAAAACAATGAATATCCTTCTGAAACAAAAGGGAATGGGCTGGCATTTCCCCGATACTAGAAATATATCAAACAGAGGCTAGGCCTCTGCAGGTTAATAATCCTGATCCTTTAAAATAGAACTGCAAGTACAAAGTTTGTAACTTGTTATGTCCTCAAGTTTTCAACATTCTAGTGCTTTGGTCTGTTCTAATTCTGTGCTCTATGTTTTTTTTTATTTTTTTAATGGTCCAGAAAATATAGTGACCATTCCAGGCTCAAGTAGAGAGATGAAAATTCATGGAGCAGGTGGAAATTGAGCCAGATTTTTGGAGAATAAGTAGAATTTAAATCCAAGCCAAAAATCTGTCATTTTCCAGGCTAGAGAAATAACAGTGGGTCCATGGAAACAGAAATTGTTATAATGTCATGGAAGTTGGTGTGAAGACTAGCCTAACTAAAATAAAGAAAAATTGACAGGACTTCTGTGGTGGTCCAGTAGCTAAGACGCCACACTCCCAATGCAAGGGAGCCTGGGTTTGACCCCCTCATCAGGGAACTGGATCCCACATGTTGCAACTAGGAGTTTTTAGGTCACAACTAAAGATTCTGCATGTCACACCTGGTGCAGCTAGATAAATTAAAAAAATTTTTTTTAATTTATTTTATTGAGTATAGTTGATTTACAATGTCATGTTGATTTCTGCCATATGGTTAAATGATTGAGATATATATATATATAGAGAGAGATATATAGATATAGATATATATAGATATACACACACACACACACACACACACACATATATAATCAAATAGAAATTGATGGTGATGGAATCACAATGAGATGATGGTGACAGATAGATGATGATACTGTCTAATAGAGAGACAGACAGGCAGACAGAAGAGGGACTCTCAAAAGAGTAAAGTTGGAATTAAAGAGTTATTTTAGGTTTGTTCACAGAAAAATGACATTATAGATGTGGTATATGAAGCACATTGGCCTGGTATCTGAAGTTCTGAAGTTCTAAGAAGAGCTCTCTTGTTCTTTTCTCTTTCCTGGACTGGCGATAGGCAACCTCAAGATGACTACAATTCAGGAAAAAGAGCTGGTGGAGAAACTGGCCACATAAGTTGGGTTGCAACCACAAGAACGTTGCTCACACAGCTGAGTCTTCAGATTTTGTTCCTTGGCACAGAACCAAAGTCACCCAGAGAGGTCTCTCTTTCCCTTAGGCGGACCCTGCATCGTGGGTAAACCACCTTCCCACCTCTTTTTGCTAATCTCCACCATCTCTACCCTAGGCCAGAATTTCCTAGAAACTTAACTCAAGAACTGTTCTCTACGATGGCATACTCCACTCCCTTGTTCCTAAGTGGAACAAAGGTACACAGCGCTGCCCCCACACACTCATGCCCAAGCATGTCCCCAGAACATAATGGCTTATCTACATGGCTATTGGCTTTCTCCGTGGGCTCACACCTACCTACAGAAGAAAGCCAAACCTCTCAGTTTAGCTTTCCTGACCTTGTTAATGTTGACAGTCATTTGCTGGCTCAGCTCTGCCTCATAACCAGAACTCATCTCATACACTTTCTTCATCAGTCAAGCTAATTAGCCTACTATAGCCCTCCATCTGTTCTCTACTGCTCATGTCTCATGTCTTCTCTGAATTTCATCCTGTGTCCTAACCTCTACCCTCTTAACCTTTCTTCACAGTCCAGTTTTCTTCAATTTCCTAAACCCACAGAAATCTCCACTTCCTTAGAACACTTAAAATTGTTTCTACTAATTTTTTGACTCTAAACTTTAAACTCTTCTATCATTCCTTAACTGCTTTTGTGAGAATGTCATTTCCTATCAATTACATTCCATGAGGTAAAGACTTTGTTGAAAGCTTCTGTATCCTTTACAGTCCCAAGCACCCATAGATGCTCAACAAATACTCCCGCAGGTGAATTTATGATTACTAGTTATCCATCTAGATATTTGATGAAACGGTGGCAGGGAACAGATTAGAAATGGATAATTCATCATTTCTCCCATCCTCATGTTGCAGAATTTTAATTAAGTAACTCTTGGCATTACATGTGGCTGTTCAGAAAATAAGGATGCAGTTTTAGCTCAAAGGTTTGATTTGCCTGAAATGGAATGGAAATGACCATATTATTCTAAAGCAACCATACACTGTACCTCAAAATAACTATTTTTGCACTCTGCTCATTAATGCTTAAGAGCTAACTGGTAAGACATATCAGACCAGCACCAATCTGACAGTTCATTATTCACTACCATTTTCTCCATCTATTGCAAAACAAACAATGATTTGCTAAACTGAGTTTTCTCTCTCAGTGAAATAAGCCTGGTAAGTATCTCTAGACAGAATGTCTAGAAACATGTATGCCTCTTCCAACCCTACAAACTAGAACATATCCATACTCACTGCACTCAGCAAAGGCAAAATGAAATCAGGGGTCATTTTTTTTTTTAAGAAAAGTGAAATGCAGTAACCTATCTAAACCACAAAAAATTTAAAAGTCAGGAATGGCCTATTAAAATTACAGAAGAATCACTTGCTTCACAAAAGATCATACTGCAATGTACAATATATATATCTAAATCCTGGCATTTGTGAAGTTAACAATCATTGTTTCAATCATTGTGCTCACAATCAAACAAATAATATGCATAATCTATTGTGTTATAGAGGTACAGGTTTGAGTCATGCATGCTGAGGTGATTCTCACATACAGTGTGATTTCAAGTTGTCAAGTAGGTATTACACTTCCCCCTTAACAGGTGAGAACAGCATGCAAAGTATTTATTTCTGTGGCATTCATAAATTTCAGCTTTCCTGAGGCTGCCTGCTATTTCAATGCCAGTCTAAGTCCCAGGTGTAAAGCAGGTCATACTCAAGCTTTCTTTAAAGATCTTTTTCTTTCAGTGGGCTTTGGATTTGTATTAATTTTTCAAGTTTTCTTCACAAGTGAAGCTGAGATTGATACCAACATAGGAAGGGCTTCATTTTATTTTGTTCGTTAACAGGGTTCACTTATCTCTGTAAAGCTGCCATGTAATTCTCTGAGATTTGCAAACAACATTTGCATGCAGTGATTGAGAGCTAGTGTCAGAGAAGTTAACCAAATGCAAAAAGGGCTTCCCTGGTGGCTCAGTGATAAAGAATCTGCCTTCCATGCAGGAACTACAGGAGACTCGAGTTCAATCCCTGAGTCAGGAAGATCCTCTGGAGAAGGGCATGGCAACCCATTCCAGTACTCTTGCCTGGAGAATCTCATGGGCAGAGGAGCCTGGTGGGCTACAGTCTACAGGGTTGCAAAGAGTCGGACATGACTGAAGTGACTTAGCATATTAGCACACCATCCCAGAGTGAAAGATACCTCCTAGTGACCCTCAGATCTGACTGATGAATGCAATAGGAAGAGTATGGCTCTTGCACTGTCTAAAGCTAGGGCAAATAGTCTAAACTGGGCCTTAACCCAAAAAGAAGAAGATGGGAGGGTAGGGGCGAGGAGGAGGAGGAGAAGGAAGAGGAGGAGGAGGAAGGAGAGGAAGGAGAATGGGGGAGGAGAAAGATGAGGGAGAGGAGCAGCGGGGAGGAGGATGAGAGAGAGGGGCAGGAAAGACAAATGGGCCTGATATCTCCCTATCCAGATCTCTGTCCAGACCTGAGACAGCACGCACAATAGGACTGTGACTCTGCAAAGCAGACCCACTGGCCCTAGACACCGCTTCTGGGAATAGAGACCACATTCAGGACCTTGGACAGATCCTCTCCAAACAATGGAGAGACCTGCTGCCTTCCAACCAGGTACCTCATTCCACCTCAGCTAGGAAGAAAGGAAGGGGTGGTGCAAGAGACACAGAAGTCTGCTTTGGCAAAACCACTTTTCCTGGAAATCAAGAGTAGAGAAGAGCATTTTCTCCAATAGATGGGACCTGTCACATGTCAGCACATTCACCAGCCTGGAGAGCAGCCCTGTCAGCCTTCCTACCACTATTGCCCTGTGGAAAGGGCATGTAAAACTTGGTCTCATGACATTATAAGTACTTCCTCCCTTCAAGGCCACATAAGCCACACTCACAAGCCCAAGTTGTTTTTGGAAAAGTAAAATAGAAGAGATGTGAAAATCAGAAAATATAAGGACCTCAAAGTCTACTTCTATTTAATGGGGCTATTAATTATTTTTGGATTAGACTAAAATAAATAAAAAAAAAAAATTCCCTTTATTCCACCCAAAATGTGGGCCTCATAAGGGATATTACTCAATAATCAGAAAAGAAATGCATTTTCTGAGCACATAAATTTCTGTGCTCCCTAAAAGTGTGGAGAGGGGAAAGTGGCATCTACTAGATCAGATACAGCTTACAAAACTGAGCACATTATGAAACAGGGCAATTGAAGTTAAAGTAGACCAATGAAATTAAAACAAACAAAGAGATATAAAAATAACCTCCTGAGATAGTTAATACCAAAACTGGTCACAAAACTTTGCTTTAAGTTTCAAAGAATTCTCAGCACCTTGAAAAAATGTATGTAATGTGGTCAGTTGATTCGTGGTTGACTCCTCCTTCATCCATTAATTTGAAGCTTCATTTTGAAAGCTGTGACTTCTTTAGATGTTTTAAAGAAATGGAATCTATAGACCAGGATTTCATAGTGTAAAATCCACTCCTTGACTTTAAACTAGAAATCTCTGGAAGCGGAATTAACATTTAGACCACTAGGGTACAATTTAGGAAATTATTGCTTCAATTGCTCAAATGGTACCCCAATGGAATAAAAGATTCCACGAAGTCTATGCTTTATTAAATTGCACCTTGGAGTTCTGTACTATTGGATAGTACTCTTCAAGTACCGCAGTTTGGCTCTTTGTTGTTGCTCTCTGTAGAACCAAAATCAATTACCTATTAGCGTGAGCTTAGAAGCCAAATGTTTTTAAACCAACCTTGAGGGAGAAAAAGAAAGAGGTTAATTCTATTTGAATAAACACAAACACCACTTTCCTATGTGGTGGTCCCTATTAGATGATATTTAATGACACTAAGCATAAGAGACTAATTTCTACAAGTATGTTAACCTTTCATATAAATAAAAATGACTAAATGGCAAGTTCAGATGGATGCTGTTCTCTGTTTCAGGTATCTCAATTGGTGACATTAATTTACTTCCTGAATCTAAGACTCCTCAACATAACCCTTGAATCTATACATGAACTCTGAGGCCTTTTCGCTGAGTATTACAGACTTTTACTATCCAATATGACAGGCATTAACCACATACGGCTATTCAAACTTAAATTTAGTTAAAATTAAGTAAGATTTAAAATTCCATTCCTCAGTCACTCTAGCTACTTCAAGCGTTCAATAGCCACATGTGGCTAATGGCTAAATTAGTGGGAGAGGGCTAAATGGAAGGTGACAAGATTAGAATTGTGATTCAGGGCCAAACAGAAAGCCTGTCATGCTATGAAGGCAGGGCTCACTTTGCAGAAGCTATGGAATTAATAAAGGTTTTGGGATATAGCATATTTGTGCCCTGAAAATAAAATGAAACTAACTTGTTGTAAAAGGTGGACTAGAGAAAACAAAAAGGACTAAATGCATAGGAGATAATTTAAGGTTGAAAATTTATACCACACAACAACTTTCTACCAGATGCCAAATAAAAATAATGTTCCTCTATAAGTATTCACATTTCTGTAAACATACATATGAACATTTATAAACATACTTATTGTTAACTAGACTTACTGTAGTGCTTATTCTTCAATATAAACAAATCATTATGTTGTACACACAAAACGAATATAATGTCATATGTCAACTATATCTCAATTTAAAAAACATACTTACAGTTTACCAAAAGTAAATAAAACTGTAGAATGCTAATGAGGCTATATGACTACATGGGTGTCTAACATAGACTCCAATTTATTTCTAGATTCTATGGTCTGAGGTGGCCCAGACACCTACATATACATACACACACGCACACCCACAACACATCATTTATTTATTAAGTTCTTACTCTATGTCAAGGCCTGTGTTAACTGCCGTTACTACATTATCTCATTTTTAATCCTTAGTGACTACTCAGGAGATGGAAATTGTTATCCCCACTTTAAAATTATGACCCAGACAGGTTGGATAACTTATCCAAAACCAGACAACTAGAAAGAGACAGAGTCAGACACTGTAGTCAGGCATAATTATTTTTAACCTTGTGCTTTTAACATCGAGTCAATATTGCCTTCCAAGATGACTTAACATACTTGACTCACACAGGATCAGGATTCTTAAAACCTGCTTTCAAAATGACATGACATACAAAGAAGACATTAAAATGAAAAAAAAAAATCTTTTGATAAAGCTTGCTGCTCTAACATACTCACCACACCTGAACAAATTTCTTAAAGATGCATTCACTGGACAAGACACTCATTTAAACAAAGATGCATCACTGGAGGAAAACAGATGGGTTCCAAAGACCTGACTTCAAAGTTCTCTTCTAACGGCTCTAACTAGAGGTGCAATAATGTAGGATAATATTAAACAGTGTCTTCTTTGTTCACATTTGTTTCTATCCTGTTACACCATGAGGGCAAATATGCCCCTAAAGTGACTGTCCTAACCACCCCATCACCTTACCTTCAGAGTCTGACTGCAAGAGAAATTCCACTTGGAACTCCAACTAGGAAATCAGAGATAAATAAACTTTGTAGCCAGACCATGCAAGGGAGGGTTTCCCCAGTGGCTCAGCGGTAAAGAACGGCCAGCAATGAAGGAGACCCGGCTTCAGTCTCTAGGCTGGGAAGATCCCCTGGAGAAAGGCATGGCAACCCACTCCAGTGTTCTTGCCTGGAAAATCCCATGGACAGAGGAGCCTGGCAGGCTACCGTCCATGGGTTCACGAAGAGTCAGACAAGACTGAAGCAACCAAGCATGTATGCACATGAAAGGCAGCATAGAGGAAGGTGCCACTAATATTAAATGGGCACGAGAGGAAGAGGAGGGTGAAGCTATAGTGAAGGAGGGGGAAGCATAGCTCATGAGCAAACTTGATGGGGTTAAGAGACTGAAGTCACCCTGTCATTTCATGCTCAGCTTGAGCAAATGTGGCAATCAATATTTTTTTTCTTCTATTACAAAACAGTTACAAATATCTTTAAAGCTTCATGCAATTATTAGTGGCACATTGATAATTATCTTGATTGGTGGCTTGCCTTCCTCAATGGAGGAAGGCACTAATGCGGAGGAAGAGGCCATCCCTCTTGAGAATTCCCATTGGCTACAGATAATGGTACTGAACAGAGGCCCAGAGTCCTGGAAGACATCAAAGTCACCCTGGTGTGGCCTGGTCTTATGACCTCTAAGAAGTCACAAAGTCTGCCTGCTTCTCTGCCTAGGCAATGGCCGTGACTTCACACAGACCCAAAGCAGAGTCATTCCAGTGTATTGTATTTCAGCTCCATGATGCCACAGGGCAGAAAGATGGAGGAACTGGGGTCCTTTCACAGGCACAGCTTAAGGAATACAAAGATTGAGCAGATGCTGATAGAACCTTATTTGTCTTGGTCACGCAGCATGCCCTCCTTCCTTAGTTTGCAATAATCCTAGATCTACATGCGGTTCAAAGCACTTCATCAACATTGATCAATCTTAACACAAGTTGGGGTAGAAGGGCAGGATAGGTAAGAGCTGCCAGAGCTGAATACAAAGCAAACAGCATTTACATTGCTAAGCAGCTGTGCCAGAGAAACTCAGTGAGGAACAGCAAGGAAATCAGCTCTGGTTTGAACCCCAAAAAAATTTTTCATTACTGCTATTATCATAGGCTTTCAAATGTGTGTAGATACATATGCATGCTTGCATGTGTGTGTGCACATTCAGTCGTGTCCAACTCTTTTTGACCCCATGGACTGTCTGTCCCCTGCCAGGCTCCTTTGACCATCGAATTTACCAGGCAAGAATACTGGAGTGGGTTGCCATTTCCTTCTCCAGGGGATCTTCCAGACCCAGGGATTGAAACTGCATCTCTTATGTCTCCTGCATTGGCAGGTGAGTTCTTTACCAGCTGAGCCACCAGAGAAGCCCCTACATATGCATACATGCGTTCAAAAAATAAAATTTAAACATCACACACACACATATAAACACACACCAATTTTCTTTGAAACAGTAAATTCTCTTTCAGAAATGACTTGGAATTAGATTAACCTCTTAGACCTAAAAAGGGCCTCACAGATTATTTGGCTTATATGTCTGCATTATGCTATTTTATGAATTTAGTCATATTTATAGAGGTCCTGAACTGAACTGATAGAGGTCCTACCATGTGCCACAAACCGAATATGCAAAGTTAAGTTACCTATGGGAAAAAAAATAGCAGAAAAAGAGGCTTAGAACACAGTTTCCTGGTTTCCTACTGTAATATTCTCTCCGTTATATCTTCTGGCCAGTTAGGAAGCAACTACTTGCAACTAATGGAGAAGTCCTCCCTGGAGCGACTGACAAGCTTAACCAAGTCACTGTGTTTAACAACAATTCTCAGAGTAGGTGTCAGTTCACCAGTTTAAAAGCACGAGGGCTGATGGGATATTCCCTTGGCCTTTTCATCATGTGTGTTGTGTCATGGTCATTCTATGGCTGCTGCATCTGCAGGCATTATAACCTCCTTTCAATGGGAAAATGGAATATGGGAAAAGGCAAAAGGTTCTTCTGCCTGTACCGCATTGATCAGAACTATACTGCAAGGCTGCCCAATCTGTAAGAGAGACTGTGAAATGGAGTATTTAAAACCATCCACATTGCTGCCTCCAACACAACTGGGAATCTGTAAGCAAAGAATGGCTTACAGGAGGCTCAGGGGTAAAGAATCTGTCTGCCAAGCAGAAGATGCAGATTTAGTCCCTGGGTCAGGAAGATCCCCTGGAGAAGGAAATGGCAACTCATTCCAGGATTCTTGCCTGGAAACCCCATGGACAGAGAAGCCTGGTGAGCTACAGTCCATGGGGTCTCAAAGAATCAGATACAACTTAGCGACCAAACAACAGCAAGCAAAAATTAAGGAGAAAATTAATAGGGAGTAGATTGTTTATACTTTCTTCCACACACTGATGGTCCTAGGAACTGTTTTACCCTTTTTATAATCTAGCAGATGCAAGATTTCATCTAAATTTAATTGAAGGTTTTCTCTTATTGGAGTATAATGATTTACAGTGTTGTCTTAGAGGCTGTTGTACAATGAAGTGAATCAGCTATATGTATACATATATCCCCTCTCTCCCCCCCTCCTACCCACCCCCATCCCACCCATCTAGGTGATCACAGAGAACTGAGGTGAGATCCCTGTGCTATTGGATCCAGTTCCTTACTTGCCATTAGTTAGGATGGTGGGAAGAAGTAAACTTTAGCCTCTATCTAGGCTGTGCTGCTTCTCACTTCCCTCCCGCAAAACCTCCCCTTCCTATCATCCTGTGATGATGGGAGCAAGGCTACAATCTGACTCCTCCATGTCCCCACATCACCCATAACCCGGGTGGAGAACAGATAAACAAATGACAGTTGTGTTGTCTCCAGAGCAAAACGTGTTTAGCTTTTGCTTCAGATGTGAAAGCAAAAGTCCCTCCATCGAGTCCAACTCTTTAAGATCCCATGGACTATACAGACCACAGAATTCTCCAGGCCAGAATACTGGAGTGGGTAGCCTTTCCCTTCCCCAGGGGATCTTCCCAACTCAGGGGTGGAACCCAGGTCTCCTGCATTGCAGGCAGATTCTTTACCAGCTAAACCACAAAGGAAGCCCAAGAATACTGGAGTGAGTAACCTATCCCTTCAATAGCAGAGCTAATAAAATATAAAAATTTGAAAGAAATTTTTGAAAAACTACTACACTATCGTGTACTACTTGTTTTCTCTCTATCACATGCACACACGTGCACACACACACGATTAAAATAATCCTTTTACCAAAAAAAGGAGAAAAGTCTTAGCATGGATTTGGAGATTAAAACACCAATGAACTATAAGTCTTTGGCAGGGGAGTGACTTATTCGTAAATTTATGATCCTAAAAAGCAAAGATCGTCATTTGTTAGATAGCATAAGAGCTCATAAGTTCATCCATCTTTATTTTAAATTTATGATAGCAAACCACACAAGCAAACACTATTTTATATAAATACAATTAGTCACTTAGCTTCTTCAGAGCAGGGTTTGTTTATTTATAGACTGAGAAGGCTGCAGCCAGTTGGCCTCCAAAGCCGATTAGGCTTTGCCCCAACCCATGCAGGAGTCACCTCTTTATCAAGGCAGAGAGCTGGCCATTCACTTTCTCTTTTCTGCCTCTAGTAACAGGGTGTCATTACTCAGCAAGGGAACCAACTTGTTCCAGGGTGACCAGTTACCCAGGTTTGTCTAGACCAAAAGGCTTTCCCAGGATTCAAGATGGTTGATGCTAAAACTGGGACGGTCCCAAGCAGACATTGTACCATTCCACTTAGACCAAGTTGCCCCCTTGCCCGACTCCATTCCTTCCTCCAGAGTTCTGCCTAGAAGGAGCGGAACAAGAGTAGAGCCCTGGGTGTAATCAGACCTAATCACTAAAATGAATTTCTAGTTATTCAAGATGACCTTCCCCACATTCAAGGTTTTCATTACTGCTTATTATGTGACATCTGTTTCTGAAGGAACATTTTAAGAACATAGCCTGTAAGATGAACTTCGCTGGAAATTTTCTTTAGACTTTACCACCTGCTACAAAGCAGCAAGCCACATTTAGACAGGCTCCATCCCCCCCCATTTCACAGTTGTACCCAGTAACCACAAGACAGATGTATCCAACGTGTTTGATTTGTTTTGGCATGTTGGGCACAAACTTAATTATGATAAACCAGTCCAGTTCTTTCTCACAACCTTCCTCCTTACAATGGATCACACTGATAAAGTGCGATTTAAGTATACTTTTCAGTAATTCTAATAATTGACCTAGGGAAATTAAAACAATATTTTCCTATTCTACTTGTCATAACCTGTTGAGATATCTTTCAAAATGTGTTACTGCACAGAAAAAAGAAATTTTATACACATTATTGCTGAAACTTCCTGGCTCTCTGCCTCCCAGAAGAGCAATGCATGAAATATTTATTTAAAAATGGAAATATTCAGAATTAAATGAATTTAAGCCAGCCTGATTACTGTACAGGCATTTCTTCACTGCTTAAGGAAACACCAAACCATCTTAAGTTCTGCATAGGCTATGTCAACCAGAACATCTTGTTCAAAAAGTGAAAAACTCCTCTCAAATAGCCAGCCTGACCAATTTAATTCTTTTTTTTTTTCATTTTTTTTAATTAGTTGGAGGCTAATTACTTTACAATATTGTAGTGATTTTTGCCATACATTGACATGAATCAGCCATTTAAGGAATTGTTCTCAGGATGAAGTAACTAGATAAGTGCTGCAGGACATAGTCAGAAGAGGTAAGGAACTTTCAACTACATAGGGCCTGGGAGATCATTTCTTCTTTCACTGAACAAATATTTATTTATTGAACATGTACTGTGCTGGGTCTTCATTGATGCACAGGCTTTTCTCTATTTGCAGAGCAGGGGCTACTCTTTTGATGCACTACAAAAGCTTCTTTTGCAGTGGCTTCTCTTGTTGGAAGCACGTGGGCTCAGTAGCTGTGACTCCCAAACTCTAAAGCACAGGCCTAGTAGTTGCAGTGTACGGGCTTAAGTTGTTCGATGGCATGTAGCATCTTCCAAGACCAGTGATCGAACCCATGTCTCCTGCATTGGCAGGCAGATTCTTTACCTGGGAAGCCTCACTAAGTGCTGTTTTAAGTGCTGCAAGAAAATAGAGGTTCTACACTCATGGAGAGATGGACAACCACTTCTGTGACGGTCATGGTAAGCAAATATGAAGAAACACAGCTGACAAATTTTCTTATATCCTAATGGAACAGTGTGTCTCTGAGAAAACGACTTCTAAATTGTGACCTAAATTAATTTGGGAGAAGAGATAGGCCTCTCCAGGCTTCCCTGGTGGCTCAGATAGTAAAGAATCTGCCTGAAATGTGGGAGACCTAGGTTCGATCCCTGGATTGGGAAGATCCCCTGGAAGAGGGTATGGCAACCCACTCCAGTATTCTTTCCTGGAGACTAAGTATGCAGGTCAAGAAGTAACAGTTAGAACTGAACATGGAACAACAGACTAGTTCAAAACTGGGAAAGGAGTATGACAAGGATGTATATTGTCACCTGCTTGTTTAACTTATATGCAGAGTACATCATGTGAAATGCCGGGCTGGATGAAGCACAAGCTGGAATCAAGATTGCTAGGAGAAATATCAATAACCGCAGATAAGCAGATGACACCACCCTCATGGTAGAAAATGAAGAGGAACTAAAGAGCTTCTTAATGAAAGTGAAAGAGGAGAGTGAAAAAGCTTGTTTAAAACTCATCTTCAAAAAACTAAGACCATGGCATCCAGTCCCATCACTTCATGGCAAACAGATGGGGAAGCAGTGGAAACAGTGACAGACTTTATTCTCTTGGGCTCCAAAATCACTGCAGATGGTGATTGCAGCCATGAAATTAAAAGACACTTACTCCTTGGAAGAAAAGCTATGGCCAACCTAGACAGCATATTAAAGAGCAGAGATGTGACTTTGTTGACAAAGGTCCTTATGGTCAGAGTTATGGTTTTTCCAGTAGTCATGTATGGATATGAGAACTGGATCATATAGAAGGCTGAACACCAAAGAATCAATGCTTTTGAAATGGTGTTGGATAAGACTCTTGAGAGTCCCTTGGACTGTAAGGAGATCCAACCAGTCAATCCTAAAGGAAATCAGTCCTGAATATCCATTGGAAGGACTGATGCTGAAGCTGAAGCTCCAATACTTTGCCCACCTGATGCCAGGAGCCAACTCATTGGAAAAGACGCTGGTGCTGGGAAAGATTAAGGGCAGTAGGAGAAGGGGACAACAGAGGATGAGATGATTGGATGATGTCACTGACTCAATGAACATGAGTTTGAGCAAACTCCAGGAGATAGTGAAGGACCAGGAAGCCTGGCATGCTGCAGTCCATGGGATCACAAAGAGTAGGGCATGACCAAGCAACCAAACAACAACAATAGGCCTCTCCCCTACTGCCATCATCTTTATACATCTAGACTGTGGTTCTCAAAGTGCAGTCCCCAGGCTAGCAACAGCATCACTGGGGAACTTACTAACAAATGCACATTCTCAGCCCCTACTCAAGATCTCCTGAATATGAAACTCTAGAGGTTTTCATGACCACTGTTTTAATACATTTTTCAGGTGATTTTGATGCATGCTCAAGTTTGAGGTCAACTGCTCTTGACAATCATCCTTTAAGGTTTCATTCAAATGCTCCTTCCTCCAAGAACCCTTCTAGGATCTTCACAGTTGTGAGTGATCCTTTCCTCCTCAAAAACCCTGCAACATATTACAGATAACCATCTGGAGGCACTCTGACTCTCCTCTTTGTATGATACCACTCATGTGCCTGCAGACCCTGCATTTGCTACCAGTAGCTCCCTTAAGGCAGGGACCACAGGATGGTTAATTTTATATGTCAGTTTGACTGAGCCATGAGGTGACCAGATATTTGGCTAAACATTAGTTCTGGGTGTACCTGTGAGGGCGTATCTGAATGAGATTAGTATTGAATCAGTGGCCTGAGCAAAGCAGATTGCTCTCCTGTGGGTTAGCATCATCCAGTCAAAAATGACTGAGGATATCTAGGTTGCTTCCATGTCCTGGCTATTGTAAAAAGTGCTGCAATGAACATTAGGGTGCATGTGTCTTTCTGAATTATAGTTTTCTCAGGGTATATGCCAAGTAGTGGGATAGCTGAATCATATGGTAGTTCTATTTTTAGTTTATTAAGGAACCAAGGGTCTCAGACAGAATGAAGTAAATCAGAAAGAGAAAAACAAATATTGTACATTAATGCATATATGTGGAATCTAGAAAAATGGTACAGACGAACCTATTTGCAAGGCAGAAATCGAGGTGCAGGCAGAGAACGAATATGTGGACACAGTGGAGAGAAGAAGGGCATGGGATGAGTTGGGAGACTGGGATTGACATATATATATGCCATGTATATACCATGACATATATATACACACTAGTTATCTATTTTATACTATGTGCAAAATAGAAAACTGGTAGGAAGCTGCTGTGTAGCCCAGGGAGCTAAGGTCAGTATTCTGCAATCACCTAGAGAGGTGGATGGGAGGGGTAGGTGGGAAGAAGGCTCAAGAGGAAGGGGATATATGTATATATATTGGCTGACTCACTTCATTGTGCATCAGAAATTAATACAACATTGTAAAGCAACTACACCCCAATTTAAAAAAAAAAAATCACTGAGGGCCTGAACAGAACAAAAAGGTTGAGGAAGGGAGAATTCACTCTCTTTGCCTGACTGATTGAGCAGTCTCCTGCTTGAGCTCTTCTCCTGCTCTTGGACTTGGACCAGGACTTACACCACCAGCTCCCCTAATTCTCTGGCCTTTGGACTTGGACTGGCACCACAAGGCTGCTTTTCTGGGTCTCCAACTTGCAGATGACAGACTGTGGGGCTGAGCCTCTGTAATCACCTAAGCCAGTTCCTTACAAATACACATAAAGAATATATATACATATAATATTGCATTATTAGGGTGGGCCCTAAATGTGATTTTTTTTAAATGTCCTTATAAGAGAGAGGGAGATTTAAAGCATATAGAGGAGGAGGAAGCAAACATGACCTCAGAAGCAGAAACTGAATGACGTGGCCACAAATCAAGACGTGCCAGCAATCACCAAAAACTGAAAGAGGCAAGGGAGGGTTTCTCCCCTAGAGACTCTAAGAGGGAGCATGCCCTCCTGAGATCTTGATTTCTGCCCAGTGAATACAGGTTTCAGATTTCTGATCTCCAGAACTGAAAAAGGATAAATTTCTGTTGCTTTAAGCCAGTAAATTTGTGGTAATTTATGACATCAGCTACAGGAAACTAATACAGACAATAACAGGTAACAGTTGGTGGTGACTTTTTAATGTGTTACCTTGGCTAGGCTGCAGTCATCAATTATTCCATCAGACATTAATCTAGTTGCTAGGGATGTAAAGAGATTTTTCCAGGTATAATTACAGTTCCTAATCAGTTGACTTTCAAGTAGAGGAGAGTAGCTGGAGTGAGCCTGCCTATTTTGGTTGGAAGGATTTAAAAGCAGGATTGAGTCTTTTACTCAAAGGAAGGCATTCTGGAGGCAATGGCTGCAGACCATGTTGGTGAGCTTCCAGCCTGTTTGTGCTCTTCCTGTCCTGATTCTGTGCCCCTGGGGTCAAGCCCACCCATGACCTCTGCCTGCCTTGGTTAAATCTTGGCTGATATAGGCTTTGAGAATTTATTCTGCAGCAGGCATTTTACATACACTATGAAATCTTCACAACAATCCTATGAGGTAAGTATGGCCTATTATCCCATTTTATAGATGAGATCAGTTACACCTAGAGGAATGAAGTGAATTACCCAAGGTCACGCAGCTCACAGGGGGACAGAGCTGCTGTTTGAATGCAGACAGTCTAATTCTAGAATCTCAATCACTGTACCAAACTCCTCCCACCAAACCGTGAATGAATATGAAACAGAATGGAAGAGGCATTGCAAGGAAATTTCCAGTGCTCTTGAATGTTTCAGGCTAATAAAGGGACGTGCTAGGAGCTCACTGGAGTCCAACCCTTTGCAACTGTAGCCTGTAGCCCACCAGGCTCCTCTGTCCATGGAATTCTCCATGCAAGAATCCTGAAGTGGATAGCCATTCCCTTCTCCAGAGGATCTTCCTAACCCAGGGATCGAACCCAGTTTTCCTGCATTGTAGGTGGATTGCTTACTGCCCAAGCCACCAGGGAAGTCCCTAATAAGGGGAAACAGCAAAGGAATTTTCTTTAGAATGAAGAGGAGTTCCATTAATTTGGAATTACATTTAAGGCAGACTTGGACTGTTGAGAAGACAACTGTTTACTAAATAATCTGAGAATGTCAGCCCAGCTAGGCTCAAAGCCTGCCCTCCCCCTCACCAGCAGGGTCAGTCAGCTGACCCCCCTCATTTCACTTTCTCTCAGAGCCAGCAACTGGACCTCAACAGATGCTCCAGACAGCAGGGGATGGACAGCCCTGGTGATAAAACTGAGAAATTTAGGAGCCCCTGCAGTGGGTTTCCATATAATCTCTCATATTCATGAGAAATAGAAGAACTTTATCAGCATTTGCCCCAGGGTGCTAATTAAATATGCTAAGAATAAGATGTTCATATCTGGCATCTTGTAGCTGAAAAGAAATTTGCTCACTGCAAAAGAGACTACTCAGGCCAGCTGAGGAGCTGTTAAACAATGAAGTCATTCTAACGTTCTTCATGACAGAGATGTCAGCTTAGGAAGGTTCTAAGTCAGTGAGGGTGAGGATGGAAATGTCTTAAAGAACCAGAGGGACCTTATAATAGAGGAGCTGATTCTCTAAGCCAGTCTTGCACCCGTGTAAAGAGCAAGGGCTTGGGAATTCATCAGAGCAGGGTTCCAGACTCAGCTCATTAAACACATGACTTTGGTAAATTACTTACTTTTCCACAAGGAAAATAGGCTTATTGAGTATTTTATTATTATTACATAATGTGTGCTCATTGAATAAATTCAAACAATATAGAGAGAATAGAAAAAAAACAGCTACGTTCACTCAAAATCTCACGACCCAAAGATAACTGACATTAACCTTTTGTTGGGCGAGTTAGCTAATTTCTTTTGGCCTGGCTACTAATGGAAACAAACACAGAGTCTGGCAGGAGAGGAGATGCATGAAATAAATGAGGTAAAATGCTTAACTTCCCTTGTGGCTCAGTGGTAAAGAACCTACCTGCCAATACAGGAGACATGGGTTCAATCTCTGAGCTGGGAAGATCCCCTGGAGAAGGAAATGGCAACCCACTCCAGTATGCTTGCCTGGGAAATCCCATGGACAGAGGAGCCTGGCAGCCTACAGTCCACATGGTCACAAACGAGTCGGACACCAGTTAGTGACTAAAACAGCAAAAACGCTTAGCACAGGGTGTAGCTAATAAGGCTCTCCCATGCTAGGTGGGTGATGGCCCATTTGCCAGGGTCTCTTTTGCTAAGTGCTGAATGTGCCAAAGCCTGGGAAATCCCTCAGTCTCGGGCGATCCAGGATGGCTGGTCACCACGCTCACAGCATAACCCCAAACAAAAGAGGACAGAAGTGAAGTAGCCTATTCACTGGAATCCAGACAATGCAGAGGAAGTACATGGCAGCCGTTTTAACCAAGTAGCATCCTTCAGTTCCCCTCACATTCATTTTTATTATCTAACACAAGGGTCAGTTTGGACTGAAGGGGGAAATCTCAAGGTCAGTGGTCCAATATCAGAAATGTATCATCCTAGTATAGAACTGTCACTCATCCAGAAGCAGTTTTGATTTCCAGCAAATGGCATTTCCTTCCTGCCTGCCTACGACTTCTGGTTGAAGGAGTGAGCAGAAATCTGCCACACTCCCCTGAGCTCCAAGCTGTTCTTGACGAGCAGAAGGGAAGCCCAGCAGAGGCCTCTGGATCCAGACCGCCACTACCCAGCCACCTCTAAGCCCTAAGAATATTGATCTGGTTCCATTTTCCTTCAGTCTTCTAAATTGCACAACTCTGGACGTCACTGCAGAGCAGGACACAGGTCTATTCATCGTGGTATCAGTTCTGCCTCCCAGAACTCAGCCTTGTTCTGACTCTACCAGTGATAGAAGCAACATGTCTGACTCTTTGCGACCCCATGCACTGTAGCTCCCCAGACTCTTCTGTCCACAGAACTCTCCAGGCAAGAATACTCAACTAGGTAGCCATTCCTTTCTCCAGGGGGTCTTCCTGACCTAAGGATTGGACCCGGGTCTCCTGCATTACAAGCAGATTCATTTACCACTGAGCCACCAGGGGAGACCAATAGAAGCAACAGAGACTGACAAAGGTGTTTTCTTAACTAGACCCTCAGTCTGCTGATTTCTGATGACCATTAGGAGACTGTTCATCCTTAACACATTAGATGGCTTACTTTCTGTGCCCCCAGTTTAATAAATCACTCACTCTGGACATCCTGACAGATGTCCAAGTGATATTTCCTTTGGCTACAACTCATCCCATCTTTTCTAGTTATTGACTCAGTCCTTCTGTCATCTAAACAAGGCCCAGCCAACGTCTCTGAGTTATGACCCTTCCCTTCCCTCTCTTCCCACATCCTTTTTCACTTGGCTTCTCTCAATTACTCTTCTCTGTGCTCGCCTGGAGATCCTTAATGATCTTGCCTCTAGTGCATTCAAACCTTTAGACTAACAAGTGTTCTGAGCTGTTTTCTTCCTTCTGGGAAACCAACTGGAAAGTCACCCAGACGTACTGCCCCAACTGTACTTCAAGTAAGCACCAGAGGAGCTGAGAGCCTCCAACCCTCAAGGATATATGGAGTGCCAACTGCGTATCCTTGAGTTTGAATAATAATACACACACGCACACACGTACATACATATACTTCCACAGCTGGTGAGTTTAAGTGACATTACATTAACAGCAATAATAAAAATTTCTATCCTTGTCCTTGATGATGGCCAGTCATGCAAGAACCTCAGCCTCTGACGAAGACCTCCAAACCCCATGAGCATTTCTGTGGGTTCATTTATGGGTAGACCTGCTAACCCAGTCAGGACCACATGGCTTTTTCCAGGCACACTGCCAAGCCACCTCTGTTTCTGTCTCCTCTAAGGTACTACAGTCTCTCAGCTGACAGCGTCACTTACACTGTGGAACAGCCCAACGAGAAGGGGTCTGTGGTACAGGAAAGTGGGAAAATCAGTGCTGCCAGGACCCTGCAGCTGAGTGTCACGTAAAATGAGAAAGTGCAAATGAAACATCTTGAAGGTTTTCCTCTCTCTCCCTCCAACTCAACTACAAGTCCTTGGGCCTGAGCTGAGTGTAGACCTAAAGGATCAGCACCGCATTCTGCTCTCAACCACAACCCCCACGGGGACAAATGACCATGACCGTGTAAATGGGTCAATCCCATCACGCATAGGTATTTCTCCCCTTCATATAAGATCTCACCCTGGATGCTCCTCATGCAAACAGAACTCCATCATCTGAGCTCAGTTCCACTCTCCTAATCCCCCTCACCAGTTCCAGACCACAGATTCCCACACATGCCTAAACCCCAAATGCATAGATTTCCACATATGAATACTATTTGGGGGGCTTCCCTGGTTGCTCAGGCTGTATAGAATCCTTTTGCAATTCAGGAGACCTGGGTTCAACCCCTGGGTCGGGAAGATCCCCTGGAGAAGGAAATGGCTACCCATTCCAGTATTCTTGCCTGGAGAATCCCATGGACAGAGGAGCTTGGTGGGCTCATTTTTAAATGATTCATCACAAACCTTGAGCACATGTCTAGACACAAGGGTTTTAAAAATGAAAGAGATGCAGTTCTACAGCATATTCCTAGATTGTTTTCCATCATCTAGGATTACTAGGCCATCTATAGGCCATAAAACAACAGACGTTACAAGCCCAGGAGCTGGTGTGTTGTGTCGCATGGGCCCGTGTGGTTGCTTTCGTGAGTTTTTCCTGGAACATGTCCAGTCATGAGACCCAGTGAAACTAATAGAAGAAACTGATCTTAATAACACACAGAATTAACATAATCAGGAAAATGGATGAAACAAATGGATCTTGACACTGCAGTAATGGCTTCAAGAGAAAATGAATTCAGGAGCAAATAATAGAAATTAATGAAGGGGCCATGGACAAAGTCCTCCTCCCCCTGCAAAGGGATGATTTCTTTTGGGGCTGCCCTGCCTTCGAGATGAGCAAAGGTTCTACCAAGAACCCTGGGAGAGGATGGATAATTTGAATGGGAGCTGCAGCCGCAGAGGCTTCACAGACTGTGAGCAGTCACTTCTCAAGGGAAGTGGTAAATTTCCACAGCCTTTATAGTCACTTGGCTGATATTTTAATACCAACAGTCTATGTCTTTAAAGGGTATTTACAGCTTTCATGGCATTAAGGTGACTGGATTCCCTGGGATTCTTGAACTTTTATCCGTTGGTGAAAAGTATAAATCACCTTGACATCAGATTAGCCTATGGAGATGTTTTCCCTAGAAATCAATAGCTCATCCTCAGTTCACTTCAGCTCTGGAGACAGCCCCCAGCTAAGCAGGATCGGCCCCCAGGTAGCAGTGATCGCCTTTCAAGGGAACAGCAAAGGTCACACAAGGCAGGCAGGGAGGTGGGATAAGTGTGATTTTTACTTCTCCCTGGTCTAGAATAGGCAGTAGTGCGGCACAGGAGCGGCCGAGGGGCAAGGCCCCTCGTCCAAGGTAAGGAGCAGTGGCTGTGAGGAGATACCCTCATCCAAGGTAAGGAGCAGTGGCCGTGCTTTCCTGGAGCAGCCGTGAAGAGATAACCCACGTCTAAGGTATGAGAAACCCAAGTAAGATGGTAGGTGCTGAGAGAGGGCATGAGAGGGCAGACAGACTGAAACCACAATCACAGAAAACTAGCTAATCTGATCACAGGACCACAGCCTTGTCTAACTCAGTGAAACTAAGCCATGCTGTGTGGGGCCACCCAAGACAGCAAGGTCATGGTGGAGAGGTCTGACAGAATGTGGTCCACTGGAGAAGGGAATGGCAAACCACTTCAGTATTCTTGCCTTGAGAACCCCATGAACAGTATGAAAAGGCAAAAAGATAGGACACTGAAAGAGGAACTCCCCAGGTCAGTAGGTACCCAATATGCTACTGGAGATCAGTGGAGAAATAACTCCAGAAAGAATGAAGGGATGGAACCAAAGCAAAAACAACACCCAGTTGTGGATGTGACTGGTGATAGAAGCAAGATTTGATGCTGTAAAGAGCAGTATTGCATAGGAACCTGGAATGTTAGGTCCATGAATCAAGGCAAATTGAAAGTGGTCAAACAGGAGACGGCAAGAGTGAACATCACCATTCTAGGAGTCAGCAAACTAAAATGGACTGGAATGGGTGAATTTAACTCAGATGACCATTATATCTACTACTGTGGGCAGGAATCCCTTAGAAGAAATGGAGTAGCCATCACAGTCAACAAAAGAGTCTGAAATGCAGTACTTGGATGCAATCTCAAAAATGACAGAATGATCTCTGTTCATTTCCAAGGCAAACCATTCAATATCATGGTAATCCAAGTCTATGCCTGACCAATAACACTGAAGAAGCTGAAGTTGAACAGTACTATGAAGACCTACAAGACCTTTTAGAACTAACACCCCAAAAGATGTCCTTTTCATTATAGGGGACTGGAATGCAAAAGTAGGATGTCAAGAAACACCTGGAGTAACAGGCAAATTTGACCTTGGAGTATGGAATGAAGCACGGCAAAGGCTAATAGAGTTTTGCCAAGAGAACACACTGGTCATGGCAAACATCTTCTTCCAACAACACAAGACAAGATTCTACACATGGACATCACCAGATGGCCAACACCAAAGTTGGTGTTAGAGAAGACTCTTGAGAGTCCCTTGGACTGCAAGGAGATCCAACCAGTCCATCATAAAGAAGATCAGTCCTGGGTGTTCACTGGAAGGACTGATGTTGAAGCTGAAACTCCAATACTTTGGCCACCTGATGCAAAGAGCTGACTCATTTGAAAAGACTCTGATGCTGGGAAAGATTGAGGGCAGGAGGAGAAGAGGACGACAGAGGATGAGATGGCTGGATGGCATCACCAACTCAATGGACATGGGTTTGGGTGGACTCTGGGAGTTGGTGATGGACAAGGAGGCCTGGCATGTTGCGGTTCATGGGGTCACAGAGAGTCGGACACGACTGAGCGACTGAACTGAACTGAACTGGTCTGGAATATGTCTAAGGCTGATCTGGGTCACCTTCTTGAGATTTTTTATCTAAGGCTTGCAGACACCCAATGTTATAGAATTAAAACCCCCTGTTCTCCTAGAACCCCATTCCCCCTGCACACATCACTGACTTCCACAGTGCACTGTCCAACCAATATGAGCTTCATGCTCTCCATGCTCCGCACACACCCCCCCATTAGAATGTAAGCTCCATGAGGCCAGGGGTTGTATCTGTTTTGTTCAACAACATATTAGTATCCCCAGTGCCTAAGGTAGTGCCTAGAGTCCCAAAAAATATTTGTTGAATGAATGACAAAGAATGAAGGATTGACAAGAATCATGGAATCTCAAGATTGAAAGGGAACTGCAAAGCCATCTGATGACCAGGTCCCTTCCTTCACTTACTGACTCTGATAATAAAGGACAAGGAGAGCTACACAGGTTGGACTTGAGAAGATTGAGAGACCTTAAGCAAATCTCTCCACATCTCTAGTTTCTTCATCTTGTCTGCACTTTCAATTTCTGATATTTTATCATTCCTGGAAGCAGTAAGAACCCAGGCAGTGTCCAGAGACATTAGGTCAGAGGCTAATCCTCTGAGACGACTCCTCCTTCACTCAAGGTGATGGCACTAGGACTGGGGGAAAATGATTCTTACATTTATTCATTCATTCAACAAACATTCACCAGCAGTTTTCCCAGGGAGGGGCTCTAAGCTGCAGATTGCAGATGTTTATTAAGGAATGCCCGTGAGATCATCACCTGTGAAAACGTGAGGATGGAAGCTGGAAGTCGTGCTGCGAGGCCATCTCTACATGCATTCCTGACCCTCAGAGTGCTAAAGAGCCAGAAGGGCCTGCAGTGGCGTCCCAATTTGAGCTGAGAGAGCCAGGACATTACACCCTGTGTCCTACAGTCACTGGACATGGGCCACCCTGAGTAGGGGGGCTGAACTTGACCTTGGTTACCTCTGCAGCCAAGGCACCACTGTGCTGAAGGCTGAAGGATACTGAAGATATCACTCCCAATCGCTGGGACAAGAAGTCCCTCTTTGAAACAGGATATGGGTGCATCTCCACGTCCACCACACCTTCTCTATTAAAGAATGACAATAACCAACAAGGAAACCAGGAAAACTGAGCCAGAGGCCTCAGATACCCTTCCAGGTGTGTAGACAGGCAAAGCAGTTTACACAGGAGTTTAACACACACACACACACACACACACACACACACACACACACCAGTGTCTAAAAATAAAGAATTCCTAGGAGAGCCTCACCTTCTCATTCTGACTGGGTATACCCGGCAGCTCTTCTTTTCTCTCTAGGCTTTCAGAAGCTTTCCAGCAGAGACAACTTTATTTATGATACTGAACCATACTTGAAAAGAAAAAGAGCTTAGTCAGAAAAAAATGAGAAGCTCGGCTAGGGATCTTCAAGGCTCCTTGATACATTTCTTACTCTTTTTCTGGGCAGAAATTTTCATTTACAAAATTTCTACAGCTCAATTTGTCTTGTGTTAGTTTTTCATTATTCCCATTTTTTTGTAAAGCACACACATGTTCAGAACAAATCATTTTCTCTGATTCATGTGTTCAATTAGTCTGGATACTAACTTGAGTTGCCCAACCCATGGCAGTGAATAAGTGTGCACCTCTGATTCTAAAGTTCCCTAAACTTTCCAGGATTAAATTAGCCTTTCACAGACATCAAGGGGCTGGCACAGGGCAGGGGGATGACTTCTTAGTGTTTCTATTTGTATGATCCAGAAGCCTGACAGTTGGTGGTTTCCCTGAAGGTTGTAAACTCTCTGGGATGAGCTAAATCACAAGTGATGGGTCAGGAGAGTAAGATGCAGCATTCACGCTGGGTTGGAAATGCCGAAGACAAGAGTGAAGCAAGACTAAGGGCCTCAGGAACCCAGGATGGATGTTTAAGAGCTTGAAGGTGCTTGGGACAATATATCCTATTCCTTCATAACAACAACAACAAAAAGCCAAGAAAGGGTGAGTGAATTGCCCAGATTGCTCCATGTGTGTTAGTAGCAGAGCTGAGATACAAATTTCTTGGCACCCAACACAGGGACCTTTCTCTATTCCAACTGCAGGAGAATATTTATTGGAGTTGGAAATATTTCAAGGCACATCTGGGCAGGAAGTTATCAGAAATATATTATAATCATAGCTTTCTCATTTTCCTTTTATGATTCAGCAATGAAATGTGAGATTGTTTTAAAGGCATGAGAAGTCCCAAGAAGGCTTATGTGAAGATGGGAAAAAATCAATAATTCCCCCGATCACAGAGACCAGTGGGAAGCCTGCTCCCATCTGGGTCTCTGGAGAACATCTCCGTACGTCATGTAACACCAGAATCAATTCAGTTACCCTACATCATTTTTCCCCACTCCCAGTTCATTCTTTTCATTTTTCACCGCTTGTCGTCATTGATTTCTTTGCTTGTTTCCTTCTTTATTTTCTATTTCCCCACCCCCAGATTCCCTGGTGGCTTACCTGGTGGCTCAGACAGTGAAGAATCCACCTGCAAGGCGGGAGACCTGGGTTCAATCCCTGGGTTGGGAAGATCCCCTGGAGAAGGGACCGGCTACCCACTTCAGTATTCTGGCCTGGAGAATTCCAAGGACTGTATAGTCCATGGGGTTGCAAAGAGTCAGACATGACTGAGTGGCTTTCACTTTTGCCCCCAGATTAAGAGGTCCAAGAGGGCAGGAAACTTATTTGTTTTACTCATCTGTTAAACTCCAGCACACAACAAGCACACACACAAAAATTGCTGAATGCATGGATGAGTAAACAAGTGAATGAACAAACTGGAAACAACAGTGATCATTAGCTACCTGATACAATTTTTCCTTTTGTCTTCCTCAAGTACCTTTTCCCTATCCCTCCTATCTCCCTCCCTACTCTCCTCCCATTTCCCTGTTCCATTCATCATTTTTAAATAGAAAAACTAAGATACAGAATGTCAATATTTCTAACTATTATTGAATGCCTAATTAGAATTAGAGACATAAATAAAATAAATTTCTAAAACTTCTGGATTTTCATCTCTTTGCAGTAGATCACATTACCTTATGAGTTATCTGAGTTCTCTCGTACACAACATATATAGTTTAGATAGGATTTATCTACAAAAAATATATTTATTTCCTCAGCGTGGAAAGAACATCTCCAAAACTGTGTCTGTTCTGTGGGTTACTGTCTAATTAGCTTCTCTAGGGGGGAAAAAAGGCCATTTATAAGTTTGAGAAATTCTACCTAGTTTATATCCGTTAGGGACCATCACAAAATATTATGGAACCCTAAACATTATGTTCTAAAATGAATTTACTTTTGTTAGACCTAATTGCTCCAAATTTATTTGACCAAGGCAACCCTTTTCTGAACCCAACACCCACTCACATTTCTTTAAACTAGTGATTTCTGGGAAAGATTGAAGGTGGGAGGAAAAGGGGGTGACAGAGGATGAGATGGTTGGATGGCATCACCAATGCAATAGACATGAGTTTGAGTAGGCTCCAGGAGTTGGTGATGGGCAGGGAAGCCTGGCACGCGGCAGTCCATTGGGTCACAGAGAGTCAGACACGACTGAGCAACCGAACTGAACTGAATATTCTAAGTCATAGTCTGGAAAAAGCTAAAGTGGGAGCGCATTAAAAACAATGTGGAATCACTGATGGGGCTTCCTAGGTGGCTCAGTAGTAAAGAATCCACTTGCCAGTGCAGGAGACACGGGAGACACAGGTTTGATCCCTAGGCGGGAAAGATCACCTAGAGTAGGAAATGGCAACCCTCTCCAGTATTCTTGCCTGGAAAATTCCACGGACAGAGGAGCCTGGCAGGCTACAGTCCACGGGGTCGCAAAGAGTCAGACACAGCTGAGTGACTGAGCATGCATGCACAATCACTGGTGGAGGTGTGACGCCTGCATCAGTACTGAGGTGGCACTAACCAGAGCTTTGAGCTTGTGAACAAATCCACCTGTCCTTATTAGGTAAGCTGGACTCCAACCTAGTGTCTTCAAAGAAGTGACAGAAGCTGGGGAAGAAAATAACTGTGCAGAGAGGAGAAGGACTTGAAGGAGTTATCACTGCCAGTGCTTCCTGGTTTTCATCATATTCACACTGGGCTGAATTTG
This sequence comes from Cervus elaphus, assembly GCF_910594005.1. Classification (NCBI taxonomy): domain Eukaryota; kingdom Metazoa; phylum Chordata; class Mammalia; order Artiodactyla; family Cervidae; genus Cervus; species Cervus elaphus. The sequence continues at coordinate 80,443,240 of NC_057815.1, read as the reverse complement.
ATGTGACTCTCTTCTCTTTTCTCTCCCAAGGCCACCAACCTTTTAATTATCACCCTAATTTCAAAAACAAATCATGAAAATCCCATAAACCACCATCTTCAAGTTCAGATAGCTTGTAGCACCTTGCATGTTCAGCTCAGTTCAGTTCAGTTGCTCAGTCGTATCCACCTCTTTGAGACCGCATGGACTGCAGCACGCCAGGCTTCCCTGTCCACCACCAACTCCCAGAGCCTACTCAAACTCATGTCCACCGCATCAATGATGCTATCCAACCATCTCATCCTCTGCCGTCCCCTTCTCCTTCCACCTTCAATCTTTCCCAGCATCAGGGTCTTTTCCAATGAGTCGATTCTTCGCATCAAGTGGCCAAAGTATTGGAGTTTCAGCTTCAGCACCAGTCCTTCCAATGAATATTCAAGACTGATTTCTTTTAGGATTGATTGGTTGGATCTCCTTGTAGTCCAAGGGACTCTCAAGAGTCTTCTCCAACACCACAGTTCAAAAGCATCAATTCTTCAGCACTCAGCTTTCTTTATAGTCCAACTCTCACATCCATACATGACTACTGGAAAAACCTCAGCTTTGACTAGACAGACCTTTGTTGGCAACATAATATCTCTGCTTTTTAATATACCATCTAGGTTGGTCATAGCTTTTCTTCCAAGGAGCAAGCGTCTTTTAATTTTATGGCTGCAGTCACCATCTGCAGTGATTTTGGAGCCCAAGAAAATAAAATCTGTCACCGTTTCCACTGTTTCCACATCTATTTGCCATAAAGTGATGGGGCTGGATGCCATGATCTTAGTTTTCTGAATGTTGAGCTTTAAGCCAACTTTTTCACTCTCCTCTTTCACTTTCATCAAGAGGCTTAGTTCTTCACTTTCTGACATAAGGGTGGTGTCATCTGCCTATCTGAGGTTATTAATATTTCTCCTGGCCATTTTGATTCCAGCTTGTGCTTCATCCAGCCTGGCATTTTGCATGATATACTCTGCATAGAAGTTAAATAAGCAGAGTGACAATATACAGCCTTGACGTACTCTTTTCCCGCATCTTATAACAAGTAAATTTTTTTTAAATGATAACTCGCAAAACTCCAAACCTCTGGTTCCCTTACCTGGAAATGTAACACAATCAATTCTTCTCATTCATTGCACCTGCCTAGATTTCTGTGGCACCTGAATCTCTACTCCTCTATCTACTACTTCTCTATGTGACTTTGGGCAAGTTAAACATCTCTGCCTCATTTTCCTCATCTACAATACAGGTTGTACAAGGATTAAATTTGTTATTACATGTTAAAGTTGATAATGGTTTCAGCATATATTTATCTCTCAATAAAATAGCTATTGTTAATATAGTCATCTTCATATAATGCGGAATCTTCCAGATGATTAGTTTCAGATCATTTCAGCATTCTGTGAGCCATCTAAGTGGCAATGGAGTCATTACCAGCCCCATCTTTAAATACTGAGATGAGACAGACCAAAGCAAAATAACTGTGGAGCCCACATATACATTATTGTTTGTAAACAAGCATTCAGGATGCTAATTGGTAAGAAAAAAAGCCAAACACACCATTGTTTTGAATGGCTATAGAAATCTGAGGATCCTAATTGATAAGCTAATTTACTTACTATTCTTTTAGGTCACCAATTTCAGCCCACAAGTAAACATTTACCTTGATTGCTGTCATAGGAAATTTTAAAAGAAAATCAAGGCAGCATGTTGACTGTGACCAAAACTTCTGTTTCATCAGCCATCATCTGTCAGCAGTCCTTCAAAAACAGCAAAGACCAATAAAATCCAAGGGTCTACTGAGTACTACCCAACAGTTATACCCGGAGAGGGCACTCCTGGAAGTACTAATTCTCTAAGGACACACTGATGCATGCCTTTTGCATCTGCATTGAGCACCCACCATGAACCAGCACCAGTACTGGCATGTAGGAAGACCACAAACCAAACAAGCTCAACACTGCCTTCATGAAACTTGGAGTCTTGTCAGGGAGAGAGTCAATTAACACAAGACATTTCAACAGGTACAGTGAAAGTCACAGGCCCACAGCAGTCACAATAAAGTACTTTTGCCCCCTGCTGCTGCTGCTGCTAAGTCGCTCAGCCGTGTCCGACTCTGTGCAACCCTATAGACGGCAGTCCACCAGGCTCCTCCGTCCAGGATTCTCTAGGCAAGAATACTGGAGTGGGTTGCCATTTCCTTCTCCACTTTTTTCCCCTAACCATTCAGTTAATAAGAATAACTGTCCTATCTCCGAGGACCACAGAAAGTAACACAAAAGTTTTTAAGAGGTAAAATTATGTGTATATGTTCTTAGAATGGTATATTGTTCCTAACTCAGCTTCTTCCTCCCATCCAATCAGGAGACTGATTGGCTCCACGGGATTGAGGTTCACATCCATATTCTCCTTCAGCGAAGACTCCATAGGGTGTGCTGACCTCCAGAAATAAGTATCTTAAAGGAGCATGAAAAAAATACATTTTAACATATGTCTTATTCCATATAATAAGGTCCTCCAATGATGAGGCCTGCATGGGTTGTACTTGCTGAGGCAGAAGTAGTGACAACTTGCAGGTGTTAAGGCCTGACCTGAAAGAATAGTGGAATAAGACTATGATGACCTTATTTTCCAAACCAAAAATCAGGACACAAAGCCTAACAAAGAACTTTTTCCACTTCTGGGAATTAGGCTCCCTGAGAGATGTAGTTTAAATGCCAAAATAAATTGGCATTTCTGGGACACTGAGAGCATTGACTATATGGAAACAACAGGGCAGAATACTTGAAATCAAGACTACTCTGAAAAAAAGTCAAGAAATATCAACCTAAAAGGGTTTGCACAAAATACAGTCTTGAGACCTGTGGAGATTAAAAGCAGAGGAGAAGTGGATGAAAGTAGTAGTTTCTAAGCATTCAATAAGAGAACAAATGAATCTTGAGTATCCCCAGGTATAGAGAAAGGGGGAAGAAAGAAAATTCTTTCCAGTTTATAATACCACTTACCCAAATCAATTGATTCTTTTTATCCCTCTGGTTGAAAACGTGTCCATATATTTTAAGGTAAAGCAATCAAAATATTCCTTGATCAACTATTTAAGTAGAAGATGAATCCATATATATATTTTTAGTTTTTCTCTTTCATTATAAGCAGCAGAGACCCACTGTTTCTCTAAAAATGGAGGGTAGACATCTATCGGATAATGAATAGATAGATTATTAGGCCTTTCCTTCCATTTCAGCTTTAATCCTGGCAGAAACTGACTTAAAATGGGTGTTTCAAGTTTCAGTTCTGAGAAGAATGTCTGATCCCTGCTCTTACCATTTCACACCAGTTAATGCCATAGGAGGCTGACCCAATTCTGGGTTTTTGCCCACTCTGACCTCATAAATCACGTCCTAAGCAGTATTCTGGACTTGCTAGGTTCACTAAGAGGTGCTTTAGGCAAGTCAGCAATGTGAAAGTGCCCTACACCATTCTTAAGACAAAGTTATGGATGTCTAGCATTCAAGGAGAATTTTGCAACTCTAGCTCCATTCCAAGTTCACCTAGCTCTTCTACATGTACCCACACCTGTCTCTCAATGGACATGAGTTTGGGTAAACTCCAGGAATTGGTGATGGACAGGGAGGTCTAGCGTGCTGCAGTCCATAGGGTCGCAAAGAGTCGGACATGACTGAGCAACTGAACCGAACTGAGACTGGTCTCTAGACAGTACCATCCACTCTGAATGTCTTTCAGGAGACGGGAGCTGGCTGTACCTCCCTCCACCCCCAGGGGGCGCCAAAATGTTTGTTCTGTGCCTGCAACAGGTTATGGCACCTCCTCTCCAATGTCCTCCTGATCAGCAGAACTCTCCTGGAGCCAGCAGTTCTGTTCTTCCCCCCTCAAATAGGAGGCTACCTACAGCAGAAGCTGTTGGTGCCCAGCTCAAATTATCTCAGCCCCTCCCAGATCCCACTTGAGATCAATTCTCATACTTGCCAGTGCCATCCTGTGACTGGCTGCCAGAAGGAATTCCCTGGCTGCAGAGCCATGCCCTGCCCCACACGACAAGACAGGCCAAAAGTGCCAAGGAGACAATGCCTGCCGAACTGGCTCCCGACAATGAGGGAGAGAAATTGGTGGATAAATATTTCAGTTTCCTCACTTCACTGATGAAACCATTCCGGGGCCTGTTCTACACAAACTCTTGGAGGGTCCATAGTAGGATTGGGTTTCAACTGCCCATAGTGAATATACCTATGGGAATACACCCGTTTTAGCCTTCTCCTCTGCCCCTCTCACTTCTTTCCCACTCTTCCTGCTGTCAACTCTCAAAGGAACTATTTGTACCCACATCCTTGTCTCAGGGTCTGTTTTTGTGAAAACAAAGGTAAAAGTCAAGGGACCGTTTCACCCACCATCCCCAAACTGCTGATAACTCCCACTCCAAAATCTTGCTTTGACATCTTGCTTTGAAATGCTTCTGAACATGCTCCAAGCTCCCAAACTCAGACCAATCCTGTTCCTTCACCTATTCTCCCCAGAACCAGCCCCTCTCCCCAAATCTTGCATTCCTTAACCTCAGTTATATCTTATTTCATTTAGTCTTAATGCCTCTCAGGCTTCCTGTAAAAGAATGAAGTTGGCTGCATGTTCTACTCCCAGAAGCTCACTGGTTTCTCCTGTCTGACACTTCTTCCCAGGAGCTTTTCCCCAAGGGGTCATGATGTCAGCAGTACTAACTGATGTCACCTCCATGCTTAAGAACACATGGGAGACACAATCATTTAGCTATGAATGGCCACTGCCAGCACCCCTTGCTTCCCCCACCATAGAACCACAGGAACTGAAAATCAGGCCAGGAACTTGTATTTACAGCCTCTCTTGCAGCTAAGGGTTCCATGGACTCCATTGTTGCCGACAGACATAAGGGAATTTCTGAGATGGCTTTTTTCCTCTCCCAGAAAAGAGAATGCCCCTCAACGAGTCCTCCTTCCCACTCTCTCCCCACCTCTTCCCCAGCCCCTCTCCGTGTGTATATGTGTCTATCTTTGCCTCTCTCCCCAACCCCTTGTGGGTGTGACTATGACACAGACATATGCAGGTACCCTCCTGCCTTCTCCTCTGGACACGCTACATACATAAAAAGCTTCAGGAACTACAGAAAAAATCCAGTAAGCATGACAAATATGATAAGCCAAAAGAATTTCGAGATGTCAGCTCCACACACTGACATCATGGAGCTAAGGAATAAACACCAGGACTGCCCGCCTCCAGATTTCTAAGTGTCCTTTGGGTTACTCCACTATCGGTGGGGTTACACACAGCCACGACTGTTTCCAGCTCATACTGGGCCAAACAGGGCAGAAGGTGTATAGGGTTCTCACACAAGCAACAACTATGTATTAACTGCCTGGTCTTTGCAAAGCATGGTAGGAATAGGGATCATGTATAAAGCAAAGTCCCTTCACAGGATTAGAGAAACTGTGATAAAGAGGCTGCATGGTTGTGGATACAGCATAGCCCCTGTGCTGATGCAGGGGCTCCCAGGAGAGGGAAGCTGCTGTGGACCACAGTGGTGGGGCGGGGGGAGATTTCCTCAGGCAAATTCAGAGGTACACAGGATTTAAGTGGATGGAGAAGAAAATTCCAAGCAAGGGAAGTCATGGAAACAATGATGCTTGATTTAATTTTATAAGACAACTTGGAAAAAGCAACTCAACCAATGTGGCTGCAAAAAGGAATGGTGTTGGAAATCACTGAGCCCCTGGCACTATTCTTGTGAACAACAAGACCTTGGTTGTTAACATATGCTAGCTGTGAAAGGACGTGGGGGCATCATCTCAGAAGGCAGGGATCACAGGCACTTCCCAACTAAGAAAATAATGATAATGCAATGAAAATTTACTGAATACCAGGCCGTCACTATAGTAAGCATTTTGTACAAATTATCTCATGTAATGCTCAATATACTCTTACAGATGGGAATTACATTACTGGTTACTCCAGATAAGAGAACTAAGATTTCAAACATGCTTTTAAACATTACACTGCTAGGGAATTCCCTGGCAGTCCTGTGGTTAGGACTCAGTGCTTTTCCTGTCTAAGATCTGAGTTCAATCACTAATCATGGAACTAGGATTCCATTCAACACAGCATGGCCTAAAACAAACAAAAATTACACTAATAAGAGACAGGATCCAATTGCAAACTCGGGTGACCCCTTGACTCCAATACTTAGACCCAGATGAGTGTCCTGCCCACAGGCTTCCCAGTGTCCTGGGCTTCTCTCTGTCACAGCACCGGCCACGCTGACTCGCTAACCCACCTCCTCCAGTAATTCAGACAACCTGCAGACATGGACGGCGGCTCATTCACCTGGCGACCCCCACGCCCTCCCAGTGCCCTGAGAATTCCTGGACCCTGGCCACACCGATCAACATTTGCTGAATGGATGCCAATCTTCACTCTTAAGTGCTGAGTTGACTCATAAATTGAGATAATCTTGTTAGGTTTAAGGTACGACATCCTGGTGGGGGCATTAAACTAAGGCACTGGTGGCTGGCTTTGGCCGACTCAGCTGAGAAGACTCCTTCCTCAACAACACTCCGCCCTCACCACCTGCTCAGTCCAAGAGAGCAGACTGCAGGGCTGGGGAGCACCAGCAGGACTCTTCCCAGAGCACCGCGCACGCTCAGAATCCATGAGGGGGCAGAAGCGCCAAGGGCAAAAGCAAGCGCAAGAGAAATCAGTGGGGAGACGACCGTTACTGAAGGGCTGCTCCTCATCCCCGGAGGCCAGCCGGAAACACAGGCGGCTTACGTTTCAGCAAGGCGGACCACAGTCAGAGGAAAGGAAAGATATTTAGCCACCACTCATCCATCAGAAATTCACATCATCCAGACTGCTACTGAGCACACTCTAGGTCCCAAGACAACAGGGATGCAAAGTCAGAGAAGACTGCCCACTGTCCTCCTTATAGCCCGACCTCACCTGGCGGACCGCCACGCCAACAACGACCATCCAGGGGAAGGCTGCTTTACTAGAGGCATGCCAAGGGGGTGCTGGAAAAGGGCTTCTCACCTATACTTTTTCTGCCAAGCTCTCTTGAGCACTTCCTCTCTACAAAGCACTGGGCTAGCCACGAGGGTACAAAGATGAGCTACAGACCCACCATCTAAGACTTCCTAACGGAGGAGCTGATACATAGACTATAACTTCCTATAAATGTGGTGCAGGGGTACCGAATGCTGTAGGAATGAAGAGCTCGAAACACAGGGCTGCCCAACAGAAAACAGATCCCCACGTAAGTGACTTTGAATATTCTAACAGCCAGGTTAAGAAAGGTAATAAAAAGCCAAGAAATTAATTTTAATACTATTTTGTGTAATCCAATAACTGAAATACCATTTCAACATGCAATCAATATTTTTAAAAAATCCCCTGTGCTTCAGTTTTTAAAATTAGCAGCAATGAAAAATTCAGTTCGTCTATCTCACAAGCCACATTTCAAGTGCTCAATAGTCATGTGCGACTGGTGGCTACTGTGTAAGGCAGGGTGGATGGAGCTAGAGGAAATGACACCTGAACTGAGCGTAGATGAATGACGGAGAGTTACCACAAAGGCAGGAAAGGCATTTCAGGCAGAAGGATCAGCATGCAGGAGGACAGATTCAGAGTGATGAGAGCAGTGAATGTGGCAGAAGAAAAAGCCAGAGATACAGGCAAGGATAAAGTCAACTAAATAATACCTTCTGTGCTAAACTAAGGAGTTAGACTTTATCCACGGGAAGTAATGGGGAAGGTGTGTGAATTTTTTTAGAGCTGCCGTAACTAAGTATGCAAACCTGGTGGGTTAAAGTAATAGACATTTGTTTTCTCACAGTTCTGGAGCCCAGAAGTCTGAAATCCACATGTCGGCAGGATTATGATCCCTTGGGAGGTTAGAAGAGAGGACCCTTCCTTGCCTCTTCCAGCTTCTAGTGGTACACTGTGTTCCTGGCTTGTGACAAGCCAAGAATTATTTTTTTAACAGTGATGGGACTTATTCACTGAAGGAGATATATGATGATGTAGGAAAGAAAGGAATTGTTATTGTAATAGTCTCAGGTAGGCTGAAGGAAATAGGGCCTAGTATACAAATAAAAGCATTTTTTAGAAAGGAATATGGACATTTAATCAACAGTGACCATGTTAGAGCAGAGAATATGGGAAGATGCCAGCAAGGGCTAAATGGGTTTGTGATTGTCTCTGAGTTTCCCTGTTCTTATCTCTAAATGTCAGTGTTATTAGGGCCTTGGGGAGGCATACATGAAATAATTTTGGCAAGTATTTAGAATAAATCACATAGTAGGTGTTCAGTAAATGAATATGAGTGTGTATGTGAATCAGACAAGGCTAGGAAAAGATAACAGATGCTCCTCACTCTATAAGAGGATTTACTAAGCACCTTCAACATGATTTATTCTAAGCATTTTACAAAATTATTTCATGCAAGCCTCCCCACAGCCCTACTAATACTGCCGTTTCACAGATGAGGAAGTGCAGACTCAGAGGCGATCACAATTCCGCTTGGCCCTTGCCAGTGTCTTGCCATATTCTCTGCCCTACCAGTGTCACTATTGAGTAAATATCCATATTCCTTTCTAAACAAATACTTGGATTTGAATACCAGCTCCCATTCCTTATAAGAGGATTTACATTACAGGTTTTACAGGTTCACCCAATCATTGGAAGAGCTCAGTGACTGAAGGTTAGGAAAGTTCCACTGGTAAAACTCACTTTGGGCACCAAGTGGGGAAGCTTTCTTCAAACATCAAAAAAGACCATCGCTCATGGCTGCAACGGCCTCCGAACACTGGGCTTCCCAGATGGTGCCGTGCTAAAGAACCCGCCTGCCAATGCAGGAGACATAAGAGACGTGGGTTCAAACCCTGGGTCAGGCAGATCCCCTGGAGTAGGAAATGGCAACCCATACTAGCCTCTCTTATCCTGCCTTCCTTATCTGACATGAGGTGCCACTCGTGCAGACAGGTTTTACTGGCACAATTATATAGAAAAACAGAGCCTGGGAATACCCTTCTTGGCATCAAGCAATCCACCCCAGTATTCACAGCCACATGTACAATGAGCACACCATTTGAGGCTCCAGTTTCTCTGCGGCAAGGAGAGAAACTCCAGTAGCTTCTCAAGCATTTAGCATGACACTAACTGCTAACTTGGAGCTGATATACATTTTAAAAAAATTTTAACTACTCAACTATAAACATCTGTCAGTTTATTTCTCCTAAGTAATGAACAAGCCCAAGTGTTATTCTTAGAATATGACACTTTGGAAAATAGCTCAAATAAAGCAAATATTTTTATTTCTATACAGTGTTGAAACACATATAAAAAAGATAAACTAGTGTTGACATTAAAACTTAAAACAGCCAGTTATTTCACCAGCAAAATGAATTTATTCAAAGTAGCAGAGAATTGCAATTCAGGACAAGCATGCTATAGCAAAAGTGATGCAAATCTGGAGAAACAAGGGAGAGGAAAATTCTTTTATAGAGGAAAGCAAGAATTTGAAGGGAGCTGTTATAAACAAGGAGGAAACTGTAAGTTTGAACTCTAGTGGCTTTTTATTGGCTGAGTGGCAATAGTCTCTAATTGGCCCAACTGTTGTTGGGCAGAGAGAAAACCTCCCTTTTTCTTGCTGGACTAGTAAAGCAATAACCTTCTTTCTGTTGGCAACACAAGGTACATCTCTTCCTGTTTGGGGTCTGCAGATAGCAATGAGTGGTGGGCATGAGAGCTCCCACCTCCAGCGTCCTGACTCCAATTTAAGTGAGGTTTCCTTTATTCATGTTCACATTAACCATAGTTATTAATTATCACAAGCCATGAATGCCCACTTTGGATTCATCTTACCTTTACAAAAATTCAAGGAGGAAAAGAATTACCGATTTTGTGTCTAAGAAGTTTCCATCATTGTTTTAAATAAATACTTTGGCTTCTCCTATAATCCCCTCAACTAGTATCTTACCTGCAGGAGAATGGTCTGGTTTGGACAGTCTTGTGGATACTCCCTTTTGCATAAAATGAAGGATAAAAGAGTTTAAAGATAATGGAAACCATAAGTCATAGAAACAGAAGTAGGGAGAAACACTTTTATTAGAGAGATCAAGCTATAACATATTTACGAAACATACAGCACAGGCTATAACACTTAAGAGGCTTTGCATAGTAAATAACATGGCATTTGTACTCACATGTAAAATAAATGTTCAACATCTTGATAGTAGTAGTAGACGGTAGTGCCACATCGGTGGCAAGCTGATGTGTGTATGTTTTAAAAATTGCACATTTAAAGATAGTACATTTTATGTACTTAAAGCAATCCTTTGATTACAGAGAGTATACATGTCAAAAAAAAAAAAAGCTGTGGACTTCTAACAGTTATTAACATTGGGCAGTTATGGCATGCCTTAGGCACTTTATATGCATTTCTGTTTGTTTATTTGTGGCTGCGCTGGCTCTTTGTCGCTGCTGCGCCGGAGCTTTCTCTAGTTGCCGTGAGCAAGGGCCGCTCTCTAGTTGCGATCCACAGGCTTCTCACTGCAGTGGTTTCTCTTGTGGAGCGTGGGCTCTAGGGCACATGGGCTCAGTAGCTGCGACCCGTGCTGTAGAGCGCTGGCTCAGTAGTTGTGACGAACCGGCTCAGTCGTCCTGTGGCATCTGAGATCTTCCCAGACCAGGGATCGAACCCATGTCTCCTGTGTTGGCAGGTGGATTCTTTAGCACTGAGCCAGCAGGGAAGCCCAATATATGTATTTTCTAATTTGAACTTCTTAGCTGCCTTAAGGAGTATTTCCATAAACTTTTGATGAAGGCACTGAGGCTCTGAATGTTAAAATCGCACTAATAACTGAGAGAGCTAGAATTCAAAACTATGATTACAGAGTCCAAAACCCACAGTTTTAACCATCACACCATGCAATCTCAATTTCAGTGCCAGGATAAGTCTGCCTGCATGCTTTCCTTACAGAGAGAAACCTTTCCCTTTTCACTTGACAGCCAGGAAGCTCATGAATGAATTTAGCGCACAATGTCATTAATTCTAGCCTTCCCTATATGGTTTCTAGCTTCTCACTTTTTTCCGTATGATCCTCCACGTAAAAATATATACATTTCTACTGGCAATTATTATATATCATCAAATAATATAAAGAAGTATGTAGATATGTCTTCATTTCTGTTATTATTGATCTAGTTTAAGTCATCAACATTTAGAACAATAAGAGCAACATAAGTGATGAGAAGAGAGAAGTTTCAAGTCCAATTTCATATTTAATTTATAAGTTATTCATTTTCTGATTACTATGCATATTATCTTTGAGAAGGCAATGGCACCCCACTCCAGTACTCTTGCCTGGAAAATCCCAGGGATGGCTGAGTCTGGTGGGCTGCCGTCTATGGGGTCTCACAGAGTCGGACACGACTGACGCGACTTAGCAGCAGCAGCATGCATATTATCTATATGCACACCTAGTGTTGCCTTTTAAAAAAATATTTCAAAATGAAAATATGCACACAGGTAATTCTGTGATAAATAATGCACATTGATCACAAGTACCCATTCTGAAAACCTGTTAAACATATTGATCTCATTTTAAAAGAAAATCTGCTATTGATGAAGCCAAGTGATTCACTACTTGCAAGAATAATGAAAACGGATGCAAACTAAATGAGTCTTCAGGCATCCCAAGGACTAATGAGAAAGATGAACAAGTGAATGGTGGAGTGAGAATCAGATTATTTCTGCTTATACTGCTGAGTTGGTGACTTAAGGAGCACTAAACGGGCCATTTTGATGGAATCGGTGGGTTGCTAGGACAGCTTGCTGCAATCTTTAGTGAGTATATCTGTGGCAACTTTGCTCAAAGTTGCCTGAATTTGTGGGAGAAAAAAATATATATAAATATATATATATATACTCCTGGTGATTTGGGGAGTGATTTGGAATCCAGATAGAAAGCAGTCTGTGACAGGTTAGATGACATCCTCATTCATCACAGTCTGTTTTCTACCCGGATGCAGCCTCGTAGACCAGTGTGGGGTCTCTCTTTTTGAAGTGTGAATGGTTCTCCCAGACTTTTTCCAGAACGGGGACTCTGAGTTGCACTCACTTGTCCTCACTGATACTAGAGTCTTGTGAAGCCCTGCGTATGACCTCAGCCCTCAACAGTCTTTATAATCCATCTGCCTTTCAAGAAACACCCAAATTCAATTCACCATCTCTAGGGTCCACCCTCCTGTAGACTTCATTGAATTTCCTCAGACCCCAGCTATCTCTTTCTGCCTGTGTTCACAACTTGCCTAGACCACAACCGATTATTCCTGTGCTCCCTATGGACATGGAATATAGAAATTCCAGCTGGAATTTCTACTGTTAGCACTTGAACTTGGGCCAGAGCCTCAAGCTGTGACTCTGCCTGGAAATTAGCTCTAGAAAAAGACCACACCTTTCCCTGTCTCCTTTGGTCAGCCATGACCTCACCGAGTCCTTACATGTGACTCTTATAAAATGTGACCACATTTTATAACCCATTATATGCATTTCATTTTAGGTATGCCTATGACACATCTCTGCATCTATTTTATGTAATTTGTATCATGCTCAGTTTCTAGATGAACATTTAACATTTTTAACTGCTGTATTACTGTGAGTCTTTGCACTCTAAATGGGAATGTGTCTTTCATACTGACTGAAACAACCATCTGTACCCTCTGCTAATGGTCCATATTAGTCACAGGGTACAGAATTGAGTTGATGTGTCAAACCCTTCCAGGGCATGAAACCCTCTCTCTCTCTGAGAGAGTCATGTGGACAATTCAAGTTTTCTTGGGTTCTATATACTTGGAATTTGATTGTATTCTTTTCTCTTACAAACCTCCCTTGTAATTATTTATCTCAAACCTGATCCCAGTTAGACCCAATTACCCATATCAAACACTTAATGTCGTTCAGCCACTAAGTCATGTCCTGACTCTGTGACCCCAAGGACTGCAGCACGTCAAGTTTCCCTGTCCTTCACTATCTCCCGGAGCTCAAATTTATGACCATTGAGTTGGTGATACTACCTAACCATCTCATTCTCTGCTGTCCCCTTCTCTTTCTGCCTTCAATCTTTCCCAGCATCAGGATCTTTTCCAATGAGTTAGATCTTTGCATCAGGTGGCCAAAGTATTTGAGCTTCAGCATCAGTCCTTCCAGTGAATATTCAGGGTTGATTTGCTTTAGGATTGACTAGTTTGATCTCCTCTCAAAAATGTGAATGTTTCTGCCTCTGTGTGAACATTTTCCCCCAAATTTAAAGGAGGCAACATGCCAATTTAAAGCAAAATTGGAACAGAGGAAGTGCCCTAAGTGTTTTACAAATATTGCACTGATCCCTGCTTTTTATTTTGATAACTTAATCTAGAATCACAGTCATATCTCTGCTTCCTCTACCAGGAGCTGCCATGCATACTTCAGCTTGGCAGTCAGGGTTCAGCCATTCCCTCCATAGGTGAGGATATTTGCATCTGCCTTGTAACACCACCCACAATGTTTGTTGCTTGTTTGTTGTTTTGTTTTTGGCTGCACTGGGTCTATGTTACTGCACATAGGTTTTCCCTAGTTGTGGAGACTGGGGGCTACTCTCTAGTTGCAGTGTGTGGGCTTCTCATTGCAGTGGCTTCTCTTGTTGCAGAGCACAGCCTCTAGGCATGAGGCTCAGTAGCTGTGATGCACTGCCTTAGTTGCCCCGCAGCACGTGGGATCTTCCTACACCAGGGGTTAAACTCATGTCCCCTGCATTGGCAGGTGGATTCTTAACCACTGGGCCACCAGGGAATCCCCACAGTGTTTTACAGTTTAGCTTTTGCTTTTGATTTCTTCACTCATTTGATTATTAGACAAACCCACTGAGACTCTATCCTGTTAGGGACCCATAGCAGAATTTTCTTTTGGTATTTCCCCATGGAAATACCACTGTAAATCAGACTTTGTCACAACCAACCCTATACTGTCACCTAACTTAGTTGTAGCTGTAGGCCTTTGATTTTAAAACCTGTATGATATAACTTGAATATTGAATATGATTCAGAAGCTTGAATTGGGGCACAGGTGCCATGTTGGAAATATCAGAATAGGACTAGCTTTTAAACCATATGAGAAAGCACACAAACAGAAACTGCCCTGAAAGCCTGGCAGATCTTCACAACAGCCACGAGTGCAATCAAGTTAGTGCCGTTAAATGGAGAGCCCCTGGCCTGCACGCTAAAGCATGCGGTGTGGCAACACCATCACTGTTAACACCTGCTGCAACCAGCTGACAGAAGTGAAGTGGGTCCCCTGACTGGACAAAGTCAACCCGATGCCTCTGACATCTGCAGGTTACCAAGGCACTGACGTTACTTAAGGTAGCTATTGCTAATGGAGCTACATTTTCGCAGTATCTGCCAAACACAACTCTCCTAAAGCAGTGTTAAGATAGAGTAAAAGCCTTAATGAGTCACATCAGACCATGAGACAATAGCTCTATGGTGTGTATCATTCCAGGGGACATTTCTGCCAACGGAGCACTAAGCATATATTAACACTAGAAACTCTGGCACCCTCTCAAGGAGGCACGGTGCAGGGTAAAGTGGAGCTTTACTGCCTTTGCACTGGCTAATTAGAATATATAATTCCATAACAAAATTCCAAGGCAAAGCGGTCTTCTGTGGAAATCTGCTATGGCCCGAATGTTGTGCCCCCTCAAAACTCATACACGGAAATCCTAACATTAATACGATCGTATCAGGAGGTAGGGCCTTTGGGAGATGCTTCGGTCATGAGGTGAGTCCTCCTTGAATGGGATTTAGTGCCCTTATAAGAGATCCCACAGAGCTTCCTTGGTAGCTCAGGGGCAAAGAATCTACCTGCCACTGCAGGAGACATGGGTTTGATCCCCAGTCTGGGAAGACCCCCCCATGCTGCAGAGCAGCTAAGACCATGGGCCACATCTATTGAGTCTGTGCTCTAGAGCCTGGGAATCACAACTACTAAGCCCACATGCCACAACTAAGCCCACACACCCTACAACCCAAGCTCCACAACAAGAGAAGCCACTGCAATAAGGAGCCCATGCACCGCAACTAGAGAGAAAACCCACGCAACGACGAAGACCCAGCACAGCCAAAAATAAATAAAAGAGACCCCACAGAGCTCCCCAGGCCCTTCCACAATGTTAGGAAACAGAGAGAATGTAGGAAGCCCTCACCAAACACCAAATCTGAAGATGCTATGATCCCAACCTCTGGAACTATAGGAACATTGTTCATTGTTTATAAGCTACCCAGTCTGTGCTATTTTATTATAATAGCCTGAGCAGACTAAGAGCATTAACACTATAAAATCCAGCACCAACTCAAGGATTCACTGTGCAGGGTACAAAATATTGCTTTACTGCCTATGCACTGGTTATTTGGAATATAAAATTCCATAATAAAAATTCCAAGTCAAGTTGGTCTTTAGGATATTTGTTCTTCAGTGGGAACCTAACCACTATGAAACTGAAGACTTTCTCTCCTTTATCTGGAAAAGTGGTCCTTCCTGATAGAGCAAGTGGTTTTGGTGGAACAGACGTGGACCAGAAAGGAAGGACAGAGGATGTCCATAACCAACCTGGCCATCCCAGTAGCTCCTGGAAACTACATGGTGACCTTCATGAAAATCATTATTACCCCGAATCCAGGATCCTATTGAGTCAACTTCTCAAGTGCTACTGCTCACCTCAATAAACACTTAATGAGCATTCCAGATGGCACAGCTTGTCAGTAGAAAGGCTTATTTAAAAAAAAAAAAAATCACTCTTGACCTCAAAGATTTCTTGACCCCAAAGGTTGCAGCTAAGAGTTTCCCTGGAAACAGATTACAGGAT
This sequence comes from Cervus elaphus, assembly GCF_910594005.1. Taxonomy (NCBI): domain Eukaryota; kingdom Metazoa; phylum Chordata; class Mammalia; order Artiodactyla; family Cervidae; genus Cervus; species Cervus elaphus. The sequence goes on along the minus strand of NC_057815.1, from coordinate 80,427,284 downwards.
TGAGATTTACATGCCTGAAGTTTGTTGGCACATGTTAATGAGATCAACACCTTGGAGAATGTGGGAAAAGCCAAACCATGCCTGGGGGTAGGAGGGAGGTGGAGAAGTCAAGCTGTGCTCAATCACAACAAAGGCTTCAGTTGATCCCACATGAAGCCAAGGAGCTGGGATGACCCCTTAAAATTGTTTTAAGTTGAGGCAAAGCATCCAGGCCTTTATAAATCATAGTGACCAGTTATTGGGTATAAAGGAGGGGGCAATTCCCAGAAAGGAAGACATTAAAAGTTGTCAACCACAAACATTTCGACAGTTGGGGAAATAGGTAGTTCCATCCTGAAGGAGGGCAAGGGGGATCTGGATGGCACACCACACATTCACTACACCAAACAATATGGACCAGTTGTGTTTTTTTTTTTTGGAAATCAGTCCTGAAGATTCATTGGAAGGACCGATGCTGAAGCTCCAATACTTTGACCACCTGATGTGAAGAACTGGCTCATTAGAAAAGACCCTGATGCTGGGAAAGATTGAAGGCGAGAGGAGAAAGGGATGACAGAGGATGAGATGGTTGGATGGCATCACCGACTCAATGGACATGAGTTTGAGCAAGCTCAGGGGAGTTGGTGATGGACAGGGAAGCCTGGCATGCTGCAGTCCCTGGGGTCAGACACAACTGAGCAACTGAACTGAACTGTGCTGGGTCTTCATTGCTGAGGAGGGGCTTTCTCTAGTTGTGGAGAGCAGGGATTACTCTCTAGATCTGATGTGAGGGCTTCTTGTTGCAGTGGCTTCTCTTGTGGTGGAGCATGGATCTAGGGCACGTGAGCGTCAGTAGCTGTGACACATGGGCTCAGTAGTTGCGGCTCTCAGGCTTAGTTGCTCCGAGGCGTGTGAGATGTTCCTGGACCAGGGATTGAACTGGTGTGTCCTGAATTGCAAGGCAGATTCCTAACCACCACACCACCAGAGAAGCCCTGGACTAGTCTTTGTATTGAATTAAGTGACAGGCCCAGTAGTTTTTAAGCCACAGAATTCAATCACTGAACATTAAAACATCTAGGAAATCCTAACATGAATCACTTAACTTACAGCTGGACAATAAAAGTTTTGCTGTAATCGTGCTGATTTTTTTTTTGGCAGGGGGAGACAATTTCTCACAATCATCCTCTAATGAATATAGAAGCAGACTTATTACATAAGCAAAATTAATTAAGTGTAAAATCAATGGTACTATAGAGTTTAACCAATTCTCCTCACATTCAGGATTCCCCTAGCAAGACATACTCCTAACATGGAGAGCAAATGCGTTTTCACAGCCTGAAATCACAGCCTCTGCTATCTGTCCTGCGGGAGAACAAATGGCCAGGAAAATTAACCACCAACATTTGCCAAGAACTTATTTTGTGCCTAGTAAATGTTATGAGTGCTTTACATGCATCATTGCCCTTAATCTTCAAAATAAACTATTAATACATAAGGTAGATATTGTTATTATTACCAAAATACAGAAAAGAAAACTAATTTACAGAAAAGTTAAGTAACCTGCTCAAGGTCACACAAATTACATGTCATTTAGTTGCTAAGTTATGTCCAACTCTTGTGACCCACAGACTGTAATCCCCCAGGCTCCTCTGTCCACTGGTTTCCCAGGCAAGAATACCCAAGTAGGTTGCCATTTCCTTCTCTAGGGGATCTTTCCATCCCCAAGGTCAAACTCACGTCTCCTGCATTGGCATGTGGGTTCCTTACCACTGAGCCACCAGGGAAGCCCCCAATGTGTGGCAGAGCCTACATTCCATGTTATCAGACCCAAAGGAGATCCATAAACACAGTTGTTTTGGATAGTCCCCATTTGCCCCTCAGACCTCCTCTCCACCCTATTCCGTGTCCCAGGAGACAGACCACTATGGACTCCCCCCAGCTAAAGCTCTTTTGCCTTCTGGATTCCAGCCGGGTTGATTAAAACGAGAGACCAACAAGAGATTTGCGGGCAGGAGTCCAAGATCAGGGCGTGCAAACACTGGTTTCCTCCTTGCGGGGCCACGGGTTGATGGTGACTCCTTCCTCTACCAAAAGTTCTTCCTACAACTAGAGATATCAAGGCTTCCAGTGACCACACCCTCCTCTTCCCTCTCCAGATCACTATTGCTTTTTCAAGACCCTTCTCCACCCCTTGTTCATTTCCATTAATGCTGCCCACAGCTTTGTAACCAGGTTTTTTTTTTTTTTTTTTTAATTAAATCTGTCTCTTAGGGCATTTGAGGGTTGAGTACATCTCCTAGTGGATTCAGAAATGTAGTTAGATTTCCAAAGCAATGAGAGACATGCTCTCTAGCAGAGAAGTCATGAGTCTCATGGGCAGTATCTAAAGACATACAGACACTAGTTAGTGCCCAAAGCATGTCTCCTGCCTTCCAAGTAAGTATCCCCTGGTCTTGCCTCTTTTCCAATAAGCATCAGTACAGACGGGGTTTCTCAATCTGAACTCTATTGATATTTTGAATCAGAAAATCTTTAATTCTAGGTCAGGGGTGTCCTATACATGGCAACATCTCTGGTCTCTACCCAACAGATGCCAATAGCAATCTCCCCAACTGTGGCAACAAATGTCTTCAGATATTGGCAAATGTGTCCTGGGGCAATATACCCTCAGCTGAAAACCATGACCTAGAATTAACGGAGAAAGAGCTTCAGAGGATAAACCCAAGAGTAACTAAGGATGGAGGGAGGGGAAGGAAGGCAGGACACGAGAGGGGAAGGGAGGGAAGATCAGAGGTATTTCAAAAGACATTGATCTGCCACATTTCTGTCACTGGTGATTAATATCCCTCACTTAAAGGTGCTCACTTTCACTTACTGTTTATTCCCTCCGAGAAGCTGGGTGCTCTGTTCTCATGGAGGATATGTTTGTCTATCAACTTCCTCCTTCACAATCACAACCTCCCCGGACAAGTCACTGCTACTTTCTAAACCACACTGCCCTGCCTGCAAATCAAAGGCATCAGAGAAGACCATCTCTAAACTTTCTCCCAACTCTGCTGACGTACAGCTCCAAAGAAACACTTCCCTGTTCAAAAATGATACCCCAGATGGTCATTTCTCCCCCTTGTGTCTGTGGGAGCTAAAAAAGCCAACCACATAAGATTAAAATGACTTTCCTGTGCATACAGCCGTCATCATCTCATTTTATTCCCACACTTTTTTTTCCTTTTGGCCTTTTCTCAAAGATTTCAGGACTTATGTCTAGAATAAGTACATCTTTGTCATCCTGAAAAAAAACAGAGGCCTGCCTTGAGCTGAAGGGCAAAGCAATACCAAGAAATCTGAACGGTTTATGCCTGACGATGACTATTTGGATGGTGTTCAAGGGCCCGCGGTAGAAATCCTTCATTAGCACCACGACGTTTCCATTATGGCCAATGTCAGGAAGGAACGTGTGGCAAGTACTCAGGAGCTGAGGGTTCAACATTTGTCAAATGCAATTACCCAGACTTTTTAGTTCCAAAGTTGATGGGAATGCTATCTTCCACTTCTCATTCACCCGATACACAGAAAAGGAAGCCAAGGGGTAGTTTATAAAAGAGATGCGGTAATAACAACAGCATCAAGTTTAAATTGGAATGACATGAATGAGTTTGTAATACTTGGAAACCACATAACCCTGAGAGTGCTAAAAGGTCTATTAGAGCTAACGAGGCTGGTGGCTGTGCCAGTCCCACAAGGAACGAATCACAACACAGAATGCAATCCAAATACAGCTTTCAAACCACGGTTGAGAACAAGGATGAAACAGAGGACAGGTTCCCCCAAGCGCCACCCCAGTCGCCTGCCACTCTGAAAACTGGCCACCAGACCCTCCGATAAACTCACTCACATGTAATTTTCAGGCATATCATTTGCAACAGAACTTCCCATTTCTGCTGTATCTCAAGGCTGGAAATGTCCGCGAGGTTTCCAGTTTTGTGGCTGTTTTAAAAGAAGCTGCAAGTCAAGAACTAGTGGGGACACTGAATTCCACTTAGAAGAGAGTTTTCCTGGGATCCCATTCTCTGAGACATGGGGATAAGGATTTGCCAGAGAAAAATGTTGCTGTGATTGGCTGACAATGTCAGAGATGATTCTTTCCTTCTCACTTGGGATTAGTACTGGCCTCACCACAAGGAAAATCAGGACAAGTTGACCTTGTAGAAACTCATGAGCATCCACAGTCACAGGTCATGCTGCTAAGAGGGCAAAATATGAAGGTGGAAAATGCAAACTTCAAAAATAGACAAACAAGGAACTATAAAAACTCAGGCCAAAAAATTCTTAAATAACTCCATTAAATTTGAGTGTCAAAAGTCACACACAGGGAGACCCAAAAGTGAAATTCAGTGAGCAGGCATAACCAAGTTAGTTTTGATAAAGATGGTGTTTGGAAAAAGCTGAATTGAATGCCTTTGTAGAAGAGGCATACTTACCTGATGGCTCATTGGGTAAAGAATCTGCCTTCAGTGCAGGAGATGCAAGAGACTCAGGTTTAATACTGGGTCAGAAAGATCCCCTGGAGGAGAAAGTGGCAACCCACTCCAGTATTCTTGCCTGGGAAATCCAATTGTCAGAGGAGCCTGGTGGGCCACAGTCCAAAGGGTCCCAAAGAGATGGACGCGACTGAGCATGCGCATGTAGGAGGGGCATGCTCTTTCCTCCCACCTCTGCTCATTTCTCCCTGCTCAAGCTGACCCACATCAGGCATTTTTGTTAATTGACCAGTCCCTAGGGTATGTGTGTTTATAAGCCTGCGCTGGTCAGGTTTCTTAGGCCCACAAAATAAAATCTGTTGTGATAGGTCTAAGCAGGAAAAAAAAAAAAGTGTTAAAATAACTTTTTCACGAGAAAAAATAAGCATTTATTAAAGGATAAAGGATACTTAGTATCCTAGCTGAGGATGGACGAGCTGAGAGGGTGAGAGGAAGAGAATAAGGAGCTACTCAAGCCAGAATAAGGCAACCACAGATGGAGTTACTCTCCTGAAGACGCCACTTGGACCCCACTCCGCAGCAAGAGTGCTCAGAATCACACACACACAGCTCCGCCACACTTTCCCCCAGGGGCGGCTTCTCCGCCACCACTCCCGGCTCCCTCGAACAGCCACCACTTCCCTTTGCTCACTTCCAATTGCAAATTCTGCCGGCAGAACCAGGATCCTGTTGACATTTTAGTCAACAACATGGGTGACAACAAGGTAGACCCACCTATCTATTTTATAAATTTATACATTATGAAATTACTGACAGAAAATGTTACACAGTCTGTGACTAGGTTTTCACGTGCACGTGGAAAAAAGTGAAACAAACATTCCTTTATTTAATTTCATAAAACTTTTCTCAAGCATGTAAGATTGAGAAAGCATTTTAAATTCACGAGCATCTCATGAACCTACCTACAAAGCAGAAACAGACTCGCAGGCACAGAGAACAGACTTATGGTTGCCAAGGAGGAGGTGGATGGGAGAAGGATGGCTTGAGAGTTTCGGATTATTAGATGCAAACTGGTACATATGGAATGGATAAACAATAACATTCTACTGTGTGGCACAGGGAACTCTATTCAATATCCTGTGATAAACCACAATGGAACAGCATATGAAAAATTCTGTGTGTGTGTGCACGTACATGCACACACACACAGACACACACACAAAGTCTATCCAGTGGCACAGTGAAAGTGAAAGTGCTAGTCACTTCATCTTGTCTGACTCTTTGCAACCTGATGGACTGTAGCCCTCCAGGCTCCTCTGTCCATGGAAATCTCTAGGCAAGAATATTGGAGTGGGTAACCATTCCCTTTTCCAGGGTTTCTTCTTGACCCAGGAATTGAACCCAGGTTTCCTGCATCACAGGCAGATTCTTCTCTGTCTGAGCCACCAAGGAAGCCCTGCGTGTGTGTGTGTGTGTGTGTGTGTGTGTGTGTGTAGAACTAAATCACTTTGCTGTTCAGTAGAAATTAATACAGCATTATAAATCAACTATGGAGAAAATTTGAGAATCCCTTGAATAGTAAGGAAATCAAACCAGTCAGTCCTAAAGGAAATCAACCTTGAATATCCATTGGAAGGATAGATGCTGAAGCTGAAACTTCAATAGTCTGGGCACCCGATGCAAAGAGCCAACTCATTGGAAAAGACCCTGATGCTGGGAAAGATGAGGGCAAGAGGAGAAGGGATGACAGAGGATGAGATGGTTAGATGGCATCACTGACTCAATGGACATGAGTTTGAGCAAACTTCAGGAAATAGTAAAGGACAAAGAAGCCAGGCATGCTGCAGTCCATGGGGTCACAAAGAGTCAGACACGATTTAGCAGCTGAACAACAAAAAACAATACTTCAGTGAAATAATTTTTTTAAAAAAAGAATGAAAATTTCACCACCTACCTACTAAAATGTCACAGATTAAAATATGAAGGCACCAAAACAACAAAACCACAAATATATTAAAAGAAAATTTTTTTAAATGCCAGGCAATAAAATGAGGAACAAAAAAGAATATAGCAGGAAAGTTAGGCTAAGGATATCTATTATAATTAATCATAAAAGAGCTGTGTTTCTTCATAGGCAAAGCAATGTTGCATGTTTCTTATTACTTATTAAACAGACAGGTATCCAGTTCTCCAAGGGAATATACCAATTTCCTCACTTTGAGCTGAAAGTTCAGTTCAGTTGCTCAGTCGTGCCCTACTCTTTGTGACCCCATGGACTGCAGCACGCCAGGCTTCCCTGTTTATCACCAACTCCTGGAGCTTACTCAGACTCATGTCCATCAAGTTAGTGATGCCATCCAACCATCTCATCCTCGGTCATCTCCTTCTCCTCCTGCCTTCAATCTTTTCCAGCAACAAGATCTTTTCCAATGAGTCAGTTCTTCACATCAGGTGGCCAAAGTATCAGAGTTTCAGCTTCAGCATCAGTCCCTCCAATGAATATTCAGAAATTATTTCCTTTAGGATTGACTGGTTGGATCTCTGTGCAGCCCAAGGGACTCTCAAGAGTCTTCTCGAACACCACATTTCAAAATCATCAATTCTTCGGCACTCAGCTAAGTCACTGAGTTAGCAAGGCTATGGTCCATGTGACTGTTGAGCTGAAAAGAATTAATCATAATGAAATCACAATGAACAACAAAAACAGATGATATAATTGATAATGATATTTGAAAAGCTTATATATACAGTTCTATTCATGATCATTCCTTACTTCAAAATTTAGGGAATAATTTTAACTTGTAGTTTTGTCAAGGCATGTCTACAGAGAATCAGAGTAATAAATTCCAGTAGGTGGCTAACTCCTGGTGTGCTTTGAAACCAATAAAGCCTAGAGAATCTGGTAAAATAAATGGTTCAACTGTCTCTAAGATTGGAATATGGATTTTCTCAGTAGGGCTTTTGTCAAGCAACGTGTGACGGTCAAGTCCACATTGATATCCTTCCCCGCAAGAGCGTGGTGCTGCTGTTAGGAGATTCAGAAGCTCCAAAATGTAGACAGCATCACTAGCATTTTACTAAGGAAATTAAAATTCATAGTTTGTCGTCTGACTGAGATACAGACAGTACACCGCAGGAAGAAAAAGGGTAAAGTTGGGGTTTTTTTTTTCATTAGGTTTACTCCCCATTCAGTCATTTTTAATTAGCTTAAATACTTGAGTGAGGGTTTGATGAAACTAGCAGAGTTCTGCGTATAAGTAATGCAGAGAGAAAGAAGGGAAGAGAGGAAGAAACAAACTTAGATGTAGGATTAAGAAGACAGTTTTAGTCCTGTCCTCTTAACCAAGCTATGCAATGTTGGTGACTGGTCCACCACACCAGGGTAAAAGATAAGGAAGCAAGGCCATGGCTGAAATGACCTTGTGAATAGGACAATGATGTAGGAGATAGATGGGCTCCAGGTTAGACATTTGCAACTGGCCTCCTGGTCTCATTTCATATGGGCAGAAGAAGTGGACTTCAAACTGGATACTTAGAGCTGATAGTATTTTCTGAGACAAGAGACAGGTGGGCTCCAGTTAAGGCATTTATAATCAGCCTCTTGTTTGCTCTCCACAATGGAAGTCACACAGAAACAGGATAAATATCCAGAGTTTGCCTCTTGTAAACACCCTTAAGGTAACAGTCATGGCCATAGTCAAGGTCATAGCCATGGCAAGGACAAAGAGGGGCAAACCCTGTTTGAGTGAAGGATTAAGACATCTCCACTCCCTCCTCTTTTGGGACAAGGGAGATACTACACATGTGAAGAAAGGCTCGTTGGGGGTCAAAAGTCAAGGGAAAATGCCAGGCCATTATGAGTCTTACTTCTCCCAGAAGCCTTCACCTCAGGATCCATCTTGGCTAAGGGGTGTCTGTGCACCCAGAGGAGGGTCCCAGGATAGGTCTGGTGTGGAAAAAGAAGGCAGATTATTGGCCTGAAGGAAGAACAAAGATCCAGACTAACTGACCTATATGAATGACAAAACCTCCTCTTTACTGCTCTCCTCCTCACACCCCTTCTTTCTGGGTGTGCATCTCTGCCTGACTTCTGTCTTAGCTAAACAAACTGTTTGTCCATGAGCTTCCCGCTTGTTTCTGTGCTATGCCTCTAATAGGAAGCTGTGTACCTTCATTTACAGTTTCTACCTCTGCAATAAACGATTTTTCTCTGGCAGCAAAGATCCAGGGAAAAATAACTTCTAGCCTCTAGCTCTTGCTGGTCTGATGGCTAGGATTCCTGGTTCCCATCCAGGCTACCTAGGTTCAATTCCTGGGCAGGGAATTAAGATGTCATTGCACACCAGCATTCACTGCTGCCTTGCTGGTATCAACACTACTAGTTATCTGTTGCTATGTAACAAATTCCTCCAAAGCTCAGTGGCTTAAAGCAACACCATTTTAATCTGATAGTTTCTATAGATTAGGCATCTGGGCACAGCCTCAGTGGGTTCTCACACAAGTACAGTCAGGCATCTCAAGGCTTAAATGGGGGAAAAAAGAGTCCACTTCTGCTCACCCATGTTCCTGCTGGCAGGATTCAGTCCCTGGGGACCTTTTGAACTGAGGACTTCAGCTCCTCATGAGTTGTTGGCCTTCACATAGGGTAGCTCACAACACAGAAGCTGACTGCATCAGGAGAGCAAGTGAGAAGAAAAGAAAATGCTAGCAAGATGAAAGGAAGGGCCTTTTGTAACCTAATCTCAGAAGGGACATCCTATCACCTTTGCTGCACTATTCTATACATTAGATACAAGTAACTAGGTCCAGTCCATGCTCAAGGTGGAGGGGAATACAAAAGACATACATCACACATAAGAAACAAAGAGGTGAATGGGCTTACCAGGTGGCTCACTTGTAAAGAATCCACCTGCCAATGCAGGAGATGCAAGGGACACGGGTTTGATCCCTGGGTCAGGAAGATCCCCTGGAGGAGGAAATGGCAACCCACTCCAGTATCCTTGACTGGAAAGTTCCATGGACAGAAGAGAGTCTGGCAGGCTACAGTTCGTGGGGTTGGCAAAGCCTTGGGCATGACTGAGGGACATGCATGCACAGGGTTGGCAGTGGGTGGGAGAGGCGAATACCAGCAGGCAGGCATACTGGAAGCCATTCCAGAACCTTCCAACCACAGGCACAGACATGGGAGTCTGAGAGATGAACCCAGAGGAAGTCAGTTGCTGAGATATGAGTTAGAACTGTGGTCTTCAAGAAAATTTAATAGGGAAAATCTTTCCAAACAAAATAATTAAAACAGGTGAAAGCAGAATTATTTTCCCTGAAGCACTGAGTAAGGCCCAGGAGATGATAGACACCTATCCTTGGCCCCCTAATTCAACTGCAGCCCAGGCCCGGGGCTAGGCTCCCTTCCTCTGGCGCTCATGAGCTTGGGGACAGGGTGACAGCAATGGACGTTAATCAGCTGCCTGGCAGCGAAGCAAATAGGAAGCAAGTAGCTGCTCTCACTGAAGATGGAAAACAGCCAGAGAACCGCAGGCCCTTCCCAGTCCCTGTGACAGCCAATGATGAGTTTACGGTCTATTTTCCAAACCTGAAATGAATGCAAACCAAGCATTTACTAAGCATCTAAAACTGAGAATTACACCCAATATAGCTTGAAAATCACTGCAGTCTGAAACCGTGTAACATACAGAAGGATCAAGCTGTGTGCAGCCAAGAAGTGGAGATCAAGTGTCTTTCCAACAGAAAAAGCATAACAAGTAGGAAGGTAGATGATGCAGTTTGGGTGAAGTGGAGCATCGGGACCAAGCTGGAGTGGGAAGAGATTGAAAACTACATCAGAAGCTAATTTTACAGTCTAAGCCCAACTGCTGGGCTTGGTGGTCCTGAACCTATGAAACCACAGAAGGATGGAGGTGACCTTTATCTGGGTAATTATGTCCTGATTTTTCTGGATCCAGGGGGTTTAGGGTTATGTTGTTACCAGTAGTCCTCTTTTTCATTCTTCTGGGAAAACTAGTTCACCTGATGCCACTGTCCGTGTTTTTTAAACTTGATTACCCAATATCACTCCTCTCATATGATACAACGCTCCTTCTATCATCCTCCTGAAAAGAGGAGCTATCGTCCCACATAGCCTGTGACTACAAAGGAAAAGATCTCTCCACCTTAAAGCAACCAGACACTGACTGATAAACAAGGAAGTTAAAAACGTAGGGATTTTTACTACAGAGTCCTCACTGTCGATTCTTTTGTTTTCTATACCTTTTTTGGATGAACATCTTAGGTAGGAAAGGCACACTTTCTTCTGACAAGATTGGTGCCATCTCAGTATCTCTGCTTTATGCACACATAGTACTGAAGCTGATGGCTTGGGAAATGGAGATTCCCTGTCTGTGTGAACACATGCCCATGAAATGATAATGCCATTCCTTTTCCGAAGACTCACCAGTCACCTCCCTAATAATTGGCCAGCAGAAAGCACGCTGAGCCTCCCCTTCAGCAGCCACAAACTCAAAAGAAGGTAGCAGATGGCACAGATCCTTCTGACTCTGAAAATCCACGTGTATCTTTGAACGTCTCTGCTTCAAGGCAATATTGAAAAATGATCTGTTTCCATCAACAGGGGCAACAAGATAACAGAACATGCTAAGATTAAGAGGTAGGTATACAGGAAAGAGACAAATAGTGAGTAATTTAGCTTGAGAAAAAATGACCAGCTTTGGGGAGGAGTGTCATCACAACCAACATAAATGAGAACTGGCGATTCAAACTCCAAGCCAAAAGCAGAGGCTCTCCCAACAATATACTTTTTCATGTTAACAATAATTTTAGTTGAAAGAATCCATATTTTTGGAAATTCTGTCAAATAGCTCTAGGGCAGAAATTTGGTTTGGTTAGGCAATGTATGACAAATATTAGGGACAGTAATGGGTACAATTCTTGATTCTACTTTAAGGAGATTGATGAAAGGGATAAACCCATTAGTCAGAGATCCAGAGGATAACACAGCCCCTGAATTAATTTAGCTAAGATTTTATGTCTCTTCTAAATGCTAGTGTCTATGCTGATGTACTAGAAATACAAAAATGGAAAATAATAACTAAATGTTTTAAAATATTCAATATGTACTACATACTGGACTCAGGCTTTATCATGCAACTACAATGTTAAATTCTTCTACCAATGCTGGGGAATATGCACTATTATTATATCTACTTAACAGATGAGAAAAATGAGACATAAAGATTTTTTTCAGACATAAAGATTTTTTTACTCCATTTTCAGTAAAAAATAGAGCTTGAATTTGAAATCAAAAGATGTTAAGCCAAAGAGTGACTGGATAATCTCTATTACATATTACTACCAAGAAAAGGTCTTGTACTCAAAAAGCTTGCTATGTACTGAGTAAAGGATAAGTGGGTTTTGGCTAAGCAGAGAGAGCAAAATAGAGAATACTAGGCAAACACAACAGTAAATGTTTCAAAATGACATTTCCAAACTTGTCCAACATTTTCCACTAGGACATGAATAAAGCTCATATGAAAACCATGTGAAAAATAAGGAAATCAAGGTACTCAATGAAAAGTATGCTGATTATATGCTTCAAATAAGTCGATTTCATATCTGAGCATCTAACTAAATATACCCTTTCTCATCAGATACTGTGCGATACAGTAGAGCATCACCTTAGAAGTTATTCCATCCAAATTTTTCTTCTAGAGTTTTACAAGAGACACTTCCATTCAGGAAGCAACAAGTTAAGACAGAAATAGCAAATGACTAGGAGCCAAGTGACCAAAGACATATGTTTGATATCCAACTGTGCTATTTACATAATTAATAATGTTGGACAAAGTCAAGTGGCTTCTATGAACTATGAGGTTTCCCTTCCTGTAAAATAAGATTCATGCATTCTTTCAACATGTACTGTGGACCTATTAAAAGGTCCTCAAGACACACCAGTAATTAAGACATCAATCTCTAGGAGGAAGCTATAGCAGTGTCTACTGGTGACTGAAAAAAATGCACAACCTAAAAACTTGAGAATTATGTTTTATTTGGCAGACAATACTGAGGACTTAAGCCCAGAATACAGTCTCTCAGATAGTTCTGAGGGATTGCTCCAAAAAGGTAAAGGAGGAAAAGAGGACAGATAGGAGTTTTTGCAGCAAAGACCAGGAAGTTGAAACTTCAAAAGACTACTGCTAGTTAAAGAAAACTAGACAGCTCAAGTTAACAAATTTAGCACTTTTCTGTGTATGAGAAGATGAAAGGCTCTGAGCTCACTGAAATCATTCTTTTGATATGCACCTTAGCCACCTAGGAGGGCTTCCCTGGTAGCTCAGCTGGTAAAGAATCTGCCTTTAATGCAGGAGACCCCAGTCTGATTCCTGGGTCGGGAAGATCCATGGAGAAGGGATAGGCTACCCACTCCAGTATGCTTGGGCTTCCCTAGCAGCTCATCTAATAAAGAATCTGCCTGCAATACGGGAGACCTGGGTTCTATCCCTGGGTTGGGAAGGTCCCCACTCCAGTATTCTGGCCTGGAGAATTCCATGGACTGTACAGTCCACGGAGCCGCAAAGAGTCGGACGCATGAGCAAATTTCACTTTCACTTTAGCTCCCTAGGGCCCGTATTTCTTCCCCATTCCGAGGCCCATCCAGGCACACCGTCTGGGGTGGCTGCAATGACAGGGCTTGGCAATGGGTAGCCTATTTGCCTCCATCCTGAATTCCTCAGGGCTCATCCTCAGGTGGCGCTAGTGACTTCGATGGCTGCAACATCATGTGTTTACTAATTTGCAGGCAATGTGTTTCACTCACACTACCCCAGAGGTGTGCTATGAGGACCAAATGAAGTCAATGAAGTGTTGTCCAGGCATTCACAAATGCTAGACATTTACTGAGCCAGGTGACACAGTGTTGAATAGCAAAGAGAAAGTCCCTGCATTGATGAAGATCATGTTTGGGTCTACAAATAAATGAACACAAAATTACTTTAGAGATGATAAATGCCAAGAAGAGAATCTAACTAAAACTGTGCCTGAAGTGTGACTTAGAGAATGGGGCTGCTTTAGATTGGTCATGAAAGGTGTCTGAGGAGGTGACATTTGAGCTGAGACCTGAGTGATGGAGAAGACCTAGGCACAGAAGGATCCAGAAGCTCCCAGTCTAGGCAAAGCAAGCAGTAGGTACAGTCCTGAGGGTGAAAGCCAGACTTCCAGAAACAGACATAAAGCCATTAGGGATGAAGTACAATGAAGAGGAGGAGAGGAGCAGGAAGAGGATAAGAGAGGGAGGCAAGGAAACTACCCTGAACAGCCTTGTGGCCAGAGAAGAAAGGTTGGTATTATACAGAAGCATAACGGACATGAGTGGAGGGCTCTGAGCAAGTGTGCGACATGATCTGATTTATACTTTTACATGAAAAGATGCTCAACATCACTAATCATCAGGAAAATGCAAAACAAAACTACAAAGAAATATCACCTCGTACCTGTCAGAGTGGCTAGCATCAAAAAGTCTACAAATAACAAATGCTGGAGAGGAGGTGGAGAGAAGGGAGCCATTGCAACTGTTAGCAGGAATATAAATTAGTGTAACCACTGTGGAAAATAGTATGGAGGTCCTTCAAACAATTAAACATAGAATGACCATGGGCGTGGTGGTTTAGTCGTTAAGTCAGGTCCGACTCTTGCAACCCCGTAGACTATAGCCTGCCAGACTCCTCTGTCCATGGGATTATCCAGACAAGAACACTGGAGTGTGTTGCCATTTCCTTCTCTATAGAAAGACCATATGAACCAGCAATTCCCCTCCTGGGTATACATCTGAAAAAAAAAAAAACACTAATTCGAAAAGATACTGCACCCTAATGTTCATAGTAGCATTATTTACAATTGCTAAGACATGGAAACAATGGAAGTGTCCATCAACAGATGAATGGATAAAGAAGATGTGGTATGTATGTATATGTACATATATATATATATATATATATAATGGAATACTACTCAGTCATGAAAGAGAATGAAATTTTGCCATGTAGAGCAGCATGGATAGACTTGGAGGGTACTAAGTGAATAAGTCAGAGAAAGATAAACACTGTATGACATCACATATATGGAATATAAAAAATACAACAAGCTAGTGAATATAACCAAAAATAGCAGACTCATAGAGACCTAACTAGCAGTTACCAGTGGGGAGGGGGGAGGGACAATACAGGAATGAGACAGCAGGAGATATAAACTATTACATGGTAAGATAAGCTCAAGGAAGTGTTGTACAACATGGGGAATATAGCCAATAATTTTGTAATAACTGTAAATAGAAAGTAACCTTTAATTGTGTAAAAATAAGAACTTTAAAAAAGTTTACCCTGGCTTCTGGGGGAATGGAAAGGGAGGAGGAGCTGAAAGTACAAGCCAGGGTTTAACCCGGAAAAGGAAAAAGTAGGCAGGGCAGTAATAATGGAGATGGAGAGATGTGGACAGATTCTGTCCATGTTTGATGGAGAAAGTTAAGAGAACTGTTGATTTAGATATGAAGTAGGTGAGGGGGAGAAAATCAAATAGTACCTGGTTTGGGATTTTAGTAATTGGGTAGATTGTGGTGCCATATACTGAAAAGGAAAACAGAGTTCTGCTTTGCCATGTTAAGTTCAAGATACCTCTTAAACATCAGAAAGATTTTAAGCAAAATATGCTGCTCAGGAGAGGGGTGATAGCTGATTATACAAATTTGGATGCTTCATGCAAACAGAAAGTAGTCTAACTCCTTCTTAGATAATTTCAATGGCAAAGTGAAAAAATGAGAAGAAATGTGGAGAAATGGAAGGCAGGCCATTAATTTTAGTGAGGCTCTTAGGTGATTAATTCAGTAATATACATCCTAGTCACACACCACTATAGTAATTGCTCTACTAGTTAATGCGTTTATGTGTTTTTACTTATTTACACTCCGGGCTTCCCAGGTGACACAGTGGGAAAGAATCCATCTGCAGTGGAGGAGATGTAGGTTCGATCCCTGGGTGAGAAAGACCCCCTGGAAGAGGAAATGGCAACCTGCTCCAGTATTTCTTGCCTGGGAAATTCCATGGACTGAGGAGCCTGGTGGGCCACAGTCCATGAGGTCTCAAAGAGCCAGACATGACTGAGCACACACACACACATTAGTTCAAGAAAAATTAATGTAAGGTGACTTTGACAAAAATGTGTCATATGCTAAGAACTGTCTGCCTATTATAGCGGCATTTTGTCTGTTTTATATCTCATCCATAAAACAAAGCAATAATTATCACCTTACTACTGGTTACACATTTGTGGTTTGATATTAAGTTTAGCAGAATAATGATTGAGGAATTTATCAATTTAAATTGAATTAATCAATTTCATTTTAAAAATTAACTTTGTGATTAAAACAACCTGACATAAGAATAAAGAAAACACTGCTACTTTCTGATGCTGCCTAACTCTATACTTTCCAAACTGAGGTATGAATGCCCCAGGGGATACATAGTAAAGTGTTCCACTGATTCCAGAAGTCATAGGATAAACATTTTCTAGAAGCTTTGTATTTCCTTGACAAAATGGGCAAAAAAAAAAAAAAAACTTTTTCCATTAAAGCAAGCACAGACATATTACTGAGTGAAAGGTCAGTAAAGGCTTTTGCTTCCAAAAGCCATGGGTGACAGGCTGATTTGGACTACGCTCCCAGGGCCCTGGGGGCACAAGGCCTCTGCACTTTGCAGCTAAAGGGACTTGGGCAGAAATGTTTGAGAAGCACTTGGCTTCATTTTCCCTGGTGCCCTTTAGGTGGTAATTTTCTCTCAATCTTGCAGAGAGACAGAGGAAATTCATTCAGACTTCTCCACATCAGACCTTGAAGAAGGAAGATTTGCAAGTTGGAAAATTCCAGGTCAAAACACTGGAAGCTGCTTAGGACTCTAAGATTATCTCACACGTATGTCTTTATTGTCATCAGAGGAGATAAAGGGAAAAGAGAGAAAACAGGCTCTGAGGTCTACCCCTTTCCTCTAAGCCCACCCTTGCCCTTTATGATGTATGCAACTTCGCCCCTTGTTATTATTCAGCAGCAGTCATTCGACTTGAAAGTCAACGAAGACCAGGCATTTGTGGAGAAGAGAAACCCAGACACACTTCAAACATGATGAGGCTCTCAGGGGGCTGGCAGGCTGAACCGCGCATCTTCTCTAGGCCTGTCCTTGCTCTGGGACTCACCCTCCCACTGCACACCCGAGTAAGGAAACAAACAACAGTGATGAAAGCCAGCGGCAGAAGAAAGGACTAGCTTGGCTTTTTTCCATGTATTTGAAGGATGAGCCCTCAGAATCTGTTGCCTTTTTTTCTGCTCTGGGCTGCAGCAGGACTGGGGGGAATGGAAATGTGCTTGAATTTTATTTCTTTCAAACAGAGTCCTACAAAGGCTCTCTCCTAGCCTTACCCCATGGTCTCAAATACAAATAGCAATGTCTTGGCAGGAAATCACAGAGTGGAAAAAGGCTACAGAGGACAGATGTTATCAAACAAAACAAAAATTTAAAGACTTTTAAATAACAGTTTCCCATTTCCAAGTCACACTCTGTGGTTTTGGCTTAGTACAAACAGCACCTGGAAGTCTTATTTCTTGCACAACAATGGCTCTATGAGATCATTCTCTTTGAAAGTATTGTTGTTATTGTTGTCGTGGTTTTTTTTTGCTTTGGACCTCAGATGCATGGATTTGGATTAATCACAATAAATACTGCCCTTGGGCAATACATGTTCTATTTTTATTTATCTATTTACTCATTACTTAGAAATGGTATATAAATGTATATATTTGTATAGGGATAGAGTTTATCACGGGCTTCCCTGGTGGCTCAGACAGTGAAGAATCTGTCTGCAATGCAGGAGACCCGGGTTCGATCCCTGGGTCGGGAAGATCCCCTGGAGGAAGGCATGGCAACCCATTCCAGTATTCTTGCCTGGAGAATCATGGGCAGAGGAGCCTGGTGGGCTACAGTTCATAGGGTTGCCTAGAGTTAGACACAACTGAAGCAACTAAGCATCAGCAGAGTTTATCACATGTATATTTTTAAGTAATATATTGTTTAGTCTTGTTTTTAAACATTATAAGGATGCCATTCTATCCATTATCTTCTGGAATTTGCCATTTTACTCACTATACATTACCACCATTCATTTAAATTACTGTATATTGCTATAGTTCATTCATTTTTACTGCCATGTACTATCCTGTTGTAAATTGTAATTTGTTCCTCCATTTTTGTCTCAATAGTCATTAGGTTGCTTCCAGGCTTTTTGATTAACAGAACTACTGTACACATTCTCATAATAGATACTTTTTGCAGGACCATGAATTGAAGTTCTTTAGAACAGAGTAAAACTGACATATGCCATCAGGCTTTCTCCTTCTGTCATCCCATCTTTGAATTTACTATGGCAGGGGGCCACTGAATCAGCAAAGTAAAGGATTTAATCAACTAGGTAAATGCACTCCCCATGGTTGTGCAGGTAGTAAATGGCAGAGAAGGGAAACCTGGCTCCAAAGCCCCTGTTTCTAATAACTACACCTGGAAACCACACAAGCCGTGCAATCTATTATACTCTGCAGGTCCTAATCCCCATACTGGACTAGACCATCGCTGTGTCCATGGACAAGTCATTCACCCTCTGGGGCCTTAGTTTTCTCACCTAAAAAATGACAGAGATGTTCTGCACGATCTTTTAATATCCTTTCAAGCTATGTTATTCTATGCATTTAAGGTCCTGGTCCTCCCAGGGGGCTCAGTGATAAAGAACCCACCTGACGATGCAGGACACGTGGGTTTGATCCCTGAGTCAGGAAGATCCCCTGGAGAAGGAAATGGCAACCCACTCCAGTATGCTTGCCTGAGAAATCCCATGGACAGAGGAGCCTAGCGGGCTACTGTCCATGGGGTCACAGAAGAAGCAGACATGACTTAGCAACTAAACAACAACAAAGGCCCTGGTACAATTCATTTCTGATCTTCAATTCTTTCATTTGGACATAAAACAATTTTTTAATATTAGGCATCCTATCAAAACAAGGTTGTGCAATTGAATATTGTCTTTGTCCCTTTGGGCTGCTATAACCTACTATAGACTGGGTACTGCAGACTATCACACTAGGCATTAGGATTTTAATATATGAATTTGGGGGGGCTGTGACACAAACATTCAGGCCATAGCAAAAGTCCATGAGCATATGCCCTCACCATTCTCACTACCCCAACAGCTAACAAACTTGCCAAGAGACATCTCTTACAAAAGAGATATCTCTCACACAGTCAAGGGTCAGAAAAAGGAGATGGTGGTGAAAACTTAAATCAGATAGCTCCTTCCTAGTACCAGTTACAATTTAAGCACCATAGCTTCCAGAGACTCAAGAAAATGAGCCCCATGGTTGCTCTATGTGTCTGGAGAATACCTTTTTAACCCATCCAGTCCCATCACTTCATGGCAAATAGATGGGGAAACAATGGAAACAGTGACAGGTTTTATATTTTTGAACTCCAAAATCACTGCAGATGGTGACTGCAGCCAAGTCTGTTAATTAAAAGACGCTTGCTTCTTGGAAGAAAAGCTATGACCAACCTAGACAGCATATTAAAAAGCAGAGACATTACTTTGTCAACAAAGGTCTGTCTAATCAAGGCTATGGTTTTTCCAGTGGTCATGTATGGATGTGAGAGTTGGACTATAAAGAAAGCTGAGCGTGGAAGAGTTGATACTTTTGAACTGTGGTGTTGCAGAAGACTCTTGAGAGTCCCTTGGACTGCAAGGAGATCCAGCCAGTCCATCCTAAAGGAGATCAGTCCTGAATACACATTGGAAGGACTGATGCTGAAGCTGAAACTCCAGTACTTTGGTCACTTGATGCAAAGAACCGACTCATTGGAAAAGACCCTGATGCAGGGAAAGATTGAAGCCGGGAGGAGAAGGGGACGACAGAGGATAGATGGTTGGATGGCATCACCGACTCAATAGACCTGAGTTTAAACAAGCTCCAGGAATCGGTGATGGACAGGGAAACCTGGCGTGCTGCAGTCCATGGGGTCACAAAGATTCAGACACGACTGAGCGACTTAACTAACTGAGGTCCTGGAAGCCATGTGAATCCTGCATATAGGACTGTCAGTATTTAGAACTCAACTCCATAGGCATATTTATCCACAGTGGCTGTTGAGAGCTCCCAGCTGTGGAATCCCAAAGCTACAAACTGTATTTATGTGCAGGGTTCCTATTCCCTGGTCCCAGCTCTGCTCAAATCTGTAGAAACACTTCATCTCTGTAGACAAGTCCTTGTAAATCTCTCCTTGTCGAAGGATTTAGTTCACTGATTGTCAGCCATGACCTACTTCATAAAACAACTCACAGAGGAATAGAACCTTCTGCTCTGCCTTTGGTGGGGAGCTTGTTACACTAGATCACCTTTTAATGAGTGTATTCCATTTTAAACTCAGCTCCAGAAAGAGAAATGAAAAAGAAAGAAAAGATCCTTCCTTAATGCTATGTGTTGTTGTTTTTTTTTCATATTGCATTCACTGAAGCAAATTAGAAAAGATGGATAGAAGTTGCTTCTCCCTCTGGAATCCCAGGGCCTTATGGCATAAAAATGGGCCAGTTGCTCATTGAAGTGGTGATGTTTCAGGGCTAAAGGACCTATTCAAATATGCGAAGACAAAGTTTCTAAACTGGAAGTGATACTAAATCTGCATCATTGCTATTTTTAACACCTGTGTCTCACTGATATGTTACTTTTAAATTCCCTGTTACATTTTGCAATGATTACCTTCATTTTAATAAGCTGCAATTAATATTCAGGAGAAAAAATATTGCTTTAAGGGAGCACATAAATAAATTCCTGAGCCTATTTTTTTTTTAATTGGCAGAGATGTTATGTCTGCTTGCATCTCAGTCCTCTTAGTCATGTCCAACCCTTTGGACTGTAGCCCACCAGACTCCTCTGTCCATGGGATTTCCCAGGCAAGAATACTAGAGTGAGTTGCCATTTCCTTCTTCAGGAGATCTTCCTGACCTAGGGATCAAACCTGTGTCTCCTTCAGTCCCTGCATTAACAGGTGGATTCTTCACCACGGAACCACCTGGGAAGCCCCAGATGTTGTCTATTCTACATTGAATTAGAGATTCTAGGGGGAATATTCTCTCAGGAAAGCACTGAGACTGCAGTCTACAGAGAATGGGGGTAAAGTATTTCACTTTGATAATGGTTAGAAAACAGAGTTTCTCTGAAAGTCAAATCAGAGTTCTCAGAACTCCTGCAAGAAAGTCTCTTAAGATAGAGATTTCAGGTTCTGTAACATGAACAATTCCCCTATTAATAATGCTGAAAATTCAAAATTCTAGATGCAAGTCACCTTGCATGAGGGATACCTATGTGACAGTTACAAATGCTTGGCTCTAATTATAATGTGGAAATCTATGTTTAATTTGGACCAAATTTTCTATGCAGCAGAAGCCCTCATTAGTGACCTCCACCTGACCCGATTGTGGTATTAAGCAGACTTCTCCACTCCTCTGGAAAGCGCTGGGGCAGAGGACCTCGCTAGCTCTATAACCGAAGGCTACTGGGTTGCTCTCTTTGGACGATGCTCACTGTTGTCCCCACCCTTAGAGATGGATCTGCACCAGGGGTCTGCAATGTTCATCTCCAAACAGATCTCTGTTTACTTCTAAGAGGTTGTTTTTTTTTTTTATTTCAGCTTTATTGAGGTATAATTGACATATAAAATTGTAAGGCATGTGAAGTATACATCATGGTAATTTAATAAACGTGCACATCTCCAACCCAATTTATGGTAGTTTGCATCTGTTAGCATCACTGTGTAATTTAATTAAGGACAGTGTAAATTGATGACATGAATTAAACAAGAAAGAGAGATGTTCCTATGAAAAATAAATTGAATGCTTGGAAAGATTTGACAAAGTGGAGTCACAAAAAGATTAAGATAGTTAAGACTACTAGAAAATAGTCTAATGCCCCCCTCCAAACACCCCTCCCTATGTGCACACACCACCAAGAATTTAACTGGGAGAGGAGTCAGTTTTCTGAACTCAAGTTACTTCTCAAGTATTTTGAGCAGAGGTCAGCAAGCTTTACCTTAAAGGGTCAGACTGCATGTACTTTATTTTTTTTAATTTTAAATTTACTTATTTTTTAATTGAAGGATAATTAGCTTTATAGAATTTTGTTGGTTTCTGCCAAATACCAACATGAACCGGCCACCTCCCTCCCCTTCCCCTGCTCTAGTTTGTTACACAGCCCGTTTGAGCTCCCTAAGCCATACAGGAAATTCCCATGGGGTATCTATTTTACAGGCGGTGATGGAAGTTTCCATGGTACTCTCTCTATGCATCCCAAGCTCTCCTTCCTCCCCCCAGCCCCAGTCTCCATAAGTCTGTTTCTCCATTCAATTCAATTCAGTTCAGTCACTCAGTCATGTACGTATCTGTGTGACCCCATGAACCGCAGCACACCAGGCCTCCCTGTCCATCACCAACTCCTGGAGTCCACCTAAACCATGTCCATTGAGTCGGTGATACCATCCAACCATCTCATCCTCTGTCATCCCCTTCTCCTCCTGCCCTCAATCTTTCCCAGCATCAGGGTCTTTTTCAATGAATCAGCTCTTCCCATCAGGTGGCCAAAGTATTGGAGTTTCAGCTTCAGCATCAGTCCTTCCAATGAACACCCAGGACTGATCTCCTTTAGGATGGACTGGTTGGAACTCCTTGCAGTCCAAGGGACTCTCAAGAGTCTTCTCCAACAACACAGTTCAAAAGCATCAATTCTTCTGTGTTCAGCTTTCTTTATAGTCCAACTCTCACATCCATACATGACCACTGGAAAAACCATAGCCTTGACTAGATGGACCTTTGTTGACAAAGTAATGTCTCTGCTTTTTAACATGCTATCTAGGTTGGTCATAACTTTCCTTCCAAGGAGTAAGCGTCTTTTAATTTCATGGCTGCAGTCACCATCTGCAGTGATTTTGGAGCCCCCCCAAAAAATAAAGTCAGCTACTGTTTCCACTGTTTCCCCATCTATTTCCCATGAGGTGATAGGACCAGATGCCATGATCTTAGTTTTCTGAATGTTGAACTTTAAGCCAACTTTTTCACTCTCCTCTTTCACTTTCATCAAGAGGCTCTTTAGTTCTTCTTCACTTTCTGCCGTAAGGGTGGTGTCATCTGCATATCTGAGGTTATTGATATTTCTCCCGGCAATCTTGATTCCAGCTTGTGCTTCCTCCAGCCAAGCGTTTCTCATGATGTACTCTGCATATAAGTTAAATAAGCAGGGTGATGATATACAGCCTTGACGTACTCCTTTTCCTATTTGGAACCAGTCTGTTGTTCCATGTCCAGTTCTAACTGTTGCTTTCTGACCTGCATACAGGTTTCTCAAGAGGCAGGTCAGGTGGTCTGATATTCCCATCTCTTTCAGAATTTCCCACAGTTTATTGTGATCCACACAGTCAAAGGCTTTGGCATAGTGAATAAAGCAGAAATAGATGATTTTCTGGAACTCTCTTGCTTTTTCGATGATCCAGAAGATGTTGGCAATTTGATCTCTGGTTGCTCTGCCTTTTCTAAAACTAGCTTGAACATCTGGAAGTTCACAGTTCACATATTGCTGAAGCCTGGCTTGGAGAATTTTTTTTTTCATTTATTTTTATTAGTTGGAGGCTAATTACTTTACAATATTGTAGTGGTTTTTGCCATACATTGACATGAATCAGCAATGGATTTACATGTGTTCCCCATCCCAAACCCCTCTCCCACATCCCTCCCCATCCCATCCCTCTGGGTCTTCCCAGTGAACCAGCCCTGAGCACTTGTCTCATGCATCCAACCTGGACTGGCGATCTGTTTCACCCTTGATAGTATACTTGTTTCAATGCTATTCTCAGAATATCCCACCCTCGCCTTCTCCCACAGAGTCCAAAAGTCTGTTCTATGCATCTGTGTCCCTTTTTCTGTTTTGCATATAGGGTTATTGTTACCATCTTTTTAAATTCCATATATATGTGTTAGTATACTGTATTGGTCTTATTCTTTCTGGCTTACTTCACTCTGTATAATGGGCTCCAGTTTCATCCATCTCATTAGAACTGATTCAAATGAATTCTTTTTAACGGCTGAGTAATATTCCATGGTGTATATGTACCATAGCTTCCTTATCCATTCATCTGCTGATGGGCATCTAGGTTGCTTCCATGTCCTGGCTATTATAAACAGTGCTGCGATGAACATTGGGGTGCATGTGTCTCTTTCAGATCTGGTTTCCTTGGTGTGTATGCCCAGGAGTGGGATTGCTGGGTCATATGGCAGTTCTATTTCCAGTTTTTTAAGGAGTCTCCACACTGTTCTCCATAGTGGCTGTACTAGTTTGCATTCCCACCAACAGTGTAAGAGGGTTCCCTTTTCTCCACACCCTCTTGGCTTGGAGAATTTTAAGCATCACTTTACTAGCATGCTCTGCAAATAATTTCATCAGTACTATCTTTCTAGATTCCATACATATGCATTAGTATACGATATTTGTTTTTCTCTTTCTGACTTACTTCACTCTGTATAACAGGCTCTAGGTTAGCTTTGCAGGCCATAGGGTCTCTGTCACAACTATTCAACTCTGTCACCATAGTGTGAAAGCAGTCATAGGCAGTACCTAAATAATTGAGTGTGACTATGATCCAATGAAAGTTGATTTAAGAACACAAAATTTGCATTTCATGTCATTTTAACATCTTAGAAAATGTTGCTGCTGTTGTTGTTGTTTAGTTGCTAAGTTGTGTCTGACTCCTGTGACCCTGTGGACAGTAGCCCCTGAGGCTCCTCTGTCCATGGGGTTTCCCAGGCCAGAATACTGGAGTGGGTTGCCATTCCTTTCTCCAGGGGATCTTCTCAACCCAGGGATCAAACCCATTTCTCCTGCATTACAGGCAGATTCTTTACTGCTGAGCCACTAGGGAAGACCCTTTAGAAAATATTATTCTTCCTTTAACTTTATTTCAACCATTTGAAAAATGTAAAATCCATTCTTAGCCCAGGGCCTTATGAAAACAGATGGCAAAGCTGATTTAGCTCAAGCCACAATGTGCCAACCCCTAATCTTGAGTCCTCACTCCATTTAAGAGAAGCAAAAACTCAAATCACAGAAGGAATGATTTATATAAGAAAGAAGATGTAGAATTTCACTCAGCCAACCCTACTAAAAGATGTCTTGACTCTACATCCAAATATTGGTGAACAACTCTACCCATGAAGTTAAAATAGAATGATTAAGGTACATGTGGACGACTTTCAAGGTTTCCTGTTTTTTCCCCCATTTACAATCAACTGTTTGTAAAAATATTTTTTTCATATCTGTTTAAGGTCAGGCAGGCAGGGGCCATGTCTGTCAGTTTCACTGCTGGACCCTCCAGCATGGCCAAGATTTCTCATAGTGATTGCTAGACCAGGATTTAACTCAATAAATATGTATCAAGTAGCTATTAAGCAACTTCATGCAAGACCTGCTTCCTGGTTCTATGCACACAATCATGAAAGAGACAGGCAGTGTCCTTGTTTTCATGGACTTACATTTGGCTGGAAGATATAGACAACATACAGTTAAACAAATATCCCTTCACTAAGTAAATGTTCGATCACTATACAAGCCAATATTGTAAAAATCAGCAGCTTGCTAAGACACACCCTCTCCCAAAAATATCAGTCAAACTTAACAGAAGTTCTCTTTTCTCGGCTTATAATAGCATCTTGATATCCCTAAGTATTCAAGCATTCAGTGGTCCTATTTTCTGACGGAGGCAGTCAATACCACAAAAGAAAGAAAGACATTACTACTACACCACTACCAGTTCTGAGAAATAACGATATTCTGAATGAAACACACATGCGGCCCAGGTTCTGTAACGTGCTGAGAATCCCCTTGCCCCACACCAGGGTGTCCACATCCTAGTCCCTGGATTCTGTGCAAATGCTACCCACTATAGCAAAGAGGGGCTTCCTTTGTGGCTCGGTGCTAAAACTCCACCTGCAATGCAGGGGATGCAGGTCCAATCCCTGGGTCGGGGAAGATCCCCTGGAGGAGGAAACGGCAACCCACTTCAGTATTCTTGCCTGGGAAAGCCCATGGACAAAGGAACTTGGTGGGCTACAGTCAATGGATCACAGAGTTGGACTCAATTTAGCAACGAAACAACAGCAACAATAGCCAAAGAGACTTTGTACATGTGGTTATGGTTAAAGAGCTTGAAAATAAGGAGAGTATCCTGATTATCCCGGTGGGCCCAACAGAATCAGTTGTCACTGTTGTTTAGTAGCTAAGTCACGTGCAACTCTCTGTGACCCCATGGACTGCAGCCTGCCAGGCTCCTCTGTCCATGGGACTTTCCAACAAGAAATACTGGAGGAGGTTGCCATTTCCTCCTCCAGGGGATCTTCCCAACACAGGAATCGAACCTGCTTCCCCTGCATTGGCAGGTAGATCGTTTACCAGTGAGCCATCAATAGGAGACTTAAATGAGAGCTTCAGAAGTCAGAGAGATGCTCCAGAGGAAAAGACAGGAGCGATTTGAAGGATGAGAAGGACTCAGCCTGTCACTGGTGGTCTGAAGATGGAGGGAGTATGAGCAAAGCGTTTGAGGGCCTCTAAAACCTGGGAAGGGACTTCCGCTGACATTCAGCGAGGAAGCCAGGAGCTCAGTCTGACGACAGAAAGGAACAGACTTCTGCCAACCTCCTGAAGCAGCAAGGAAATGCCATAGCTCTTGGTGCCTTCAGACGGGAAGTCTTCCGGGCCTCAAAACGGAGACCCAGTCAAGTCCACCAGACTTCTGTTCCACAGAAACTGTGAGATAAGGAATGGGAGGTAATCTGTTCCAGTGGTGATTTCAAACAAAAACGGGCCCTCAGAATGCCTTGGAACATCCCTGCCCCTTCTGTGGAGAAAGGTATTTATGCCAAGAAAATCTAGTCTGTGGTGCCAGGTAAATCACTTAGCAATCTCTCTAATGATAGAATATTTAAAAGAAACCTGTGATGCTGATTACCACCTAATTATTTCAAACAGGCTGTAATCATGGGCAATATTTCTAGAACAGGCAATACAATTAAAGTTACAAAGTCGCTTGCATTATGTGGCAAAGCAGCTGGATGATAAATATCCTCTTGCTAAATCAAGAGTCTCCTTTAGGCTAATAACAGATTAATCTGTATGTAAATCACGTGGCCCAGTTACAACCAGTGTTTGACATTCTGTCTGCTATCAAGGGGGGGAAGATTAGCATACTTCCCCAGAGTAAAAACTGTTGATCTTCTACAATTGAAGAACCACTCACTCTAATTTCGCCTGCTTCTCGTCCTGTACATGACTCTCCATTTCTTGCTGAGCCTGTTTGATTTATGTCATTCCAAGAAGAGGTCCAGAAAGAAGAGCCACTCTGTTCAGAGGAGGAAATGGAGGCTTGCTTTTTGCTTCTTACCTGAGGATGCTTTTGAGGAAGGCTGCATCTCTGTCTGGGGGCTTCCCCGGTGGCTCAGCAGTAAAGAATCCACCTGCAATACAGAAGAGTTGTGTTCAATCCCTGGGTCGGGAAGATCCCCAGGAGGAGGGTATGGCAACCTACGCCAGCATTCTTCCCTGGAGAATCCCACAGACAAAGGAGCCTGGCAGGCTACAGTCCTCGGGATCGCAAAGAGTCAGACATGACTGAGCACGCACGCATACACACATCTGTTGGAACTCTTGTTTCTGTTTTTTGTTTTTAACACCATAGACTCAAGGAGAACTAACGTGCTCACTACTCAAAGTGTCAAAATTGTGTAGAAACTGGAGCAGCAGAAACTGGATTTGGTAGGTGGAAGATAAGATACGCAGAATGCTGTTTGTGACGGACCAAAAGCGAAATGAAAAACCAAACAGTGCCACTGTGAGACCTCAAGTCTGGAGGAGACACAGAAGCTACCTTAAGGAAAAGGCAAGTTGGTTTTCCTGTCTGTCTGTTCACTGGGGGTTGTTTGTAGGGAGAGGGGACTTTTTAAGTGGAGAGTTTGATTCCATAGAGGAAATGCTCAAAGCCTGGCCCTAAGGGCTTCCCTGATAGCTCAGTTGGTAAAGAATCTGCCTGCAATGCAGGAGACCCCGGTTCGATTCCTGGGTCAGGAAGATCCGTGGAGAAGGGACAGATTACCCACCCCAGTATGCTTCGGCTTCCCTGGTGGCTCAGCTGGTAAAGAATACACCCGCAAGGCGGGAGACCTGGGTTTCATCCCTGGGTTGGGAAGATCCCCTGGAGAAAGAAAAGGCTACCCACTCCAGTATTCTGGCCTGGAGAATTCCATGGACTGGATAGTCCATGGAGTCACAAAGAGTCAGACACGACTGAGCAACTCTCACATTTTTTTCTTAAAAGGAGAGGTAGAGCCAAATCAAAGCTGAACCACCCTGTAAAATCATGGAAGTGCCAGGGCCTTGGCACAGCCTGATCTCTGCCAGCAGCATGTTGGTGTCAGTTCTTAAACAGGCTCACACAAACCAGTTACTAGCATCTATTCCCAACTCTGTTTGATGCACTTACATTGGTTGTCTGAAATTGGCTGCGGAAAGAATGTTTACATCTTGGAAATGTGCAATGCCTACGTATCAGTGCTCTTGCTCCAGAAGAGCCAGTGGTTAAACATGAACCAGAAATCCCTTGTCATCCCAGAAATCTTCCTTTGGCCCTGTCCCTGCTTTATGTAAGTGCCATCTCAGAAAACCTTCCCTAACTACCTGACAGAAAATAGCATATCCACTGTCTCTCTATCTTAGTGGTTTTCAAAACCAGCTGTGTACTAGAAACACCTGGGGAGCTTTAACATCTAGTAAAGCCTCACTTTAGACCACTCAGATCAGAAACTCTAGCTCCGCAGGAGGTTCCAGTGGGAGGCCCAGGCTGAAAATCATCTTTCTAGGCCCTTATCCAGCTTGTTCTTTATAACAACGGTAGCTATCTGCAATAGTATCTTTACATGTTGTGCCCTTGCTAGCAGAATGCAGGTCACATGGGGGCAGGGCCATTGTCTGATTGCTCAACACTAAATCTTTGAACCTGGAATCAAGCCTTACACATAGGGGACAGTAGATAATTTGAGGAAGGAAGGGAGGAGGGAAGAAAGAGGAGAGAAAGGAAGGGGAGGGAAGAGGAAGCAATATTTTGCATAGCTAGAATCTCTAGAAGGGCATTAAGTTGCTAACTGATCTATTTCTTCTTCAGGAAATTAGAGGAAGGAAGATTCTGACCTGACAGCGAAACTGACCTTACAATATAGGGGCAGGCTGGGGGGGTGGCGGGGTGGGTGGGGGGTTCTGAGGCCAGAGACACAGCACCAAAAGAGCAAAAAGTTAATGATCAATGTGTAAGGTGATAGCTGACAACCAACTTTAAGATCTCTGTTCTGTTATTGCACAAACCAGCTTTGTGTTAAGGTTCTCTGAGAACCAAAGGAACCAGCTGTACCTGCACTTGGGATAAGGTAGGGGAGGGAGACACAGGAGTGCCAGGTTGTTCAGCTCCAGAGGATTCTGCTCACGTCACCGGCACCATGAAAAGCTCCCCCTGGAGTTATGCAGCACACAGACCACAGGGGCATGCCAGCAGGCTGGGAAGAAGAGCAACCTGGAAAATGTGTTGTGGAACAGACAGCGTAACCAGAGAGGAGCTCAGGGGAAGAGTCCCCTTTATTTTTTAGCTTTTAAAAAGTTTTAGTGAAGCTTTTTAAAAACGTTCATTTTATTGAAGTATAGCTGATTTACCATCTTGTGCTAATTTCTACTGTTATAGCAGTGATTCAGTTATACACACACACACACACACACACACACACACACATACAGATACACATTCTTTTCATATTCTTTTCCATTGTGGTTTATCACAGAATACTGAACACAGTTCCCTGTGCTATACGGAAGCACAGTTGTTATCCATTCTCTATATAATAGTTTCCACCTGCTAATCTCAAACTCCCAATCCACCCCTTCCCTACCCCCTCCCCTTAGCAAGTGTGTTCAGAAGAGTAAGCTCTTAAAGATGTAGAAGGAGGCCAGTTGGAAGCAATTAGGATGAGCTCACTGAATGGAAAAAAAAAAAAAGTGAAATTTTAAATCAAGTCATCACCTAGCCATAAGAAAGGGCTGGGCTGCTCTATACCTGGAAGAAAATACTAAATATATGGTTTTGGTGGTTTCCAGGTTCTCAATCCATCTGTTCACGTGTTCTGAGAGCCAGAGACCCTGGCCAGGGTCTGTGGGATCTGGGTAGTATCAGACAGTAGGTCGGGATAAAGAGCTCAGATCCATGAGTTGATGGGACTTCCCAAATGGATCAGCGGTTAAGCCTCCACGCTTCTAGTGCAAGGGGCTCAGACTTGATCCCAGGTCAGGAACTAAGATCTCACATGCCATGCCAGCCAAAAAAAAAGGGGAAAAAACAGCCACGAGCTGAGACTTGTTCTCGGAGGACGTGTCCATGAACGTTTTTGTGTGTGCTTCCCCATGTCATGTCATAGTCGCGAACCTCACGTGCGACTGGGAGGTGCCCACGGGGACTAAACCAGCTTGGCCACTAGGGGGAGACAAGGGAAGCTGGAAGCTCAGTGGAGGCTGCAAGGGCTTTTTGCAGACCCAGCGGTGGGGACGGGAGAACAAGCCTGCCTGGGCCTGGGGGAGCAAGAAAATATTCACAAGGGAATTCACAAGAAGAACAGTGGGATCTTGGATTTCTTGAGCCTGATTTTGTTTTTTTGCACCTGCCTCCTTCTTAACAGAACCCTATTTTGGCCCTTCCCCCAGACAATCCTCGAAGGAAGAGCAGTTTTATCACCCTTGAACTGACCATTCAATTAATAGCTAGTGGCTTGAAGGTGCTCCCTACTGTTGAAGCAGGGGACTGCTGCCTGATGCATGTCGAGAAAGCTAAGTAGGCTGCAGTGATCTGGGTAGCTGAGCGGATGCTGGCATCACCAGATGGGACCACACGTGAAGGAATACCAGCTTAAGGGTGTCCTGGGTCGTGTCCACTGGGGCTGCCTAAAAGGACAAGGGAACCTCCACAGAAATGGGGTGTAAATGCTAGATTTCTAGGCAAGGACTGTAGAACGACCCACTGGTGGAAGAGGAAATGTATGCTTCTCAGTCAAAAGAACTATGGAGTAAGGTCCACAGGATGAGGCCTCTGAAATTAACTTCACTGTCACCCTAGAGAAAAAGACTCAGCTTTAAGTAGTCACCACCCCAAAGAGTAAGAAACCAGCCTCAGATACACAGGCCCAGTAAGACATGTCCTCCCCCTTTTCCACACTTCTCTCTCACCAATGAACTTGGGAAGACTCAATGCCAAGCCAGCAAGCTTCAGAGAAAGAAGCAGAAGGTAGAAACCAGGAAAAGTCAACCAACCCCCCGGATCCCTGCCAGCTGCCAGCCTGAGGCTGGCTGGCTCCCAGTGAACAAGGAGAGAGAACTTGACTTAAAGACTTCATCATTTTAATCTTAGAGCTGACATTCTCATTCCTGTGGCCAACCCTTGTCTTCAACTTAAGCAATCTGAGAACTTTCTTTTATGTGTGAGGGATAATAGTCACGGGCATAAGGAGGCAGGGGGAGGTTTCCCCCACTGAACAAATTTCAAAGGGTCTATGGAAGACAAAAATAAATAAATAAAAGTAAAATTGCAGTTGTGTTACAATATCATTGGTCTTGTTCAAGATTGTAAAATTTGGGAAAGACTGTGTCCACCCCAACAATTATTCTATGCAAAATGGGAAAGGGGATAAAATACATTAAGGAGTGATACATTCTCTATTGACAGTAAGAACTGTGGTTTTGGGAAGAGATTATGACAGTATCTTAGTGCAAAGTGACAATGCTAGAGTGATCCAGAAGTGATCTTGGAAAGCCAAATATTCAGAATCCTTGACTAGCACTCTAAAACCAGAGACAATAATCCCTGAATATCCTTATCAAGGAAGAATGGGGCTCTTTAGCCTCACTAAGATTTATGTGCAGAAAAGAAGGAATCAAATGTAAAGTGAGAGAGAACTCCCAGGCAGGCGGTCAGTTCAGTCACTCAGTCGTGTCCAGCTCTTTGGGACCCCATGGACTGCAGCACGCCACGCTTCCCTGTCCGTCACCAACTCCCAGAGCTTACTCAAACTCATGTCCATCAAGTCAGTGATGCCATTCAACCATCTCATTCTCCATCACCCCCTTCTCCTCCCACCCTCAATCTTTCCCAGCATCAGGGTGTTTTCTAATGAGTCAGTTCTTCGCATGTGGTCAAAGTATTGGAGTTTCAGCTTTAGTATTAGTCCTTCCAATGACTATTCAGGACTGATTTCCTTGCAGTCCAAGGGACTCTCAAGAGTCTTCTCCAACACCACAATTCAAAAGCATCAGCTCCCTTTCAGATCACATTAAAACATAGTAAGAGGTTCCCTGGAGGCTCAGATGATAAAAGAATATGCCTGCAACACAGGAGACTCAGGTTCGATCCCTGGGTTGGGAAGATCCCCTGGAGAAGGGAATGGCTGCCCACTCCAGTATTCTTGCCTGGAGAATTCTGTGGACAGAGGAGCCTGGCGGGCCACAGTCCATGGGGTCGCAACGAGTCAGACACGACTGAGTAACTAACCCTTTCACTTTTTCAATTGCTCCAGAGCTGGAGGATTTGCCATCAATGGCTGCAGAGTAAGAAAATTCTCCAAATGAATTAGGAAGAAATTTTCAAATATGATTAAAACCAATGATCAAAATAGGAATGGGAAGACCTCCCTCCTCTTTCAAGGGGTAGAGGACAGCAGGGCATGTTTTTTCAAAATGATACAGAGAAAGCTCTCAAGAGAAGACTAAAGCCAGAGGCTTCAAAGAGAAACAGCTGTCTCCCCTGCTGCAACATACTTAGTGCAGAACCAGAAGAGACAAAAATGGCAAAATTGGAGCTGGAATAGTGAAAAATCAAAGAGCACGTGAGAAGTTTTTACAGATAGAATGATAACAGAAGAAGGAAGACTCAGAAACCTAAAGACACCACCCACAGGGTCTTAAAATCAGCAGGATTGAAGGAAGAAAGGATGGATGGGGAGCTGGTGAGGGAAAGAAAGCCACAGGTGGGGACAGAACTCAAAGGGAACATAGGAAAGTTCTGAAAGCAAGCAAAGGTAATCTACAAGGAACCCAAGAGGACACAGAGATAAATGAGGCATGTCCTTGCCGTCGACATGCCCTTAATCTGGACATGAAGATCTAGATACAATTACCTTTAACAAAAATTGTGACCTAATGATACAGGAACACAATATGAGAATATGTGAATTGAAAAAAGTAGCCTTTGAAATGAACTTTAAGATATACATGGTTCGCTTTGGAGTGGAATTTAGGTAGGAACACTTGGGTCAAAAGTGTTCTGGGAATGGGAAGCAACACGGATAAGGCAGAAAACTGTAAAAGAATTCTAAGAGGTCTAACATAGCCTGAACTATTGCCAAACACACAAGAAGAAAGGTTTTCAGCCACTTAATAATTAACAAGTAGGTGATAAATTGAGTAGGGTGATCTCATTATTCAACAGGAGCGGAGTTCCTAAGTAAAGTGGACTAATCACTAAAATCTAGCATTGCATTGATGTCATCTACCAAGATCATAAAAAAACATGAATTCCTGATGTCCATCCCAGAAAGATTCCAATTTAATAATTTTAAGGTAAGTCTCAATGCAATCAGTTAATGAGCCTGAGTATGTGGGAACCATGGAAGATTTTTGAGAGATCCTGAGGAAACTTTTCACCATATTTCTGAATGGATAAAATATGATAAGACAAGTACAACAAGAAAATGTTACTGTGATAAATTAGGTAACAGTTCTCAATTTTTCACTGTCTCTTGTAATAAGATCTTGCCATGTCCAAGAGTGGGCAGAGTACACCTCTCCACTCCATTGATGTTGGGTAAGTATCCCAAGTAATGTGGATAGGATGACAGTGTCTAGTCCAGGACCAAAGTTTTAAGAGGGTGTTCTATCTTTTAAACACCTGCCATCAATCATGAGAAGAATATGGCAGGTGCTTCTTTCAGAAAGAATACGGAGATGCATAGAACAGACCTAAACCCAGCTTGGTGCCAAACTAGCCAAATAGCATCCTGAGGAAGAAATGCCCCAGCAGACCTGCAGGCCTTTGAGTAAGAAAAATAAATGCCTAGTGCTATAAGTTATTGAGTTTTGGCAAAGTGTGTTATACCACATTTTTACAGCAATAGCTGACTAATACACTAATTAATTTAAATTCAAGGCTATGCTGCATCCTAAGCTCAATTCCCATCCCAAATTATGCAGTTACTCTATTCAAAATAACTAACTTCCCAAATGTCCTATAGAAATCAAAAGGCAATATAAAAATACTCTATTTAATGTGGGAATGTAACAAGTTCAAATTACATTCCCACGTGTAATAGAACACAAGTCAATCTCACCTTCTACCTCATATGCCACATGACATTTCCCAAATCCATTCCTGAAGAAATCTAACCCCATGCTACTGTAGACAGAGATCACAATAGAGTCTCTAAGGTAAGGAGGGAAGGCTGAAATGATCCTTCCCGTTCAACCTCAGCAGGATGCCAGGGAGTCTATCATAGTTTGGAAAATTCTACATTTGATGCTACACTCAAGTATGAGAAACCTCACAAGAAAACGTTAAGCATTAGTGTGGCTGAATCTAGAGTCTGTCACACAGAGTGAAGTGAGAAAGAGAAAAGCAAATATTGTATATTAACACACACATGTAGAATCTAGAAAAAATGGTACTGATGAGCCTACTTGCAGGGCAGGAATAGAGACAGAGACATAGAGAATGGGCTTGTGGACACAGCAGGGGAAGAAGATGGTGGGATGAACTGAGAGTGGCATTGACATATATACTGTCATATATATGCCATTTGCAAAATAGACAGCTGGCGGGAAGCTGCTATGCAGCACGGGGAGCCCAGCTCAGCGCTCTGTGATGACCTAGATGGGGGAGGAGGAGTTCCAAGAGGGAGGGGATATACATACACATATAACTGATTCACTCAGTTGTGCGGTAGAAACTAATACAATATTGTAAAGCAATTACGAAAGTGAAAGTGTTAGTTGCTCAGTCATGTGCCCGACCCTTTGCAACCCCATGGACTGTAGCCCTCCAAGGCTCCTCTGTCCATGGAATTCTCCAGGCAGGAATACTAGAGTGGGTTCCCATTTCCTTCTCCAGGGGATCTTCTCAACCCAGGGATGGAACCTGGGTCTCCTGTATTGCAGGTAGATCCTTTACCGTCTGAGCCACCATACATAATTTTAAAAAAAAAAGATGTTAATCATTAAATGTTGATTATAACATTATAGTCAATACACATGGGGGATAGGTTGGCCTCTCAGAGAATAACATTGAGATACTCATATCTTATAAAATTTAAGAACTTGCAATGATGTCAACCATATTTTTTGCAATCACCAGATTTTCCTTTAGTGATGTTTCACTACCTTATTCATTAGATTTAAGTCTTCTTCATTTCTATATTCTTTTTGAGCCCTGAGTTCCAACCACACCAGTGCTAAATTAAGAGTGAGCCCTGTCAAGTGAGTTAACGCCTTGAGTACAGATTCTTTTAGTCCGGTGCCAAAGGCTTTGGAACTGTTAGAGCCAAGAAAACCTGCCTCTTTATACCTATATTATTTTTCTGCTTGAGAACCACCTCTATCAGATTCCTGAACTAAAGTTGTCATAGATGGTTCTAGAAACCTGTGCCCCAAGGGCTCAATGAGAACCAAATTTCTGCCATTATTCTTTTCAAAAGTCTAGCCTTTGCTTGGGCTTTTAATGCCTGAGCCTTGAATAACCATTTCAATGGCAGCAAAATATTTCCATATGTCACATCTTTCCTTGCAGCAGTGGGATATGCCTCTGGTATTCTACTTACCTCTTTTATTTCCCTGTTCCTTTAAGAAAACCCAGCCGTGCTTTTAATAGCTTATCTTGCTTCTTAGTTCGCTGCCTCTCCTTCTCTACTGAGCAGGGACAACCACTCTGTCCAAAGAGAAAACCTTCCAAGTCTAAGGTACTGTGCGTGCATGTGTATGTGCATGCATGCTAAGTCGCTTCAGTCACGTCTGACTCTGTGCAACCCTGTGGTGTGTAGCCCACCAGGCTCCTCTGTCTATGGGATTCTCTAGGTAAGAATACTAGAGTGGGTTGCCACGCCCTCCTTCAGGGGATCTTCCTGACCCAGCAACCAAACCCACATCTCTTGTGTCTCCTCCATTGTCAGGCAAGTTCTTTACCACTAGCACCACCTGGGAAGCCCCTAAGGTACTGTAGTTTGATCCAATTCATTTCAACTGGTTTATGGGGTTTGGGACATCTCTGCATTTATTTTTCCCTTGCTTCACATGCATTTAAACTGTTAAGATACTTAAATCATTTGAGGTAGTAGATCCTGTGTAATTCGTAAACAGCCAACCCAGGGGCTGAGAACCCATAGATAAGAGGAAAATGAAAATGGCAAAAAGAGAGTGATGAAAATTTGGGAATTTTGAGACACTGACAGGCTATATGTGTGAAAGTGTTTTGGGCTTTGAGGGTAAGACCAGAATATTTAGCAGCTGTAAATATTTTTAAAACATTTGAGAATTGAATATGATAGTAAATGCTAGTGCTTTGGAAAGTATCAAATCCAGAGAGTAAGGGACTTTTATTAGTAGTCATCACCATTTTTTAAGATGCCATTAATGACTGTATTTACAGAGAGATGTGGCCAGGAGTGCTGGCATCAGGGAAACTTTCTGGATGTGAGAGACTGTCCTTGCCTTCGAGGTTGGTAAGAGTAAATTCGCATCCATTTTCAAGCCTAAAGCTTTGGTAAACACAGGTACTTTGTCAGTTAAGGCAAGGTTTTTCCAGCCTGAAAAGGAAATGTCACCTGGTCCCTGCTGCTGGCCTGAATTTAGCCCACAAAGAGCTGCACCCCCCAAGTCCAGAGCAGAGAAGAATAATGGTAGGGATCTGGGCTGTCGGAGCTCAAGGCCAAGTTAGACTCACCAGCTGCATCTGTACCAGGGCCCTCCTGGTTCCAGCCAAGAATGAACAAACCCTCTGACTCCAAAGCCTCCAGGACATGTGGGGTGGGGGCAAAGGTGAAAAATTATATGGGAGAGATTCATCTTCATCTCTCGGGCATGATCAGATTTGGGTTTGGACCGTCCTTACTAATGGGCATGGCCAAACGACAGCACAAAGCCGGCAAAGACCAGCACAGACCCTGTTAGAGCAAACCCTCAGGGTGCTCTGCTGTCCCGGATTTTTTGGATGGATGAAGCAAATGCTTGCCAGGGGACGAGTGGTCCAGAATGAACACCAGCAGGCCCTGGAGCACTTGGAGAAGATCCAGGGAGAGCAAGCGTCGACCTTCGAAGCTTACAGAGCTAGAGTCTAGTAGAAAGGCACGGGTGGCCTCCAGCCACCACGGTAGGTGGAAAGCTCGAAGTGTGTCCCCGAAAGGTAATGAGGCCGCCTGAGGGAGGCGCAGTCACGTCCCACTCTTTCTGACCACAGGGGCTGTAGTCCACCAGGCTCCTCTGTCCGTGGGATTCACCAAGCAGCAATCCTGGAGTGGGTTGCCCTTTCCTTCTCCAGGGTGTTCTCCTGACCCAGGGATGGAACCCAGGTCTCCTGTATTGCAGGCAGATTCTTTCCAGTTTGAGCCACCAGAGAAATCCAATGAGGCTGCCTGGGGGTCAGGAAACCCATCAGTAAGAACAGTGTCCAGAGAGCAGCTGCCCTGGCATTGAGAACCTTGATTCTCCGTGTGACTGAGGACAGGCGACTGAACTGTGTCCAGACCTCCGCACACGGAAGCTGCACAGCCAGACAGCCTGTGTTCCCCAATGAGGAACCCTGTGGAATGGGCAACTGCCTTGGAGAGACAGTGTCAGAACCCCTTTGTCACATAGCTCTTTCTATTTCACTTTCCCAGCGCTGCACACCTCTCATGCGGGGCCCATCCACCTGACAAACACTCATTGAAATTCACAGAACTCTGTCCTAGAAGTACACACAGAGGCCCTCAGATGCATTTGAGAACCTGAAGAAGAAGGATTTTCTGGTCTTCACTAAGAAATCATTGCAGCAGCTTTGTCCAAGCTCTTTCCTGGGCTCTAGGACAGAACCAGTGAGGAATCTGCCTGCAATGCAGGAGACCTGGGTTCAATCCCTGGAGAAGAAAATGGCAAACCACTCCAGTATTCCTGCCTGGAGAATCCCAAGGACAGAGGAGCCTGTAGGCTACTGTCCATGGGGTCACAAAGAGCAGGACGTGATTGAGCAACTAACGCTTACACTTACTAATGAAGACAAAGTGGGTTTTCCTGACACAATAGGGTATTTTAGGACAATCAGAATTCCAGTCCTGGCTCCAGAACTTACTAGATGAGTAACATGAGCTGAATGTCTTCACTCTCTAAGGCCCTGAAAAAAGGAGGACAACAACATTAACTCTGTTCATTTCCTACCTTAATAGTCTGCGATAAAGATTAAATGGAAAATCCTGTGCCCACAAACTTTGGTTTTTTTAAACTTTGAAACATACATAAATATTTCTATTAATGGGACTATGTGTCTTCTTATGCCACATCCATTAGAAGAACTCAAAGGAAAATAAAAGGTGAGACCAAATTAGACAAGACTCTCCCTCAGAACTCATGGCTCTGAAGTGAACTTCCTGTCACTAATTAGCGGAACAAATGCCCACAGAATCACTGGCATTTATTGGGGAAAAATCTTCTCTTATGTCTCAAAAGGTAAAGAATCTTCTGGCACGCAGGAGACCAGGATTCCATCCAGAGACGGGAAGATCCCCCACAGATGGGAGTGGCAGCCCACTCCAGTCTTCTTGCCTGGAGAATCCCATGAACAGAGGCGCCTGGTGGGCCGCAGTCCATGGGGTTGCAAAGAGTCAGACACGACTGAGTAACTAACACGTTCACATTCATTTTTTATTGTGGAAAGGGAGCTAAGAAGTTCTCTAGTAGAAACAGAATAACACAGCAGAGGAAGGTTTGGATTTGAAGTCAGATCCCCTGGCTCTGTTCCTCACCTCCTTGAGTAAACACTGAGTCTTGCTAAGTCTCAGCTCCTTGTCTCTAAAACAGTGACGATTGAACCCAGCTCGTGGGGTTATTTTGGAGATGGATCAAGGTAATGTGTATAAAATGCTTAGAATGCTGTGCTTAGCACTTAATAAACGCTCTCTAAATGAAGGCTATTGGAGAAGGAGATGGCAACCCACTCCAGTGTTCTTGCCTGGAGAATCCCAGGGACGGGGGAGCCTGGTGGGCTGCCATCTATGGGGTCACACAGAGTCGGACACAACTGAAGCGACTTAGCAGTAGCAGCAGCAAATGATGGCTATCACTATTTTATGGAGGCCAATTCTGCAGTGCAGAGAAACTCAGTGGTTTGTACAAACAAAAGCCTGAACTCACAGTCAAGTCTTTCTCCAGGAGCCCACACAGAATTTCATGGTTTCTCTATGATTTGGAAACCTAGAACAACTCTGCTTCCCAGGTGACTCAGATGGTAAAGAATCTGCCTGCAAAGTGGGAGACTCAGGTTCAATCCCTGGGTAAGGAAGATACCCTGGAGAAGGGAATGGCAACCCACTCCAGTATTCTTGCCTGAAGAATTCCATGGACAGAGGAGCCTGGCAGGCTACAACCCATGGGATCCCA
The DNA here is from genome assembly GCF_910594005.1 of Cervus elaphus. Taxonomy (NCBI): domain Eukaryota; kingdom Metazoa; phylum Chordata; class Mammalia; order Artiodactyla; family Cervidae; genus Cervus; species Cervus elaphus. The sequence goes on along the minus strand of NC_057815.1, from coordinate 80,387,954 downwards.
AAGAGTCGGACATGACAGCGACTAACATTATCTTTAGAAAAACCTTGGCTGGGTATCTGGACGTCCATACCTACTATTGGGAATGTTCATAACTTCCATGTTCAGTCACCTTTCAGCTCAGGTTCAGTGCTGAAAAAAACTAACATGAATTAAACTAAAGAAAAAAGAAGCGAAACAAAACAGACCAAGGCAAATGCACAAAAGAAGACCAGCTCATGCTAACATTATGCACCTTCCTTACCATCAAGAGGTCATTTTCTGATGCCAATTTTATACCAATTTTAAGCAGTGTTAAAATGCCAAGAAATACCTTATCTTGAATTGGATCCATTGCATAGGTGTCTCCAAAGATTAATTACTGAGTTTTCTTATGCATGTCCTGGCACTGTCCTTTGTCAGTTCGGTTACAATAGCAGAAGAAACATTTCATAGGAGGGCACTTAATATCTCCAAAGAGATCAGCTTCCTCCCTTCTCTGGCATCACAGATCTTACTACACTGAGGGAACTCCTCTGTTCTGCATTATCACAGATCCAATATGAATGGAAGATCTTCTTTCGGCTAGAATTGTTGACAATGTAAGCAGGGGAAAAGGCCTTTCCTCTGAAGAAGCCAGAGTTAAGTCAAAAAGCAGGAGGAGGAGCAGTCTTGTATCTAGTGTCTGGAGTTAGCCTGGCTTCTCCTCTTCTCCATCTGCCAAAAAAAAAATACTTCCCTGATCAAAAGAGACTGTTCTGTCTTCCCATTAGTCTCCATCAACCCTGTAAATCAAGAGCCAACTCTCTCTCACTGGGTTTTAAAGCATTCAGCACACTGGGAATTTAGTAATTCTGATGTAGATGTTGGCCAAGGGCTCCAATTTGTTACTACAACGCTGCTTCACTTATGAGGGGTCCCTCTGGCATGGAAACCTGACGAAGGACATACTCATATTAAAACCTCCCCACAGGGATCTTTCTCTCTGATGAACCATTGAACTCAGTATCTGCAAAATGTGTTTGGCCACACAACTGTTTGCTAGTGTATCTGTTCTCTTGATATCTCATTGTTATTTAATTCTTTAGTAATTAAAATAAGTCTTGGACTTGTCCCACTGTACCAACTGATTTCAAATTCCCTGAAATCAAATTATACGTTGTTATCTGCATTGAGGGTCTTGGCAGTGGTGTTCAGCCACAGTACCTGGTATATCTTTGCCTTTGTGTCACTCAACTAAAATCACACACACAATAACACACTGTAATTGCATACATATACATTTTGCCTTCATGTGTTTCCTATACTGTAGGATGAATAAGAATTATAAAAGAGTCATAAATAGGTTTCTGTTGCCTGTACCAGCACTCAGGAACTGTAACACCTTAAAGCCCCAGAGGGTGACCATGAATGGTGAGCTCAGAAAAGGTGGGAAATTATGTTAACCACATCACACTAGCTCCACAGGAAGAGATAAATAATGCCCAAACCTACTGTGAAAAGGAACTTCCATAAAACTCTTCTCTCCTCCAGACTTCTCCCAACTCTAACCCTTCCCATCACCTAGACAACCCTCATGACAAGGGAACAGCAGAGATTGCCTATGTTTGTACTATCCACGAGTCTCATCTCATCATGAAGTATTCAATTATTTACAACATCCCCACAGTGTCCTTGGCCAGGGTCCTTAGCAAACAATCTTCTTTGAAGGAGTCAGTTTGCCAAAATTTTATATTTATCAGCAGGCTTGCAGAAACACTTAAGAAAAGATGCAGAGAATGGCAAAGCTACCATAAAACAATTACTTAGGATATCAGAAGAAATAAAAAGATACTGTGCAAGCATACGATGCCCCACGGTGATTCTCTCTTGAGAGCAATGATGTTGGATCTTTCCCTGAGAACTCTACTTGAACAGGAAATCTTGACAGGGTTCATGTTAGACCTCTGGGGTGACCGGCCTCTGAATGCACTTTGACATTTCAAACCACGCCTCTCCTCTGACTCTTTGGGGGTTGCTGCCTAGAGAGCTGTCCTGAGGATTCTCATAAACAGATCAGGTTCAGCAGGACAGCACACTGATAGCTTAGCCATGCCTGCCGGGAACAAAGATGGCAGTGGTAGCCGAGTGCCAGGGCTTGGTCAGCCCTGAATTAGATGTTCCAAACAGGAACTCTCCTGAGTTGCCATGGGAAGTCTGAGGGGAGGCATTACAAATGTTTCCAAATATCCTATTTGAGTTAGGCATTAAAAAGGGACAGGATTTCAGCATGTGAGTAAGAGGGGCAATCTGGGCAGTGAAGGGCAACAGCATAAGCAAAGGCACAGAAGCAGAGATACAGGGGGTTTTGCACCTTTGAGAAACAGTGCATGGGCTATTGCATCTCGTGCTAGGTCCAAGAGATGCTGCTGACCCAGGGTCCAGGTCAGTGACGTACAGGAGAAATCCAGCGTGATGAAACAACCTATATGCCCATCATCAGATGAACGGATAAAGAAGACGCAGCACATGTGAGTAGTGGTATGTTACTCTGCCACATAAAAGAATGAACTTGGGTCATTTGCAGAGATGTTGATGGACCCAGAGTCTGCTGTATAGTCAGAAAGAGAAAAACAAATACCGTGGAATCTAGAAAGTACATGGAATATGTGGAATTCCACAAATACGTGGACTCTAGAAAACCGGTACAGATGAACCTATCGGCAGGGCAGGAATGGAGACACCCACATAGAGAAGAGATGTGTGGACACTGGTAGGGAAAAGGCGGTGATGAATCGGGAGGTTCGAATTGACGTATATATACTACCAGGATCTCCCTGGTGGCTCAGGCAGTAAAGAATCTGTTTGCAATGTGAGAGACCCGGGTTCAATCCCTGGTTAGGAAGATTCGCCTGGAGAAGGGCATGGCAACCCACTCCAGTATTCTTGCCTGGAGAATTCCATAGACAGAGGAGCCGGGCGGGCTACAGTCCATAGGTCACAAAGAGTCAGACAGACTCAGTAACTAACACACACACATACTCACCACCACGGGTAAGATAGGTGAGTGGTGGGAACCTCAGTACAGCACGGGGAACCCAGCTCCAGGCTCTGTAGTGATCCAGGGGGGTGAGATCAGGGGATGGGGAGGGAGGGAGGTCCAAGAGGGAAGGGATGTATTTATATATACAGCTGATTCCCTTTATTATACAAGAGAAACTAACACAACATTATAAAGCAACTATACTCCAATAAATTTTTTAAGAAGAAATGCAATGTGAGCTGTATGTATAATTTAAATATTTCCAGTTACCACATTTTTAAAAAGTAAAACTTTTTAAATTCTTTTTTTTTAAAGCATTCCATTGTGAACAAATCATTAGAGAGCTTGCAGCAAAATTCAAAGGGCTTCAAATTCATCAGAGTGGAGGAGCAGCTGAATTCTGCCAGTTTACTTGGCAGGTACAAGGGGAGCCATAAACTACAGGATAAAAACAGTATCATAAAATGGAAAGGAATAAGAGGAAATCCCGAGTGCTCAGGTTCTGATCAGACTGGCCAATAACAGGAGAGGAGATGGAAAGGGGGTGGTAGCCGTGCTGTAAGCTTGCTCGTAAGGAACGTCAACAAATGCCTGCTTGACCTCTTTGTATAGGCAGAAGAAATATGTGGGATTCATTTATTCTGGGAGAATCTGAGTTATCCCTGTTAACATCATAGCATTAAAGAGATTTCATAGTTATTCAGCTAGATTAAATCTTCATTATCTTTATTTAGGGTTCATCTTTTTTTTTAAGTAAATCTCTTTACATTCCAATAGAACCTCTACCATGATGATGGTTATTACTTCCTACACCGTTCTCCCCAGTGCTTCTCCCTACTATCATCTCTCACACAAAAATACACCACATTTGAAATACCATGAGGAAGCTGGCCCAACTTTAAAGATTATCAGGGAGTGAAAAATTAGGCAGCCCGACGCTGCAGAAAGACCACACACTTCAGAAAGGGTCCAAATTGAGTTGAATCCTGGTTCTGCCAGCTGTTAGCTGTGAACACTTGGGCTGCTTCCTCAAGAGCCCCAATTAGTCCCAGTTTCATGATCCCTAAAGTGGGTAGGAACATGCCTGCCTTTTAGAGTTTTTGTGAGGATTAAATGAGATGATATATGTAAAGCCCCAACACAGGATAACACTAAAGATTCTCAATACTGAGTAGCTCATCCCTGCAATCAGTGAATATTTATTAGGCACCTACTGTATGCTAAGCAATGTTTTCAGTGCTGTGGAAACCACCATAAAAAATATAAAGGCTAAGTAATGGTGTTGTTTTATAATATCAACAATAAGAATTGCCATTAGAATGCACTGTCAATATGTCCAGAAAATAATACGACAGTTTCAACCAAAATGCCTGACCTCAAACTGACACAGGCCCTCTGAAGCTGCATGTTTTCCTTAGAGATTATCCTGTCCCACTTCTTTATGAGAGCTATGAGAAAACTTAGCTATGGGAAATAAAATGGCACTGAAATCTGGGGGTATAAAGATGAGTAAGACTAGACTTCCCTGGTGATACAGTGGTTGAGAGTCTGCCAGCCAATGCAGGGGACACGAGTTCGATCCCTGGCCCCGGAAGATTCCACATGCTGTGAAGCAACAAAATCCGTGAGCCACAACTACTGAGCCTATGTTCTAGAATCCTCGAGCTGCAACTACTGAAGCCCGCATGCCTACAGCCTGTGCTCCACAATGAGAAGCCTGCACACTGCAAAGACTCAGCACAGTCAAAAATAAATAATAAATAAAGATGAGTAAGACTATATTCTCTATATTGAATCCTGTAATACCACACCAACATCATAACACAGAGTCATCCTTATTGTATACTATTGGGGATTGCTCATTCATTCATTCATTCATTCAACATCCATTAAAGGGCAATTCAATTTGTGAAGAATAAGAATGCTCAGTGTAGAAGGAATAGCATGTGCCAAAATATGAAACTGAAAGAGAATGGGAAATTTCTGAAGGACGGAGTTTAATTTGTTTGGAGGGTAACATGCAAGGAGACAAGTGGTAAGAGATGAGTCCTGAAAAATAAGCAGGGGTAAGATGATAATGGACTCTGAAAGCCCTTAAAGAGTTTAGATTTGATCCTAAGAAGACTCAAGATGTGGAAGGAAATGATGATGATGATAATGATGACAATGGATGATAGCGGTGGTGATGGTGGTGGTGGTGATGGTGGTGGTGGTGATGGTGATGGTGGTGATAATGGTGATGGTGACGACAGCAGGTCTGGTGATGCCATTGTCATCACAGGACAAACAGGTGGTAGTAGATGTGACTGAAGCAATAGAATGAGCATCTCTTGAGCATCAACAGTGAGTGCGACTCTGTAATAAGCAGTTCCTTAGTTAATACAACGCCACAAGAGTACACATGTAACTTCCTTCACTCTGACTATTGTATCAAAAAAGAATTAGAGGAAGACAAAACTGGAAGAAAGAGAACCAATTAGGAGGCTACCAGAGAATTCAAATTCAAGATCATGGTGATCTGGACTACTCCAGTAATGGGAATGAGAGACTTTTGAAAAGAATTTATGTCTAAGATTCATGATCCTGTAGTATCCTGTGGTTATGATTGAGAATATCAATTCTTACCACCTGATATGATATAGAAAACGTAGGTGATTGTGCTTTATTTTTTTCAAACCCAGACCACACACTTTACATGTCCTTGTTGATCAAATCTTTATAAGGAATATTACACATTTTTTAACAGCCAAATTTAGAAATAAAAAACATTGTCTTTTCCAAGCTCTGGTTTATAGGATTATGCTTATTATACATTTTCCCATCAATGGAGAAGAAGCAGAAAGGATTCAGAGATCCCATGGAGACCCACAGACTGCAAAGAGGTTGACCTAAATCCTTCTTTAATAATTCTGGCAAATATCTCACCTTCAGAGCATTGTTATAAGGAGGAATATAAAATTTGCCTATGTAATCACTGTACTGAATGGGGGATACGAGATCATAAAACAACTTGAGTCTTTCTCCTCTGTCCAGCTCAATTCTTACTGAATCCCTTACCCCCAGCCTGGGACAGTAGTCAAGCTGACCCCTGGGCTTCCCAGTCTCCTCAGGTCAAGAACAATTTCACTTCAGTCATTAAAACAGCTTATCCAATATAATCACCAAAACTCAATGAAATTCCCTCAAGGGAAAATGCCTCCCCTCTTGGTGCCCCCAGCTTCAGACTCAGAGCCTGCAGTGAGGGCAGGGGCATGGCTGGCCACCTTCATGCCTCTGCCCCCCTCCCCAACTCCTCCCCACTTCACGTGTTTCTAGAAATGGTTTCTGGCTGTCTGGGCGCTGGCTCAGAGGGAGAGAGGTGAAGAAGGAAAGGGCCCAGCAGGCATAGTGAAAGTGAAAGTCGCTTAGTCGTGTCTGACTCTTTGCGACCCCATAGACTATACACAGTCCATGGAATTCTCCAGGCCAGAATACTGGAGTGGGTAGCCTTTCCCTCCTCCAGGGGATCTTCCTAATCCAGGGATCGAACCCAGGTCTCCTGTATTGCAGGCGGATTCTTTACCAGCTGAGCCACAAGGGAAGCCCAGAGGGACCACTGTAACTTGATATTGGGTCCCCTGGCATGTGGAGCAGGTTCTTCCATGGGTCAGTTTAACAGGTTTTTCAGAAATCCTCCAGCTGGGAAGCTGCACGGCTCTTCTCCACCTGCCCACCCCACAAGGACTCCCTGCAGCACTGTCTTTTTGTCTTTCCCAGAAGTCCTTTTGAGAGGAAGTCTTTGGAGCACACACACATGCACGCGCGTACACACACACACACACGCACACATGCACACACACACACACACACACACACACACACACAGGCTGGCTCCTTATTTCAAGCCAGGGAAACAGGCATCTTTACCCCATGCAGCTCACTCCCCATGCAGCCAAGCTCACAGCATCACTCAAAGAAGTTCCCCTCTGATCTCTGCTCAATAGGAGTCTTACGCTTTGTAAATTCCAGAGATCACACGTCAAGCTTTCCAAGAGTTCCCCTTGAAGCCCCTTTCCCTGGGCTTAAGGTGAAGAGAAGCAACACCCAGCCTCCCCGAGCATGGTGCAGGAAAGACACGGCCCTGACTGCTCTCTCCCACCTCCTGTGTGGGCTAGACGTGGATGGGCGGTCACCGGTGCTGGAAAACCCCTTGCGCTCTCACTGGCATGCCCTTCATCAACAGCCCAGCACGTCATTTTATGACAGCATTTTACTTGGATCTAATTGCATTTTTCTCACCTTGTAGGGCCTCTGCGCAAACTCTGAAATGGGAAGAGATGTACATAAGATGTTATCTTAGAAAGGATTAGGCACAATTACTGGGAATTCTGAGTATAATAATGTTCTTTCTGATGCTCTACCCTGAATGGCAACCTAGAAAAAAAAATCTTGTTCTATATGAATGATCTAAAAGATGACCTAGATATCTGGGTGCTGTGCCCAGATTTTCAGCAATCACCCAGCATCATCCCTGCTACATTCCCTACTATTTCTGTCCAACATTCTGTGTCCTGACTCCTGATTCTGTTTCCCCTTTGCATCCCACTCACTCCCTTTGTACTTGTTGACTGATTGGAATTCCCTGACTTGGCCCTTCAATATACATCAAGCAATTTAGCTGAGACTCACATTTGTCTGGAAAGAAAGAATAATTGCTCTAAGCTCAGAGCCCATTTTACTCAAAATTATAGTAAAAAGGTTACATGTGTAGTGTGATATGTGAGACCCTGTGAAAAATATCTCCTTCACCCAGTATCTAAAAACCTTAAAGATTCATTTTATAAATGTGTCCTAGTCATCACCTTATTTAAGACTATTTCAAATTTAGGTAATACTGATATGCATTTAGCCAGTATACATTTAGAGACAAGTTTGAGGAGAGTAAGATTTTCCCTTTAGCCTATAATTTCATTTTCTCACTTATATGTATAGATTTTAAAATGCTTTAGCCATTGATGTTGCAGAGTTCTGAATTTTTTACAAGCAACAAATAATTTTTTAGTATGAGTATGTGCCAGATACTGTGTGGAACATACTTACATTTAAATATATGCATTATTTATCTGAAATTTAAGTTTTGCTGGGTGCTGCATGCTAAGTCACTTCAACTGTGTCTGACTCTTTGCAAACCTATGGACTATACCCTGCCAAGCTCCTCTGTCCATGGGATTCTCCAGGGAACAATATTGCAGTGAGTTGCCACGCCCTGCTCCAGAGGATCTTCCTGACCCAAGGATTGAACTCACATCTCTTAAGTCTCCTGCACTGGCAGGCAGCTTCTTTATCACTAGTGCCACTTGGACATTTGGTAAATCTGGCAACCCAAGTCCCTGGAGCACCCAGTCTGACTGCCCACTAGTAGTCCTCGTATGAAATAAGCACCTTCTAAAATTCACTGACAAGTTTTAAGTGGCAATGATAGATTGGCATAGTTATAGGTCAAAGACGGATTCCTTCTCAATTCTGGATCCAAGTGATTGCTAACATCTTTGTTCTGATCTTCCTAAGAAGGAAAAGAAGACTGACTCCAGCTTAGCAAATATGGGAAGATGGCAACCCAACACACAGTCTTTGCTGTAATTCCATCTCAAGGGTTCCCAGAAAGATTCTAAAAATACATGGCATCACTGAAAATATCTTTGGCTGAAAGTAACAGAAAACGTGAACTCAAACTGGCTCAAATAATAAGGAAATGCCAGAAAGCCTATAATTGGAAGCTCAGAAACATAATGATGCCATAAAACCCCAAGTTCTCTCTACCCCTCGGCTCTCCTCAATGTCCACTAGTGTTAATAGTTGCCATCTTTTCCAGAAAGGTCTGCTTTCCCTCCTCATAGCAACATGGTGGCCAGTGCCTATTGGAGCTACACACCTCCCTTTCTACATCCAGCCAGAGAGGAAGAAAAGGCTCTCCCAGTCAGGGACCTCCACTCTTAGACTAACCAATACTATCACAGGAATGCCATGTGCTAATTACCTTAGAAATCAGGGTTCCTCCTGGAGCAGGGGAAGGGAAAGAGATATAAACAAAAATGGGATTCAACATGAGTTGGAGAGAATGAATGCTAGGTAAGTATCCAGTGGAGCTCACTAAAAACTATCATTAGTTCTTTCTTTTTTTTTTTTTTTCTCAAATAGGCCATTAATTTGATGAAAAAGCTGCCTAAATGTCTATATGTAAATTCATTCTGGTTGGTTTGACAAACCCAGTGAAGCAAAGCCAGATGAATTAAGTCTGCCTTTCAGAAAATATACTAATATCTACATTAGAAATATACATAAACACTGCAAGAATTTAGTATGAAACATTTTTCCTCCAGGACTTAGAAACACAGACATATTCAAAATCATTCCTAAGTCTTCCTTCTATGAAAATAAAGTAATAATAATACACTAAATTGAATAAATCCTATTAGTAATATTTCTACATTAGTCTCATTGGGGTCTCACAATAACCTAGAGACAGTTCCAGTGTTTTGACAAAGAAACTGAGCCCCACCCTGATTTAGGGACCTGTCCAAGGTCACATTTGGTTACACTGAACGTGAAAGTGGAAACAAGAATTCAGTTCATTTTGTCACCTGGCTTCATGCAATGAAGGCATCCTTTTATACTGACACAAGAGCTCTGATCTATATGCAACTTCTGTCCCCCACCCCATGGCAATGGAAAATGAGGAAGTTGGAGGAGGTGATAATTTTAGAAATGTTATTACATTTGAATTAAAAGTCACTATACTACATTTTTAGTAGTACTACATTTAGCCTTTACAAAACAGAATAATATGGACAAGAATCAAGTCAATAAAAAGGAATCCTACACAAAGGCTAAGCTAATCTATGGCTAAGCTTCTTCTTTTCTTCCACTGCCACTATATGAGTTAGAAACATTTTGGTTGCACCTACAATTCACAAGTAAATGCTGAACTGGTTTAAGCAGAAAAGGACATGCATTGGCTCACAAAACTTAAAAGTCTAGGGTGTCTCAACTTCAGAGGCTCAAAGAAAGTCACAAGTGCCTGATATCTTGTCCTCTCCCAGTTTTGCTTGCCTACATGCAGGCTTCAGTTGCAGGCTCTACTTGGTGATATAGTATTAATAGCTGCCATCTTTTCCAGAACAAAATCTCTGTGTATCAACACCATCACGAATGAGAGTGTGCTTCTGTACCAACACTCTCAGAATTACCTCCTCATGACCCATTAGCTCTGACAGTGAACGTGAAAGTGAAGTCGCTCAGTCGTGTCTGACTCTTTGTGACCCTATGGACTGTAGCCCACCAGGCTCCTCCATCCATGGGACTTCCCAGGCAAGAATACTGGAGTGGGTTGCCATTTCCTTCTCCAGGGGACCTTCCCGGCCCAGGGATCGAACCCAGGTCTCCCGCATTGTAGGCAGATGCTTCACTGTCTGAGCTACCAGGGATACACTCATTTCTGAAGCAGTCATGGTAGAGAAAATGCAAACCTCTGGTCAGCCACACTGCAGCTAAATGCCTACCTATGGGACCAGAGCTTCAGTCATCTTCATTCAAACAGTGAAGAAGTGATTACCTAGAAGAGAAACAGAGTCCATTTTAAGAAGGAAGGTGATTAGGGACTTCCCTGGTGATCCAGTGGTTAAGACTCAACAGTTCTAACGCGGGGGATGTGGGTTCAATCCTTGTTAGGGAAACTAAGATCCCACAATGGTGGAATCATTTCAACAAAACTTCTACAAGAAAGTAAAGAAGAAAATCTTTATGACCTTGGCAAAAACAGTGATATCTTGAAGAAGACCAAAGACATTAACCATAAAATATATAATATGAAAAGGAATAGGTGTGCTTCTTTTCCAATAAAAACTTTTAAAAAGATAATAACAACTCAAAAAGAAGAAGGGTGACTAGATGCTTGGAGGCAAAAATCAATACATCTATTACATTCATGAGCAAAAACAAGAACTTATTCAACGACTTGAGCAACTATATTGTACCTCTGCCTAACTAGTGTCTTTTCTCAAGTCTTTTAAAGAAACTGAATTGCCCATCTTGATTATTCCCTTTTGGGCAACATTTGTACAGGCAATCTGACTCAGGAACATGACGTAAACCCTGAAGTATGGGGTTAGATTTGTACCCAAAGAAACAGACTAATGTAACATTGTCGTTCTTTTATCTGTTGGCTTAAAAGTAATTAACTGGCTGGAGGAGATGAAGAGAAGAAAGAGTGAAGCCTCATGCTTCATAAAGGTTATCAGTGCGAAGAAGAGAAGGGCCCTGGTTTACGCTGAGTGGCAGAAGCATTTGTCTCTGAAGCTAAAATGATCTCACTGATAGATACAGAATCTGATTGAGGAGTTTGTAGAACTCTGGCAGAAAATCAAAAGAAGTGAAAATCAAGCCAAAAAAAAAAAAAAATCCAAAACACTTTCAGAGTTGGTCATCACTTAAGAGTCATTCAAAAAAGCTGCTTTGTCCTCTTAGAACAAACCAGCTCCATGTTAAAAGACAAGGTCACAATCTCACAGACAGCCACCAGTCTGGAACTTTGCAAACAGTGGTCACTCTGGAGATGTTTCAAGTGCCCTATGTGAGCCTGCATCTTTTCAGTCCATTTCCCAAATGGCTCTAGATTTTATCTTGCTGGGTAAATTGCTTTCTCCCTCTCCTTCACCCTTATTTTCTGCCACAGAAAAGAAAAGAATGAATTCCTACCCTCTGAGGCTTCAGGCTCTGGACTAGAGATTGAACCAAAAAGAAGAAAATTAAATTCTCAAATAGGCACCGTTTACAATAATATAAAAAGAATCAAATGCCAAAGACTATATCTAACAAAAGATACGCAAGAAAACCACTGTTACCAAGTCCAAGCTCACTCTGCTCACCACACAACAGGCCAATGAATCCTAGAGATGAGGTGTTGTTATAGTGTTAGTTGTTCAGTCCTGTCCGACTCTTTGTGACCCCATGGTCTGAAGCCACCCGGTTCCTCTGTCCGTGGGATTCTCCAGGCAAGAACACTGGAGGGGGTTGCCATTCCATCCTCCAGGGGATCCTCCCCACCCAGGGATCAAAACAGGGTCTCCTGCATTGCAGGCAGATTCTTTACCATCTGAGCCACCAGGGAAGTCCATAGGGAAAAGACTTTATTTGGAAAGCCAGCTGACCTAGAAGACAGCAGGCTGGTGGTGGTGGTTTAGTCGCTAAGTCCTGTCCGACTCTTGCGACCCCATGGACTATAGCCTGCTAGGCTCCTGTGTCTGTGGGATTCTCCAGGCAAGAATACTGGAGTGGGTTGCCATTCCATCCTCTAGGGGATCTTCCCCACCCAGGGATCAAAACAGGGTCTCCTACTGCATTGCAAGCAGATTCTTTACCGACCGAACTACAAAGGAAGCCAGAAGATGGTAGACTAGCCCCCCAAAATAACCATCTTTTTGGGGTCTGGATGCCAGGTTCTTTAATAGATCAAAGACAGGGAGAGGTGAGGAAGCAAAGCAAAAAGGCCATTATCTTGCAAACATCTAGAATGGCAAGACTCAGGCTGGGGATATGTTAATTTCTTCCTTCCTGCCATCCACAGGTGGACAGGGTTCTGAACAAAGGCACTTAAACAGTCAGGCAGAGGGGGCAGAGTTCTTTTAAGCAAGCCATTATGTATGATTGTAATTACAAAAGCCCTGAAAAGCAAGTCAAAGAAACAGTTTCCAACTTGGAGTCAGAATTGGCTTCTTCTCTGCAATACCACCAAATGTTGTTAAGAGAAATTTAATAAGATTAAATAAATTGAGTAATATTCCCGGTTCTTAGGTTTTATGTCCCAATGTTGATAATCTGGTAATTCTCCACAAGCTGATATGTAAATCTAAAACAATCTATATCAAAATCTAAATCTAAATCTTGGTGCCTTTATTCTTAAGAATTTTACAATCTAGTTTTTTCATTTGCATAGTAAACAAAAGGCCAAGACTATCCAAGATAATGATGAAAAGGAAGACCAAAGTTGGAAAACTTATACTGGCAGTTATTAAGACTTATCATCCCAAGACACTATAAGGCTACAGTAATTAACAGTGTAAGTAGAGGTACAGTATTAAAAAACAGATTAATGGAGTAGAATATGGGAAATGAAGGAGTCTTCTGGGCCTAAAAAAGAGAACAACAGTCTCAAAGGCCCCTTGCTGAATCATCTAACTTCAGAGAAAACAAAGCATAACTTTAGTTCCATCCTGATGCTCCAGGCCAGCTGCATCTATCTGGGACTTATCACCCCCTGTCCGGAAACCTACCACCCCCTACACCCGCCCAGAAGACTTATCACCCCCTGCCCAACTACAAGTGTCATCTCAACAAAAGAATACTCAAAATATCCCGCCTGACTGACGTTTCCCTTATCGCTTCCACAAACCTCCCTATAAGTATGAAGCCTCCCTGATCCCTTTCGGCGCTCAGCCTGGTCGTTAGGCCGACTGTCCCCCTCCTTGCCTGAATAAAGGTAACCTACTTCTGTTAAGGTCGTCTTTCCTTTTCTGCCTCGCCGGAACCATGCCTTACAGAAACTGACCCCATATCTATGATCACTCAATTTATGGCAAAGATGACATCAGAATGGAGTAGAGAAAGAGTGGTCTTTTCAATAAATAATGTTTTGGGTAGCCATAAAAAAAAAGTGAGGTTAGAATCATAACTCAAACCATACACAAAAGTCAGCTTCAGATAGACTGTAAATGAAAATATGAAAGATAAAATATACATCTTTTAAGAGAAAATGAAGGATAATTTCTTCATGACTTTGAGATAAACAAATCTCTTACACAGGACAAAATACACTAAACATAAGGAAGAAATTCATAAATTGAATGCTGTTTAAATTAAGAGGGCTTCCCTGGTGGCTCAGATGGTAAAGAATCTGCCTGCCAATGCAGGAGACCCAGGTTCAATCTCGGGTCAGGAAGATTCCCTGGAGAAAGAAATGGCAACCCACTCCAGTATTCTTGCCTGGAGAATAATTTAATTTCTTAAATTAAGAAATTCTGCTCACCAAAAGACACCGTTAGGACAGTGAACAGTCAAGGCACAGAGTGGGAAGAAATATTATATATATATGATATATTTATTTTATATATATAGGATATAATATATATTATATATATATGAGGTATATATATATATCCTATAAAGGACTCACATCCATGATACATAACAAATGTTTGCAAGAAAAAGACAGATAACCTAATAGAAAAATGGACAAAAATAATTCAACAGGCACACCGCAGAAGAGGTTATCCAAATAGCCAGTATATATATGAAGGGATACTCAACTTCATTAATCATCAAAAGAAAAAAAAAAGCAATTAAAATCTCAGTGTGGCTAAAATGAAAAACACTGAAAATGCCAAGTGTTGCCAAGGGTATCGAGTATTCGGAACCCTCATACACTGCTAGTGAAATGATACACTGACATAACCACTTTTAAAAAATTGAATGTGTGCCTATCCTGTGATCCAGCAATTACATATCCCCATATAGAAAGCCAACAAAAATGAATACACATATTCACTGAAAGACACAAACAAGAGCATGATTTATTACTGCCAAAAACTAGAAAATAGCCATCCATAGCAGAATTCATACAGTGGAAAATTGTGTTATGGTGTTAACTGATAGTATAGCTATTATGTTTGTGGGACTAGTGACAACTGAAAAGGGGTCTAAGGGAAGTTTATGGGATGCCAGTAAAATGTGTACTTTTGATCTGGGTGTGCGGATTATGTTTATTATAATTATGAACATACAATTCTATGTTCACTTGGTAAAAATTCACCTAGAATCCATGCAATTTTCCATATATAGTTATATTTCATAAAGAAGTTATTTCATACTGGGGGTGAACAGGGAAAGAATGAAAAGGGAGAACTGCCTACAAATGCTCAGGACATAAATGAATTGAAGCAAGTCCAATACTAGTCACTTTCTTCTGCCAACTGGACATGACTTCATGCAACATGCCAGGCAGAGAGCAGCCCCATCTTGAGGCGATTCAAACACCAGTACCAAACTATGATGATGCTCACAAATGCAAAATTCCAGCATTCTTCCTGGGGGTTTGAAGAAGACAGAAGAAAATGTTTTCCCAGCCTGGGAAAGAGAGCCATTCTGCTAACGTGTTGTTTTTGGTTTAGCAGGCTGTTCCTATCTATTCAGTGACCTCATCTAATCTCATGGTTTTAAATGACATCTAAATGCTGATGATTCCAAAATATAGAAACTCACCTCAGACCTTTCCACTGAACTTCAGAATTATGTAGCTTAAATCATACAAAATTGCCATTTTTATGGATCAAAAAGGGGGTGATTTTAGGTAGATCAACTGCACAGTATATATTTCTAATAAGTATCTCTAATATAGCTTATCCAAAACCAGATCTTCCCCTCCCGCATCTGCCTATCTCTACATGGCAGTCCTATTATTCCTTCACTCTAGCTAAAAACCTGGAGTAATCATCGACTCCTCTCTATCTCTAAAACCATGTGTCGAATTCATCAACAAGTCAACCCCGCCAGGTCTGCCTTCGACATATACCCAGAATCAAATAACTTCTCCCCACCTTCACAATATCACCTTGGTCTAAGGTGCCATTATTGACTACATGACTTTTTGCAATAATTTTCTCCTCATGCACCCTTCTCCCTCGGCCCCCATTTTAATTCATCCCAGCAGCCAGAGTCGCCCTCTCAAATGTTAACTCAGACTGCATCACTATTCTGCTAAAAAATCTCCAGTAGTTTCCCATCTCCTTCAGAGGAAAGACCAAAGTCCTATAATTGCCCCAAAAGCCTTGTATCATTGGGTTCGCCCATCACCTCTCCAGTTCAGACTCCTCCCTCTTCACGCCTTGTTCCTTCCACTCCAGACACCCTGGTCTTCCTGCTGGTCCTGCAACATTCCAAGCTCACTCCCACCACAGGGCTATCTGCTGCTCCTTCTGCTGGAAACATTACAAATATTCATAATGCTTACTCCTTCCTCTCCTTCAGTTCTTTACTTTTCATTGGAACCTTTCCTAATAATCACATTTAACATTAAACTCATCACCTAACAGGCACTTTTTAACCACTTCCATGTTCTCCAGTCCTTTACAGCACTTATCACCCACAGTGGCCCTAGTAGTAAAGAAAGTGAAAGTGATAGTCTTTCAGACGTGTCTGACTCTTTGCAACCCCATGGACTGTAGTCCACCAGACTCCTCTGTCCATGGAATTCTCCAGGCAAGAATGCTGGAGTGGGTAGCCATTCCCTTCTCCAGGGGATCTTCCCAAACCTAGGTCTTCTGCCTTGCAGGCAGATTCTTTACTGTCTGAGACACCAAGGAAGCCCCTGCCTGCCAGTACAGGAGATATAAGAGACATAGGTTTGATACCTGAAACGTGAAGACCCCCTGGAGGAGGGCATGGCAACCCACTCCAGTATCCCCTGGATAGAGGACCCTGGCGGTCTATATCCCATAGGGTCGCAGAGAGTTGGACACAACTGAAGCAGCTTAGCACGCACATATGCAACATACTTTATATTTTACTTATCTATTATTTTATTATAAACAAACCAGAATATGTTTCATAAAGACACACTTGTTTGTTTTGTTTTCTGCTATGTTTCCACTGTCTGAAACAGTGCCTGGCACATAGTATACATGAGATTAACATTCAGTAAATAAATGAATAATGAAAGAAGAAAAAAATGCACATCAGGGACCCAGAATTCTTCCACCTGCCCACTTCACTATCCTTAGGATGTGACCCTTTTCCTTATGACCCAAGACGGCTGCCCAGTCTCTGACATCACATCCACATTCTAAGCAGCAGGACTGAGGAAGGAGGAGGAAGGGCATGCCCGCTTTATTTTAAGGAGACTTCCCAGAAGTCCACATTTTATCTCCGTTTCTCTCATCATCCATAACTTAAGCCATGCTTTCACAACCTCGGCATCGTTGACATCTTGGGAAAGATAATTCTTTGTTATACAGAGAAAGACTGTCTGATATATTATAGGATGTTTAGCAGCATCTCTGCTAGCATCCCACCAGACACCAGTAGAACATGTCCCTCACACTACCTCCAAGTTGTAACTGTAACAACTAAAACATCCCCACATGTTGCCAAATTTCCCACAGAAGGAGGGATATGCCTCATTGAGAACCATTGATCTCAATAGTAAATATCAGATGGCAAAGTTGAAATTCTGTATTTTGAGATACAACAGGAAAATGGATGTTTGGTTAAGTCTCCACTGAGAACACTCCTCTCCAGAGGCAAGCGCTTCTGTCACTTTTTTGAGATAATTTCAGAAATATTCAATGCATACAAAATTGGCTTATTTATATATAGTGTAGCCTCTGTCACACTAAGCTATGCCTTGTTTTTCTTTCTCTCAACAAGGCAATTTTTTCTCTGGGATAAAATATGACCTTTCTACTTACAGATTCTAGTTTTCTTTAATTCTTAAATTCTAAAATTTCAATTTTAAAAATTATCTTTACATACTAGTTCAGCTTCCTCCTTTATCTTCATTGTTAATACCAGCTATGGGTATTTTAGACTTTCTGTCTTCGATATCTGTTATTTTGTCCTAATCTTTTAAAAAACGCTCCTGGTATTTTACATTTCTTCCCGTGTCTTAACGTTCACCAGTGTCTTCCCTTTATAGTGTTGCATTCAACCCTTTGGTGAACTTACTTCTCTCCTCCATCTCTTCCCAAAGCTCTGTCAGGTCATAGAGCATCACTTTCTACCATCTCACCTTTTTGAACCTTGTTTTCTGGAGGCAATTACTTCATTATATTATTTTCTTATTAATGATGATATGTTTGATGATAATTTTTGTTATTACTCTTTCACAATGTTTTTCTGGTGAATATTCTTTGTCTGCCATTAGTTATTTCCATTCCTCTTCTGTCTACTTCTAATGTCTTTCTATAAACATCCTGTGATCATTCTCTTTTCACCATTATTCATAAGTGAGTTGAGTCTTGTGTGCATGCGTGCTAAGTCACCTCACTTGCGTCTGACTCTCTGCGACCCCATGGACTGTAGCCCATCAGACTCCTCTGTCCATGGGATTCTCCAGGCAAGAATACTGGAGTGGGCTGCCATGCCCTCCTCCAGGGGATTTTCTGAGTCCAGGGATCGAACCCACATCTCTTATGTCTCCTGCATTGGCAGGTGGGTTCTTTACCACTAGCACCACCTGGGAAGCCTGAGATGGGTCTTAACAAAATTAGATATTTATAGAAAATATCTCATCCACATTCCAGGCAACAATAGGGAGGACAAGAGTTCTCTCCAGCTTTTTGTATTTTTTTAACAGAGACTTTCCAGAATTCCCTCCCAAAGATTTTTCTATAAATATTTCAAATATTTTTCTATAAAAATATTTATAGAAAATGTCACCAAGGACTAGAAGGCAAACTGGAAAGATTCCTCTTTGTTATATGAAGCTGTCAGTGGAATTAAACAGTTTTAGACTTTTCCTTCCCTCAATCAGCAGTGACCCACAGCCATCTGATCTTCTCACAGTACAGATTCTTTCTCCTCACCCTGCCTCATCTGCAGTTTGCTTCCTGTCGCTATGTCTTGTCTATGTAATTTCTCATTCAGTCCTGCCTGTGATTCTCTTTAGCAGAGAGGCTTGGCAAATTCCCTGTAACTAGTCCTGACATATTCTCTCTGCCCCAAATGAGAATAAGACCAAGACCCACAGCTGCTACTAACATTTATTCTCTTTTCTTCTTATTGCCATGGAACCAAACTTGGGTCTGCTCACCTGACTTGAAGCAAAAGCCGGTCTACTGATACCAGGCTGTGGTGAAGGAAAGTACAGGATTTATGGCAAGGTGCCTACCGTGTAGCCAAGAAAGGAGAACAGGCAGCTCATACTCAACTCCCCAGTGGCTTTCAAGGAAAGGTTTTTAAAGGCAACATTAGGGATGAGGAGTGTAGAGTGCCTTATCAGCTTGTGGACATTCTTCTAATCAACTGGTGGTGAGGTCAGTTCAGTTCAGTTCACTTGCTCAGTCGTGTCCAACTCTTTGCGACCCCATGAACCTCAGCACGTCAGGCCTCCCTGTCCATCACCAACTCCCGGAGTCCACCCAAACCCACGTCCACTGAGTTGGTGATGCCATCCAACCATCTCATCCTCTGTCGTCCCCTTCTCCTCCTGCCCTCAATCTTGGTGGTGAGATAACCAGATGGTATTCTGGAAGTCAATATCATCAACTTTATGGTTCCAACTAGTCTGAGGTCTGCATGCTGGTCATCAGCATGCAATTAACTTCTTCCACCTGATGGGAGTTTCAGTATTCGCAACACAACTCAAGGATATGGCTCAGGATATTAACTGTAGCCTCTGAGGAGGAACTAAAGGTCCATTACTTTGTTTTATGGCTAAAGTGTTAGGATTTTGCCTTGCTTGACTATTTTTCTTTGTTTCTACATTTTCTCACTTCCCTGATTAAATTTGCTTTTTTGGAATTTGAGGAAGGCCTAGGAAGCTAAAGTTTTTCTATAATTAAGAGGCAGGGGACACAGAAGTCTGTCCCCAGGAGACCCTGCAGGGTCCTGTTCAGTTTCATAATTTCAGAACTTCTCTGTCATTAGAGATAGCAATGTGGATGTTCAGTCGTGTCCGACTCTTTGTGACTCCATGAACTGTAGCCTGCCAGGCTCCTCTGTGCATGAAATTTTCCAAGCAAGAATACTGGGGTGGGTTGCCATTTCCTCCTCCAGGGGATCTTCTCAATGCAGGGATTGAACTGGGTCTCCTGCATGACAGGCAGTCTCCTGCATTGCAGGAGGATTGTTTACAACTAAGCCACCAGGCTAAACTGCTAAAAGATTCCTTTTCTGGACTTCTTTGCAGCTATATGTGACATACAATCAGATTCTAATGGATATCTTTGGGAGGGAATTCTGGAAAGTCTCTATTAAAAACATACAAAAAGCTAGAGAAAACTCTTGTCCTCCCTACTGTTGCCTGGAATGTGGATGTGATGACTGACGCTCCAGCAAACTCCTGCATCATGAAGTTACCATAAAGATGGAAGCTACACACCAGGAAGCTGGCCCAAAAAGCGGAAAACCTGGCTTCTTTTTTAACAGTGGAGCCACTACACCAGCTCTGGACAGCAAACCTCTAGACTTCTCTTATGTGAGAGAAAACCACACTTCTGTTATTTCAGAGGTTCTGTTAGATGCACTTGAACTTAATCCTAACTAAAACAGCAAAGCCTTGGCCCTAAGGGTGTATTACTGATTTTGAAGAACGCTCTGTGAGACTTGCAAGATCAGCAGCCAAAGACATCCTCTCTTGATGGAAGAACCCCTATTTGACTTTCACTCCTTCTGACATCTCTTCCTCAAATATTATAGTCTGGAGTTATAAATGTCTCCTAGTGTTCTTTAAGATGGAATATGAGTTCCTCAATTTTGAGTATTCTTTTTTCTTACGTTCAAGAATAGATAGTTGGAATGCTTCTCTGTTCTACTGCTGTAAAACTGGAAGGAGGAGATTTTTTTTAAGATAGGGAAGAAATAGTTTCAAACAGCAAAAGGAAATATGAAGGGCACAATCTCTGCTTCCAGGCTCTGATTTATGAGAGATACAAGCTTCACACAGGAAGTCTGCAGTGCGAACGATATCATCAGGGGACAGCTTGTTTTTTATGGTAAAAATATAGCACTCAAAGAAGACATAGAGGATATAGAGCTATTAACTAAATGATAACCTGAGAGTTCCAAAGGTATAAGCAAAGGTTGAGAGGACAAGGGGGCGCATTGGGTGGTCATAATTACACCGTCATTAGGGGTCAGGGCGACAACAGGTGAGCTGTGAGACAGCGTTCCTGGTGACAGGAAAACTAGTAAAGTTTCCTAATAGGAGCCTCCAGAGGAAGGCAGACTCATCCTGTCATACTACATGTGAGGAAAGATGGATATGAGCTGTTCAGTCCAACTTTGCGACTCCCTGCGGCACGCCAGGCCCCCCTGTCCTTCACTATCTCCTGGAGTTTGCTCAAACTCATGTCCATTGAGTCAGTGATGTCTCTTGCATCTCCTGCATTGGCAGGCAGATTCTTTGGGCTTCCCAGGTGGCTCAGTGGTAAAGAATCCACCTGCCAATGCAGGAGAAGCAAGAGACACAGGTTCAAATCCTGTGTCGGAAAGAGACCCTGGAGAAGGAAATGGCAACCAATTCCAGTATTCTTGCCTGGAAAAGCCGTGGACAGAGGAGTCTGATGGGCTACAGTCCATGGGGTCGCAAAGAGTTGGACACAACTGAGCACTCATTCACTGACTTGCACACAGGATCACCAGGGAAGCCTTACAATATCTTTAGAGCCTTGATATTCAATACCGTCAGTCTTGCAACACCTCAAGTTTACAGAAATCTTCCCTCTACTCCCTTCCATTGTATTCAAAGATACTTAACATAATTGCAACAGTTAGATGGGGGGGAAAGCCTGGAAGAAAAGCACAGTGTAGGCAGGTTTTTCCACTTCAACACAACCTCTCCTAAAGTAAGGAAACTTAACAGCTGGGGGACCTGGGGTGGGGTGGGGTGAAGCGGGGTAGTGAAAGGTGGAAATAGAGAGAAAAATACAAATGATTGTGCCATATACTATCCTACTCCCAAAGCATGCTCTTTCTTTGATTCTCTGCACAAGCTAACCACCCCTTTTCTCTGCTGTGACCACCGCCAAACCCTACTTTCATGTCAGCAGAGTAGTGATGCCTTCTTGGGGAAAAGGAGGGGCCCTCAGAACCTCTCTGCCCCGAGACATCCCCCCACCCCCCACCACTCTTGTTCCTCGTAGACTCCTTTTGACCCTCATTCTTTGAGTAAGGTTTTTAAAATGCTTTTCAAGGAAGGTCTTATCCACAACTTCAAAACAGGAAACATACAGGGTGTTAGTGTTCTGGCTGAAGCAGAGGCAGGGCCCCGGAGCTCCGTGTTATCAGCCTCCCCCTGGCCCTGCCATCCTGGCCTGACCCCGCCCCCTACACACACACACACACACACACACACACACACACACACACACACACACACACATACACACACACACTCATCTCTCCTAAAAACCCTGGACCTGGGTGACCTACTCATCCCAGTTTGCCCAGGACTTTCTGGATTTAGCACAAAAAGTCCCACAGCTCAAGAATCCCTTCAGTTTTCGTGCAAACTGGGATGGTTGGTTACTAACCCTAAATACACCTCCACGATGGTTTTAAAAGCACTGATTTTAAAAAATTCATTGTCCTTGTCAAAATATAAGCATTTCTAGTAAAGGTAACATTTTAAGCCAGGGTTGGTCATTGCCGGCTTAGCGTCAATTAGTTCATCTGCTACTTTCAAGCAGCAGCCAGGTGAAGAATGGGATTTGACAAGGAAAAGGACGAGTGTGGCAGCCCTTAAGCATGCCCTGTCAGTGTTCTTGTCAAAGTCAAATTCATTCACCCAGCTTCCACAGGAATACCCCAGTAGGGCACCCCGAAGCTGCACCCACTCCATGCCCAAGCAGTGTGTTCCCTCCCCATATGGGGAAATATGCAGTCAAGGCTGCAGCACAGACTAAAACTAAGGGCCCACCTGGGGATTGAGCCTTGACGTCTATAGCATAGCTCTGTAACCAGACCTAACCAGCCAGAGTGAAGTCTGTATAATTGACTTGGAAAAGCTTTCAGGCACCAGAGCCTCTCACAACAGTGGGAACCAAAGCCTGGACCGGAGGAGGAGTGCCCAAAGGAGAAAGGGACCAGTCAGCCGTATCTAGACGATCCCCTTTGTTGGCAAAGCTGTCCAGATGCTCATGCAGTGTTAATTAAGCCCAATTCTAATTAATCTGTGACCTTATTCAAACCAACTGTCTCCCTCAGCCTCTAACGCCTCTCCAGATTCATCTGCCCTTTCCCGCCAAGAAGAGTCTGAGGGTTTGTTCTCATTATTAAGTTTAATTGAAAGATGACTGAGCCACGGTCTTTCATGAACAGGGAAATGCCTACCAATAGAACTCATAGGCCAGAGGGGCGGCAGGGAGCCAGCAGAGACATAACGTAACTTCTACAATCTGTATATTGATGAGAGGCTGGGTCCAGCCTGGACCTCTTCAAAGCTAACCCATCAGACCTCACACACTTAAAAAATTGAAAGCAGCATGTTGTATTTAGAACAGCTGCACTCAGCGTGGCATCTGTGAGACCTGGAGAGATGGGCTGAGAGCATAAAGGGACACGAGAGAGGAGCGGCAGGGACAAGGAAGCAGCAGTCAAAGGGTCAAGAGCCAGCCTCTGTCCTCCAACCCAGAGGCTGCTCGCTTGCCAGGGCACACCTGTGCTACAAGTGACCCACAGTTGTTTCCAGATGTTGCACCCCTCTGCACTGGCTGAGGCTCGGGGGACCTGGAGATACCAGTCAGCGGCCTCCAGCCGTGAGCAGCCTCCCTCAGGTCTCCAGTCGGCTGTAGGAATATAACCATCCTTACCCATGTTGTGTTAAAGAAGGTTGACACAGTATTTAACATGTTGGAAAGCATTAATATAAATCCATTCATACGTGCGTGTGTGCTCAGTCACTCAATCACATCTGACTCTGACCTCAGGGACTGTAGCCCACCAGGCTACTCTATCCATGGGATTTGACAGGCAAGACTACTGGAATGTGTTGCCATTTCCTCCTCCAGGAATCCACTCGTGACTCCCACCTAATTTGGAAACAACATCTACGTTTCTTTTCTATCAGAACAAATACCCCATCAACCACAACTAACCAACATGGTACAGAAAATGCAGGCTGCTCTTTGCATCACCACATCTTTATTTTATCAGTCATATATATCATACATATCAGGATGATCTGTTTTTCAAAGGTTTGTTTTCAAAACTTGAATGCACTTGGGTGGATTTTAGTATGTTACTCTCCCCCAAAGCTTCTAATCCAAACATTTCTCTAGCTTCCTATTGTTTTTAGAGTAAACATCAATGTCCTTACCAGGACTACAGGACCTTCCAGGATCTGGTTTCTTTGGAGCAGCAGTGTTAATTGCTCATGACCGACCAACTCTAGGGCTTTCCAGGTGGTATTAGTGGTAAAAAGCCTGCCTGCCAATTTAGGAGACGTAAGAGACACAAGTTCGATCCCTGGGTCAGGAAGGTCTCCTGGAGGAGTGCATGGAAAACCACTCTAGTATTCTTGCCTGGAGAATTCCATGGACAGTGGAGCCAGGAGGGCTACAGTTCATGGGGTCATATTGGACACAACGGAAGTGACTTAGCACACACATGCGCCACCTACTCTAAGTGAACTGAGAACCTCTGAGACAGTCAGAAGGTCCCCGTAGAACATCTAGAAAGGAGGCAGTCCTGCAGACAGCTTCCAGTTAGCCCCTGAGACCCATTTTGGACGTCTTACCTCTAGAACTGTAAGAGAGTTACTAAGCTCCTGTTGCTTTGAGCCACTAAGTTGGTGGGAATCTGTTACAACAGCCATAGGAATGATCACACTCCTGCCGTAGCACATGCTGTTCTTGCCTGGAGCACCCACCCTCAACTCCTGCCCCTTCCCAGCTGAGCTCTTGTATCCCTTTCTCATAGAGATGGCCTCTAAGCTCCCAGACCAGGTCAGGTTCCCCACCCCCCACATCCTTTCTCACCCCTTGCTTCATTCCTTGATTGCATGCCTAGCCTGTCATTCATTCACTGCATTCAAGAGCCTTTACTGAACTTGCTCGTGTGAATGTGTGTGATTGGTCGTGTCTAACTCTTTGTGACCCTGTGGACTGTAGCCCGCCAGGCTCCTCTGTCCATGGGGTTCTCCAGGCAAGAATACTGGAGTGGGTTGCCATGCCTTCCTCTGGGGGATCTTCCCGACCCAGGGATCGAACCGGTGTCTCCTGGGTCTCCAGCATTGCAAGAGGATTCTTTACCGCTGAGCCACCGTGGAAGCCTGAACTTATTTACTATGAGCAACCATTTCAGAGACACCAGAAAGAACAAGTGAAGGACCTCCTGCTCTTTTAGAGTGACAGGTTCACCCTTCACTTCATTCAATCCTCACATACCCTGTGAAAGAAATCAGTTCCTGCCAGTCACACCAGGTTGACAGTCAGCCCAGGCTGCTTGGACCCTGCTCTGAGCTCCAATCAGATGGAGGGAGGAGGTTGTCAAGGACATTATCAGTTGGCATTTTCCAAACGCTAATCTGACAGGGATATGAAATCCTGACCTTCTCTTCAAGAAGTGTTGCCTTTTTTTCTGACAAAAGGAATATTTTGCCATCTAGTCCTTCAGTGTCTGGATCAGAGGAGCCTAAGCTCTTGCTGGAACTTTTCTCTAGCTGTTGGCAGCCGCCTCTCCACAAAATGGAGATACAGCATCGTCTTTTTGCCCTTCTTTCTCCTCCATCCCCCTTCCTGTGCCTGCCTGGGCCCTTCCCAGTTCCAAGGGTCTGTGTGCTCAGAGAGTTTCCCAAAATGCTGACAAATGATAGTCCCTTAGCTGTTTGTCCTCTCTGGATGATTTAAATTTTATAAGATTTCCCCAAATATTTTTTTAATTTATTTATTTTAATTAGAGGATAGTTACTTTACAATATTGTAATGGTGTTTGCCATACATCAACATGAATCGGCCACAGGCATACATGTGTCCCCTGCATCCTAAACCCCCCCTCCCACCTCCCTCCCTCCCTCCCCCCAATCCCTCCAGGTTGTCCCAGAGCACCGGCTTTGGGTGCCCTGCTTCATATGTCACACTCTCACTGGTTATCTGTTTTACATATGGTAATGTATGTGTTTCAGTGCTATAGTTAAAAGAAATTAATGGCTCAGGATGAACATTTGTGCATGATGCCAGATAAGAGAAAAAAAAATTTTAAGGCAGAAAGTTTTGATCAGTGCCTCAAAGCATCTCCCAGAGGTGGAGAAGCACCTCCACACACACTGGTATGCTGCCCACTTCCGTAAGGGGCCTGAAGGTGAACCATTAGCAAAGAGGAGAAAGACCCAGAGGTGGGCAGGCACCACCTGGGTGCTTCACTACTAATGGTGCTTTCCCAGAGATGGCAATGCATGCCCGCAAGGGACGAGGCACTTCAGAACAACTGGATTCTGTGAGCTTTGCTTGCTCAGGCTGTCTGAGGACTGGGACAGAAGAGAAAGCCCAATTCTAGAAGCCATCCTCCAAGTACCTGGAATGGCTTATTTGGGGGAAAGGTTCATATCTAGATATTAAAGATACAGTGTGAAAATGGGACTCCACCACTTTTTACAAGGCCCCTTTAAATCCAGAAAGAGAAGCCCCATCAATCAAGAAATTATCCTCATTAGTCACTTTCTAACCTATTGCCGCTGGCTTACTCTAGGCTGCCAGCAGAGATGTAGGGCCACAATTAATAAAATATCATTACAGACACAAACCACAACCACAGTGGGCACGATCAGGATTCACACAGAAGCACATGCACACACCCTGCCCCTTGACATCTCTAGGCTCCTGTCTTAGGAACCTTCCATTTCTCAAAATTAATCCAAACGAGAATGTAAACCCACTATTAGTTCATATGTATCTGAAGTCAGCCCTCTCATGAAAGAGATCCAGAAGACATCAGCTGAATATAATAACCAGAAATAGCACAATGTGTAAAGAGCTTGGGCTCTGAAATCAGACAGAACTAGGTCTGAACTGGGCTCTTCCACTTACTAGCTGTGTGACCTTGGGTGAACTGCCTCACTTCTCTGAGCCCTGGCTTTCTAATCACTGAAACAGGGATGATTTGCATAGCTCCAATGAAGGTCGGAGAAAATGTTTTTAAAACACATATCCCTATACTGTCACTTAACAGACAGTAGTGATATTATTGGTAATAATGAGTATTGGTTATAAATGAGCATAAATGTGTCTCATCTCTCTCGGTCCTCGCTTTTCTCCCTCTCCTTCCCTAAAGCCGTAACTATCACAGTCCTACTGCTCTTTTTTCCTTCGGATGCCTCCATGACCAGTCAGTCTCTCAAAAAAGAATTTATCAGCTGAGACTAGGTGCTGAGCAATAAACTAGGTCATGTTGGAGACACCGTTATTACTGTTGTCAGTGATAACTGATTTCAGCTTTTGGACATAAATTTGGCTGTTTTGTGTTCCGCTGCCATCAGGGAGCAATCTTGCCATAGGGATCCTTCCCTCCCTAATGGAAACACTTGGCGGAAGTTGGGGGGAGTCTCTATAATGTAGGGCACAGAACAGAACAGCTGGAAGTGGCCTCCCTAATTGGCAGCTTCCTGTATTATGACAGGTTTGAGGCAGATTATGACAGCAGACAGGGCGCACGCAGGGACAGAGTGGCAGGCAGCACTTCCTCGGATGGAAGCTTCTGGAGGCTTCCAGATGCAGGCGCTCCCTTTAACCTGCATGTTCATAGCGGCTCCAGGGTACCCTTCCCCGGGACTCCCAGGGCCATACATCAGTGTCAGTTTGGCTGCCAAGGCCAGCTCTACAGAAGCACCTGGGAAAGGTCAGGCAGCTAACGAGAGCAGGGTGCTCAAGGGGAAAAGACAGCTGCCCTGGGGGCCAAGGGACTGGGGTCTGGCTCCCGTCCTGCCGCCACTTGAACTTCTAGCAAGTCTTTGTCCCCCTAAGGGTCACGGTTTCCTGTCAGCCGAAAGGCTGACTTGTATCTGCCCGCTTCCCATAAGAGGGACGCTGTCACGGGTGCTCACGTTGCTTATCTGTAGTTTCTACCTCCTCTACTCTATATACATATTTTTGAGGAGAGAGAGAATTTCTGGGGTTTCTCTGATTGTACTGCTCAAATCTCGTCCACTTCTGAACCAGTCAGCAATATCTGTGTGTGTGTGTGTGTGTGTGTGTGTGTATGTGTGTGTGCATTCATGTATACTCAGTTGATTCAGTCGTGTCCGGCTCTTTGTAACCCTATGGACTGTAGCCCACCAGGTTCCTCTGTCCATGGGATTCTCCAGGCAAGAACACTGGAGTAGGTTTCCATGATCTTCCCAACCCAGGGACTGAACCTGAATCTCCTGCATTGCAGGAGGGTTCTTCACCCACTGAGCCACCTGGGAAACCTATACACACACACACACACACACACACACATATGCCCACGTGAAGTTGTGAAATAATAAGTGAAATACTAAGTTCATATTAACCGGGCATCTGCTCTGTGCCAAGCATGGTGTTACGTGCTTTACATTCATTATCACATGTAATCCTGCCAAAAACACTGAGAAAAGTTGATTGAACACACCTGCTGTTGACCGTCCAGCATTCATTTCCGTCTGCCTCCTGGTGACAGTGCTCTGAACTTCCCTTGAGAAACCACGCCTCCTTGTCATCTTCCCCCATGCGATTCTGTGGCACTGGCTTCAGCCCCAGCTCTGAAAATAGATCTTGACTGACTTCATCGTCAGTATATGCTCCCCGCCACCACCATCACAGAGACTGGTTCACGGGCAGATGAGATCTGAGCAGTACAGTCAGAAGAAACCTCAGGAATTTGCCAGGGATGTGAGATACGGTGCCCTTCTTCCCTGTAGGACTTGAACATGGAACATACGGTCTCATTATGTGTTGTAAGACATTCTGTACACTTACGGGGATATACTTTCAAGATGAAAGCCAATGCTGAAGACGTAGCAGTGAGAAAGAGTGAGAAGACCAGGGCTTTGAGATGCTAGATCAAACCTTGTCTGAAGCTACATTTACTCTTGGAATTTATTGTTTAAACAATTTTATTTGAATTTTTCTGTTTCATGCAACCAAAGATATCTTTATCAATGTAGGCAGGTGTCATTGTTCTCCCATTTTATACATTAGGAAACAGGCTCAATGGAGCCAAGGCTCAATTAGCTAAGGCTAATGGAGCTAAGCCATTTACCCTCAGCCACATAGCAAGTACATCACAGAAACATCATCTGACCCCAGATCCATTTGTGTTCTCTGTCTCCAAAGAGATTAGACGTACTCCCAAAACTGAGCAAAATTACCTGCACAGAAGAGGTACTTAGTATTGTTTCAGTGAATGAACAAAGAATGAATAATTCCCCTTAAGGAAAACATCAGCAAAGGTGGAAGATAAGGACCACTGAACTGGGAGCGAGGGAATCTAATTTCTGACCTGGAGTTCTTCACTTACTAATTATGAGACCTTGAAAAAGTCATTTACAAATTCTGATCTTTATGCTCCACACGCTAAACCTGAAATGATGAGATAAGATCCTCTTTACAGGACCTAAGGATTAGGATGCCATTTAGGAAAATTCTGAAAACTCTCATGACATATTAGAAACATAGAGTACTCTTCATGTGGGTGAGTAGATTCCTCCAAGAACTTACCTAGCCTCTGGTTGATTGTATTAAGCATAAATTTGTTTTGTCTTCTTAATTATCTCTATGCTATAAACTTTCTACACTATGCATAGTTTTGTGGAACATAACTTTCTGGAGAATAAGGTAATCAGTGAAAATTAGCCCCTGACAAAGTAGCATTGTCATGAGACATTCTGCCAAAAACAAGATTCTTCTAGCCTGGATGTGTGAATTTGTAATAGGATGAATAATGCCTCCCAAAGATGTCCACATCCTAATCCTTGAAACCTGTCAAGGTTACCTTTCCTGGCAAAAGGAATCTGCTGAAGTCATTAAGGATCTTGAGAGAGAGAGATTTTCCTCGATTCTCCGGATGAGCTCAAAGTAATCACAAGAGTCCTTATAAAAGGGAAGCAGGAGGAGCCAAAGATAGAGGAAAAGATGGAAGCAGAGACTAGAGTGATGTACTTTAAATATGCTGAAAGGATGCTGCTGGTAGCCACTAGAAGCTGAAAGAGGCCAGGAAACACATTCTCTTTCTCAGAACTTTCAGAGGGAGCAGATTTGACTCTAGCTCAGTGAAATAAATCTCAGACTTCTGACTTTCAGAAGAGTACCTTTTACTCTTAAATAACCATTTCTTTATTTTAAAAGAAATATTTGTTTCTTAATTAATGCTCTTTAAGCCACAAAGTCTGTGGTAATTTGTTATTGCAGCCATCGAAAACTAGCATAGCCCCCTAAAAGAGAAGACTAGCTTAAAAAAAAAAATTACAGGCATACCTCAGAAACGTTGTGAGTTCAGATCCAGACCAAGGCAAAAAGTGAGTCACATGATTTTTTTTTTTGGTTCCCCAGTGCATACAGAAGTTATGTTTACAGTACACTGTAGCTTAGTACATGTGCAATAAGCATTATGTCTTGAAAAACCAATGCATATACCCTAATTTTAAAAATAATGCTATTGGGAAATGGTGCCAATAGATTTGCTCGACTCAGCGTTGGCACAAACCTGAATTCTCAACAAAAGCAGTATCTGTGATGTGCAATAAAGTAAAGCACGGTAAAATGCCTTATGACCTATGACACTACTAGTTTCTTGATGCAGTAAAGGAGAAGAAGCTGAGATTTTCAACTGTATGAAGGAAGAAGGGGGAATGAAGATCAGCAGTTTTCATTCTCTTAGCAAAGTGGCATGAGGAGGAATTGAGCTAAAATGAATCCAGGAAATCTCTGGGTTAGATATAAAGAGAAAATTGCTATTAGTTAAAGTTGGCAAGAATTGGAATGCATTTCCACTGGTGATTGTTGTGCAGAAAATCCCTTGACAGGCTTCCTGGAGAAGCACGCACAACAATTCAACAATTGCATGGGAATTAGTCAGACTTGCTAAAAAGCAAACTGATGCCCTTGGACATTCTGTGCAGTTAGAAGAGGCTGCCAGTTCTGGACTCCTGTTCAAGAGGGCTGGCAAGCCAGGGACACCTGAGATTTAAGCAGACATATTTCTAGCAAAGGCATGGAGTTCAGAGGGTTGGACATAGAGGACTTGCCTGACTTCTGCTTGTGGACTAGAGGAGAAGCATCAACTATGAGTAAATATTCCACCTACCAGGACCAGTGGGGACCTTAGGATGATCTGGAGGTCTGAGTCTATCTAGGTGCCAAGACCAAGCAGTTCCGTGTGAGCCTGTAAGCAATGTCCCATAATGGTCAAGCTTATAAGTGTTGAGATCAGACTGTCGTGAATTTGAATCTCAGTTCTGCCATTTACTCACTCTGTGACCTTAAGCAAGTTGAAATATTTATGTGCTTCAATCTCCTCCCCAGCAAAGACTAAGTATCTTTGGCAGTAAGTTCTTATGGGGATTAAATGCGACACTACCTTTAATTGCCCTATCGATGAATAGTTATTTCAATTATTAATATCAATAATATAAAGTAGAATGCCTAGAAAATAGTAAGCATTCATTAGAGAAAACACTATTATTTCTAGCAGTGCAGTCAGCCCTGGCTGGGAGTCAGAGCAAGATAAATCAGACAAGAGTGGAAGGAGGACCACGTTGAAGATCCAGAGAAGCAGAGGAATCTAAAAACCCAAGAGACCCAGGGACCAGGAAGCAGGTGAGAGGGCAGTGGCAGAATCGCAGCATCAATGTTCAAGCACCAGCAGCCTGTGAGGACAGCATTTGAGGCCCTTTGTAATACCACTTAGAGCTGCCCACTCCCCCTTGACTTGGAAGGACCAGGTAGGGACCTAGGAGCAGCTTGCTAAAGACAGGAAGACAGGAAGTAGAGCCCCGTGCCTCCCTGAGGGCGTCCTAGGGTTTCTCGTGTGTTTTGATCTCTTTACCAAGGATGCTTGGCTTTTATGCCATCATTTCCTCTCTTCCACTCATTCCTTTAATGAGTATTTATGTGCTGTGTGTAGGGCATGTCTAGGTGCTGGAACCCAGCAATAAATACAGCAGACATAAACCAGTCCCTGCCCTAATATACTCTAGTGCCCAGGGCAGACACCACTAATCAACGAATGGCATACTTTCCTACTGAGGCCCAAAGCCTCTACAGTAGGTCCTTCTCAATACTGTCCAGTTCTCCAAAGAGCCACTGCCAATCAGAGTTGAACTTAAGATGAAAACTCCCTTGTATTCCTGCTTTGAGCTTCTGTGGTTGCTGATTAGATGCACTGATCCCTTCACAAGAACAGGCCACTGTTTGTATCACAGTCTAGTGCTAACAGGGAAATTATACTCTCAGAGCAACCACCACCAGAGTATCCATTTAAGACATGATGAAATAATTGCTTTGACTGCTATCACGGAAATGGTTTTGAATATTTTACTGAAGCATCCAGTTACTACACTGATCTAGGCTGAATTGATAGGAGGTTGTATGTCATAATCTCAATTTCATGTACTATATTTATGATCTTCTCTCACATTACAGCTACCGATTCTGCCTTTGTCCACTATTTTTCATTCTTCTCAAACACACACACACACACACACACACACACACACTTAGAGGAGTCTCAGACAGAATAGAAAGATGCACACACGCAGAGCTGGTAGCCACCTGCTCTGGTGGGAAATCAACCATAACACGGTGGAGTCAGTGGGGCTGGCTTCCAGGCTCAGCTCTTCCACTGACTCACTCTGTGGCATTTTCTGCATCTGAGAAATGTGAATAACAAAATTTATATCATAATAAGATCAAAGTCAGCTTATCACACACAGTTCTTTTGCAACTCCAGTATGATATTATGTTACAGGTCAAGACTTCCAATGGCTCTGATGTCACTCAGGCACTAGGGAGGCCACCTCCCACCTCCTCCCTAGGCCAGGGGGACCAGGTCACTTCCACAGTGACTGCTCAGGTGGCCGGCCAGAGCATCCCCAGCAGAGAACCTATTAAGGATCTGTTTGCCTATGGCATCACAGGGCAGGGACTGGACCAGACAAAAAGCACTTTAACGTCCCTCTCAGTCTACATCCTGGGAAGTGGGCTACTAACCGACGGAAAAGTAAAAGAGCAAGCTGGTCACCGCACAGCAGACCATGGGAGATAAAAGTGTGACCCACCCCTACCCCGGATCCATTTCCCAGTAAAACCCAGCTCTCAAACTCAGACCCTTTTGACATCAGACTACTCACTCCAGCCTCCATGGTAGGAGGTAATTCCGTTTCAGACAGGAGGGGTAAGGTGAGCGGTCTGGTCTGGGACCAGGATCTCACAACTCTCCTGCCCGGTCCGGACAAGCGGACTTGCCGTTTGACTTTTTTCCTCTGCCTTCTCTCTTCCCTCTCAGGCTTAATAAGACACTTTTTTTTTTTAAGTTAAGCTAGAAGGCAAAATAGAGTAAAGCACACACACACACACACAAAAAAAACAGTGCCCAGTAACCAGCATTGTCTACTTAAATTTAATGAGTATACATTGAATGAAATGAGGTATTTGCTCTCTTAGTTGCATAGCTCTATAGCCATGTGTGATCAATCACTAGATAGCACAGACAGGACGTTTACACAACCTACTAAACAGCACTAATCTAGGCCATCAAGACTGGAGAAGGAAATGGCAACCCACTCTAGTATTCTTGCCTGGAGAATTCCATGGATGCAGGAGCCTGGCGGGCTACAGTCCATGCAGTCACAAAGAGTCAGGTATGATTTAATGACTAAACAACAAGGACAACAAGGCCATCAAGGAGTAGTGAATGGACCACATATATCAATTTAACTGCTTTACAATGAGCTATATATTTTTTTAATATTTATTTTTATTTATTTACTTGGCTGCACCAGGTCTTAGTTGCAGCACATGGAATCTTTGATCTCAGCTGTGGTATGTGGGATCTAGTTCCCTGACCAGGGATCAAACCCAGGCAGCCTACATTGGGAGCAGGAAGTCTTAGCCCTTGGACCAGCAGGGAAGTCTCTATTTTATATTTTTATTAGAAAAATCTGTGGAAAATAAGAAAGGCTTTCCCATGGAAAAATGTAAAACAATATATAACGGGAAGTGAAAAGTTTGGAAAAAATATTTACAACATAGATCAGGAGAGAACTGTTAATATGCTTCATAGGTTAACCTAAGTGGTGAACAAAGCGTAAGAATAGATAATTCAAGGTAAAGAAATTAAAATGATGACAAAAATGCATCAGATGATTCTCAACACATCAATAATTGAAAATGAAAACAATGAGATAAATTAAATGAAACCAACAAGTTACAGAAGCTGTTTTACCTCGTAATAATACATTTGTAAAATAGTACATATTTACATATGACCATGCATATAAAATGTGAGATAGATTTAGAAATGGAAATTGCTTTTCAAAAACTAAGGTTTAAAGTGTTATATAAACCTTCTTACTTTCTTGTTATTAATTGTCATCATGATTTCAGATAACAGCCAAGCTTTATTTTCCTCTTTTTATCATCAATATTATTTCTACATTAAACCTCTTCTCTGCAGGCAACAAAATCAAAATGTACTAGCCTCCCCAAAGCGAGAAGTGTCTACAATAAAACGTGGGAGAGTTAATATGTATGAACATTCTGCTGAGCTTTTTTTTTCTTTTTTTCTCTAGATGTCACATCTCACCCAAATTGCATGTTTATTTCTCTAAGAATATATTATTAATGTGAACTTGCTTCAGAAAAAAAAATAGGAACTTTAATCAGGGTTTTTTCCCTCCCAATCTTTCTTTTCTGCTTCCTGTTGTGACGTGGGCATCCTTTTCCCCAACAATGGTCTTCCCGCCTGCAGGCAGGGAGATGGCCTCCAAAGCCCATTCCCCAGCATCCCCATTTGCTGCTGCTGTTTAGCTGCTCGGTCATGTTGACTCTTTTGCAGCCCTGGGGATGGTAGCCCACCAGAATCCTCTGTCCATGGGGTTTTTCAGGCTAGAATATGGCAGTGGTTTGCTATTTCCTTCTCCAGGGGATCTTCCCAACTCAGGGATTGAACACACATCTCCTGCTTTGGCAGGCAGATTCTTTAGCAATTGGATTGGAAAGGGAGGTTTTTGTCTCCTAACTTCCATAGATTAATTCCAGGAATAGAGTCCAATGATCCTGCTGTGTCTCATGCCCATTCCTCAGACCACTCGATTTCCAGGGGAAGGATATCCTGTCACACAACACCGGGGGGCAACAATCACACTAAAATATGGGGTATTTGCTGTTTACTAGAGTTGTACTGCGTGGTGGTCCTGCTCCCAAGGATAGAATATCGAGAGTGGACAGACCTGGGTCACATGGTACCTGCTGTGTCCAGGAGGTCACGGTCTGTTTTTGGAAAAAGAAAATGAAGGGAAAACATTCTAGACTGCCAAAATAAACCCGTAATCCACCTGAACATATCATCCCAGAGTGAGAAGAAATGAAAATTCCACACCAACCCTCCCTATGCCTCTCCTGTGTACAGAGATAAGCAGGGTGGTGGGGGTAAACATAGCACTCTTTATGTTTTCTTTTTTTTTTTTTCATAGCACTCTTTAAAGCTTCAGAAGAAATAAATATGTCTGCAAGGTATTGCAGTGAGGAAGGTCTCCTTTCCCTTAAGGAAGCAAAAACACTACAATACACACAGAATGGAAAGTCTTCCGCAGCTCTGCTATAGAAATGAGAAAGCCCAGCCTATCTCTTGAAGCACAGCTAACTTTTGCCGTAGAAGCCACTGTCAGAAGTCCTGAGAACATTTTTTTTAAAGAGCTAAGCCTCTAGAAATAAGGCTCAAGACTGGCTTGTGTTTACAGCATCTCATGTTTGCTAATTCTCAACTCTGGCGGGGGGCTCCTGGGTTTCAGAATGTGCCCCCAAGAACCTGTAAATGAACTCATGCCATCAGTTCCAGGGGGTCATGCTGGCAGGCCATCAGGCAGGCAGTGGGTGAATGCCAACCACGTGGGTACATGCAACTCCCTCCAACCCAACCAGCCAGCCTCTCTCGCCCCCTGGTGCACCCACAGCTGCCAGAGGAAGGGCAGCGGCCCGGCAGGGACAGACCCTCCCTCGCTGTTCATCCCCACAGCCCATCTCTCTGTAGGGGACGATGTCTTTTCTTGACTCCTCTTTTGCACATTGTGAAAAAAAAAAAAAAAACTGAAGCACTTTTGAAAAATACAGATTCCTGAATCTCCTCTCAGACTTGACAATATAAACATCTAAAGACAGAGACCTTAGACTCTGTCTTTATTCTCAATCCCCTAACTGATTTGTCTGTCAAGTTCAAGAATCACTGCCAGCCACATCTGTGCTTGGCCCTTGTTTGAGACTCAGGCATTGTGAACAGAAAATACAGAATATCCTAGAGCAACTCTTCATGATGTCTTTGCTGACTTATACTGTTTTCCGCTCAGGCCCATTTACCCTTTTAAACATTACCGAGGACAACAAAGAGCTTCTATGTATTTGCTCTTACTCAGTCGCTCAGTCATGCCTGACTCTTTGTGACCTTTTGGACTGTAGCCCGCCATTCTCCTTATCTATGGGGTTTCCCAGGCAAGACTACTGGAGTGGGTTGCCATTTCCTTCTCCAGGGGATCTTCCCAACCCAGGGATCGAACCCACATCTCCTGCATTGGCAGGCAGATTCTTTACCACTGAGCCATTGGGGAAGCCCTTGTTTGTGTGGATTATACCTAATATGTTTAACATATTAACAATTAGAATGAAAAATTTAAATATTTAATAAATTCTTTATTTGTTAACATAAATAAGATAGGTTTCTTTATTTTTTTTAAAAAAAAAAGCTTTTTTGCCAGAACTGAAACATTGGTGAGAGGCACAGCATTATTTGACGTTTTCACAAAGCTCTTTAATGTGTGGCTGAATAGAAGACATTCGGGTTCTCATATTTGCCTTTGCACTTAATCTGTTGCTATTATCACACATCATGCAGTCTCTGGAAAACTCCATCGGACAATCAGGAGAGAATGAGAGCAAGAAAAGAAAATAATAGCTAAGTATTACTGGAGCATAATTTTGACCTTAAGGAGACTCCCTTGAAAGGGTCTTCAGGGTCCCCACTGATGCCCAGACCACACTTTGAGGACCCCTGCTCTGGACCACCCCTCATATTGTTACATTCCTTCCACCTTCACATACATGCTCATCTCTCTAATTTCAGCATTGGTATATTTTGATGCCTTTTTATTTTTACAAGTCTTCAATTTGTTTCCCTAACTGTGTGTGTGTGAAAATCGTTAACTTTAAGAAACAGAGATCCATTCAAGCTATGTTGAACCAAGGAAGATGCATGGTAAAGATACAAGGGAATCTATGAAAGCTCCATGTGGCAGGTTCAGCCAGGTCCCCACTATGCTTCTTCACAGACTCCATGGCTTTGCCCGCTACATAACTGGGGTCCTCTGGCAAGAATCCTACTCTCCCAACAAAGCCTTGGGTTACCACAAGGTAATCTGACTGCCTTTTCATACTGTTCATTCTCGAAAATGCAAGAGAATTCCAGAAAAACGTCTTCTGCTTCATTGATTACTCCAAAAGCCTTTGACTGTATGGATCACAACAAACTGTGAAAAAATCTTAAAGAAATGGGAAAACCAGACCACCTTACTTGCCTCCTGAGAAATCTGTATGCAGGTCAAGAAGCAGCAGTCAGAACCGAATATGGAACAACAGGCTGGTTCCAAATCGGGAAAGGAGTACGTCAAGGCTATATATTGTCACCCTGCTTATTTAACTTATACACAGAGTGAAAGTGAAGTGAAGTGAAGTCACTCAGTCGTGTCCGACTCTTTGCGACCCCATGGACTGTAGCCTACCAGGTTCCTCCATCCATGGGATTTTCCAGGCAAGAATACTGGAGTGGGTTGCCATTTCCTTCTCCAGGAGACCTTCCTGACCCAGAGATTGAACCCACGTCTCCCACATTGTAGGCAGACGCTTTACCGTCTGAGCCACCAGGGAAGCTCAGAGTACATCATGCAAAACACCAGGCTGGATGAAACACAAACTGGAATCAAGACTACTAGGAGAAATATCAATAACCTCAGATACACAGATGACACCACTCTTATGGCAGAAAGCGAAGAGGAACTGAAAAGCCCCTTGTTAAAAGTGAAAGAGGAGAGTGAAAAAGCTGACTTAAAACTCAACATTCAAAAAACTAAGATCATGGCATCCGGTCCCATCACTTCATGGCAAATAGATGGGGAAACAGTGGAAACAGTAACAGACTTTATTTTCTTGGATTCCAAAATCACTGCAGATGGTGACTGCAGCCATGAAATTAAAAGATGCTTGCTCCTTGGAAGAAAAGCCATCACCAACTTAGACAACATATTAAAAAGCAGAGACATTACTTTGCCAATAAAAGTCCATCTAGTCAGAGCTATGGTTTTTCCAGTAGTCATGTATGGATGTGAGAGTTGGACTATACAGAAAGCTGAGTGCCGGAGAATTGATGCTTTTGAACTGTGGTGTTGGAGAAGACTCTTGAGAGTCCCTTGGACTGCAAGGAGATCCAACCAATACATCCTAAAGGAGATCAGTCCTGAATATTCATTGAAAGGACTGATGCTGAAGCTGAAGCTCCAATACTTTGGCCACCTGATGTGAAGAACTGACTCATTTGAAAAGACCCTGATGCTGGGAAAGATTGAAGGCAGGAGAAGAAGGGGACAACAGAAGATGAGATGGTTGGATGGCATTACCAACTCTATGGACATGAGTTTGAGCAAGCTCCAGGTGTTGGTGAAGGACAGGGAAGCCTGGCATGCAGTAGTCCACGGCACAAAGAGTCAGACACGACTGAGCGACTGAACTGAACTGAACTGAATCTGGCTGCATCACCTTAAAGTTTCATGTAAACAATTTCTTACTATCAAGTCTTGACTGTAAAATCCTAGGTGAGAAAAATCAGTTGACCTAGCATGAAGAAGTTATCAAGCAGGGTGATGGAGCATTTCGGATATTTTATTTATATCCATTCGAGACAGCCCACACCAAGGACCACACAAGTAATGAAATAGCAAAATGCTGGTTCTCAACTCTGGCTGTTCAGTCCTTGTCTAATGAGGTGAGATCATAAGCCAGGGTTACTGATGCATTGGGCTGCTCTGTTCAGGCTATGTGAACACAATGCCCTGCATGATGGTAAAGAGGTAACAGGCATTCCTAGCACAGACTGCCAACACTGTTCAGTAGAAATATAATGTGAACCATGTATGTAATTTAGCATAGTCACATTCACAAAGTAAAAATAAACTGGTGAAACTGATTTAACATATTTTAACCTAACGTATCCAAAATATTATCTCCACATATTATCAGTACAAAGAAGCAATAATGAGAAATCTTACATCCTTTTGTACTAATGTCTACAAAATCAGTGTGCATAAAACACATTTTAATTAGTGCACTAAATTTTCATCAGACATACTTGATCTGTATTTAGGGTTCATAAAATTTATAGCTGGAAGAGCAAATCCATGTACCCAAGTTGTTCTTTTCAAGTATCTGTTTTTTACATTTTAATTAATTGTAATTTAACTTAAAATTCCATTCTTCAGCTTCATTAGCCACCTTTCAAGTACTCAGGAGCCACATAGGAGCAGGGGCTACATTTCAGACACAGCATGGACTAGACAGAGAGCCAGAATCTGGTCTCTTCCACTTTTTTGCGCCTCCCACAGCATCAGGAGAGAACTGCCCACAAGGGATGTCCAGTTACTACTGTTGATGGAAACTGTTCAAGTCAGAATTGCTCAAATCCAGTTGCTAAAGGACCCTTACTTAGAAATTGCATCTAAATGTTTTTATTTAACAAATTACATCACTTTGAATGCATTAAAGAATCTTCTGAGTCAAAGGAATCCAATGAGATGGTTGGATGGCATCACTGACTCAATGGACATGGGTTTGGGTGGACTCTGGAAGTTGCTGATGGACAGGGAGGCCTGGCGTGCTGCAGTTCATGGGGTTGCAAAGAGTTGGACATGACTGAGCGACTGAACTAAACTGAACTGAACAATGATTTAAGTAATTCATCAAATAAATCATCTTTCAGTCATTTGTATTAAAAAAAAAAAAAAAAACTTTCTTACATCAGGTTTATTTTAAGCAGAGCACAAACAGAAAGCCAAGTGAAGGCCATTTGACAAATGAGTAACCGGAGAACCCATAACTCACGTCCTGTACCTTTATGAAACTGAAGTGAGTTTTGCAGAAGTCCTTGAAAACCTGAAACAAAAAGGTGTGATTTCTGGTTCTCTTTGGCTGATACTGGCTGCATTTAAGCCCTCTGCAAACACTGATGGAAAATGTGTGCAAAAGTTGTATGTAAGCTAACAACCTTGAGCTGTTTCCAGTAGATGGCACTGTAATCAAAAGGACTGCTTGAACCCATTTTCTACAATTTCTAGAATCTGTGCCCATTACATTCTAAAGCTACTCAAATGGGCACAGCCCATTTTGACTGAACAGAATTATTTAAAGCCTCCATTTGTTTAATCAAATAAGCATTTGAATATTTAGTGTTAGCCAAACAAGCTGTTCATTGGTCCATTCATTCATTCATCAAACCCTTCTTGAATGCTATCAAGTATCAGATGTCATGACACAGAGCTAGAAATACAAGAAAAAGAAAGAATAGGTCCTTCCTGTAAGGAATTCATAGCCTGTTAGGAAGGTTAGTCATACACATAAATAACTGCAAAACAGCGCAATTCATTACCATGGAAGAGAGATGACTCTGTGTCAGGAGGGTGGTTTGGGGTAGGGATATAAAGGTGTAGTAAGCTGGAGAGCTGTGGAGAGTTCTGTGAAACGGGAACTAGATACATGACGGCCTCCTATGTTCCCCCTGCTTCCACTCTGGCCCCACGATGGGCAGTCCAACAGTCCCAAAGCTGTCACCACGATCCTTTTAAAATGACAATCAGATTCCATCACTCCCTGACCTCAAACTTCCAACCGCTTCCTATCACACTTAGAATAAAATCCAAAGTCCTTGCCATAGTCTGGAGACCTTACATGGTAGATCCATGCTGTGTCAGAGACCTCCCTTCCATCTGTGTTCACCATTCCAGCCGCAGAGTCCTCCTGGATGGTCTCCAAACATCCCAGGCCAGCATTCCTCCAGGGTCTGGGCAGAGTGCTTTCTCCGACAGTCCTAAACACACCAGAACCCTGATATCACTCTCCATCGCCTTGCTCTGCTTCTCTCTACACTGCATTCAGGATTATATTACACACATGTTAACTATTTCCCTGTATACCATGTAACCACGAGAGCAGGGGTTGGATCTGTTTTGTTCACAACTACATCGCCAATGCCTAGGAGAGGTCTGGCACAAGATGGTGTCTCCAAAAGTATTTGGAGAGTGAATGAAGAATCAAATGAGCCTAGGCAAACTATGCATATTTCAAGAGATTGCAAGTATCCAGCATGGCTAGTAGATGAGTGAGGAAGGCAGGTAGGAAAATAGCTAGAAATGGGTGGATGCTCAGTGACCAGGTCAAGAAAGGACCCTGAACTCCTGAATAAAAGGTTGGATTGTATTCCCAGGACAGTGGGGAGGCAGCGAGGCTTCTTTTTTTTTTTTTTTTTTTAATTTTTTTATTAGTTGGAGGCTAATTGCTTCACAACATTTCAGTGGGTTTTGTCATACATTGATATGAATCAGCCATAGATTTACACTTATTCCCCATCCCGATCCCCCCTCCCATCTCCCTCTCCACCCGATTCCTCTGGGTCTTCCCAGTGCACCAGGCTGGAGCACTTGTCTCGTGCATCCCACCTGGGCTGGTGATCTGTTTCACCATAGATAGTATACATGCTGTTCTTTTGAAACATCCCACCCTCACCTTCTCCCACAGAGTTCAAAAGTCTGTTCTGTATTTCTGTGTCTCTTTTTCTGTTTTGCATATAGGGTTATCGTTACCATCTTTCTAAATTCCATATATATGTGTTAGTATGCTGTAATGTTCTTTATCTTTCTGGCTTACTTCACTCTGTATAAGGGGCTCCAGTTTCATCCATCTCATTAGGACTGGTTCAAATGAATTCTTTTTGACGGCTGAGTAAAATTCCATGGTGTATATGTACCACAGCTTCCTTATCCATTCATCTGCTGATGGGCATCTAGGTTAAGGAAGGGACAGACACAATCGGATCAGCATATTTAAAAGTCAAGTCAGGCTGCCATGGGGTAGATAGCCTGGAGAGGAAGGGAGGCAAGAGGGATGCTGGGTTATACTTTTGCCATCATAGTTTCCTCATCTGTGAAATGGAGACAACAGTCTCGTCTTAGTCGGGGGCAGCATGATGCCCAAGAGGTGACACAGAACATCATAGTACCCGGAGATAGGAAGCTATCAATAAGCATTACCTGGAGCTTCCCTGGTGGTTCAGTGTTGAAGAATTCGCCTGCCAGTGCAGGAGACATGGGGTCAATCCCTGATCCGGGAAATTCCGACAAGCCGCAGAGCCACGAAGCCCGTGCACCACAGCTATTGAGCCTGCGCTCTGGAGTCCAGGAACCACAACAGCTGAAGCCCAAGTGCCCTGGAGCCAGTGCTCTGCAACCAGAGAAACCAGCACAGCGAGAAGCCTGCGCACCGCAGCTGGAGAGTAGCCCCAGTTTGCCTCCAGAGAAAAGCCTGTGCCACAATGAAGCTCTGGTGTAGCCAAAAATCAGTAAATAAAGTTATTAAACATAAATGAACATTATCCATCACCATTAATATTAGAGAAGCTTGGAGGATGACCTCC
This sequence comes from Cervus elaphus, assembly GCF_910594005.1. Taxonomy (NCBI): domain Eukaryota; kingdom Metazoa; phylum Chordata; class Mammalia; order Artiodactyla; family Cervidae; genus Cervus; species Cervus elaphus. Next base: position 80,345,317 of record NC_057815.1, on the reverse strand, counting down.
ATACTTCCACTCGGGTGACTGACTGCTTGGAGTGTGGTGCCTTTGATTCTGATAGGATCTACAGGAAGAACTCATTTCTGGGAACAGAAAATAAATTCTATTTTGGGCAAGTGCAGTTGGAAATAGCTGCAGGATATCCAGTGATATCCTGATATCCAGGATATGCAGTTGGCAGTCAGACATAAAGGTCCAAAGCTCTGAAGGGAAGTTTAAACCAAAGATAAAGATTCAGAGGAATCCTTCACACTACAAGCAATAGCCCTGGTCCCCTGTAAGCAAACTCTGAATCCAAGTACTCAAAGTAAACTCACCCAAGTAAAAACCCTCAACAAGAAATAATCTCGTTGAGTTGAGAAGCAAAATACCATGAACAGGAACCAACTCTAGTTCTGAGCCTCTCACTAACTCCTACCGTGTTCACGTAGTCCCCCTTTGCATTTCCTCTGGGCACAGAGAAAAGACCTTCCTGTGCGGCTTTTTCTATAACCTTCTCCAAGGCTTTCTCCAACTTCCTGTTCTCCAGTGTGCACATGTAAGAAAAGGCTGAATAAGCTCCAAAAGTCTAAATATTACAGCTAAGAGACTTCTTAGCTTTGGAAACCTTTTTTTGTTGTTGTTTTTATCTCCTGAGCTGAATGAGTTCTAAAACTCACGGTGCTCTACTCCTGCCTCAAGCATTGGAGAATCAGGACTTCTCTGGTGGTCCACTGATTAAGATTTTGCCCCCCAGTGCAAGGGGTTTGAGTTCAATCCCTGGTTGGGAAGCTAAGGAGGTGGCTCGCAGCCAAAAAACTAAAACATAAAACAAGCAATATTGTAACAAATTCAATAAAGACTTTAAAAATGGTCAACATCCAAAAAATCTTTTTAAAAAAAGATAGACAATATGTGAAAAAAAAAAAAGAATTGGAGAATATGTGTGTGAAGTACAGTGTACTGTGCTGGGGGTGAGGGTGACTCTGTCAAGCACCCTGGGATGCAGAAAAAAAAAGGCTTGAGGGTCACAGACAATGGGCTCTGGTGTCACTGAAAGGGTAGTGTAACTAGGCTCATGCATGCATTCACTCATTCATTAAACAAATAGCCATTCTTTAAACTTTTTATTTTGTATTGGAGTATAACCAATTAACAATGCTGTGATGGCTTCAGGTGAATGGTGAAGGGACTCAGCCATACATATATCCATTCTCTCCCAAACTTCCCTCCCATTCTTTCTACCACATAACACTGAGCAGAGTTCCATGTGCTATACAGTTTCTAGTTATTCATTTTAAATATAGCAGTATGTCCATGTCCATCCCAAGTGCCCTAACTAGCCCTTTCCCCCATCCTTCCCCTCACCAACCATAAGTTCATTCTCTAAGTCTGCGAGTCTCTTTCTGTTTTGTAAGTTCATCTGTATCATATCTTTTTAGATTCCACATATAAGGAATGTCATATGATATTTCTCCTTCTTTGACTAGCTTCACTCCGTTTGACAATTTCTCAATCCATTCATGTTGCTGCAAATGGCATTAGCTTGTTCTTTTTAATGGCTGAGTAATATTCCATTGTATAGATGTACCACATCTTCTTTATCCATTCCTCTGTTGATGAATGTTTAAGTTGCTTCCATGTCTTGACTATTGTAAACAGTGCTGCAATGAACACTGTGATACATGGATCCTTTCGGATCGTGTTTTTCTCTGGATATATGCCCAGGAATGGGATTGCATGGTTATATGATAGCTCTATGTTCAGTTTTTCAAGGAACTGCTATACTGTTCTCCATAACGGGTGTACTAATTTACATTCCCACCAGCAGGGCAGGAGGGTTCCATTCTGTCCACACCCTCTCCAGTCTAAAATATTCCTCTGCCACCCACAGAGGAAGCAACAGTGAGTAAGTCAAATGTGGGCCTTCATGGAAATTTGTGTCCTATTTCCTATCTCCCAGGATCTTTCCTGTCTCCAGGAATCCTTGAAAATAAAAGGCAAACTCTCTTAATTTTCATTCATTGATTCAGCAAAAATATTTTGAGAGTACAGTGTTGGCCTCGAGAGCTACAACATTAACTAAGTCTGAGCAATGATAGTTCAGTGTAAAGGTCACAGTGAAGCACACAGTTTAGAGGCTGAAGGAAGGAGCCCGTGATGGAATTAGCTGTCCACAAATTCTTTGATATAGCCCCCCACCCCTGCATGCCACTGAGAGATGTCTGCGTACTCTTCCCTTCAATCTGGCCTGGTTCTGAGACTGTGCTGACCAGCAGAAAATGACAGAAGTGATGCTTCACCTGGCCTTTAAGGAGTAGCAGTATCCTCTCCTGGAACGCCTGCTCTAGGGAAACCCAGCTGCCATCTAACAGGTCTGGCTGTCCTGAAATGGCCAAGCTGTGAGGAAGCCAAGTTTGCTGTGTGGAGAGGCTGTGGGAAGAGAGAGGCTAATGAGCTCTGGTTTTTCCGCTGGTCCAGTCAGGTGACAACATCTGAGGAAGGAAGTTGTCTTAGATATTTCATGTTAGCTGGTGCTCTGGTCTGACTGTTTGTGTATCCCCAAAATTCATACATTGAAATCCTATGCCGGATATGATGGTATTAGGAATTGGGGCTTTAGGGGGGAGTTGAAGGTAGAGCCCTCATGCCCGGGATTAGTGTTTTTATAGAAGAAATCCCACCGAGACTTCTCACCCCTTCCCCGATGTCAGGACATAAGAAGGAGCCAGCTGTGAACCAGAAAGAGGATCCTCTCCAGACCATAACGACACCCAGATCTCATACTTTCAGCCCCAGGATTTTAAGAAATGAATTTCTGTTGTCTGTAAGTCTCCCAATCTGTGGTGCTTTGCTATAATAGAAGCCCAGCTGAACTAAGACAGATGGCAAACACCTCTCTGAAGAGGTGGCATTTAGTTCAAGATCTAAACGATGAGAAAAATGTTGATAGGCAAGACCAAGGAGAAGAGCATTCCAAACAGTGGAAAGGAATATTGAAAGATCCAGTGGTGGGGAAGTTCTTGGAGTGTGCCAGGAGCTGAGAGTCAGCCAGCGTGACTGGAGCTTGGGGAGCAAGAGGGAGAGCTGAAGATTAGACAGGGGGAGGACAGAGGCACACGGAGAAGGCCGTCGGCCATGGCATAGTATTTCAGTCGTGTTCTAAGTACAGCAAGAAGGCCTTAAACAATTTCAAACACAAAAGCAACGTGATCTATATAGATGGACAACAGGCATGTGAAAAGATACTCAACGTCCCTGATTATTAGAGAAATGCAAATAAAAACTATAATGAGGTACCACCTCACTCTGGCCAGAATGGCCACCATTAAGAAGCCTGCAAATAAAAAATTCTGGAAAGGATATAGAGAAAAGAGAACCTTCCTACACTGATGGTGGAAATGTAAACTGGTACAGCCACTGAGGAAAACATTATGGAGGTTCCTCAAAAAACTGAAAATAGAGTTGTCATATGATCTAGCAATCCTACTTCAGAACATATACCTGGACAAAACTATAGTGCAAAAAAAGATACATGCACCCCTATGTTCACACCAGGACTATTCACATTAGCCAAGATATGGAAACAGCCTAAGTGTTCACTGACAGATAAAAGAATAAATAAGATGTCATACACACACACACACACACACACACACAGACAATGGAATATTACTTAGCCATTAAAAGGAATGAAATAATACCATTTGCAGCAACATGGATAGACCACTGCAATGAAAAGCCAACGCCCTGCAGCTAGAGAGCAGCCCCTGTTCGCCGCAATCAGAGAAAAGCCCAAGCAGCAATGAAGACCCAGCATAGCCAAAAATAAATAAACAATTTTTTTTAAAGAACGGACCATAAAGGGATAAAGCGTAAATGCAGGGATACCAGCAAGAAGGCCACTGTAATAACCCAGGTGAAAGGCTCTGGCAGGAAGAGGGAACTGTTGAGAAACAGAGGAAGAAGGAATTAGACTCAGGTTCTGGCGCTGAGATGTATCTGTCGTAAGACCTTGAGAATATCAAACTCCCTGAGCCTCTAAATCTTCATCTGTAAAATCTTGTCAATATAGGAATATCTCATTCACCTTGGTGTTGCAAGAATCTCACGAGAAAGTATAAGGAGAGCACTTTGTCAAAATGCATTGCTTGTTTATATGAAGAGACATTACTATTACATTTTCTACTCTGACCTGATAGATTAGTCAGAAACATCATCTCTAGTTTTTACAATATCTTCTCATTTTCTAGAATAGTGAGTGTAGGAGTCCAATCTGTTTGGTCTCTGAGGCTGACAAGATGATTCCATGAGCTTCCCATAGCTCTTCACCAAGGTCTTAAGAAGCCAGACATCTTCTGGACCAGAAGCTTTGTTCTCTTTAGAGCAAGAATTCTCAAACTTAAGCATCTTATCAGAAGCTCCTGAAAGACTCGTTAAAATGCCAACTGCTGAGCTCCAAACCCACAGCTTCTGCAGTAAGAGACCTGAGAAGAGGAGCAAGAATCCCCATTTCTCACAAGTGCCCGAGTGAGGCTGATGCTGCTAATTTGGGGTCAGCTTTGAGAACTGCCTTAGCTGAGCATGCAATCAATATCCTTTTTAGACTGGATGATTTCCTCTATTTCTCAGATGAAAGTCCCACAGAAATTCAAGAACCAACTGGAAAAATTTCTTCCAGGTTCTTAACATGAGAGCTAGCTGTTCTTGTTCTGAACAACTGGTAGGTTTTAAAAGCATGAAGCCAAGATACCTGCTTTTAATAACTTTGTATCTAGCTGCATGACGTGAGCCAAGTACCTACCTTCTAGGATCAACGCGAGGATCAACAGTTCATGCACACAAAGCACTTAGAGACGCAGCTGGTACCAAGTAAGCAGCTGATAAATGCTAGCTGTTCGAATGATTATTTCAGAGCGTGACTCATGTAACTGGTTGTTTTATGGTTTTCACATAAAACCCAGTGGAAAGTGCAGCTTCAAATTTGTAACCCACCTCTAGAAAATGTATAGGATAGCATCAAACATTTTTGGAACAAACGTCACTCCCAGCCTCATCTAGCTTTTAACCCACATTTTTCCTAAGACTCAATCCCCTCTCTTCACTCGATCTTATTGAATTATTATGTGGGTCTCTGTATGCCACTTTAAATCCTTTCTTGTTTTAACTTTTTATTTTATATTGGAGGAGGGCCAATTAATGATGCTGTGATAGTTTCAGGTGGACAGCCAAGGGACTACACCATATGTATACATGTAGCCACTCTCCCAAACTCCCCGCCCATCCAGGCTAGACCCTTTTTTAAACCAAGTGGACCCCATGTATAAATAAACACTCTCCATTGATTTATGCAGCTGCTCCATGAATTATCAAGGTGTTTCAGAGTTGAGAGTCCTACAACCCAACTTCTTCAGGTACCTGTCATTTCTATTTTACATTTTTAATCACCGTAAGCACACAACCATAGTAGTAAACCATATACGCAAACCATACATAAGAATACAGTTGTTTCATGAGTATTCACCCAACTTTCTGTCCTACTGTTTCTTGGAATGATACAAAGTGTGTTCTACAAAGTCAAGTCGCTGTCCAACTTTTGCTACCTTTTTCTTGCGACGATGTCATTGATTGTCCACTGATAGAACACTGCCTTTCTATCTTGTCTGTGGCATTCAGCCATTCAAGAAGCAGTTACTGAATACCTAATACATGTCACACACAATAGGGCTCCAAACACTCTCTGTCCTGAAAGAGACTCAGACTTACAGAACAACTTACGGTTGCCAGGGGAAGGATGGGGTAAGCCATAGTTAGGGAGCTGGGGACTGACATGTACACACTGCTATTTTTAAAATGGTTAACCAACAAGGACTTACTGTATAGTACATGGAACTCTGCTCAATGTTATGTGACAGCCTGGATGGGAGGGGAGTTTGGGGGCAGATGAATACATCTTTATGTATAGCTGAGTGCCTTTGTTGTTCACCTGAAACTATCACATTATTAATTGGCTATACCTCATACAAAATAAAAAGTTAAAAAAAAAAAACACTGTCCTCTGGGAATTAGAATCTAGTGAGTACACCTATTAACAGGCAGGTGAGTTCCATACTATAAGATGCATGTTATGAATAAGGAAGGTCAACAACATTTGCTGGACATTTGCTACCAGCAAGCCCTTCTCTGTACACTTTACACACTGATCCTGGGAGGATCTGCCACACTACCAGTTCCCTCACTTTGTAGTTGAGGAAATGGAAGCAGGGAAACTGCAAGGTCACACTATAAGAAGCAAGGTCACACTCTAAGAAGTAGAATCGGACTTCAAACTCAGGCAGTCTGACTCCAGGGCCTGCACCCTGAATCCCTCCCCACTATGCTACTTTTCTGCCATGTAATGTGAAGGAGAGTTCAGGGGATCTTTGGACCCAGGAATGCAAAAAGAAAAGTAACTTTGGACAGAAAAAAAAAATAATAAGCGAGAGGAGAGAAGGGCAGGACCTCTAGCAAAGAAGATTAGGTAGCAAAATTAGGTAGCGTTCCATGGCTGGGAACCATGGGGGAAAGGCTGAGGAAGCATCCTGCGATAATGACCCGGGAGCCGCTGGAGGGTGGCCTCTATAGGAAACTGCAGTCCCAGCCCCCAGGAGACCAGCAGGCCCCACACAGGTAGCACTGTTATATAAGGATCAGAATCAGCACTTTCCATGGGGTTTATCAGCAGAGCAAGGACTGCAAAGCCTGAGAAGGCACTCACCGCAGCCTTCACATGGGAGAGAAGAGAATGGATTTTGCAACAGGCATTGCCTGAGAATTCTGTGTCTACAAGTGCTCTGTGCTGTAATGTCAGACTTGCCAAATAAAGGATTTCTTAATTATCACCGAAGTCTAATTTAGGGTCCTGATCCAGTCACCTATTGCTACATAACATACCATCCCCAAACTAAGCAGTAAAATAGCTACCATTTTATAAAGCTCATCATTTTGCACGTTTAGGACTTTGTACACATCAGAGCTGGCTATAGAATGGCCTGAATAACTGGAGACGGCTAGGACAACTTGCATGAGCCACAGGTCTGAGGCTTGGGTTCTGAATTCCAGTTGAATTTCTGGGTTCTGCTCTATAGCATACAATCTAGGATGGAAATATCTGAGATGGCTTCTTCACTCAGATGTTGGCCCCTGGCTGGAATAGCCGGATAACCAGAGCTCATGGGACCTCTCTCTTCTCTCTCCACACAGTGAGCATGGGCTTCCTCAGAACATGGCAGTCTCAGGACATGGACCATTACCTGACACCCAGCTTCCCCTAGAGCAGGCATTCCAAGAGAGGATGTTCCTGCTTATTCAAAGTTTGGGTGAGGCGTCACTTTTTCCATATGCTGCAGGCGGGCAATCTCAGAACCAGGCCAGATTCAAAGAGAAAGAACAAAGACTTTTTTCCCCAATAGTGGGAGAGTCAAAGAATTTGTGGACAAGCTTGCTCCATCACAGGGCCCTTCCTGCAGCCTCCACTGGTACACTGCACTTGTCTCACACGACATGTAAACTGAGTTGTAACTTCACAGTCTTAGTCAACACTGTAACCCAGAGGGTAGCACAGAACCCTCAGCAAATTGTTGTTGAATGAATGAAAATTAGGAGGGTTTGCCCTATAGTGTAGATCTCCCCAAATATTCTGGAGAAATGGAAATCAAACCACCCAGAAATATTACCTGAATGAAATCACAAAATATTTTACTAAGGGAGGTACCATAGAAATATGTGTATATATGTATATATATATATATATGTATATATATATATATATTTATACATGTATAACAGACTTTTTGTATACATATAATGATTATGATTTGTAGATATATGCTGCTGCTGCGGCTAAGTCGCTTCAGTTGTGTGTCCAACTCTGTGCGACCCCATAGACGGCAGCCCACCAGGCTCCCCCGTCCCTGGGATTCTCCAGGCAAGAACACTGGAGTGGGCTGCCATTTCTTTCTCCAGTGCATGAAAGTGAAAAGTGAAAGTGAAGTTGCGCAGTCATGTCCGACTCCTAGTGACCCCATGGACTGCAGCCCACCAGGCTCCTCTGTCCATGGCATTTTCCAGGCAAGAGTACTGGAGTGGGGTGCCATTTCCTCCTCCGTAGATATATGAGAGAACAGAAATAACTGCTATAATTGAGTAACCCACTGTTTATATAGTGCTTCCTATGTGTACCCAACACTACACCAAGCCCTTCATAAGAATTCCCTCAGCACAGGAAGTTAAGCTCTATTATGAACTGAACTGTGTCCCCTTCAAAATTTATCTGTTGACCACCCAACTCCCAGGACTCCAGAACTTGACTGTATCTGAAGGGATGGTCTTTAAGGAGGTATCTCAGTTAAAGTGAGGTCACTGGGATAAGCCCTCATCCAATATTACTGTAAAAAGGAAACTAAGACAGACACAGAGGGAAGACCACGTGAAGACTCAGCGAGCAGACAGCCATTGACAAGCCAAGGAGAAGAGCCTCAGAGGAAACCAACCCGGCTGACACCTTGACCTCAGACTTTTAACTTCCAGACCTGTGAGAAAATAAATGTCTATTATTTAAGCCGCCCAGTTTGTGGTACTTTGTTATGGCACCCCTACCAAACTAACCCAAGGTCCCAGAAGCTGTGGGCAGTAATACTATCAAAAAGGATGGACCCTCATCTCAGTCTGGGTCAAATGCCATGGAAATGAAGGGAGGATTGTGGTTTTTACCCAGAAGCATGAGAGAGGACAGCAGCCTGCAGAAGGAGACATTATATAGCACAGGAAGATGATCGGAGCCATCCAGTCCAGGTGTGGAAGGAGCCTGCCAACATTGCCGTCCAGAGGGGAAAGAGATAAGGAACCACAACTAAGAACCCAGAGGGCACCAATCCTGCACCTGAACAAGAGGAGGGCTTGAGTTATTCTATCTGTCCAGCCAACAGTGAACCTAGGGCTGGAAGACTTGAGGACATGGAGTTTAATATGGAACAAAAATATTTTTCCAGTATAGGGGAGAACACTGCCTATAAAACTTGCATTTATGAAAGAAATAAGTTCAAAGCTTTACCTTGGGTTATAAAGTGCCAGAAAACCAACTTCCCCCTTCCGCAGCTCTAGGAGTCTCACCAGCCACCACCAGCCCCACTATTCCTGCAAGCAGGGAGCTCCACTGCAAAGGGGAAGTGAAGGGGAAGACGAGATGATATTATGTCAGTTTCTGGCGGCTGTTATAAAGATCACCCGAAACTTGGTGGCCTGAAAATAGCAGAAATGTTATCTTCTCACAGTACTGGAGGCCAGAATTCCCAAGTCAGCACCACAGGGTTAAAATCAAGGTATCAGCAGGGCAATGTTCCCTCTGAAGTTCCAAAGGAGACGCTGTCCCTTGCCTCCTCAGCAGCTTATGGTGGCTGCTGGCGTTCTGTGAGTTACGGCTGCATCACTCCAGTCTCTGCCTCTGCAGTCACACTGCCTCCTTCCCTCTGTCTCTATGAAAACCCCCTCTGCCTCTCTCTAACAAGGACAATGACAATGGCATTTAGGGCCCACCCAGTAATCCAGGATCATCTCCCCATCTCCAGGTCCTTATCTTTACCACATCTGCAAAGACTTTTTCTCCATTTATAACATAATTCACAAATATTAAAAAATTACATATTTTTATAACATATTCCATTTGGAACCATATAGTAACATTTACACGTTCTAGGGATTGCATGCGTTCATGCGTGTCTGACTCTTTTGCAAACCCGTAAGTCCTAGCCCACCAGGCTCCTCTGCCCATGAGATTCTCCAGACAAGAATACTGGAGTGTGTTGCCATGCTGTCCTCCAAGAGGTTTTCCTGACCTGGGGATCGAACCTGCATCTCCAGCATTGGAGGCAGATTCTTTGCCACTGAGCCACCAGGAAGGCCCACAGTTTCCAGGGATTAGGAGCTGACATTTTAGGGGCTGTTACTCTGCCTGCCACAGACATCCTGTACCTCTGCCCAGAAAACAAGATTCCATCAGCCCTAGAAAGAACTTTAAAGTATATATATATTTGTCTGTGCCAGGTCTTAGTTGGGGAATGCAGGATTTTTGATCTTCTTTACAGGATGCAAACCCTTAGTTGCAGCATATGGTTTCCAGTTCCCTGACTAGGGACAGAACCTGGGTCCCCTGCACTGGGAGTGCAGAGTCTTAGTAACTAGACCTCAGGGAAGTCCCAAGATCATTTTTTAAGGCTGCTTGGGATGCCCGTCTTGAGACAGACCTAGCATATATGTTTGCATCTATGATTAGCTGAGCAACAAGATGCTAATTTTCCTAATGATATGAATCTAAGCATCTTTCATTTCTGTTATATCTACATCTATCACCTTTTATTTATGTACGGCTGCAGGCTGGCTCAAGGAGGAACCTCAGAGGGCACGTTCTTCCAACACACCAAATGTTCTCGGGTTTGGGAAGGGCTGCAACTTCTCCCTAATAAAGGGGTTGGAATCCTCTCCAGAGTGCTCTTGAGGTACACGGAAATTAAAGAGATGCCATGAACGGCCTGCACTCAGAGACCTGAAGCAGCAGGATGGAGAGGGCGCATTAAGACATCTGAATGTGCTGTGTCCGTTTAACCAAAGCTGGAACGTTGTTCTCCAGGAGCCTCTTCCGTGTGTGGATGTGGGTTAGGTTTGTCAAAAAGAGGACCTTGGGGAAGGAAAAAAGTCATGACTCTTAGGTCACGGCAGGAAGGTGTGATGACAGATGCAAACATCCACCAGGCTTCTCCAGCTCCTCTTTTCTAATGAGGATCCCAGCAAATAACAGCGGCCCCAAGCCAGTCTCCAGAGGCAACAACTCTCCCAGACCTCTCCACCAGCCCCCTCTGCAGGTCCGCATGGGCAGGCGGCTGCCCACAGCGTGCAGGGTTTCCTCTAAGACATGGCCTGCTCACCTGGTCCAGCTTCAGGCTCTCACGACCTCCCCGCCCAGACTTTCACTTCCTCAGCTCTTCCGATGCTCGTTGTGGAAGTTCAAGCTGCCACAGTCAACACTTTGTTCCTACAGTGCGTTTAGGGGCCTAACTGACCTATGGCAGATGGCTCTTTTGATGCACAGTATAGCTTGTAAGTCTGTAAACCAAGAGGTATTTCTCAAAGTTTGGTCCAAGACCCTCCTACATCAGATATATCTGAAGGGTTTTTAATACATATATTTATTTTTATTTACATATTTGGTGGCACCAGGTCTTAGTTGTAGCCCTGGACCTTCAGATTCACTGCAACATGTGAGATCTTTAGCTGCGGTATGTGGGATCTAAGTTCCCTGACCAGGGATCGAACCCAGGCCACCTGCACTGGGAGCACAGAGTCTTAGCCACTGAACCACCTGGGAAGTCAATGAAGAGCTTTTTAAACAACAGAATTCCTAAGGTTCTACTTCAAACCTATGAATCAAAATCACCAGTTTTGCAACCCAGGATTCTACATTATAACAAGTAGGCCAAGTGGCTCTTGCACACCCACAGATTAAAAAAAAAAAATTATAATATTGCCATGGGCTGAAGGAAGTACAAGCTGGAATTGAGATTGCCGGGAGAAATATCAATAACCTCAGATATGCAGATGACACCACCCTTATGGCAGAAAGTGAAGAACTAAAGAGCCTCTTGATGAAAGTGAAAGAGGAGAGTGAAAAAATTGGCTTAAAGCTCAACATTCAGAAAACTAAGATCATGGCATCTGGTCCCATCACTTCATGGGAAATAGATGGGGAAACAGTGGAAACAGTGTCAGACTTTATTTTTTGTTGGTTCCAAAATGACTGCAGATGGTGATTGCAGCCATGAAATTAAAAGACGCTTACTCCTTGGAAGTAAAGTTATGACCAACCTAGATAGCATATTAAAAAGCAGAGACATTACTTTGCCAAACAAGGTCCATCTGGTCAAGGCTATGGTTTTTCCAGTGGTCATGTATGGATGTGAGAGTTGGACTGTGAAGAAAGCTGAGCACTGAATAATTGATGCTTTTGAATTGTAGTGTTGGAGAAGACTCTTGAGAGTCCCTTGGACTGCAAGGAGATCCAACCAATACATCCTAAAGATCAGTCCTGGGTGTTCATTGAAAGGACTGATGCTGAAGCTGAAACTCCAATACTTTGGCCACCTGATGTGAAGAGCTGACTCATTGGAAAAGACCCTGATGCTGGGAGGGATTGGGGGCAGGAGGAGAAGGGGATGACAGAGGATAAGATGGCTGGATGGCATCACCAACTCGATGGGCATGAGTTTGAGTAAACTCCAGGATTTGGTGATGGACAGGGAGGCCTGGCATGCTGCAATCCATGGGGTTGCAAAGAGTCAGACACAACTAAGCGACTGAACTGAACTGAAGGAAACCCCAGCAGGCCATGATTATGAGGAAAAAGACTGTTGGGACTGTAGAAATCATCCTGAGGACTCAGTAAGGCTTCCTATCCTGGGAAGCAGGGTCCAGACACAGCTGCCAGGCTCCCTTGGAGTTGCTTAAGGCTCCACCACTGTCAGGCTCCCTGAAGTATCCTCAAAGCTCAGGGCACACAATATCCCTGGACCTTTCCTGTCTGAGCATCTCCTCTGATGCCCCATTACTACACCAAGAACCCTTAGACCAAAGTATTTGGTATAAGAGGCCCCTGTTCCCTGGTACCCTGCAAAACACCTTAGTATAAAGTTGATTACACAGTTCTGAACCCCTCCTGGTCCCAGCCACTGATCTTGCCTTTCTTTGTGTTAAGTCATCAATATGATGGACTCCCTGGTCTTGTTTACTTGATTATTTTGTAACTGATGGCTTCCTGGAGTATCACTGCTCTAGACTGGTCTCTCTGCCATGTTTCACTGTCTGAAACATGCCAAAGACAGCCACAGCCTTTACACCCTGCACCTCATCCTCTTCCGTGTGACCTTGGTGGAGGGTCCTGCCAGACCCCAGCACTCCAGTGGGAAGACAAGCCCAGACGGAGCCTCTTCTTCCCCTGGGTTCCTGATTACTCAGTTCATCCTTCTTTCTTTCCCCCTTCATTCTCATATTCCTTTGACTAGAAATACTTACGTTAGTCACTGTTGGGTGGATGTTTGACATTTTAACTAACGATACTCAAAATTGGGTCTTTGCAATGGACTGAATCGTGCAACCCCCCAACAAAGTTTATATGTTGAAGTTCTAAACTCCAATGTAATTGTATTTGGAGCTAGGGCTCTTAGGAGATAATTAAGGTTACATGAGGTCAAAAGGGTTGGATCCTAATTCAATAGGATCCTTGGCCTTAAAAGAAAGAAGAGGAAGATCTTGCTCAATCTGGATTGATCAATCAATCTCTCTCTCTCTGTCTCTCTCTCATACACACGAGTGCGCACACACACACACACACACACACACACACACACACACACACACACACCACATACACTGCAGAAGAGCCATGTGAGCGTACATAGAGAAGGCTGCCATCTAAAGCCCAGGCAAAGAGCTCTCACCAGAACCAGACTATATTGACATCCTGATCTCAGACTTACAGCCCAAGTGAGAGAGAAACTTCTGTGGTTTAGGCCGCCCAGTCTACAATGTTTGATATGGTAGCCCAAGAAGACTAAGGAGATTTTGTTGTAAATTATCGTAAAGTAGCTCATCAATGTACACCATGATGGGTGCTATAAAGAAGGTAAACATCAGGCAGTACTCGATGAACCCAGCCCTGATGGCAGGAAGTCTTCCCAGAAGAAGAATAAATCCTAAAGGATGAAAGGGGTAGAAAGTATCTCCAAAGGAGAAGTGGCCCATGTGTAAAACTCAGAAGATGAGAAAGACCATGGCTCCACTGGTTCTGCAAGTATTTCACTATGGCAGGACAGTAGAGTAAAAAAGGCTGAGTGATGGGAGGCAGGGCTGGAGATATTAGCAGGGAGAGGTTCAGCAGGCCTTGCAGTGGACATTGGGTTGCATGTGTCCTTAAGAATTATGGTTGTTTTCTCAGGGTATATGCCCAGCAGTGGGATTGTTTGATCATATTTTTTAGTTTTTTAAGGAACCTCCATACTGTTCTCCACAGCGGCTCTATCAATTTTCATTCCCACCAACAGTGTCAGATAGTTCCTTTTGGGATGGGGGGAGGTGGGAGGGAGGCCCGAGAGAGAGAGGATACACGTATACACACAGCTGATTCACTTCACGGTGCAGCAGAAACTAACACAACATTATAAAGCAATTATACTCCAGCTTCAAAAAATGAGGCCTTGCAGACCACATTAAGGAATCTGAAATCTATTCTGAAAGAAAAAAGCAAACACCTGAAGCTTTTTCTTTCTTTTTTTCTTTTTTACAGAAACTGACACAATAGGAGATATATTTTAGAAAGGTCACAGGAAGGAGCAACATATCCATGTCAGGGGTGTCTTCAACAACAGCAGTATTAATTCAACTAACATTTATTAAGGACCTATTATAGACCAGGACGGAGAAGGCAATGGCAACCCCACTCCAGTACTCTTGCCTGGAAAATCCCATGGACGGAGGAGCCTGGTAGGCTACCGTCCATGGGGTCGCGAAGAGTCGGACACGACTGAGCAACTTCACTTTCACTTTTCACTTTCATGCATTGGAGAAGGAAATGGCAGCCCGCTCCAGTGTTCTTGCCTGGAGAATCCCAGGGACGGGAGCCTGGTGGGCTGTCGTCTACGGGGTTGCACAGAGTCGGACAGGACTGATGTGACTTAGCAGCAGCGGCATAGACCAGGAACCATTTTGGGTGTCAGGGATATAGCAGTGAACAAAACAGGCCCCAACCACCCCCTCCGTAGCACCAATATTCTTACATGGTGATACAGTCTGGAAATAAGTAAACAAAGAATACATTATGTCAGATGACAATTGGAGTCCAGGATGAATGCGAACAGGCAGAGGCGGGAGGTTATATAGAACAGTAAGAGGAGGACTTGTTAATAAAATGACATTTGAGCAGAGACCTGAAGGAAGTGAGGAATGAGCTGGAGGAACCTGAGGTCAGACCATCCCAGGCAGAGGGGATAGCAACAGCAAAGGCCCTAAGGTAGGAGCAGGCCTGTCCCAGAAATGGATAGGAGACCAGTGCAGGGGGAGACCAGGAGAAGAGGAAGAGACGAGGTCAGAGAGGCCAGCTCTTGGGCCTTTAGGGGATGTTCTCAAAGCCCTGAATTCTTGCCCTGCCAGAGCATTGCCTAGGCCCACAAAGACATGTACAAGCTATAAACTCTTAACCATCTATATGCCACACTTTGTTACCTGGACCCCAAAACAGCTCCTTTTGGATCTAGTTTCTCTTGAGCAGTTCTGCCAGTTACCAAATACACTCCCTCAACTGAATTTCTCACAAGAAATAAGCCAGTTTTTCACTCCTACTCCTCTAAGCAGAAGGATTTAAACCCAATCTAAAGAGCCCAGAGCAAATGGGTACTAAACCATCACTTCATCTTTTTCCTGTGCCCAAACAAAATTCATCCTTCTCTCCCCAGACCCACACTCACACTCCCAATTTTGTTACCATCTGAGAATCGAGACAAATACTTGAAGGAAAGGGTGGAATTATCAGAGTAACAGGTTTTGAACTGGAAAAATAAAAGGTTATTTGTCCTCCAAACCCCAGGACTTCCACGTGAACAATATCAGAAGGTGCATTTTCACCAAATCCTTAATGAAATAAGAAAAAAGAAGGGAAAAGGTAGTGGCTTTCTGTGAAATTAAATTTTTTCAATTTAAATTTAATTTGGGGATCTGTGTTGATTAGCTACTGTCACAAATACCAAATATCTTGGTGGTTTGATACAATAAAAGTTTATTTCTTACTGTGCAGGAAATTAAGCTATTGTATGTATTCTCAAAACCCACCTCTTATACTCACCTTTACAATGCTGGAGCTGGAATTCAGTGAACCACACTATGATCTGATGGCTGTTTTCTGAAGTTTCCATTAGTACAGGGTCCCAGAAAGGGGCTGCCAAACTGTAGGAGGAATGAGACGTGCTCCTTCCTGGGCATGTTTGGGATTTCAGCTCCTTTGTTCACGTTTTTCTAAGTTGCTTTGTTTGTTACCCTCATCAATGTCACCTGAGCACCATTTCTTACCTGGCGGCAGCAGCTAGTTCTAGAAGCAGTTGGTTTCCAGTTTTTTTCCTCTTTTCAAGAGCGAACCTCATCAAGCTCCCAGAGGTATCAGCACCACACTGCAGGTCAGCGTCCCTTCCTCGAAAGCCTGAGTTACAGTTCCGCTCTCACTCACTCGGAATCCAGGGCAAGTACTGTAGGCTGACCGTGGCTTTCTAGACGGCCGTGTGTGCACCCTTCTGTTACCTTGAAACTCAGCCATCTTCAGGGCATCGGGTCTTCTGCGGGACGCCCAGCACCTGTGCCACACGTGGGGTACGAGAGCCGGGAGGACTGTGGGAGTCTTTTTGGGCCGGGACAACCCGTGGCAAACTTCACTTTGGCTCCATCCCGGAGCCAGTCTAAGCTGCTAAGGACACTGGGAAATGTAGTCTGGCTGTGGCTTGTGGCTGAATGTAGGGCAGTCACTGCCGCAATGTCCTCACAACAGTTGAGTGTTTAAAAAAAACGTCCTTTCATAACTTAAAGTAAGAGTAGATGACAGGCTTGGCAAAATTAAAGGTTGCTTGGATTTTCAAGTGGCTCATTGGCGTCCACCTGCCAATGCAGGAGACGCAAGAGATTCAGGTTCAAACCCTGGGTCAGGAAGATCCTCTGGAAGAGAAAGTGGCAACCCACTCCAGTATTCTTGCCTGGAGAATCCCATGGACAGAGGAGCCTGCTGGGCGAAGTCCACAGGGTTGCAAAGACTCAGACATGACTAAGCACGCACAAGCAAAAAGGTTACTTGCCCCCCAAGCCCTAGAGCTCAGTAGGTCAGTGAAATTCAAAGGGCTGAGAACCACGGTTTTTTGCTAACACAGGTGGCCCCAGATGACTTCTTCATGCTTCTATCAAGTGATATCCTGAATCTGTTCCAGCTCATTTCCAAGTTACACTTTCCTCCTGAACACCCTGAACACAGCAGTGCACAAAGCATCTCTCACTCTATTGGATGGAAAACATATATGTCTCCTGATTCCTAACATCAGAGGTATAATTGTTGCCTAGTGAATTAGCATATTACAGGCTCCAGATGAGTGTTAAAACTGGAACAGCACTGGCCAGATGCTTTGAGCTCTCTAGAAGACATTTTCTATTTTTAAAAAGAGGAAATAAAAAGAAAGAAGAAGGACAAAGTTTAGAATAGTCTCTAAGTTAGTTTTGGTATTATCCTCTTTTCTGCTGTGCTGGCTACTGTGTCCATGCTCTAGTTGTGTCTGACTTCTGTGACCCCCATGGACTAACCCGCCAGGTTCCTCTGTCTGTGGGATTTCCCAGGCAAGAATACTGGAGTGCGTTGCCATTTCCTTCTCCAGGGGATCTTCCTGACCTAGGGATCAAACCTACGTCTCTTGCATCTCCTGCATTGCAGGCAGATTCTACCACTGGGCCACCTGGGAAGCCTTGTTAAACTTACTTTCCAGATAGTTGGATAAGTTAATATAATCACACTTGGCTCTTTCATGAATCTTTGCCAACTATGAAATGTCTTGCATGAATCTCTACTTACCCATAAATTACTGTTGAATCCATATCAGGAACAGATCACTGTAAAATTATAGGTCACCTGACCTTTAGAAGGCACCTCTGATTAGGAGACCCCCCTAGGATAGCATCCTCTTGCCTACAGAATAAAAACAAGTAATCTTTGGTGCTATTTCTATTAAAAAAATAATAAATAACTGAACAAGAAGCTTTCAGGGTGAATAGTTAGAGCCCTTGTAATTAGTGTAGGAAGAATTTTCTAAACCCAAGTCAGGACTGTGGGAGTAAAGAGACAATTAATAGTCTCTCTCTCTCTCTTATATTCATAACAAAAACATTTAAAAGGAGAAACATGCCAGCAGTGTTTTTTAAAGACAACTCCTATTTTTTTCTCTTTTTTCTGTAACGCTTGCAAATCCAAGGTAAGCTAAACTATGCCTGACTATTGCAAAACTATCTTAAGTTCCAATCACCTCATGAACAGCAAAATCAATGCACTGAAGACCTTCAGACACTTATGTCTCTTCCATTTTCCTCTCCTATTCAAGGATACATCACCATCCACCAAGTCACCAGAGCTAGAAAGCTTAGAATCTATTTTAGCAGCGTCTTGTGTACTATTTCTGTACATGTCTATCATTGCATGCATGACATTGCATTGTATGCATTTATTATCATATTAGCCTCTCTTTCCAGATACTTTAACTCAAGAACCATCCCTTAATTGATTTTGTATCTCTTGTGCTTAGTACTGAGTTGGCACAGAGTAATCACCAAATAAATGGACTTGAACTCTCCCACTTCCCAAGTTCTTTATTTTTGGTCACTGAGTCCTGCCCATTTTTTCCCTGAAATGTCTCTTGAATCTCTTGAATCCATCCTCTTCCTCAAAGTTCAGACTCTTATCACTCTCCCACTTGACTTATCCAGAATCTTCTACCAACTGTTCCCTCTGACTCCTGGCTAACCCTGCCTCTTATCTGCCTGTTATACTGCTGCCAAGTTATCTTTCCAAGATAGAAGTCTAAGCAAGCTGCCCCTTTGTCTAACACCTTCAATATCCCCTCACATCTAGCATAGGGTCCAAATTTCTTAGCATGAATCTCAGCACAGTCTACCTGCCCAAGTTCATCTCCAGAAACTTGCCCCGTGTGTCCTAAGCTCTAGTCATTCCTAACAGCTGATTGTTTAATCAAGGAATGCTCCTTGAGGCCTCTGGTTTGTTCCTTCTCCTTCTTCCATTTAAAATGCCCTTCCCACTCTCCTCAGAAAACTCCTACTCATCCATCAATACTTAGGTTAAGTGTCACTTCTCTGAAGACTAATTCCCCAAACATTTGCTTATGGATCCTCCTCCTCCATTCAATTTTGTGCCACTTAAGAAAAGGGACTATGTCTAAATTATTGTTGTATGCCTCATGCTAAATTTGGCTTCTGATACCATCAGCATCAGCAAATCTTTACTAAGAATAATTGCCAACCAGCACCTAGGATTTTTCGGTATTCTGAAATCCTAATTGGTATCTTCACTTCTACAAAGGCTGGATTCCTGCTACCCAGGACAACTCCCCCAAAAGTGTTATTACAGTAGGAATGGAAACCCTCCAGTACCTCTGCTCAAAGTCACAGACATGGTAACATCCCTTTTTAAGCATCTAAGGTAAGTAAATTTACTTCTTTGCAGAAACAAAAAAACAAAATAAAAAAATGCGGGTTTTGTAAATCAGAGATGAAGTTAACACATAGTCTTTTTGCTGATGATGATTGTGATAATCTCACTTTGACTGAATAATTTTTAAACCACTTCCACATATGTTAATTTACGTGGTGACCTATGGTCACAACTGGAAATTGTCAAATGAATTGGCAAGGAGTCATTTGGAGTCTGGTATCAGCACGGCAAAGGGTCCAGCCCCAGGCCTCCATTTGCTAAATACTTGGCTGTGGAAACATTATTTAACCTCCTTAGGGCTTCCCTGGAGGCTCAGACAGTACAGAATCTACCTGCAATTCAGGAGACCCAGGTTCAATCCCTGGGTTGGGAAGATCTCCTGGAGAAGTGAATGGCTACCCACTCCAGTATTATAGAGAATTCCAGTGACAGAGGAGCCTGGTGGGCTCTAGTCCATGGGGTCACAGGGAGTCGGACATGACTAAGCAACTAATACTTTTACTTCAAGCCTCCTTAGGCCCATGTTTCTTCACCAGTAAAGATAGGAGTAATAAGAGTAGTAACAATTGTTGAATGCTTCTTATATATGAATACTATTCTAAGTGGTTTCAATATAATTCATTTAATCCTATAAAAAGTGAAGTAACTACCATGAACTGTCTTCAGTTAGGAAACCGAGGCACAGCTAGTAAGCGGTAGGACCAGGATAGGGACCTGTACTCTGACCCACTATGGAAACCATCTCAGAGATTTCCTTAACTCTAAATGAGATCAAGCATATACAGCCCTTAGCACAAAGCCTGAAACATACTAAATCCTTGATGAACATCAGCTGTTCCTATCCTTATTAGCTAGAAGGACAATAGTAATCATTCAGCTGAACTCTAATGTAATCTAATCACTACCTTTACCAAGCACCAAAACAGACTTGTCCACTTTGCTACAGCCTCAGAAGGAAAACAAAAACAAAAGAAAAGAAAAAGAAAGAAAGAAAGAAAGGGGGCCTTCCCTGGCTCTCCAGTGGTTACCACTTTGCCTTCCAATGCAGGGAGTGTGAGTTCAATTCCTGGTCAGAGATCTAAGACCCTACCTGCCTCCCTGCCAAGAAACCAAAATGTAAAACAGAAGCAGTGTTGTAACAAGTTCAATAGAGACTTGAAAACATCAAAAAGTTTTATAAACACACACAGGAAAAAAAAAGCGGGGGGGAAACAGAGGAAACAAAATGAAAGGAGAGATGTGAAGGCAACATGCATGTCAAAGGTACTTCATAAAATGAATGGCGGTGTTGTGACAGGGGCAGGAATTTCTGGAAGGGTATACATCATTTGTATTTAGTTATCCTATTTCCAGAAGGAGGACTGTTCATTTTTCTCCTTGACAGTGAGCCTAATCCTATACAAAAGTGAAAAGGGCTCGAGACTGGATTTTCCTGTGGACACAAATCACGTGATAATCCTGTCTGTATCCACATGGGAGCCAGCATAATAGAGGAAAAAAAAACACCCAAACCCAGCCTCTTCCCCCCACCATCCCCCAGCACCCTTACACGGAGTTCCCTCTTCAAATTTAGCTGCCTTTCATGTTTTATCTTTTGACCCATTTCCTTACCTCCAGACCTCATAGATTCACTTTCCTTCCTTATGGTTTTACGGGAAGCAAAGTAACAGCAACTGTCAAGTAAAAGGTGATTGGTTATTTTTAATTAAAACCTATTATTCTAGGCACATCATACATGTCAAGCCAAGATCCCTCTGTGGGAAGCTCCATAGCAGTGCTGTCCAATGCACCTTGCTATGATGATATTCTGTATCTTCACCATCCAAAATGGTGGATGGTGCATTAAAATATAGTTCCCCCTGCAACTGAAGAACTACATTTGTATTTCATTTAATTTTAATAAATTTAAATAACCACATATAACAAGTGACTACCGTATTGGTCAGAAAGTGTTAGTCACACAGTCGTGTCTGACTCTTCGTGACTCCATGGACTGAAGCCCACCTGGCTCCTCTGTCCATGGGATTCTCCAGGCAAGAATACTGGAGTGGGCTGCCATTCCTTTCTCTAGGATATTGGCCAGAGCATTTCCATAAACTATCATCCACTTCTACTAAACAGTGAGGGATGACTACGCAGGGTTTAGGATGTCACCTCCCAAGAGCAAAACAGCAAACTCGGAGCAGTCCTCTGAAATTAAGATGGCTTACCGAGAGGATAAACACCAGTTATTTCTGAAATTTGCTTCTAGAGGGACTAGAAGGCTGTCTCTCAAACTGGCCCTGGACAACTTGATCACTATTCAGTTCAAGCACGTGAAACAGAGACTCTCTTATAGCTTATAAGTAAAGATGGGCTGCTGACCTTTAAACCGCAGGAAATGTCTGGAATTGACTGCTGCAATCTCCAAAAAACACTGAAAGAAGACATTAAACATCAAGTATCACCCAAAGAAAAGCAGAATAATCTGTCTCTATTCTTTATTCCTTACAGGAACACATCCCCAGTCATGCTTTGGACTTGGAACTGGGCTGATCTGCTTTCCAATGAAGATAGACTTACTAAGGTAGAGAGGAGGGTGACAAGCTTTGTGAGGCATGTAAGAAGCAAACACCAAGACTTTGTGAGGATGCGAGAACATGCAAAGAAGTGTGGCTTGTGTTCTAAGAACCATAGAGGCCTCTGAACTATATGAAGCATGGAGGGGACATTGTCAATTTGGGATTTTGTAAGGGTGACTATTATTGCCGTGTAAAAGTAGGGTGAAAGGTGTGTGAGAGAGCAATGAGGAGACCTTTGTTTTTGCAAAAAGTGATAGAAGTGAGGAGTCTGAGTGCAGTAGAGCCAAAGGGAAGAGGGGGAGTAAACAGATATTTAGGGACAAAATTAACAGGACTTTGTAATGATTTGAGCTTCCCTGGTGGCTCAGAGGGTAAAAGTGTTAGCCTGCCATGCAGGAGACCCGGGTTCAATCCCTGGGTAGGGAAGATCCCTGGAGAAGGAAATGGCAACCCACTCTGGTACTCTTGCCTGGAGAATCCCATGGGCAGAGAAACGGTGGGGAGGAGGCAGGTATGAGCAAGAGGTTCCTGTTTTTCATAACTGAATGGAGGGAGGTGTTATCCACTGAGATAGACAGAAAGGACCAGATCTGGGGAGAAAATAAGTCTCATTTTGGACACTTATGTTTGAAGTATTCTTAACACTGTGAAGATGGCAAGTAGACAAGTTGGACATGCAGATCTAGGGTTTAGAGGAGTGGTTTAGTCTATAGTGTTGATCCCATAAAAAACTTTTTTAAAAAGAAACTGTTTGATATAATATCTCACTTTTCAACCCACAATAGGTGAGTCCCAAAAGTGGCACAAGGAGGATTTCTCCAGAATTCAGCTTTTACCAGGCATAGCTCCATCCTTGCAGAATTCCAGGCTGCCAACCTCTCCAGAAAAGACTGCAATCCCCATTTCTTTTGGCAACACCATGGGACATCTCTTATTCTTACAAACCCTGCTAAATCTCTTGTTTTTACAGACCCTGCTAAATGTCCATCTGCTTTGGCCACACATCTGCTTTCTTGTCTGCCCCTCTGGCTAGGATGAGGTTAATGCTTTAATCCTTTCTGACTTGCAGCATCATCTACTGGCTAGTTCCTCAATCTGCAGCCTCATGATCCTTGAACTCACAGAAGACTTCATTAACCTGTAAGTCACACATCCTAGAGTCTCTAGGGGCCATGCTTGAACTAAGCCAATACCCAGCTCCATCGTGTTGTCATCTGGGAATAACCAATATTGCTGGAGTTAATGATTTTTAAGAGAAGCAGAAGCTGTGAGTTTTGTTTTTTTTTTTTTTTTATGAAATCATTCTACTTTTAAAATGTCTAACTCATTTTTTTTTTAAATTTTAGAAGGCCACCTGGGTCAAGAAAAACCTCTTACAGTCCCCGTTTGTTCCATGGATCATCAATTTGTGACTTTTGGTCTCATGGCTGGCACATGGACAGCATTCATGTATTCATTCATGACTCACCCCTAATCGATACCTTTTCCCACTGAATCTGAATACATCTTCAGAATGTATCTCAACATAAAATCCTCCAGGGAGATAATGTTTTAAATATTCAGAACTGCATATATGAGCTGGAACTTATCTGCCATATATATTCTTGTGGTAACCACAGAATAAAGTCTATTTCTCAAAAACAGGAGGACATCACAAAATGCCCCAAAGTCCCTCTCCTCACCTCCTTTCAAGACAAACTGCCCTGAAGCACAAACACAAATGCCAGGATTCTTTCGGTGCCCATTTCTACTAGCATATATTGTGTTATCTGAGTCTAGAAACCATTCCCATTTTCTTGCCACCTTATCTCTGCTGAGTGACCTTTTAAATGCTACTGTAGTTCAGTTGAATCAACATCTTTTTCTATTCACTCTTGGCTTTCACCTCTCCTCTCAACTTTTTTTTTTTTTTTAATCTCAACAGCATTTCCCTAAATGCCTCATCCTGATTAAAAACAAGACCCAGACACTTTTCTCTACATAATTCTCTAATGTGATGATAACTGATGGAGAAGCCTTTTCATACCCTGACCTCAGAACTGAAGGGCACCGGGAAGAGTCTGCAAGCCCTGTACTTCCTGCTAAAGGACTCGTTATGCTTTCACCCGAGTGTAAATGAATTGAAAAAAGAGTTCCCATTCTTTCAATTAGTGAAACAACAATCATTTTCCATGTAAAATTAAACCTTAGCAGGCACCCTTCCTTGGGAAGACAAGAAGCTGAACACTTTTCACTGAAGCCAAACAAGAGCATTAAGAAGATACATTCCTCCAGAGCTGTACTCCTTCAGATCCTCAAATGCGAGTTGTTGGTTTACTTTTTAGCCAAAGTAAAAGATCTTTTTGCTTCTTTCTTTAAGGATCTCCATTAAAAAAGAAGCAGCAGTTTTTCCATTATTGAGTTTCCTTTGTCGGGGGCAAAGGAAAGAGAAATGATAGTCTCATAACTTAGACAGTGGTTGCATTAGTTTGCTATCGCTGCCATAACAAAGGACCACAGACTGGGTGGTGTAAACAACAGCCTTTTTTTTTTTCTCACGATTTTGGGGGCTTTTAACTTTTTATTTCACTTTGGAGTATAGCCGATTAACAATGTTGTAATAGTTTCAGGTGCACGGCAAAGGGACTCAGCCATACATACACACGTATTCATCCTCCCCCAGACTCCCCTCCCCTCCAGGCTGCCACAGAACCTTGAGCAGAGGTCCTATGCTATACAGTAGGTCCTTGCTGGTTGTCCATTTTAAACATAGCAGTGTGCACACGTCAATCCCAAACCCCCTAACTGCCCCTTCCCCTCTTCTCCCCTCAGCAGCCATCAGTTTGTTCCCTAAGTCTGTGAGTCTGTTTCTGTTTCTAAATAACGTTGTTGGTGTCACTTCTCCTTAGATTCTGCACATAAGGGATATCATTTGCTATTTCTCCTCTCTCTGACTTACTTCACTCAGTATGACAGTCTCTAAGAAAAGGGGAAATATCATATGACATCCCTTATGACATCCCTTATGTGCAGAATGTAAAAAGGAATGATACAAATCTCACAGTTTTGGAGACTGGAAGTTCAAGATCAAAGTATCAGGTTTCAGTTCAGTTCAGCTCAGTTCAGTCGCTCAGTCGTGTCCGACTCCTTGCGACCCCATGAATCACAGCACACCAGGCCTCCCTGTCCATCACCAACTCCCGGAGTTCACTCAAACTCATGTCCATCTAGTCGGTGATGTCATCGAGCCATCTCATCCTCTGTTGTCCCCTTCTCCTCCTGCCCCCAATCCCTCCCAGCATCAGGGTCTTTCCAATGAGTCGACTCTTTGCATGAGGTGGCCAAAGTATTGGAGTTTCAGCTTCAGCATCAGGCCTTCCAGTGAACACCCAGGACTGATCTCCTTTAGGATGCACTAGTCGGATCTCCTTGCAGTCCAAGGGACTCTCAAGAGTCTTCTCCAACACCACAGTTCAAAAGCATCAATTCGTTGGCACTCAGCTTTCTTCACAGTCCAACTCTCACATCCACACATGACCACTGGAAAAACCAAAGCCTTGACTAGATGGATCTTTTTTGGCAAAGTAATGTCTCTGCTTTTTAATATGCTATCTAGGTTGGTCATAACTTTACTTCCAAGGAGTAAGCGTCTTTTAATTTCATGGCTGCAGTTATCACCATCTGTAGTGATTTTGGAGCCCCCCAAAAATAAAGTCTGACACTGTTTCCACTCTTTCCCCAACTATTTCCCATGAAGTGATGGGACCAGATGCCATGATCTTAGTTTTCTGAATGTTTAGCTTTAAGCCAAATTATTCACTCTCCTCTTTCACTCTCATCAAGAGCCTCTTTAGTTCTTCTTTGCTTTCTGCCATAAGGGTGGTGTCATCTGCATATCTGAGGTTATTGATATTTCTCCCGGCAATCTTGATTCCAGCTTGTGCTTCTTCCAGCCCAGCATTTCTCATGATGTACTCTGCATATAAGTTAAATAAGTAGGCTGACAATATACAGCCTTGGCATACTCTTTTTCCTATTTGGAACCAGCCTGTTGTTCCATGTCCAGTTCTAACTCTTGCTTCCTGACCTGCATACAGATTTCTCAAGAGGCAGGTCAGGTGGTCTGGTATTCCCAACTCTTTCAGAATTTTCCACAGTTTATTGTGATCCACACAGTCAAAGGCTTTGGCATAGTCAATAAAGCAGAAATAGATGTTTTTTTGGAACTCTCTTGCTTTTTCAATGATCCAGCGGATGTTGGCAATTTAATCTCTGGTTCCTCTGCCTTTTCTAAAACCAGCTTGAACATCTGGATGTTTACAGTTCACGTATTGCTGAAGCCTGGCTTGGAGAATTTTGAGCATTACTTTATTAGCATGTGAGATGAGTGCAATTGTGTGGTAGTTTGAGCATTCTTTGGCATTGCCTTTCTTAGGGATTGGAATGAAAACTGACCTTTTCCAGTCCTGTGGTCACTGCTGAGTTTTCCAAATTTGCTGGCATATTGATTGCAGCACTTTCACAGCATCATCTTTTAGGATTTGAAATAGCTCAACTGGAATTCCATCACATACACTAGCTTTGTTCGTAGTGATGCTTTCTAAGGCCCACTTGACTTCACATTCTAGGATGTCTGGCTCTAGGTGAGTGATCACACCATCGTGGCTATCTGGGTCATGAAGATCTTTTTTGTACAGTTCTTCTGTGTATTCTTGCCACCTCTTCTTAATATCTTCTGCTTCTATTAGGTCCCTACAATTTCTGTCCTTTATCGAGCCCACCTTTGCATGAAATGTTCCCTTGGTATCTCTAATTTTCTTGAAGGGATCTCTAATCTTTCCCATTCTGTTGTTTTCCTCTATTTCTTTGCATTGATCGCTGAGGAAGGCTTTCTTATCTCTCCTTGCTATTCTTTCAGTATCAGGTTTAGTTCCTCCCAAAGGCCTCTGTCTTTGGCTTGTGAATGGTGGCCTTCTCTCTGTGTCTTCACATGCTATTTCCTCGGAGACTGTGTCCTAATCTTTTGTAGGGACGCCAATCATACTGGATTAAGGCCCACCCAAGTGGTCTCACATTAACCTACTTAACCTCTTTAAAGACCCTATCTCCTAACACAGTCACATTCTGAGGTCCTGAGTGTTAGGACTTCAACATATAAATTTGAGTCGGGGGAGGACACAATTCAGCCTATAGTGGTGGTCTTGAGGACAGTCTATACTCGAGCAGAGTTTAAGTGTTTAGTGACGGCAAGTGTGCCTGTGGAGTGTGCTCAGTCACTTCAGTCGTGTCCGACTCCTTGCGACTCCATGAACTGGGGCCCACCAGGCTCCTCTGTCCAGGGATTCTCCAGGCAGGAATACTGGAGTGGGTTGCCATTTCCTCCTCCAGAGGCTCTTCCTGACCCAGGAATTGAACTACACCTCCCGCGTCTCCTGCATTGCAGGCAGATTCTTAACCGCTGAGCCCCTGGGGAAGACGTTGGTGACAAGTAACAGAAGCGAACTTATGGCAGTGTGAGTAAATAATCACCATAATCACCAAGAGAAAAAAACCAACAGAAAACATCCGAGGCAGGAAAACAATCATGCCTTAAGAAGGAAAGAACCTGAAACAGAAAACCCTCAAGACACCCTCCCTCCCCTCCCTGCCTCCTCTGCAAACAGGCATCTTCTCTCTTTCCCCTCTTTCCACAAGATAGAGAATAGTCTCCAGGCTGAAAACCTCTCTTGGACAGGTCCTGCCATTTATCCACACAGAGTAGCTAGAAAAACTTCAGTCCCAGTTTCCAGGGGAGAGAATCCTGATGGTCCCAGTTGAGGTCAGGTGTTCACAACGGTCCAATTAGTTATAACCACGGTGATCACATCACCTATTTCACACATGACTCTTGGGGGCTTGCCCCTGTGAACTGGGGTGATTCCCATAGGAAAAGGAGATAGAGATACATGATCACTGCTTCGTGAACAGGGTAGATGTTCCAGAAGTTGCCACTGGATGGATAAAAATGTTTTTTCTGTGTGTCCCACTCTTTTTGTTAGATATGCACCTGTTTCTCTCCTAATAACCAGCTGAGCTAGAGATTTCTCCTCTGGAAGCATAGACAATAGGTAACTATAGCAACTGGTTGTACAGGTAATTGCTCTAAAACATTACCCAGGGGTTAAAAAGCCATGGAGACAGTGATTTCCTACGTTCAACTGGAGCATTAGTCCACAGCTAAAGTGAGTTTCTTGTCTCCAGAACAATCAATGTTTTACCTTTTAAAAGTAAAGTGTGTGTGTGCCACAATTCTCTCTGAAAGCTCAGGCTCTGAAGTGGGTCCAGGAGATGCAATTTTAAACAGGCTCAACCTTTCATCTTCCAGGTCCATGGCTTAGCTAGGTCTCCGTTGCCGCTAATCTCCTCCTCTGTCATCTTGGTTTCAGCTACCCACCATTTCCAGGAGCGGGTTGATGAGGAAAGACACAGGCTCAATAATATCACCTTTAGCTCTGATAAGACAGCATTCCCTAGGGACTCCCATGGCTGTCCAGTGGTTAAGACTCCAGGCTTCCATTCCAGGGTGCATGGGTCCTGATCCCTGGCCAGGGAACTAAGACCCCACATGCCACACAGCATAGCCAAAAGAAAAATATTTTAATAAATTTTAAAATACAGCACTCAAGTGTGATCAGCTCATCCCCCAAAGGTTCAACCAGTAGCACAGGCATCCCAGAACCTTTCTATTCCTAATGATCTCCCTTCTCACTCACTCACGCTCACCTGAATTCACTGAATTTACAGACATAAGGACAACAGCCTTCCCTCTCTCTATTTTAAAGCACACATCAAATTGGAGTGACTCACTTTGGAATCACTGGGATAAGGAAACAGACATAACCCAGGGTTTCATGGTCTCGTGTCCTCTCTCACCAATCATTTAGGAGACCACTGAGTGATAACCATATGCATGCTGGAGCCAGGTTGCCCAGGCTCAAAGTTTACTACTTTCTGACTCTACCTTAGACAAGCTATCGATCTCTCTGAGCGTCAGTTTCCTGATCATGAAATGAGTTAATATACCTAAGTGCTTAGAGCTGTGTAGTTGATGGCTATTATTATTAATACTGTAATAAAAATCTGGCCTGAAAGGCCACCTAGGGTTAGCCTGTGACAAAATGCAAGGGCATTCCTCTCCGTTCTTCATTCAGGGCATCCTGCTCTGCTGCCTCTTTATCGCATCCATCTGGGAGCCTCATGGAAACTTCCCCCATCAGGCCCCAGAAGTCAAGGTCGCCTCACTCTCTGAAACTGCTGACTCTGAGAGTCAGCCTTGAAAAAAAAAAATACCTTCAATGTCTTCTGTTTCCTTTCTAAGAGTTTTTTCTACTGTTTCTCTAATAACATCCATGCATCTAGTTAATTGGATTATACCAATTTACTGGGTTTCCCGGGTGGCTCAGTGGTAAAGACTCCACTTGCCAATGCAGGAGACAAAGAATATGTTGGTTTGATCTCTGGGTCAGGAAAATCCTCTGAAGAAGGAAATGGCAGCTCACTCCAGTATTCTTTCCTGGAGAATCCCATGGACAGAGGAGTCTGGCGGGCTACAGTCCATGGGGTCGCAAAGAGTTGGACACAACAGAGCATGCACACACACACAACTTACTAATTACCACCTAAAGCCGTCCCCTGCCCTCCATAGTCACTCCAACTGTGTGAGTTTGGACCCTCTCATCTCTCACCTGGACCATGACGTCACTTCCCTACTTGGTTATGCTACCAATTTTGGTCTGATAGCCATAGAGCTAGCAAAAGGGTTTGTTCTAGAAAATTGATTTGACTACAGATGGAATATTTTTCCAGGGGCTTCCCTGGTGGCTCAGATGGTAAAGAGTCTGCCTGCAGTCCAGGAGACCCATGTTTAATCCCTGTGTTAGGAAGTTCCCCTGGAGAAGGAAACAGCAACCTTCTCCAGTGTTCTTGCCTGGAAAAATCCCATGGATGGAGGAGCCTTGAGGGCTACAGTCCACAGGGTCACAAAAAGTTGGACACGACTGAGCGACTTCACTTTCACTTGAAATATTTTTCCAAATAAAAAATTTTGAAAGCTCCCTAATGCCCAAAAGGTATATTCCAAAGTTTTGTCTGCATAGCCCAAAGGCCCCCTGCTGACCTCTACCTACTAATCTCTGATCAGTCTAATCTCTGATCACTCCACTTACCTTACTATGTTATACTTTAGCCACAGAAAGCTACAAGTGTGGTGTTGTTACTTCCAGCTGGAGTATCCCAGTCTTCCACCCATCCACTTAACTAACTCTTACCCATTTTTCATGATCCAACTCAGTAGATATCTCCTCTAAAAGCAGTCTATGGTTTCCCCCCAGAAATAATCCATTACACTCTCCTCCCTGTTGACTTCATACGACATATAGGACAAACCACTCTAAATGTTAGTTTTCTAGACTGTCCCCACTCTTTTTAAACCACTTTATTGAAGTATGGTTGACATGTAAAAATATAGAAAACTTATATAACTCAACAGCCACATTTTAAAATGAGCAAAGGACAAAGACATACAGTATAGCACAGGGAACTCTACTCAATATTCTGTAATAATCTATACGGGAAAAGAATCTGAAAAAGAATGGCATGTGTATAACTGAATCCCTTTGAGGTACACATGAAACTAACACTACATTGTAACCAACCATAATTCAATATAAATAAAAATTAAATTAAAAAAATTAAATAAAATGGGCAAAGGACCTGAATAGACATTTCTCCACAGCTGACATAAACTTGGCCAATGGTCCATAAAAAGGGACTCATCAGGCAAATGCAAACAAAAACCCCAGCGAAATATCACTTCATACCTATTAGGATGGATATTTTTTTAAAAAGAGGTAACACATGTTGGCAAGGATTTAGGAAAAAGGCGACCCTGGTACCCTGTTGGTGGAATGTAAACTGGTACTGCCATTATGGAAAACAGCATGGAAGTTTCTCCCCTACTTTACTGGAAACTCTTTGAGGTCGGGAATTATGTTGCATCAGTCTTAGTATTTTCCTCAGCACCAACCCCAGAAAAGGGTATGTGCTATAATATAAACACTGGACAAATGAAGGAATAAGGGAGGGAGGAGGAGAGAGTTATTCTTTATACACAGCTATAGTAGTACTATACTGGGCCTCCCTGGTGGTTCAGGGGTAAAGAATCCACCTGCCAATGCATAAGACACAGGTACGATCCCTAAGCCAGGAAGACCCCCTGGAGAAAGAAATGGCAGCCCACCTCAGTATTCTTGCCTTGGAAATCCCCTGGACAGAGAAACCTGGTGGGTTACAAGTTCAAGGGGTCACAAAAGAGTTGGACACAACTGAGCAACTAAAACAACAACAAATAGTAGTACTATAACCCTATCAATAGACTTTATCTTTGGATACGTTCCCCAACATTGGAATGTGCCATATAGGTTTAACTATGTATTCGCATCCTTGTTACTCTGGAACTAACAATTCCATTATGGCTGAGTGAGAGGTTTCAGCAGTCTCTGACTAGGGTCAAAACCAACTGGCCCTACTCTGGAAGGAAATTCTATTCTTGGCCCCCTCATTGGCATCACTCATTCCCCAGCTGAGCCCAGAGCCCTGAAGGAGGTCAGCTTGCAGCCCAGCCTGGCAGTGGGACTGAGAAATGGAAGAACAAGGCTTCTCCACCCCACCATGAAACTGAAGCATATGTGCTACATGTATGTGGATGGAAATCTTCCTTTCTTCCTGCATCCTTTCCTTCCCTTCCCTTCTTTCCTTCCTTCGTTCTCCCAGCACATTCGCAAATGAGGTGCTAGTATAAACTTAAACCTAACAACTTTGGTGGTTGATTAAACTCTTGTTTCATTCCCCTGCTAATCAACTACAAAAGCCTTCAATACACACACCAACCTCAGAGAGGTTGTATCACTTAATTACTATAAAACAATCCCACAGGTTAATGCATGCTTGATCTCGAAGGAGTGGCAGTAATCACTGTGTTATTTATATCAACTGCACAGTATGAAACAAGTACAGAGAATTCAGGCCAAGAAATATGACACAGGTCTGGGATAAGGGAATGTCCACACCCTTGGCTCCTACTGCTGCTGCTAAGTCGCTTCAGTCATGTCCAACTTGTGCAACCCCATAGATGGCAGCCTACCAGGCTCCCCCGTCCCTGGGATTCTCCAGGGAAGAACACTGGAGTGGGTTGCCATTTCCTTCTCCAATGCATTAAAGTAAAAGTGAAAGTGAAGTCGCTCAGTCATTTCCAACTCTTAGCGACCCCATGGTCTGCAGCCTACCAGGCTCCCCGTCCATCGCCTTCTCTGTTCTAAGAGCTGTAGCCTCCATCCATGGCTCCTCCGTCCCTGGGATTCTCCAGGCAGGAACACTGGAGTAGGGGCCATCGCCTTCTCCGACTACCACTCCCCAAAACTTGGGCTACCATGTTGCTATAGACTGAAATTTTAGACCAAGAAATAAACTATTTTGTGTTTTTCCTATTAAAATGCAAATACCATGTATGGTAGATCACATATCAAACCATGATCAATCATTTATACCTCAGATACATCTAAATAAATTTAGACATTTTTCTGCGGCACTGGTGTTCCAGTGCCTCAAAGAATTGAAAGAGAGAAGCTGGAGCTGAATAGTTGGGGCAGGTTACTGTCAAGGGTGGAAAAACAAGTCAAAAGAGGAAGGTTGTGACTGCTGTCGTTTAGTTACTAAGTCGTGTCTGACTCCTTGCAACCCCAGGGACTAAAGCAACCCCAGGGACTAAAGCTTGCCAGGCTCCTCTGTCCATAGGATTCTTCAGGCAAGAATACTGGAGTGGGTTGCCATTTCCTTCTACCAGAGCAATGTTCCTGACCCAGGGATCGAACCCACGTCTCCTGTGTCTCCTGCATTGGCAGGCAGGCTCTTTACCACTGAGCCACCAGGGAAGCCCAAAAGAGGAAGGAGGGACTAAGAAAGCAAGCCTCACCTATTTCATATCTGTACCTCCTGCCTGGCATTGATAAAATTGTGGACAAACACGTGGAAATAAGAGGTCAAGGAGTCTGACTATAGCTGGCATCCTATTCTATAGGACTGATTTACTGAAATTTTCTGCCTCTGATTTTTGCATCACTAGCATCCCAAGAATGAAACAGCATGAATTCCAACTCGGCGTTTCACGTTATACAGTACCTATGCTTCTGACAGGCTCTGGGTAAATAATTTTTCATAAGTCAAATTGCAATGCAGGTATTCCAGGAGAGAATTAGTGAGGAGATCACCCGGAACAGTGTAAACATCTTGACTGTTTTGTACAAATGCTCACTTTTCTACACCAGGCTTGCTTGTGAAGAAGTAACACTTACTGTGTGTTTGCCTCTCTCTCTGGAAGGCAGACTATTTAGAACTCTGTGATGACGACTGATTTAATTTACAAAATGCCTGTTCAGATGGGTAAGGATCGGCAGGAGCTTCCTGATGATCTCATCACAATTCTATGGGATGCATAAAGTAAAGAGGATCACCCCCAAAGTGCTAAAAGATCTGTTCTTCTGTCTGACAAGTCAGTCAAGAAATGAGCAGTCAGTCTCTTCTCCTGGGAAATAGAGAGGATGCCAAGTACTAGATAAGAGACTTCTTTTAGCCACAGGCTCTTATAGTGAGAACAACTGATAAAAAAGTGTGTATATTTGAACAAAAGGCTCGTTTCATGAAAAAGGTTATTAGAAACTCAAGAAGAATGATGTGTCTCATTGTGGTAAATGAGGTCAGACACTCAACCTGCTTCCGACGTAGGTCAACAATCTTAAGCATGTTGTGAATAGAAAAGCACATTCTGTATCTCATCAACTCACCTGGGTTTGCACAAGACAATCCTTTCATTCAATAAGGAATGTAACAGGCTTTTTAGGCAGCACCTTGGGGGCGAAGTGAAGTATGCCCCCAAAGAACTTGGGAACAAGGGCGCCCACTGAAAGGCAAACCAAACAAATCAACACAGAGTGGGAGAAACAAAAAGTCTACCGAGTTCTTTCTGAAGCATAAACAAAGCTACAAGCACACGGAGATCTTACCTTGACCCAGAAGAAATATTCCTCAAAGCTATCTACATCCTTTTGCTTTGAATCTTTACTCAACAATCTGCTGATTGATAATGCAGCTCAATGCCTGGTAAAGGGGCCATCCAGGCACAGGCAGGAGGTCTCTATCATTGTAAATAATCACATTGGCATTCTAGTTAATCCATCAATCTCATGTGAACTGACTTAGTGAGCAGCCATCACTTTAACTCTGGTCAACTCTAAGTATACTGATAAAGCCCAGTTTCTGTAGCCCCATAGACAGTGGTACATTTACAAAGCTGCTGCTATATAGCACCAAGAAGACTTTCTATGGCTTTATCCTTTTGTTTGCCATTAATCTTTTGCCATTCTTTCACCATTGCTTAAAAGGTAAATTTCCCTTAATGGTTTGGCTCATTAGCAGTATCTATACACTACCCAAAATGCTAGTTGATCACAGACTTAGAGAATGAACTTATGGTTACCAGTGGGGAAGGTTGGGGGGAAGGGATAGCTTGGGAGTTTGGGATGGACATGTACACACTGCTATATTTAAAATGCATAACCAACAAGGACCTACTGTACAGGACAGGAAACTCAGCTCACTGTTATATGAAGCCAGAATGGGAGGGGATTTGGAGGGAGAATGGATACATGTATATGTATGGTTGAGTCTCTGCGCTCCACCTGAAACTATCACAACATTGTTAATTGGCTATACACCAATATAAAAAAAAATTTTTTTAAAGAACTAGTTTATCTCTTTGAATTGTGGAATGAAAAATCCAGTAGAAATGGTTATTTAGTAGCAGAGGCAGAGGTGCAAGGCTAGACTTGAGGTCAACAGTAACACCTGAGGATAAACTTTTTAGTGCCACTGACCCCTTTAAAGGAATCTGAGGAAAGCTATGAGTCCCCTCTCCATTAAAACGCACAATCACAAGATCTGGAGTTTGGGGTGGTCCATGAATCCTAGATAGAGACTGCTACTTAAGAAGCGTGATCTCATGCAAATCTGTCATTTTATAGATGGGGAAACTGAGGCTTTGTGGAAGGGAAATGACTAACCTAAGGCGACACAACTATTTTACAGGCAGAAACAGAATTAGGTCTTTAACATCTTCAAACCAACACTTATCTAACCAACTTTTTCCCACCGTATAACAAGTCATACTGACATCAAGCAGACACAGCAATAATGTGGAAATCAGCTGCTTAGATACCATCCTCTCCTGGGACATGAGAAGACTCCAACCAGACTGCTCACCCACCGACCCCCATCCTCTAAGCCAAGCTGCACTGAGACATCCAGCTCTTCCATCTTTATTCCTGTCTTTTAAAATGGGAGCTGAGGACTTTGCTAGTAGTCCAGTGGTTAAGAATCCTCCTTGCAATGCAGGGAACAAGGGTTCCCCTGGTTGGTAAACTAAGATCCACATGCCATGGGGCAACTAAGCCACAACTACTGAGCCCACACACCACAAGATGCAACTAAGACCCAACACAGCCAAATAAATATGTTTAAAAAAGAAAAATGGGACCTGAAAGAGAGAAATAGAGCTGACCAACCCATTCTGGAGAAGATTCCAGAAGTTATCAGTGTTTCCTCCTGCAATATGCACACTCTGGGTTTGTCCAGTGATTTCAATCAAACAAATGTGAAATCATGGAAAGAAAATAGCCAATTTATCTGAATTAACTAGTCTGGTCAATGAAAACACTCCATCTGAGGGGCCCAGGAAGGCTTCTCCTAAAGCTATTTCTCTGCAAACTATTAACTAAAAATTCTATGATGTTTTATATTTCATAAAGTACTTTCAGGCTTCCCTCGTAGCTCAGTTGGTAAAGAATCTGCCTCAATGCAGGAGACCCAGGTTCAATTCCTGGGTTGGAAAGATCCCCTGGAGAAGGAAATGGCAATCCACTCCAGTATTTTTGCCTGGAGAATCCCATGGACAGAGGAGCCTGGCGGGCTACTGTCCATGGGTCTCAAGAGTCGGACACGACTTAGCAACTAAACCACCACCACCACCACCAAAGTGCTTTCAGGTACATAAGTGACCTGAGGAAAGAAAAATTAAAGGGAGAGAAGGGTTAGCAAATCTTTAATGTTAAATGGTTTATTTCCCAAACAACTCTGAAATAAAGAACTTTCTAACTCGTAAGGAATCAGACTCAGAATGGCTAAGTATTTTGCACAAAGTTACACAGTAACTAGCAGAGGCAGGAATCAAATTCTGATATCTGATACAATTTTATTTTCTAGATGACAAATTGAGGTTCTAAGAGGTTATGTCATTCCTTTTCTTCATTCACCTCCTAAGTTATTGTTCTTGTATTTGAACTCACAACTTTAGATCCTAAAGCAAGCCTTTCATCCCATTGAGTCAATGTTTCTCAACGTTCTCTGCAAAGCACCCAAATGGGAATCACCTGGTTGCTCCATTTTTGAGAAAAATAGGTCTTGAGTGAGAATTCTTAAAGTATGGTGCTTGGACCAACAGCTGAGAACACTTGTTAGAAATGCAAGATCTCAGACACCACCCAGGACATACTAAATCAGAAACTCTGGGCGTGGGTTCAGGAATCTGTGTTTTAAGTCCCTGGGTTAACTCCGATGCCTTTTTGAGAACCACTCACTAATGACATGCTTTCCCTTAACCCCTCCCCAAGGCAACTCATTTACACCTGAACTTTTTCTGGATAGAACGATCTTAACACACGTAACCTCACCTTAAAAAGCACTAACAGGTATTCAGCATTTGATCTAAGTCCATCATACTTTACAAGGCTCCAACTGCTGCTGCTGCTGCTAAGTCGCGTCAGCCGTGTCCGACTCTGTGCGACCCCATAGACGGCAGCCCACCAGGCTCCTCCGTCCGTGGGATTCTCCAGGCAAAAACACTGGAGTGGGGTGCCACTGCCTTCTCCGACAAGGCTCCCAGCCCTGTGACATTTGATTCTACTGCCTAATTTCATTGTAGTCTCTTTTCCCCAAACACAATCAGAAATCAGAGGACTCGAGAATCTGCTGAGAATCACAGACATAGAGAATAGACTGGAGGTGTCAGTGGGGAGGGTTTGGGGGAGGGATGGAGCTGCAGGCTGGGCTTAGCAGATGGAAGCTTTTATAAATAGAATGTATAAACAACAAGGTCCTGTATAGCACAGGGAACTATATTCAACATCCTTTGATAAACCATAATGGAAAAGAATATTCTAAAAAAGAATATATATATATATATATATTTATGTATAACGGAACCACTTTGCTGAACTGCAGAAATTAACACATTGTAAATCAACTACAATAAAAATTTTTTTAAAATCTGCTGAAAGAACTCCACCCTGATTGTGTCCTCAGAGATTGTTCCTAACGAAGAGAGAAAAGATGCCCAACAATATCATTTGCTTAGGAACTTTTCACTACTCTGAACAGAATTTTTAATGGTGATGCTTACATGAATTTGAGCAAAGTCCAGAAGACAGTGAAGGACAGGGAAGCCTAGCATGCTACAGTCCATGGGGCACACAGTAGGACATGACGTAGCGACTGAACAACAAAAAGATTAGAAAATAGAATTTCCTCCAAGAGAACGCACCAGTGTAGATTGTAAGGCTTTGTTTCAGAGCTAAGCTTGGCCATGTGATGTTGATGTGTGGGCCTTTCATAGTTTACTTGTGTCTTGGTGGGCGGTTCGTTTTAGGACACTAAATGTTCCTCTCAAGCAGGTGGTTGGCCGGATAGAATAAAACTAATTAGTTTGCTCTTGGGGAAAACTGAGCCTTATTTCAGATGTGTCCAGGTAGGTTATTTGCTTGAATTACACACGCGTTCTAACAAGGAGTGAAAATGTGTTACTTTTCCTGGAGTCTGCTATATTTTATCATGGAAAACACAATCAGTAGCACCAAATGCAAGTATAATGTTCGCTGGTTAAACCAACACCATCCTGCATCTCCCATGCTACTGCTTAGCAATTGAATTCACCTGCGATCCTGCCTTAGGCTAAGCTTCCACAAGGAATAGGGCAACACTGCCACCGTGTGGTTCCCAGGTGAAAACGGCTGAGCAAAAATAATAACCGTCCCACTGAAAGGAGACGCTGCTTCCAGAGGCTCCCAAGGGGCTTAACCTTTGCGTTTTGAGCTTAGAATTCAGGTGGAAAAGGGCAGATGAGGACTTTCTTTGGGTGGACACAAAGCATTAATCAGAAAGTGAGGCAGTGCCTGGGTAATCAGGTACCCCCAGGAATTCCCATTTTCAATTCTCCGTCCATTCATTCTGTTCTCTTCCCACCCTGTTCCTTTCTTGGTAGCAGCTTTTATTTGACTACAGCTTAATCAATTTCCATGCCATTCCTGAATCTCAGCTGCTGGCCATTTAAGGGTGCCCCCCACCGAGTTCAAAGCATAGATCCCACCCCCGTTATGTTTCTCCAGGTTTCACAGAGCCTTCATCCAACCATTAGCAACCAGCTCTTATCCTGGTTTGGAAGAGCGAAAAAAGAAAGAGACGGAAAAAGATGGGAGACTCCGAAAACTCACAATGATCAGTGCAGCAGTTGACTTGCCTGCTCTTGGACATTTCTTCTCTCTTTATTAATTGTATAGGAGTTTTTAGCTAGTATGAATATCAGAGACTCACAAACCATCTGAACCTTTCAGGGAAAAAAAGAATTATTTTTCTAAATGAATTAAAGATATACCTTAGGAAGTTTATTTACCTGAAAAGAACAATCTCCAAAGCTTGCACGAGTGCACCTTCAGGGTTCCATGAACGTATGGTTTCTTACAATTAACTAGTAAAAATTGAGGGTGTACTATGTGTCAAGTACACTTCTGATGAAGAAAAATCTGGTTACCCTTTATTTTTATAGTTTCCCTGTGTTATTAATGGCCCTACTGCATCCCAGGCCCTGGGTAAGGCCTTCTATGTCCATGCTATTTCTAATTCCCAGGTTAGAAATAGCAGTTTGCTTTTTTTCCTAAATGCTGCTTTCAAAACTAAACACGAGCACACACATACACACACACAGAGTTCTTGTCTGGAAACCTTCTTTGCAGCAGTGATGAAGAATCTCCTTTGCTCCTATAGTATGGCTGACAGCTTCAGTGTTTCCTCCTTTAAAAAGTTAGATTCAAAATGGCTTTTGTCTTTGTCGCTGGAGCTGAGTTGACATTTAATGTAAAATGAGACATTTAGCTGCCTCTATGAAGGCAGAGTAGGGGGTTTTCTAAGAGAATAAGCACATTTGTTTGTCAGATCTGCTGGCTGGCAGCTTTGGTTAAATCAAGTTTAAT
Source organism: Cervus elaphus (assembly GCF_910594005.1). NCBI lineage: Eukaryota > Metazoa > Chordata > Mammalia > Artiodactyla > Cervidae > Cervus > Cervus elaphus. The sequence continues at coordinate 80,306,096 of NC_057815.1, read as the reverse complement.
CCTCCCAGCTTACCCTCACCTCACCTGAAGCAACTGGGAAGTTTTCTCCCACATTCCTTCCACCCTAAGAGGTGCTGCCTCCTGCAGACACGAGTATCTGCAGGGAGCTTACAGAGAAAGCTGGGAAGGTTCATTCCGAGAGAATTTAAAGAAACGTAACAGCCATAGACGGAGAGGGCAATGGCACCCCACTCCAGTACTCTTGCTTGGAAATGCCCATGGACAGAGGAGCCTGGTGGGCTGCAGTCCTTGAGGTCGCTAAGAGTCGGACACGGCTGAGCGACTTCACTTTCACTTTTCACTTTCATGCATTGGAGAAGGAAATGGCAACCCACTCCCGTGTTCTTGCCTGGAGAATCCCAGGGATGGCAGAGCCTGGTGGGCTGCCGTCTATGGGGTCGCACAGAGTCGGACACGACTGACGTGACCTAGCAGCAGCAGCCACAGAAAGGAACGAAACTGAATCAGTTGTAGTAAGATGGATGAAGTAGAATCTGGGACACAGAGTGCAGTAAGTCAGAAAGAGAAAGACAAATACGATATATTAACGCATATAATATGGAATCTAGAAAAATGGTACTGATGAATCTATTTGAAAGCAGGAATAGAAACGGAGACATAGAGATCAGACACAGGGAGGGAAGGAGAGGCTGAGACGAAGTGGGAGAGTAGCATCGACATCTATCCACTATCACGTGTAAAATAACTAGTGGGAGCTGCTCTATAACACAGGGCGCTCTGTGACGAGCTAGGGGGTTGGGAGGGAAGCTCAAGAGAGAGGGGACATATGTACTCTTATGAGCCGATTCACGTTGTTGTAGAGCAGAGACGAACACAACACTGTAAAGTAATTAACCTCCAATTTAAAAAAAAAGATAGTATTTAAAAGTTAAATAAAAAAAGAAAAGAAAAACATAACACGCACCCACACTAGCAATATCGATTCTATATTCTATATTCCTACACTATATTCAGACGCACAAAGACAAAGAGCCTTTTTATTCCCCTGTTTTGATCAGCTTCCCTCACAGGACTTCGACAGCTGATGGCAGAAGAAAACAATGAAAAGTCTATCTGGCCTAGTAACATCGTCTTGGTTGGAATCCCATCTCAGCTGGGATGGCTTGGATGCATGCTTACTGTTTCAGAGTCTGCACCTCCCCATCCCAGGCGCCGCCTAAGCTGATACCTTAGAGTCTGAAAGGAACAGTGTGGCTTTTTGACCTCACAGGAGAGAGGGGAGATGGCCGGGGGTCCTTGAGATGTCAGCCAGCATCCCCTGAGGAGGGTACAGACTGGGTTGACCCCTTGCCTGGAGCCCACGGAGGTGTGAGCAGGTGCCCTGGACTTTCTGCTGGTGCCGCTGAGTCTTTGGCCAACATCACTCGGGGTCTGCTGAACTCAGTTCACCTTAGTTCTCGCTGGCACAGTGGACACACCCCTAAGCCCTGCCGGGAATCACTGCCCTGCTGTCCTCAGCAACACAGACTCCTTTGCACCCTGAAAGTGAAAGTGTTGGTCGTTCAGTCGTGTCCGACTCTTTGCAACCCCATGGACTGCAGCCTGCCAGGCTCCTCTGTCCATGGAGATTCTCCAGGCAAGAATACTGGAGTGGGTTGCCGTGCCCTCCTCCAGGGCATCTCCTGATCTCAGGGATTGAACCTGGGTCTCCTGCACTGCAGGCGGATTCTTTACCACCTGAGCCACCAAGGAAGCCCAATTTGCCCCCGAAGTAACCCCTTTCTGCCAGGCTCCCCAGGCAGGCTCTGCAAAAGTCAGTGGCCAGCCCTGGGGGTGTGAGGAAATCCCAGGTCCCTTTCAGTCACTTGAGAAGGAAGGCTGGTTCAGAAAAGCCAGGCCCTCCTAGGCCTAACCCAGCTGAGCTGCCAGTGTGTTCTGACGGAGCTGCCACAGGTGGCTGCACGGGCGAACTGAGAAACCAGTCTACACCCAGAAAGCCAGCTTACTGCTGGTGTCACACACACACTCACACACACACACAGAGCCACACACACACAGAGTCACACTCACACACACACACAGTCACACATACTCACACACAGTCATACACACACACATAGTCACATACACTCACAGTCACACACTCACACACACAGTCACACACACACAGCCACACACACATACACACTCACATACACAGTCACACACACACAGTCACGTACTCACACATAGTCACACACAGTCACACACACATAGTCATACACACACAGTCACACTCACACACACACTCACACATACACACAGTCACACACTCACACACAGTCACACACATTCACACACAGTCACACACTCACGCACACAGAATCACATACATACAGATAGTCACACACACAGTCACACACACACAGACACACACACAGTCACACACTCACACACAAATAGTCACACACATTCACACACAGTCACACACTCACACACACAGAATCACATACACACACAGAGTCACACACACACTCACACACACACATAGTCACACATTCACACACAGTCTCACACGCACAGTCACACACTCACACACACAGAATCACATACTCACATACAGATAGTCACACACACAGTCACACACACACACAGTCACACATTCACACACAGATAGTCACACACATTCACACACAGTCACACACGCAGTCACACACTCACACAGTCACTCACACAGTCACACACACAGAATCACTTACATACAGATAGTCACACACACTCACAGTCACACATACACACACACAGTTACATACTCACACAGTCACACACACAGAGTCAAATACTCACATACAGATAGTCACACACACAGTCACACACACAGTCACACACACACACACGGTCACACACACAGAATCACATACTCACATACAGATAGTCACACACACACTCACACACATTCACACACAGTCACACACACAGTCACACACACAGAGTCACATACTCACATACAGATAGTCACACACACACACACACACAGTCACACACTCACACACAGTCACACACACAGAGTCACACACTCACATACAGATAGTCACACACACTCACAGTCACACACACACACAGTCACACACTCACACACAGATAGTCACACACACACACTCACACACACACACACTTCCCATCACCCCAGCTCAGGCCCAGGAGAAAGGAGATTTCACCCCCCCTTCACTTCGTTTCTCTCCCTCCTCTTCTTCCCATTCCCCTATATCAGAGGGATAGACCATGGATTTTCCATTTCCTCTACAAACTGGCCTCCTTCTAGACATCAAATCTTGTACCCTACCTGTCCTAGGCAGAAGGAGGAGCCTCTACACTTGGAAAACCTGTATCCTTTAATCTACTGAGGCCTCCACTCAATATGCTGGGAGTGTGTGCTTAATAACTCAATCGTGTCCAACTCCTTGCAACCCCATGGACTGCAGCCCACCAAGCTCCTCTGTCCACAGAATTCTCCAGGCAAGAATACTGCAGTGGGTTGCCATGCCCTCCTCCAGGGGATCGTCCCAACCCAAAGATCGAATGCAGGTCTCCTGCCTTGCAAGCAAATTCTTTACCATCTGAGCCACCAGGGAAGTGGGACCCCTAAAAAAGGAGTCCTAGATGTCTTTTTCCCTGGGGGGAAAATGTGCTATCTTAGTGCAGAATCAAAAATACTATTTTGAACACCAAACCTGGAATATTAACTCCTTCTTTCTCTTTGCCTCCCTCCAGCAACCATTCTGGAGAAGGCAATGGCACCCCACTCCAGTACTCTTGCCTGGAGAATCCCACGGACTGAGGAGCCTGGTAGGCTGCAATCTATGGGGTCGCTAAGAGTCGGACATGACTGAGCGACTTCACTTTCACTTTTCACTTTCATGCATTGGAGAAGGAAATGGCAGCCCACTCCAGTGTTCTCGCCTGGAGAATCCCAGGGACGGGGGAACCTGGTGGGCTGCCGTCTATGGGGTCGCACAGAGTCGGACACGACTGAAGCGGCTTAGCAGCAGCAGCAACCATTCTAAGAGTCAGAAGAATTTACTTGAGGATGCCTCAAGTAAACTTGGGAGAAGATTACACGTAGGGAAGTATAAAATAAGAAAACATTTCAAAATATCACCCTGTTCTACTACCCTCGCTCTTCAGTTAAATTCTCCAGATCCTTCCTGAGTACCTGCTTCATCTTCAGTTCTTGAGAAAGCACTACAGAAAGTACAGAAGAGACACGATACATGGTCACAACCTCAGGGAGCTTTCAGTCTAACAGTGAGAGAGACTCTTGAATAATCAAAGGGAAGACCTGACTTGCACAAACGGGTGGTAAGGGCACGAAAATGCTGGCCGTTCAGAAGGCCCTCTGCCGACCCCTGATATTTCCCCTCCTCCTCTGCTATCGTGAGGCTCTTAAATGTTTAATCTCTCTGCCTCTTGAAAGAGAAGCCCTGAAGCAGTGGGCAGGCAAGCAAGCCCTGCCCTGCACACCCGTGTCTGCAGACCACCCTGTCGTCAGGAACCAACAATTCCCCAGGGGTACAGGGGAGTGGATGAGGACACCTACCGGGTCTCAATTGTACACAGGCAATTTGTGCTCATAATTATTTTGATTACTGCACAAGTCACATGAAACTTGACCAAACAAACAGCCACTAATTAAGCGCTATGTGAAACGTCTCATTCCTGTGCCGATTTCAAACATGTCAGAGTCCACTGAAAGAGAAATCTCATATCAAGTAATTTTCACCTGTCTGCACTATGTTCAGTAAGACCTCTTAAAAGAATGGTAGATGTTGATTTTTTTTTAAAGTCAACTTTCATAGAGAGAAGACTTAAAAGAATAGAACTAAATATTGCCAGTAATTACTCCGGATCTTGTGTGTGCATGTGTGTGTGTGTGTGTGTGTGTGTGTGTGTGTGTGTGTGGTGTGTGTTTCTTTATACTTTTAAGAGAAGCACCAACATTGAATAAGCCAAACAGAGCATGGAAAAGTAAAACATTCAGAAGTCAGAATCTTAGGTGATGCTGATACTGGTGGTATAAGAGTAAATACAAATTAGAAATAAGGGGAAAAAAGCAATTCTCCATGAGGCAAAGAAAATGAAAAGACGCCATCCTCCAACCCCCTTTCTTCTTTGAGCTTTACCTTTAAAAACTCACCATTGTAAGCTCTTTCTCTGCCTCCTCAAAATGTATGTAAATCTCTTCAGAAGGTAAATAAGCCTCTTGCCAATTTTACTATCCAGGGATGGGATGTTCCTCCAGGCGCAGGGAGCCATCTCTTTGAAAAGTAATCAAGAAAGATAGGACCCTATCTCTCATTTCCATGGGAGGACAGGAGCCTCCCTTCCTGAATTCATATTGCAAACTTACCTCTTGTCGGGAGATACGAGAAACTTACTTTTTCTTTGGATAAAGGCAACTAGCAAATACAGATCATTATCCCCACTACATGGTGAATTTAGGAAGAACTACTGCTCGGAGAAGGCAATGGCACCCCACTCCAGTACTATTGCCTGGAAAAACCCATGGACAGAGGAGCCTGGTAGGCTGCAGTCCATCGGGTCTCTATGAGTCAGACACGACTGAGCAACCTCACTTTCACTTTTCACTTTCACGCATTGGAGAAGGAAATGGCAACCCACTCCAGTGTTCTTGCCTGGAGAACCCCAGGGACGGGGGAGCCTGGTGGGCTGCCATCTATGGGGTGGCACAGGGTCGGACACGACTGAAGTGACTTAGCAAAAGCACATCTGCAAATAGTGCTGTCAAGTCCTCTTGAGGACTAGTTGTCCTTTGTCTTGAGAATGTGTATGGATTGGGTGTATCTGCTTGGCTATAGAAACCATAGGAAAGGATAAGATTTCTTTCTGTCTTTGTAATCTCTTAATGGATTGCCTGTGACACTCATCATGTCCTTGTTCAATGCTGGTTCAGTAATAAAATTGTTTCTCTCCTATCCTTGTGGAGCGGTTTTCTGAGTTGGCAGGAGGTTTTGTTTTCCTGATACATTTTTTAACACTCCAATCTTTCTGTATTGAATAAATTTGTACATTTGAGATTTTTTTAAATATCTTGATATTACACCATGGAATTAATTAAGAATTAAACCCAGCTGAATGTTATTCCCATGGCAAATAGATGGGGGAAAAAATGGAAACAGTGAGAGACTTTATTTTCTTGGGCTCCAAAATCACTGCAGATGGTGACTGCAGCCAAGAAATTAAAAAACACTTGCTCCTTGGAAGAAAAGCTATGACCAACCTAGACAGCATATTAAAAAGCAGAGACATTACTTTGCCAACAAAGGTCTGTCTAGTCAAAGCTATGGTTTTTCCAGTAGTCATGTATGGATGTGAGAGTTGAACCATAAAGAAAGCTGAGCACCGAAGAATTGATGCTTTTGAATGGTGGTGTGGGAGAAGACTCTTGAGAGTCCCTTGGACTGCAAGACCAAACCAGTCCATCCTAAAGGAAATCAGTGCTGAATATTCATTGGAAGGACTGATGCTGAAGCTGAAACTCCAATTCTTTGGCCCGCTGATTCAAAGAACTGACTCATTGGAAAAGATCCTGATGCTGAGAAAGATTGAAGGTAGGAGAAGGGGCCGACAGAGGATGAGATGGTTGGATGGCATCACCGACTCTATGGACATGAATTCAAGCAAGCTCCAGGAGTTGGTGATGGACAGGGAAGCCTGCTGTGCTGCAGTCCATGGGGTCACAGAGAGAGAGAGAGAGTCAGACATGACTGAGCAACTGAACTGAATTGAATGCTATTTAGTTATTTTGCAAAAAAACTAGTAATTAAATACCAGAAAGGAGGGATAATTTTGGAATATTCTGGATAATCTTTAACATGATTGATTATTATAAAATTTGGTTTCTCCATTTGAAAAATGAGGATTATGTAACATGTATTAATCAATTATAGGTTTTGGAAGATGTTTAAATATCTTCTTACTATGGCCCCAAGTTTAGTAAACATCTGCTTTGATCACATACCTATAACTCCAAGCCCTCTGCTCATCTATAAGTTTCCTTGGAAGGAGTAAGTCTTCTTTTAAAACTCTGGCTCTTCTACTGAGGAAAAAACAAAAACATTTCCGGATTTTTCCAGTGATTTTCAAAGTAAGGATACAAAATATTTTTTTAAAATATAGGTGTCTTTGACATTAGTGTAAAGTCACCTCCGTACCTTATCCACATTATCTGTTCTATTTCTATCAGCAAAGTGTTCAGAGATTTTGGTCATTGGGCATATTCAGTTTCTTTTTAAATTACACACATATTTTAAATCCTGGATACAAATACCTCCTATACTTTTCTGACATTTAAAGAATTCCACAGCAATGAATAATGGCCTCATAACAAAGATCAATTATAGTTTCTATTGCAACAAATCTTCAATTAACCCGAAGTTTGAACACTGTCACCAGAAGAGGAAACAGACAAAAGGCTATCTGGTTTCTATAGGGTTGGCCAAAAAGCACATTCAGGTTTTCCAAAAGATGTTATGGAAACCCAAACAAACTTTTTGGCCAACTCTATAAATTCCTACATTAAAACTCACAGGTAGACCTATAGCTTAGTCATCATATATATCTTACAAGGTTTATTTTTCTATTTGTACCATTTAAATTAAGTTTAATTTTAACAATTTAGCCTTGAACACTAGTCATATGAGAAGCTCCCAATTTCCTAAGATGCCAAGAGTTAAACAATTAAGAGCATAAATTTGAAATCAAACAGATCTGTTGAACCATAAACTAATGGTGTGACCTTGATCAAGTTATTTAACCTCTCTTTGAAGTTTCCTCAGCTGAAAATGAGTTAAAATTAAATGAGATAATGCCCTTAGTAAAGCATAACTATTAGAAATTGTTATATAATCACTCTGTTCAGCTCTGTCATTCAAAATCCGTATCTTTGTAGCCAGTGTCTCTGCTGATAACCCAGTAATTTGTTGTTGTTCAGTTGCTCAGTCATGTCTGACTCTTTGTGACCCCATGGACTGCAGCACGCCGGGCTTCCCTGTCCTTCACGGTCTCCCAGAGCTTGCTCCAACTCATGTCCATTGAGTTGGTGATGCCATCCAACCATCTCATCCTCTGTCATCCCGTTCTCCTGCCTTCGATCTTTCCCAGCATCAGAGTCTTTACTTTTTTAAAAAAGAAAGAAAACAGGAGAAGTTTGTAAAATGCCCTCACAAATTCTCATGCGACAAAAGGCCAATAAAACTCAGCCTGACTTCCAAATAAGGATGGATTTTTCAGTTTGTCCCTTTAAGAAAGCAGAACTCCAAGTCCACCACTCAGCCAAAAATAAAATAAAATTCCAACTGCTGCTCACTCCTATCAGAGAGACTTATAGCTTTCAACCCAATTTCTCATTCTATGGTTCAAATCAGCATCACGACAGCATGCTTCAAATTAATTAAAAGACATTCCTTTCCATCCAAGGTATAATCACGGCAATTTACTTCCAAACATAATCAAGAAATTATGTAAAGGAAGATAAACCATATGAAGAATTTTTTCATGTGTGAAGTTAATTGATTTTCATATCTTTTTTTAATGTTTCAAATAAAGATTCTAAAAGACTAGGTTTCCTGAAATATCTCAACTCAGAAGAGTTTTGGAATAAACTCTTCAAAAGAGATCACACTTTCCACAAAAAACAGCTCCCAGGCTATGGGGGTAGTAGGGCACTTAATGAATTTGTTATAGGCCTGCAGTAGCTATGTTCAGAGTTCTGGGAACTCTCAACCAGAATTCCTTTGAATAGGCAGACGAGGGCAAAAAGAGTGATGAAAATACGTTCTTTCAGTAAAGCTTAGAGCTATGTATTTTAACAGGCCAGATCGGGTTATGGAGAAAAAACTGCTGACCTTGTTTGATTGCCTTCAATTCTTTGCGGAGAAAACAAACAAACAAACAAAAACTCAAGCAAAGAAACTGCTCACCTGCAATATTCACTTCCAAAAAGAAGACTGGTCCCCTCTACTGAAAGCCAAATAAGAGCCTTACTGAGACAGTAGACACAGCTACCTCCATTGCAAATAGGGATTCTAAAGGTTTCCCCAGTCCCTGATTCCCTCCATTCACATTTCCACAGTCCCTTAAATTTAACCCTGAGTCCCTCCAATGAACCCCCCACACACACACAGAAACATTGCCGGAGGGCAACATTATAGTCCCATGAGCAGTCACCACCCATGTTTGTCCAGGATCTTCACAATTAAGGACGCTTGTGGTCACACTCTTCCCCAAATTTCCATGTATTGAAACATCATGTTTTGGTTTTGTTGTTGTTGTTTAGTCGAAGAGTCGTTCAGACTCTTTGCGACCCCATGGACTGTATGTAGCCCACCAGGCTCTTCTGTCCATGGGATTTCATTATGCTAATAACCAATAATAAGCTAATAGCATTTATTAATAATCCTTTGTTACCCATTTTTTTAAATTAATGAAGGACACAGAAAATGATCAGCACAGGGCTACCACATTACTGCAGTGAGCTGATATAATACCAGCCAAAATCTAGTAAAGGTGGTTCACAGACCAAACTCTAGAGCCAGAGCACCTAGGTTAGAACTCCAGCTCTGCCACAGGTCAGCTGTGCAACTTTGGGCAAGTTACACAACCTCTCCGTGTCTCAACGATCCATCTACATGCTGCTAGTAATAATTGTACCTATGCATAGGGCTGTTGGAGAGACTAAAATTGAGTTCATATACTTAAAGAACTTAAAACAGTGCCTGAAATATAGTCAATGCTAATTTAAAGTAGCTTTAATTTTTTTAAAGAGTTTTATTTCTAGAAATAACTCCAGGAAATACTTCTAGAAACTTATGTCCCTGGATGTCTCGATCTAAGTGAGACTGTGTGTTAGTCGCTCAGTCGTGTCCGACTCTTTGCGACCCCATGGACTGTAGCCCACCAGGCTTCTCTGTCCATGGAATTCTCCAGGCAAGAATACTAGAGTGGATTGCCATTCCCTTCTCCAGAGGTACTTCCCAACCCAGGGATCGAACCCTGATCTCCTGCCTCACAGGCAGATTCTCTACCGTTTGAGATACAGGGACGTCTAAGTGAAGATCTAAGTGAAGAACTCTACATTAAGGCCTTTTAAAATGTCACCTTGTTTTTATGTGGCCCACAATTCAGCACTCACCATAGTAATTAATTGTAGCTTTAATAACCTCATTCTGCACCAGGTGAGGTGAAAAGAAATAAAAATTAAAAAAAATAAAAATTATCTGTAGTAGACTAAATGTGTCAGTAACATAATGTTAATCATTTAAACTCTAGATTTTTAAGTAGAACAGTTTCATCCTTCATAAAGTATCACCAGGACATAAATACTATTTCCATTTCCTTCACTCAAGATATAAGTAATTGTTGGATAAAAGCGAGCACTTTGCAGGGGCAGTGAAGAGGTGTGCTCAGCCACGCAGTCAGGTCCAACTCTTCTGCAATCCCATGGACTGTACAACCTGCCAGGCTTCTCTGTCCATGGGATTCTCCAGGTAAGAATACTGGAGTGTATTGCTGTGCCCTCCTCCAGGGGATCTTCCTGATCCAGGGATCGAACCCACATTTCTTGCATCTCCTTCACTGGCAGGTAGATTCTTTACCACTGTGCCACCTGGGAAGCCTGAGGAAGAGGCAATAGAAAATAGAAGGGCAAGAGAAGCCAACTGAGGGAAATAAGTCAAAATGCCCTAAGTGGACAACTACATTACTATGCCCAGATAAAGTGAAGGATTCTAAAATCTTGGCGTAAGGAAATAGCTCTGAAAATGCCAGTGGCCCAATCTTTCCAAGTGCTGAAATGGAAAACTATCCAGAGAGTGAGTGTCGGACTGTCCAATCACCATCCTGCCATCCTCAGGAACACCAGCCCTTGGGACACTTTCCCCAAGCGCAACCCTCTAGGCAGACACCCTCCCCGCCTCCGCCGCCAATCAGCTTCTAATACTGACTGTGTGATCTTTGAAATTACCCTGTGGCTTGATTTCCTTATTTGTAAAACAGAGATAATATCTGGACCCACCTTACAGTGCTTGCTTTTCATTTCTCTTTATTTTTTGGCTGTGCCAAGGGGCCAGTGCGACCTCAGTTCCCCGACCAGGGATCGAACCCACACCCTCTGCTGTGGAAATGCAGAGCCTTAACCACTGGACCATCAGGAAAGTCTCTATAGACTTTTATAAAGATTAAACAAGTTAATGCATAGAGAGCTCCTATATCTGTGCCTGGCACACATTAAGTGTTACCTAAGTCTAAAATTGTCACCCTGCTTATTTAACTTATATGCAGAGTACATCATGAGAAACGCTGGGCTAGATGAAGCACAAGCTGGAATCAAGACTGCCGGGAGAAATATCAATAATCTCAGATATGCAGATGACACCACCCTTATGGCAGAAAGTGAAGAGGAACTAAAGAGCCTCTTGATGAAAGTGAAAGAGGAGAGTGAAAAAATTGGCTTAAAGCTCAACATTCAGAAAACTAAGATCATGGCATCTGGTCCCATCACTTCATGGGTAATAGATGGGGAAACAGTAGAAACAGTGTCAGACTTTATTTTGGGGGGCTCCAGAATCACTGCAGATGGTGATTGCAGCCATGAAATTAAAAGACACTTACTCCTTGGAAGGAAAGTTATGACCAACCTAGATAGAATATCAAAAAGCAGAGACATTACTTTGCCAACAAAGGTCCGTCTAGTCAAGGCTATGGTTTTTCCAGTGGTCATGTATGGATGTGAGAGTTGGACTGTGAAGAAAGCTGAGTGCCGAAGAATTGATGCTTTTGAACTGTGGTGTTGGAGAAGACTCTTGAGAATCCCTTGGGCTGCAAGGAGATCCAACCAGTCCATCCTAAAGGAGATCAGTCCTGGGTGTTCATTGGAAGGACTGATGCTGAAGCTGAAACTCCAATACTTTGGCCACCTCATGTGAAGAGTTGACTCATTGGGAAAGACCCTGAGGCTGGGAGGGATTGGGGGCAGGAGGAGAAGGGGACGACAGAGGATGAGATGGCTGGATGGCATCACTGACTCAATGGACATGAGTTTGAGTAAACTCCGGGAGTTGGTGATGGACAGGGAGGCCTGGCGTGCTGCGATTCATGGGGTCGTAAAGAGTCAGACATGACTGAGCAACTGAACTGAACTGACTGAAGTCTAAAATATTATTTTTATTTAAAAAAGCTGGCTCCTAAACTTCTCCCCAGTCCTGATGAGTCAGACTCTTCAAACCTTCCCCTAGGTGATTCTGATGTGAGACAGGTTTGAGAACTATGGATGGGCAACTTTATCATTTTAAGTGAGATTATCACTTAGTTATCTTTTTTTTTCATTTATTTTTATTCATTGGAGGCTAATTACTTTACCATATTGTAGTGGTTTTTGCCATACATTGACATGAATCAGCCATGGATTTACATGTGTTCCCCATCCCGATCCCCTCTCCCACCTCCCTCTCCATCCCATCCCTCTGGGTCTTCCCAGTGCACCAGCCCTGAGCACTTGTCTCATGCATCCAACCTGGGCTGGTGATAGTGATCTTATTTAAAATATCTCTAAATGGGTCAAAAGGTACAAACTTTCACTTGTAAAATAAACAACTCATGAGAATATAGTGTACAGCATAGTGACTATATTACTAGTCACTTGTAAAACTAACATTTTATTGTATATTTCACAGTTGCCAAGGCTATGGTTTTTCCAGTGGTCATGTGTGGATGTGAGAGTTGGACTGTGAAGAAAGCTGAGTGCCAAAATATTGATGCTTTTGAACTGTGGTGTTGGAGAAGACTCTTGAGAGTCCCTTGGACTGCAAGGAGATCCAACCAGTCCATCCTAAAGGAGATCAGTCCTGGGTGTTCATTGGAAGGACTGATGCTGAAGCCGAAACTCCAATACTTTGGCCACCTCATACGAAGAGTTGACTCATTGGAAAAGACCCTGATGCTGGGAGGGATTGAGGGCAGGAGGAGAAGGGGACGACAGAGGATGAGATGGTTGGATGACATCACTGACTTGATGGACATGAGTTTGAGTAAACTCCAGGAGTTGGTGATGGACAGGGAGGCCTGGCGTGCTGCAATTCATGGGGTCGCAAAGAGTCGGACATGATTGAGGGACTGAACTGAACTGAACTGAAGGCAATCATGTTAAAAGTTTTCATTATAAGAAAAAATATCCTGGCAGTGTATGGTAAGGGATATTAATCTGTGGTAATGATTTCACAATACATACAAATATTGAAATACTATGTTATATACCTGAAACTAATATAATGTTATATGGCATTAATATCTCATTAAGAAAAAATTTAAAAAGCCAATACCCAAGGGAATTCCCTGGTGGTCAAATGGTTAGGACTCAATGCTTTCATTGCTGGGGCCTCAGTTTGATCCCTGGTTGTGGAAGCAGGATCCCACAAACCAAGTGGTGTGGGGAAAAAAAAAAAGCCCCCAAACAAACAAAAAACGAGGCACTTATCAGAAAAAAAAGTCCCTGGAACAGAAATATGAGACAATCTGTTGAATTTAGGCCAGCTGTTCTCAACTAGGGTGAGTTCCTACTGTCTCACATCCCAGAGCACGCTCATCAATTCGTGCAGAGGTTTTTTCGCTTATAACAATTGGTAAGGGAATGCTATTGGTATCCAGTGGGGAGAGGGCAGACATGCTGCTAAACATCCTACAATGCAGAAGCCAGCCCCCAGGATGAAGATTTATCAGGTCGAAAATGTCAACAGAGCTAATATTGAGAAACCCTGATGGACCAGTGCTTCCCAGACTTTTATGTGCTTACGAATCACCTGGGGATCTTGTGAAAGTGTGTGTCTTGACTCAGTAAATCAAAGGTGAGGCCTGAGACTCTGCTTCTCTAATAAACATCACTGGGGAGTTTGTTAGAATCATTTCAGGCTACACCCCAGTACTGTTGGATCATGCTCTGTATTTTAACAAGTTCCCTAAGGGAGTTACATGCACCTCAGAATTAGAGAATTTTGAGCATTATTTTGCTAGTGTATAAGATGAGTGCAATTGTGCAGTAGTTTGAGCATTCTTTGGCACTGCCTTTCTTTGGGATTGGAATGAAAACTAACCTTTTCCAGTCCAGTGGTCACTGCTGAGTTTTCCAATTTTGCTGGTATATTGAGTGCAGCACTTTCACAGCATCATCTTTTAGGATTTGAAATAGCTCAACTGGAATTCCATCACTTCCACTAGCTTTGTTTGTAGTGATGCTTCCTAAGGTCCACTTCACTTCACATTCCATGATGTCTGGCTCTAGGTGAGTGATCACACCATCGTGATTATCTGGGTCATGAAGATCTTTTTTGTGTAGTTCTTCTGTGTATTCTTGCCATCTCTTCTTAATATCTTCTGCTTCTTTTAGGTCCATACCATTTCTGTCCTTTATTGTGCTCATCTTTGCATGAAATGAAATGAAAACATTGCTTTAGAAAATCCAATCAGGTTTGTCTGTCTTTTGCATGCTCAGTTGTGTCCTAGACTTTGCCACCCCATGGACTGTAGTCCGCCAGACTCCTCTGTCCATGGGATTTTCCAGGCAAGAATACTGGATTAGGTGGCCATTTCCTCCTCCAGGGGATCTTTCTGACCCAGGGATTGAACCTGTGTCTCCTGCATCACAAATCAGGTTTGTGCTAATGCACAAAAGAGGAAGCTATTTTTCAGACTGACAAAGAGTAAGACTGGACATTATTTTCTAGGCAATTTTTTAATATTTAAATATGATGAGAAAACTGCAAGGATTTTATTACTTTATTAGATTTTATTAATATTAAATAATAATTTATAATTATAAAGAACACTTTTTATAATTATTGGATAATGCAGACATTCCAAGTAGGTCTAACTGTTCCTCAGTCAAAATGTCTCATAGCTTAGAGGTGTTCTGCAAAACAGGAAGGGCAGGGGAGAGCAGAGGAAGGATGGATGGGAAAGAGAGGGAGGAAGGGAACGGAGAAGAGGAAGAAGAAGGGAGGAAGGAGGAAATGAGGGAAAGAATAAGAGAAGGAGGAAGGAAGGAAAGAAATAGAACATAAGGATGTAGAGAGGAAGAAAGGAAAGAAAGAAGGAGGAAGAAAAGAAAAAGAGACAGTGAGGTTTGAATAATGCTCTATACAACTTTAAGCAAAATGATTTCTTTACTGCAGGACTTATCAGAGCCTTTAATGTTCTCATGTACAATTTGAAATTCCAAAGGGAGATATTTTCAACATATGACTATAGAAGCTTTTTATTATAGAGCTTCTCAAGGCCTTCATATTCTAAGAAACTCTGCTTTGGAAATGTTGGTGTAAGTAAACCATTTTCTTTCCTGGACCTTTAAAAGGACTGTCATGCATACATCTTTCCAGACCACTCAACCTCTACTTTATATCCTTAGGAGCCAGAATGTGTGTATGTATGTGTGTGTTAGTCACTCACTCATGCCTGACTCTGCAACCCCATGGACTGTAAACCCACCAGGCTCCTTTAGAAAATCCAATCAGGTTTGTCTGTCTTTTGCATGCTCAGTTGTGTCCTAGACTTTGCCACCCCATGGACTGAGGAATTCCACACCATGGAATTTTCCAGGCAAGAATACTAGAGTGGGTTGCCATTTCCTTCTCCAAGGGGATTTTCCTGACCCAGGGATTGAACCCGGGTCTTCTGCATTGCAAGTGGTTTCTTTACTGCATAAGCCTCCGGGGAAGCCCAGGAACCAGAATAGGCACTAATAAATAAGAAAAACAGGTATCATTTTAACCATCTTACCATACCAAGCACTGTGCTAGACACTTGACATGCATTTTCCCTGATTCTCACAAACCCACAAGGTAGGAAGGAACTCAATTTATACCTTAAGGAAATGAGACAGAGGAGCTGAGAAATTTGCCCCAAACCACGCCTGCTGGTGAAGGCTGGTAAGCTCACCCAGATCCACTTAATGAAACATCGTCTTCCCTGACATGGGGGTTAGATTCAAATCCTGACCACAGACATCTGTTCTCCTTGGAGACCTGACTGCCTTTTTGCTAGTAACTGGCTTAGCCTCTGTCTCGATCTCTCACCCACGTCTCCATCATCCTCGTTTGCTTGCCTTTAATGTTTCTGTTCAACTCAGTGTCCTCAGCAGTGACCAACTTTCACAGACTCACCCACCTTCTTTCCCATAGATGAGCCCCTGGGTTGGAGACCCCAACAGGGAGCTCAGGATCCCTTAGATCTCCCTGGAAGCATTACGTCACCACTTCTAATTCCCTTCTTGGGAGGAAGCCCACCCAGCAAATGAAGCCGTTCATGGACCAACAGCTCCTGTCTGGGGTTCTTCTTTCCCGTACAGTATCTAAGAAGCTCTGGACACCTGGCCTCTGCTGTCACGTTGGAATAACAGGTGGTCTTCATACTGGGCTTGACTGAACAGCCCACCTCCTCCCTTGATGCTCTGCATGTGTTACTCCCTCCCTGCATCACGTGTGACATCTGCCTGCAACAACAGCCCACTACAAAGTGGTGACTTGGGGCCAGGCACCATGCTAAGTGCTTCCCTGGTCGCTCAGCGGTAAAGAACCCACCTGCGATGCAGGAGATGCAAGATTCGTGGGTTTGATCCCTGGGTCAGGAAGATCCACTGGAGGAGGGCATGGCAACCCATCCTAGTATTCTTGCCTGAGAAATCCCATGGACATGGGAGCCTGGCAGGCTACAGTCCATGGGGTCACAAAGAGCTGGACGCAACTGAGCATGCACATACCATGCTAAGGGCGTATATGCTTCACTTCTTTTTAACCTCGGGCTTCCCTGGTGGCTCAGCAGAAAAGGATTTGCTTGTGGTGCAGGAGACATGGGTTCAATCCCTGGGTCGGGAAGATTCCCTGAAGAAGGAAATGACAACCCACTTCAGTATTCTTGCCTGGAAAATTCCATGGACAGAGGAGCCTGGCAGACTACAGCTCATGGGGTCATGAAGAGTCAGACACAACTTAGCAACTAAACCACCAGCACTACCTTTTTAACCTCACAACACTGTGAACTAAGTAATATTACCCCCATTGGACGACGCGGGCATTAAACCAATATGGCAGACAGTATTCACATGATTATCCAACTAACGTGTGCTAAACTCAGACCTGTTCTTCCTGACCCCAAAACTCACCCTTTTATCCACCAAGCCCTGATGACTCTCAATATAACAATTAAAGGCTCATAAAATCCTATGAGAAATGGATACAGAGGGGAGGCAGACAAACCACGCAGGTTGCTTGGTTTCCTTGGTTTCCCCATAAAAGACAACTCGTGAAGTTTTCTTGGCAAATATTTCCAACGACAGATGTGCAAACTGAGGAAAGCTGCTAGAGCACGTGACTGTATGTTTCCAGTCCAAATTCACAACTAAAGAGAACTTGGGTTTATGTCAAAACAAGAGGCTGAAAATAGATTCCTAGGCTCCACAGAGATGGGGATTTGTGCAGAAAGTTGATCCAAATCACAACACTGAAAAATGAGCCTTGTGCAAAACCCCCCATACACTCAGCTTGGTTTGGGGTGGAAAAGATCAGTCAGTGCCCTTTACCCTTGGCTCCTGGGCCTTATGAGACTGTTTCCTCTTGAAACATATCCTTAGGATATGAGTTAACTTCATCTGGAAAATGAAGGAATGGAACTAAACAGTATCAGAAAGTACCTCTCGACTCCACATTTGACGGCTTTCTGAATTGCAAAACCAATTTCAAATCTCCCCCTAGGAGCAGCTCATAGAGAAGAAATAGATGAAATTGGTCTTGTCCACACACGATTTTCAATCATCTATGCAAGCTCCAAAATCACTGCAGATGGTGACTGCAGCCATGAAATTAAAAGATGCTTACTCCTTGGAAGGAAAGTTATGACCAACCTAGACAGCATATTAAAAAGCAGAGACGTTACTTTGTCAACAAAGGTCCGTCTAGTCAAGGCTATGGTTTTTCCAGTAGTCATGTATGGATGTGCTGCTGCTGCTGCTAAGTCACTTCAGCCTTGTCCAACTCTGTGCGACCCCATAGACAGCAGCCCACCAGGCTCCCCCGTCCCTGGGATTCTCTAGGCAAGAACAATGGAGTTGGTTGCCATTTCCTTCTCCAATGCAGGAAAGTGAAAAGTGAAAATGAAGTCGCTCAGTCATGTCCAACTCTTATCAACCCCATGGACTGCAGCCCACCAGGCTCCTCTGTCCATGGGATTTTCCAGGCAAGAGCCTCCAGTGCCTTCTCCAGTATGGATGTGAGAGTTGGACTATAAAGAAAGCAGGAGAATTGATGCTTTTGAACTGTGGTGTTGGAGAAGACTCTTGAGAGTCCCTTGGACTGCAAGGATATCCAACCAGTCCATCCTAAAAGAAATAAGTCCTGGGTGTTCATTGGAAGGACTGATGTTGAAGCTGAAACTCCCAATATTTTGGCCATCTGATGTGAAGAGCTGACTCATTTGAAAAGACCCTGATGTTGGGAAAGATTGAGGGCAGGAGGAGAGGAGGACAACAGGGGATGAGATGGTTAGATGGCATCACCGACTCAATGGACTTGAGTCTGGGTAAACTCTGGAAGTTGGTGATGGGCAGAGAGGCCTGGCGTGCTGCAGCTCATGGGGTCGCAAACAGTCAGACAAGACTGAGCAACAGAACTGAACTGATGCAAGCGCAGCTTCATGCTTCCCCACCATGCACACTCCTGGTATTCCTTCCATCATTTCCTGTTTTGGCTTTTCCGAGGTGACACATATCACGCATGTCCTGGACAACCCAGAACCCACTTGTGACTGGAAGAAGCCAAAGCAACAAAGAGCAAGAACTGGCTCTGTGGCCTCCTAATACCTGACCTATTGAGTGCTGTCACCACACTTCTCTTACTTGGAAAGCCAATGATATTGTCTAGTGTCCTCATCCAGTGCTTCTTAAATGGTTGGGGGTGAAAAATCAGTTCTTTTTGTCTGATAATTTCCAATCTATCTTGGATGGCTACATTATAAAATAGAATAAAAGAAAAGTAATGGGGAAATGACAGGCTGCTTGGATGTCACAGCAATTTCAATTTGCCATAAAAGTTCCAAAATGTTTACTCTTCAGTTGCAGACTTATCTCACCATGGACTTGTAACAGTTCACAGAACCATGCGGGACTGCAGACCACACAAGAGAGGCTTTGCCCTAAATCCTTTTTTAATTCAATTCCAGACATTTATTGGGCAATTTCTAGGTCTATACTAGGGGACATGGGCACCACTGATATTTAGATGACTGGCTTAAAATCTCTCTCACATGCTGAGATGAGTTAGAATGAGGCCAGGCTATTGCAAAGTGATAGTGGAATTAAGTAATCCATAGGTTTTAACTTGAAAAGAGGGAAACTAGCATGTGGCCTGAGAAGTATCACAAGTCAGAAGAGATGATGTTTCGTAAAGAATAAAACATCCTATAATAAATATCATAGTGTTAATGTTTGGAAGTTCCAGACAGATCTCAACCTGGTCAACCTGTTTTTCTTTATCCCAGCTTGACCCCTCAGAGGTTGGAAGAGAAAACTGTGAGGCGAAAACTTGGGATTCACCCTCAACTCTCTCATCCACCCAACCTCCCTCTATGTAACCCTCACTAAGCCCCATCAACCCCCTCTCCAGAATGAGTCCTAAATCCATCCACGTTTCTCCACCTCCACCCTTACCACCCAAGCCACCATCACCCCCACCTGGATGACTGCAGTACCAGCCACATAGCTGGTCACCCTGCTTCTTCTCCTGATCCCATTTCAACCCCATCAAGCAGAGTGGATCTCTTAAAATACAAAGCACATCAAAGCTTTCAAAATTCCATGACTTCTCATAGCACCAAGATTAGAATCCAACCCCCACCACGACCTCCGACAGACAGATAGGGAATCCCACTAGCTGCCTCACTCATCCCCAAGAATCTTGGCTTTCCCTCGTTACACTCCAGACACACAGTCATTCCTTACGTTTCTCTGGTCACCAAGTTTGGTTCACTTTAGGGTCTTAACCTAGCTATTGATTCAACCAGGAGCACGCTTTTCTCCAGGTCATTGCAAGCCTGGCGCCATCTTGCCATTGCAGTCTCAGCTTACCTGTTTCTTCCTTAATGAGGCTTTCCCTTTCCACCCAAATGCTTTCTATTCAGGTTGGCATTCATCACAGCATTTATCAGCAATGTGTCTTTACTGCTGCACCTCCAGAGCGTGGATGCCTCGCTTATCACAAGCACTCAATGAATATTTATTGTCTGTAGGAAAATGTTCATCTCCATCTAGGACCTTGTGCTTAGTTGCTACTTAGTATGAAAAATAACTAATTCACTTCAAAAAAAAAAGTACAATAAAAGAAGCTGAGGGATTTGTTTGCTGACTTACTTGGGATTTAATTACATGGAGGATTCTGATGAAAAGAAAGAAAAATATTGTAGTACATTATGGTGCTAATGTGTGGGAGTTTTCATTGTTTACCCCTGTCTCCTTCCTGGGGTATTATTAATGAGCCAACTATCTTGTATGTGATAATGTATTACAATGAGTTGCATTGGGTTGTGGGTCAAGATAAAACAGCACAGTGTAATAACAGTGTAATTTAAACAAAATGATGTTTGCTCAGTGAATGGCTGACTCATTTAACACTTGCTTCTCTTCTGCACTTTAGCTGTGTGCACCCTGGGGTTGCACCTACCCAGCCCCTCTCCCATCCAGCTGATGCGAGGAGGTGGATGAACCAGTTGCAAGGCAATCTAATCTGACCTCTGCAAAAACAAGAATCAAGGTGTTCCCTCAAACGGGCACTCATCCCAAAGGCTCACCAACTTGCCTTTGAACAATAGAGGGTTTCTTGACAACCACCTCTAATTTTCTGAAAATCCAGGCAGGTCCTCAACACCTGGTTACTCTCAGAGCAGCTCCCGGGCCAAAGCAGGGCACTGATCCCAGGGAGGTGGGCTTCCACTTCAACAGACGACCTTCAAAAGATGGGCAGCCACTGACGCCCACCTGTGTTAACTGTCAGCTGCCCACAAGAGAGTACAGTGGTGGGAATGCCCCTCTTATCTCTGGCTTTCATCGCTGTGGTGGAGAGAAGCTGCTCTTGTGGGCTGAGAGGGATGGGTTTCAAGGGTTTCTTTGCTTCTGATGTCAACCCTCCAGCACCACAAGATGACTATGTGCCATCTGCAGGGTCGTGTCTGATGGGGGAGGGGACAGGCAGGGAAATACATACAGATTCAGGTATGTACCATGGATGCCATGTCATCACAATGAGCCATCTCTTCCCCAAGGAACACTGAGCTCAACTTCTAGAAAGTCAGGTCTATTTACTTCTCCCCTTGTCGAAGGGCTTCCCTGATGACACACACGGTAAATCTGCCTGCAATGCAGGAGACCTGGGTTCAATCCCTGGGTCGGGAAGATCCCCTGGAGAAGGGAATGGCTACCCACTCCAGTATTCTTGCCTGGAGGGTTAGCATTAGGGAGAATTCCCTGGACAGAGGAACCTGACAAGCTACAGTCCATGGGGTTGCCAAGAGTCAGACATGCCTGAGCAGCTAACACTTTAGCTATGGAAGGTCAGTTTATTTGAAACAATGAGTCTAGCTAATGTAGTACTAGTTACCACTGGGTTCCCTGGATGTTGCATTGATTTCTCTTTCCTGTGTCAAAATTGGCGTCTCTGTGATGTTACTGAGTAATTAGCCACTCTTTTCTCCTTCTCCCACATCTCATCTAAGCTGAAGGCGAACATGTGGTAAACACTCAATTGACAGTGTTTTCTTAATGTTTTCTATTTTGATTAATTAATTGCTTAGAATGTCATGACTGTCAAATTAGGGGGAATTGAAGATGGGAGCACACTTGTAGCAAAATACATTTCATTTCTCATTGGATGGGTTATGTATTTGATATATAGCATATTAGAGCTTAATTTCACCACAATGTGAAGTGATCATTGTGGGTACCATGTGGGATTCTGGCAGATTGAGGACCCTAATGACAGGATATAATACACTCACTTAGGCCAACAAATCCAGAAGCCATTACGTAAGTGAAGAAATTTTCCAGAAATACTCTGACCGGCCCTTCACACGGTTCCTGACGCATAAGGGACTCAGGTTTCCTTGCTGCTTTTTGTGTTTTTGGTTGTTTCCCTATTGTTTTGAAAACAAAAGCCTCTCAAGTCCAACACCCCAGCCCTCACCTGCAACCTGCACATTCTTCTTTCTGTTTGTCTTGGACGAGAGCCCGCTCTCCAGAGTACCGCGCACCCGCACACAAGCAGACAGGTGCTCCGCCGTTCAAACACCAAACCACCACCAACACGCACCTCTCTCCGGTACAATGACGCTCGGTGCATTGAGGGGAAGCAGGAGCCGGCGCCACAGGCAAAGCCCACAGGACGGAACAATGAAAAGGAGCAGAGCTGAAGAAAGACAAACACTGCAGGATTTTTTCCCCAGAGAAAAGTGAACAAACTCAATGTTAGCAAAACAAAAAGGCAACACAGACCAACTAATCTATGGATTTCTTTCACATTTGAAAATAAGTTGGATTCAATGCAAAGTAATATAAACTTATTTGCATGCAAAATATATATCATGCATGTGCTGTTGTTCAGTCACTAAGTTGTGTCCGACTCTTTCGCCAGCCATGAACTGTAAGCCACAGGACTTCTCTGTCCACAGACTTCCCAGGCAAGAATACTGGAGTGGGTTGCCATTTCCTTTTCCAAGGGATCTTCCCGACCCAGGGGATCAAACCCAAATCTCCTGACTGGCAGATGGGTTCTTTGCCACTGAGCCACCAAGGAAGCCCCAAGGATATATATATGGATATAAAAACATTGAGTCATCAAAAGTCATTATGGTCAGTATGTCAACAACAGGATAATACTATAACCAAAGCACTTAAAGAAAACCATAAACTATTCTCCAAAAACTAAAGTCTCCTAAGTGGATCTCTGCTTTCCAAGCTAAACCCTCTACAAGTTCAAGACAACAACCTTTTGAAACCCAAAGGACTCAGGAAATCATTTTTGCAAAGATATACCATGTTTTTTCTAAATGCCCCAATATGTTTGTGATACAAATACTTTCCGGATTTTCCCATCTTTGTGGGGGGGTGGGGAAAGAAGATAAGAATAATCAGTGGTTTTTTCCTGCCTGGTTGTTAAACACCCTAATTACTTCAAGCACCATTACTGCCACTTGCACATAAGCCATCCTTTGAAAATACTGTTTAATCTAAACTAAAATTCATGCTAATTTCTTCTGAGAATTTAGCCAATAGTAACACAATTTGAAAAGTTATTAGATTTACTTTTCTAATCTTAACAGGGATGTCAATATTCTAAGCATATACAATGGAGATAATCTACTATCATCTGAAGGGTAATGAACAACAGAAAAACTCTTTTAAAAAGAGCATTTTTATAGACCTGAAAAGTATTATAATTACATAGCATGTACCATAACCTTTATTGCTGACTTGCCATTATTTTGATACTAAAATGACTTCCTATATTCCTTCTTACAAAACTTACTTACATTAAAATCATGTTGTTGGGTCTTTCTTTCCTCCCACTTTTGTACTGGATGGAATTACTTTTTCTAATAGTTCGCTCAATAAATCAACATTCTGGTGCAGCTTGGACAGACATTTTGGGTTCCTTGTTTATCATAAATTCAGTAGGCTGACAAATCATGACATTATTTGTTTCTATAACAAAATGTAACAAAGGAAGCAGATTGTAAAGAAACATTAGTTGAATGAAAAAATCTTGATGTGACCCACTTTTGTGGCACTCATCCTAGATCTTGTAATTAAAGGAAGCCAGTGATGACAGCCATAGTATGTAAGAAACCTGCTTCCTAAATATGCATGCATGAATGAATGAGATTTAGTGTTTGCCCTTAGACTGGAGGAGAGGGGCAGGGAAACAGTGTTCACAAGGCAGAATGTGACAAGTAGCAACAGTGTTACAAAATGCTATAGAGGTTTCAGGGAAGATGAAATTATACCTGGTTGGAAGGATCAGAAAATTTCACAGAGGAAGTGACCCCTGGGGTGCATCTT
This sequence comes from Cervus elaphus, assembly GCF_910594005.1. NCBI lineage: Eukaryota > Metazoa > Chordata > Mammalia > Artiodactyla > Cervidae > Cervus > Cervus elaphus. The sequence continues at coordinate 80,281,996 of NC_057815.1, read as the reverse complement.
AAAGGATGAGTAGAAATTCACTGGGCAGAAATGAAGGGTGACCATCCAGAAAGAAAGAACAATCAGAAGAAAAGCAAAAAGGTGGAAGGGAACATTTGGGAACCATGTGTGCTGTTTTCTCTGTATCATGGCAGTACTAGGGAATAGGGCCTTGTAAGTTAAACTGAACAGTTTCACAATCAGTAGACAATGAGCAGCTAGTAGTGGTTTTGAAAAAGAGAGCAACACAAAGATGAATATGAAAGCAATGTGCAAAACAAACTACAATAAAAAGAACAGAGGCATTTAGAGACTAATTGGGAAGTAGGAAGGATTCCAGAAGGAGATCAGTAACAATGAAGTCTTGAATAAAGGCCAGGGGGATACAAAGAAGAGATTGGAACCAAAAGGTAGTATAGAGCCCAAAATGATACTCAGGCAACCAATCTGGTGCCATAAACAGAAACAGGAACATCAGGAATAGGAAAGGGAGGTGTTTCAGAGGATGGAATGCCTAACACAGGACAGACACACATTCCGGAGACCCAGCACCTAATGGATCACTTCCCTCTCTCAGTGTCAGGGATCCTAGAACTTACTTAGCCTCCACTTGGTCACCCCTGAGGCTTTCTACAACACGCTAGGAATCCCCAAGACCCTCCTGACATCTCCATCTCCTCTGCTCACGCAAGCGCTTCCCCTCGAGGGGCACCGTGCGCAGCCTCATCAAGGATGAGATGCTGCCTTCCTTCACACAGACTAATGGTCCAGTCCTGACGCAGCTCCGGCGTGCTGTCCTGATCACTCTAGACGTGGCTGTGTGGCATCTGTCCTTATTTTCCTTTTCTTGGAAATGACTCTACTATTTAGTGGATTTTAAAGTAAAATGCAAAAAAGAAAATTATATGCATCTTGCAATAAAAAACATGGAAAATAAAGTTGAGGAAAGTCTCAGAAAATAGAGCAAAAAGAAAGAAAACAGAAGAGAGTACAAAAATATTAGAGTAGCATCTAAGAAGTTCGAAATCCAAAAAGCAACATTCTAGGGAAAAAAAGAGGAAATGGAAAGAAGGTCATCAAAAAATAGTTCAAGACAATTTCCCAGAACCAAGGACGTAGCTTTCAGACTAAAAGGCTACTGAGTGCCCAGTACCAAAAATGGAAACAGACCTGTGTCAGCAAAGATCACCATAAATTTTTAGAAAACAGGGGATAATGAAATCACAGTAACTTCCAGAGAGAGAGAACAATAGCAAAACCCTTTACAATACAGCCTGGCATACCCCTCCAACAGAGCCTTTCCCCCAACATAGTACAGCCCTGGCCCCTCTCCACCCATCTCCCCTCAAATATAAATCAGATTATGTCCTTCCTCTGTTTATAAATCTCTTGTGACTTACATGACACTAAAATAACAATGTAATGAAAACAAGGGAATTAGGCTTTAAGACCTCCTCTAAAACGTGATGACTCTGGTGAGCATTAACACTTTTGAATGAATGGATAAAAGTTTCTGCTTTACAGTCAGCTACCAAAATGAAATTTCCTTCTTCCTAACTCAATCTTTAAGTTCTGCTTCCTTTTCCCTTCCAGTTTGTTTCCCTTTCAGTCTTTTCCAGTCATCAGTCCACACTTTTTAATGCAGAATGTTGGGAACACTGGTATTATATCTCATGAATGGCTCCCAAATAGGGTTTTCAATGAATGAAGTCATAACAAGGTTTTCAAAGAACAACTGAGAAGTATGTCAAGTTCCCATGTGAGCCACGACTCTCTCAATTCTCCATGGGGTTAAGCAGGGCAAAGAAGGAACAAGTTAAATGGAACAGTTCTGGCCCATATTTGCATTGGCCATTGGGTAATCATCATGAGTCTAAGAAGTAATATATTTATATATGTATAATATATATACATATATATTATGCCTTGAATATAAAAGTGCTCAGTACATGTCTAACCAAACTGAACTGATGAAATGGACCTCTCGGTTCCTCTTCCAACTTTAGAGGTTTGATTCATTCAGTAAATCTTTATTGAACAACTACCGTATTGCAGCCCCTTTTCAGGTGTTGGGGACATGGCAGCAAAAAGACAGGAGCGCTGCACCCTCTTGCAGTTTCTAATCTAAAGGGAGAGTTAGGTAAGACAGAGACAAGGTAGGGCAATGGGAGCACAGTGACAGGGTGAAGGCTGTGAGAACGCGATTCGAAAGGCCGGTCAGAAAGAGACTCTGGGAGACACATTTCACCTGAGACCTGAATAAAGAGAAAGAGGAGCCACACCAAGAGCAGGGAAAACCAGGCAGAAAGAAGAGTAAGAAAAGCACAAAGGTGCAAACAAGGTGGAGTACTTGAAAAACAAAAAGAATACAAACTGGTTAGAACATAATAAAAAAATGACGAAGGAGGAACAAAATGAGATTGGAGAGGCCCCTATGGAGGGGCCATAGGATATATGGGCTGGGTAGGCCAGGGTGAGGGGAATGGATTTCTCGTCTGCTTACCAGTTCAGGTCAGTCACTCAGTCGTGTCTGACTCTTTGCAACCCCATGGACTGCAGCATGCCAGGCATCCTTGTCCATCACCAACTCCCGGAGTTTACTCAAACTCATGTCCATTGAGTTGGTGATGCCATCCAACCATCTCATCCTCTGGTGTCCCCTTCTCCTCCTGCCTTCAATCTTTCTCAGCATTAGGGTCTTTTCCAATGAGTCAGTTCTTCGCATCAAGTGGCCAAAGTATTGGAGTTTCAGCTTCAGCATCAGTCCTTCCAATGAATATTCAGCACTGATTTCCTTTAGGATGGACTGGTTGGATTTCCTTGCAGTCCAAGAGACTCTCAAGAGTCTTCTCCAACACCACAGTTCAAAAGCATCAATTCTCCAGCTCTCAGCTTTCTTTATAGTCTAAATCTCACATCCATACATGACTACTGGGAAAAACCATAGCTTTGACTAGAGAGACTTTTGTTGGCAAAGTAATGTCTCTGCATTTTAATATGCTGTCTAGGTTAGTCATAGCTTTTCTTCCAAGGAGTAAGCATCTTTTAATTTCATGGCTGCAGTCACCATATGCAGTGATTTTGGAGCCCAAAAAAGTAAAGTCTGTCATTGTTTCCATTGTTTCCCCATCTATTTGCCATGAACTGATGGGACCAGATGCCATGATCTTAGTTTTCCAAATGTTGAGTTTTAAGCCAACTTTTTCACTCTCCTCTTTCACTTTCATCAAGAGGCTCTTTAGTTCTTCTTCACTTTCTGCTATAAGGGTCACGGTGTCATCTGCATATCTGAGGTTATTGATAGTTCTCCCAGCAATCTTGATTCCAGCTTGTGCTTCATCCAGCCCAGCATTTTGCATGATGTACTCTGCATATAAGTTAAATAAGGAGAGTGACAATAGCCTTGATGTACTCCTTTACCAATTTGGAATCAGTCTGTTGTTCCATGTCCAGTTCTAACTGTTGCTTCTTGACCTGCATACAGATTTCTCAGGAGGCAGGTCAGGTGGTCTAGTATTCCCATCTCTTTTAAGGATTTTCCACAGTTTGTTGTGATCCACACAGTCAAAGGCTTTGGCGTAGTCAATAAAGCAGAAGTAGATGTTTTTCTGCAACTCTCTTGCTTATGGAGACATATTTTTCTAGGAAATTCCAAGACTGTCTCTTTCACGTCATTTCCCACGCTATTGTATTCACACAACTTTGACCTCCAAGAAACAAGCCAATGAAATGAAATTTTTTTGTCTTTTTCATATTTTAATTCAATAATACCATTACTGCCACATAAGGAAAATTTCTTGATGAAAGAACTAAAGAGCCTCTTGATGAAAGTGAAAGAGGAGCGTGAAAAAGTTGGCTTAAAACTCAACATTCAGGAAACTAAGATCATGGCACCTGGTCCCATGACTTCATGGCAAATAGATGAAGAAACAGTGGAAACAGTGACAGCCTTTATTTTGGGGGGCTGCAAAATTACTGCAGATGGTAACTGCAGCCATGAAATTAAAAGAGACTTGCTCCTGGAAGAAAAGTTATGAGCAACCTAGACAGCATATTAAAAAGCAGAGACATTACTTAACCAACAAAGGTCCGTCTAGGCAAAGCTATGGTTTTTCCAGTAATCGTGTATGGAAGTGAGAGCTGGACTCTAAAGAAAGCTGAGCGCTGAAGAATTGATGCTTTTGAACTCTGGTGTTGGAGAAGACTCTTGAGAGTCCCTTGGACTGCAAGGAGATCCAACCAGTCCATCCTAGAGAAGATCAGTCCTGAATATTCATTGGAAGGACTGATGCTGAACTAAAACTCTAATACTTCGGCCACCTGATGTGAAGAACGGACTCATTTGAAATGACCCTAATGCTGGGAAAGATTAAAGGCAGGAGGAGAAAGGGGTGACAGAGGATGAGATGGTTGGATGCCATCACTGACATCAATGGACATGGGTCTGAGTAAACTCCGGGAGCTAGTGATGGACAGGGAGGCCTGGCGTGCTGCAGTCCATGGGGTCACTAAGAGTCACATACAACTGAGCAACTGAACTGAAGGAAGATTTCTTTTTTTATAAGAGGATACAGCTCTATCTCATTCATGGGGAAAAGAAATTTTTTTATAAAGGAACTAAGAAAGTTCAATACCAGGTCTAAATATTTTTTCTCCTTATGTGACTCCACGTAAGATGGATCCTGAAGTAATAAGACTACCTGTTGAGCCACCACACCGAACAAGCTAGGGCTGATATTGCAGACCTGGAGTGAACTTTTCTCCATTCCAGCTAGTTCGTGTAGCAACTGCCACATTATTTCAAGATACTCAAAATTTTCATGTTCTCCCCTACCATTTTGGTGCATACCTGCAGGAGCTTCTCGTGATCTTCTACTCTTTCTTAATCTTATCCTAAATCCCACTACCTAATCCAAGTAAGCATTATCCATATATACACTTGCAGGCTTCTTCTAAAGGCACCTGGTTAGTGTTTGCCAGTCAGTACAAAATGAACCATTCACATCAATTGGAGAGATCCATAAAGCTGAAAGTCATACTGGAGTATTTACTAGTTAGGGCAAGAGTAATGGTACAGTTGAGACAAAACTAATTCACTCAAAGGCTTTAAGGGACTTATTTTCCAGTGTCACTTTTGCTGTAATGCACAACTGCCCCAAATAATGCAGGAATCAAAAATGTCCAAAGGGAATGAAGCTAATGATATACCAACTCTACAGATAGAATACTCTGCAGTAACATCTGCCATCTACCACTGCCCCCACCCCTGCCCCCAGTTAATGGAATACTCTGCCAACATGTAATTCTTCTTGAATACTTGTTTTTTTTTCTTCTATTATAAAACTATTTAAGTTTATAAAATGGCCAATTCATGTTGATGTATGGCAAAAGCCATCACAATATTGTAAAGTAATTATCCTCCAATTAAAATAATTTAAAAAATAAAATTAAAAAAAAATGGTGAAGCCTTTTCTTTATTTAAAATACAAAAATGCTATATATATATATATATTGAGTCAAAAGAGAGTCTCTGATCTTGTGAACAACTATAACACACTGTGGTTGTCTCCTCAAGTTAGCGTGTGTATAGACTGCATACTAAAATACTGTCTTAACCTCACAATAACATAATATTGTAAAGCAATTATCCTCTAATTAAAAGTAAATTTAATCATCAAAAAATGTATTGTCTTAACCTCACAATTGCTCCCTTATGCCCACAATGCATCAACCAACAATCCTTGAAAGTTCTACCTGCAAATCTCTAATCAGATCCACGCCCTCCATTTCCACCTACACTGCCTTGGTTCCAGCTCCCATCTCCCACATCAACTACACTAATAGCCTCAAATCAAAAGGTCCTACGTATTCTACCCGACCAACCTCAAACCTCTCCTCCTCTGTGAATAATCCCCAGCTCTCCAGAGTGGGGAGGTTCAGTAACTCCAATTTGCTTCACCCAGTAGCTCTTAGTACACACCAGTCTTATAATACTGATTATACTCTACTGCAATGCCACCAAATAAAAATACACAAGCCACAGGCATAATTTTAAATGCTCCAGTAGCATCATTAAAAAGGCAAAAAGAAATTGGTAATTTTTAACAATATATTTTACTTAACCAGATACATCCAAAATATTATCATGTCAACATGTAATCAATACAAAAAGCAAGATATTCTACAATTTTTCATATTAGTTCTTTGAAATCCAATGTATGTTTTCCCTTTACAGCATATTTTAGACACTAAGTTGTTATTAAAAATAGTTGATCTGTATTTAGTTGTCATAAAAATTACAACTGACAAAAGTAGATTCACATACCCAAGTTGTTGCAAATGAACTTGAGAGTTTTATAATAACTGCATCAAATATCTATTTTATATTTTAAGTTAAAATTAACATTCAAAAATCAGTTCCTCAGTCACACTAGTGGCTAGTGGCTATGAGGTTGGATAGTGTAGCTCTATGATAATTATTTGCATATACATTTGTCTTTCCCACTAAATCAGACCGTATCTAATTTACCTGTATCCTCCTCAAGTACAGGCTTGGCACATACATAGTGTTTTGTGAAAGTCTGCTGACTAGACAAAGAAAAACAGACATGGAAATCACCTGACTATAGCAACAGTAAATCAAGAAAATTCTTTCGTAAGGAATACGAATGGCGGTTTTATGAATATACACACACATACAAGCACAGACTTGTATTAAAAATAATTAAGACTAAGTACATTTGAAATTGGTGCAGCCACTATGGAGAACAGTATGAAGGTTCCTCAAAAAACTAAAAATAAAGTTGCCATATGATCCAGCAATTCAGTTCCTGGGCATATATCCAAATGAACTATAATTCAAAAAGATACATGCACCCCAATGTTCATTGCAACACTATTTACAACAGCCAAGATATGGAAAAAGTGTAAACGTCTATCAAAAGATGAATGGATAAAGAAGTTGTGGTACATATATACAATGGAATGCTACTCAGCCAAACAGAGAATGAAATAATGCCATTTGTAGCAACACGGACAGACCTAGAGATTATCATACTAACTGAAGTAAGTCAGAAAGAGAAAGATAAATATCATATGGTAGCACTCACATGTGGACTCTAAAATATGACACAAATGAACTTATCTGTGAAACAGAAAGACTCACAGCACTTATCTATGAAATAGAAAGACTCATAGAAAGTCTGTCTGGAGAAGAGACTTGTGGTTGCCAGGCATGGGGGTGGGGAGGGAAGGAGCAATGGATAAGGAGTTTGGGATTAGCAGGTGCAAACCCTTATACACAGAATGGATAAACAAGGTCCTACCGTACAGCACAGGGACCTATATTCAATATCCTACAATAAGTCATAATGGAAAATAAAAAAATAGGAATAGAATGCATACAAAGGAAAAAAGGCTAAGTACATTTGATTTGTTACTGATTCCTCCAATAACAAAAATCACTTCATATATACCATTCCCCGTTCTGGGCCCTCCATGCCTTTTCCTCCTCCCTTTAAAGCATTCATGGGTATTGTACACAATTAGCACTTCATAACAGCTTTTACATTCACTAGTTGCCTTCTCTATGTCTTGCCTTCTCAAATTATATTTCAAATTTCTGGAGATCGAGATCATTCCTTTTACTTTGTAACTATCCTCACCCATGGTTGAGTAACAATAACAAAGTACAAGAATTTAATATATGACATATAATCAATTTTCAGATGCTTTCCTTTTCAGTAAAGTCTTTCCCAATCAATCCTAGAAGCCCAGCCTCTCGGCACTCACATTCATATCACTGTCTCTGGATACCTGGGACCTGGGACCTACCACATAACCAGTTCTTCTCTGGGTTTTGCATGCTCAATTGCCCTTCCTCCCCAAGGAGGTGGGGTGAAATTTCCAGTCTATGTCACAATACCTTCATTACCTAGTTGCAGTGCTCTCACTATAGACCGTTCTGTAGGTGCTGCTTCCTGTTCCCACTTGCCACCTCCATCTCCCCCTATCAGCCATGGATGCAGCGGAGTGACAGAATAGAATTCTGTAAGGATAGAGGCCACCCTGGTGGCTCAATCAGTAAAGAATCCATCAGCAATCCAGGAGACTGCCTGCAATGCAGGGGACCAGGTTGCATCCCTGGATCCGGAAGATCCCCTGGAGAAGGAAATGGCAACCCACTCCAGTATTCTTGCCTGGAAAATTCCATGGACGGAGGAGTCTGGCGTGTTACAGTCCATGGGATCGCAAGAGTCGGACACGACTGAGCGACTAAACCACATAAACCATAGAGAGCAGTTTGGCTTTGTTAGATGCATCGCCAGGGCTTCCCCAGTAGCTCATCTGGTAGAGAATCCACCTGCAGTGCAGAAAACCCCAGTTCCATTCCTGGATTGGGATGATCCGCTGGAGAAGGGATAGGTTACCCACTCCAGTATTCCTGGGCTTCCCTGGTGGCTCAGACGATAAAGAATCTGCCTGCAATGTGGGAGACCTGGGTTCAATCCCTGGGTTGGGAAGATTCCCTGGAGAAGGGAACAGCTGCTACCCACTCCAGTATTCTTTCCTGGAGAATTCCATGGACTGTATAGCCCATGGGTCACAAAGAGTTGGACACAACTGAGCTACTTTCACTTTCACTTTTCAGACGCATCACCTAGTGAAAAGACTGGTGGTGTGGGCATGCTCAGTTGTGTCTGACTCTTTGTGACCCCATGGACTGTAGCCCCCCAGACTCCTCTGTCTATAGGATTTCCCAGGCCAGAATACTGGAGTGGGTTGCCATTCCCTTGTCCAGGGCATCTTCCCGACCCAGGGATTGAACCCACATCTGCTGCGTCTACTTGCGTTGGTAGGCAAATTCTTTACCACTGTGCCACCGGGGAAGTCCACTGACAAATAACCCCATAAATCAATGCACACACATACATTTCCATAAAGGGGATTACAACAGGTTTATCTTTTAATTTCATGTTACTTGAGCAAGAACAAAATAAAAATAAATGTAAAGAGGTCTGGGTGGATCAGTCATGGGGCTCCTCTAAGTCTGCGCTCTTTGTCTTCTGCTTGGATAGCTCTTTGATGGCATTCATCTCTGCAGGAGTGAACTTGGGGGTTAGCACCACCGCATCGTAATCGAATTCTTCATCAAGTGAGAAGGGCTGAACTTCGTCTCCAACGATCTATAAAAGGTAACGAAGGAGGAAAATCATACATAATCATTGTAAATGAAGATAAAGCTGAAAACATAAACTCCCTATTAATATTTAATTAAACTTTTTTTAGACTTCAGCACTCTCAGCTGATTAAGCTGTTTTTAAGTAAAGGAATAAATTCAATTATTCAATTTGACCTAATTTAGGCCTTTTAATATGCCCCATTTGTACCATCCTGCATCGGAATGAATATCATTAGCTAATTCCACCCACGGCAAGAATCAGAAAGTCTCTCTTGCACACATTCAATACATTTTTACCATTTGTAGCATAAGGGCTACAGGCATATGGAAAAACCAAGTTTGCTGTTGTTCAGAGGCTAAGTCCTATCTGACTCAGGGTCTTTTCCAATGAGTTGGCTCTTCACATCAGGGGGCCAAAGTATCTGAGCTTCAGTTTCAGCATCAGTTCTTCCAATGAATATTCAGGGTTGATGTTCCTTAGGATAGACTGGTTTGATCTCCTTGCAGTCCAAGGGACTCTCAAGAGTTTTCTCCAACACCACAATTTGAAAGCCTCAGTTCTTCAATGTTCAGCCTTCTTTGTGGTCCAGCTATCACATCCATACATAACTATTGGAAAAACCATAGCTTTGACTCTATACAGACCTTTGTTGGCAAAATGATGCCTCTGCTTTTTAAGAGTTATATTCAAATGTGAGAAAATAAACCCTAAGATTTTGTTCAATCTTAAAGACATTCTTATTTTTAGTATTTACTAAAAAAGGCTTGTATCCAAAAAAAAGCATTCATTTTTGAAGATAAAAATACTCTATGCTTAACATACTTCTTCAGATAGTACTTGGGCCAATAACAGCAGGAATTAAAATACATAGTGTCCCCCTTAAAATAAAAAGTCCAGGATCCTTTCTTCCCACCAAGAATTTTAAAATATTACAGAATTTATTTGCAACTCAGAGTAGCTACAAAGAGAAATGATAAATTTGTACCTGCTTATTCATAATCTGTGAATTTTAAAAGACTCCCTAAAGGAAGGTAGTTTAAAAAGTGTATTTTCCAATAAACAAAAGAGAATGCTTTAAATCTCATTGTATTACCCCTTAGAAAGCCTCTCCAAAATCAAATGGTGTGTGATACAATGAGATCACCCAGTACTTCTTTGTATCTCTATATTATGTATGATGATGCTGAAATAATTGAAAACTATGGCTTATGCAAGAGTAAAAAAAAATGCCCTGAGGCTATCATCAGCTTTAAATATTCTTGCATGGAAAATGATCTCACTGAGTGGCTTTTGCAATGTTCTTGAAAATGGAGCATCTCACTCAGAAGCTGTGTGCTGTTTTCAAAGATGCGAAAAAAAGAAAAAAACATGAGAAGTAGATATCTCCTATCTGTTTAGCAAGTTGCATTTTGTAGTTGGGTGTGCAGTGCTAATAGCAAACACCAAGCCGTCTATCATCCTTTCTTAGTAAAACCAGCAAGAGAACAAATTTCACAGACTTGTTCATTTCCTCTTTATTAGAAAGTGTCTGTGCTTTCCTGACAAAGGTAATGATGGCACCTGTGACTGACTGAGTTCCCACCACACACGAGCCCCAGTACTAGGAACTTTGTGGGAATTAGCAGTAATCTTCAAACAACCCATCTTACAAAGCTCTAAGGGGTTAAGTAACTTACCAAGGCTGTACAATTAGTAAGGTAGAGAAGCAAGATTTGAATCCCAGGTGATCTGTAGATAAAGCTTCCACCTTCTCAACAAAAAAAAAACCAGCAAAAATCAACCTTGAAGTTTCACTAAGCCAAATCACATCTCTTTGGGAGAAAAGATCTTTTCTAAATAAGCTAAAAAATTCTCCCAGTCTACCATAAAAAAATGCACTCAAGGATCCACATAATACCGTGACTGTCTTTAAAGGAGCAAGTGTATACAGGAATCAAATCAGTCTTCAGAGTCGCTGATCTCTCCATTCTGGTCACTTTCTGAAAATTAAATTTCTCATCACCAGTGGGGTAATAGGGCTAAGACCAGCTCAAGTGAAGAAACGTGTACACCATGACACCAAGTGCTCATTTCCTGAACAGAAGCGTCCTCGCCACCTCCAGCTCTGTCCGGCAGTGAGCTCTGAGGCCTCAGGCCTGGTCCTGGCAGAGGACGAGGACTCCCCCCTCTGCCTGTGTCTTCTGGCCAACGGGATTCCTGCTGCCCTGCAGCCTGGTTAGAGGCCTGACACCCACATGCCCACCAAGCTCCCAGCTGCCCACCGCACCAGGACTTGGAACCCTGTCCTGAGGCCTCTGAGACTTGCTCAGACTTCACTGGCCATTATCAATAGACGCAGTCACTCTGCCTTCACCCACCTCCCTCTGAGACAGGAGAGCAGGTTCAAATTCAACAAACCTCGTTGCTGAGCTAAAATCTCAGCAAGATCATACCATCCTTCTCGAACTCACTCACACCACATGAACAGCCCTCACATTCCCACCTCCCTCCCCTCCACGTGTTCACTCCATAAACAGCTATTGAGCGTTTAATGTGAACTGGATACTGGGAACACACAAAGAAGAAGAAAAGCAAAATCTGTGTCCACAAGGTTTTGTAGCTTCAGGGAGAAGACAGAAGTAAGGGAGTGATTTCACGATCGTGCTCCATGCTCCCCAACAGAGGGATGCAAAAAGGGCTACGCAAGCATGGAGGGCAAAGTGCTGAAGCTTAGCTTACTTCCAACTGAGCATGGCCACTCTCCAGAAAATCCCACTCAACTCCCCACTCAACACCCTACTCGCGACCCACCTTGTATCAGCAACCCAGACAGAGCAAGGCTGGTGTGCTGAACTTCTAGACTCTCTTGACAACGGCTGACTCCCACGGTCAAGTTAGTCCTTTCTCCCAGACACGGCCCAGCCCATCACCTTCTTACCACTCTCCCTTCCCAAGGGTCCCAAGGCACCTCTCGGCCACAATATTCAATATTATGGAACTGGAGATATAGACATTAATCTTTAAGTGGAAAGTTTTTGTTTTCCGTAAGTTCTTCTTCACACACTTAAATTTTTCTCTATTATAGAGCACAATTTCCTTCATCAGTTATTTGGTATTAACTTAAATGGCGCCAAGGAATAAGTTTTTAGCTAGCCAATAAATATATGATGCCAATGCAAGAATTATTCATTTACAATACACTTAAAAACATAAAAATATATGTAAAAATATAAATGTCTTCACTTAGAAACTCAGTTATTAACAGCAGCTCTTATTGTTAGATTAATTCCTTTAGGCAATCAGTTAAATGCTGATGTAGATAATAAAAGAAAGAAACCAAGGGTGATAATAATTTCTTATTTGCAACGCCAAAATATGATACTCAAGACATTTTAAAACTGGGTGTATCACTGTCACTCTGCATTGCAAGGTGGCCAGTACATCTCTGGATCAAAATGTCAGAGGAATAGTCTCCTGCAATCATTCAGATATATTCCATTCTTTTCACGAATGTTTATTAAAATCCAGGTGCTGCGCTGGGTGCTGAGGATACAAAGCTGCAGACTTGTATGAAATCACAGAGAAATGATTTAGATACATAAATGAACAATTATAGTAAAGTGTAGTAAGTATACATGATATAGTTAGGAGGCAATAGGAAAGAGAAGCAAAGCCTAACCCAGCCTAGATTAGAAGGCCTTGGGAAGGAAGCAGGGGAGGCTTCCTGGAAGAGGTGCTATCTAAGCAGACTCTTCAAAGGTAATATTATTTAACAAGGTTGAGGGAAAATGAGCTTAGGACAAAAGCAGGTCTCATGAGCAGAGGAGGCCAAGTAAGAAAGACACAGAATTTCACGTATGTAGATCTGCAAGTAGTTCAGTGCTGTCAAAGCAGAAAATGTCAGGTAGAGAGCAGCAGGAGATGAGGATGGTGGCAGACCATGACAGGTCTTGTATGCTATTTTTCCCAGAGGTGATGAAAAGTCGCTGAAGGATTTTTTTTTTTTAAAGCATGTAGATACTTGGTCATCTATGCATTTCAAATAAATTCCTTCCCTCATTCCAATGCTAACTGAGACAAGTGCTGGAGACACAGGCGCGGTGCAGAGAACAGGATGCCCTGCCCTCTGCGAGGGTACATCAAGATAAGTCACTCTGAAGATGGAACAAAGGGTAGGCTTGGAGTCAGGAGTTGGCGGAAGCAGTCCAGACAAGAGACAATGAGCACAGGGCACTGAGTGCAGACCCTGGAAAATGTCAGAAAAACTGGCAGCGCTTGCTGGCTAATTTGGATACGGGAAGGGACGAAGGGCAAGAATACAGGAATGGAAGCAGGTAAAGACAAGCTCAGTATTTAACATGCTGATTCGAATGTTCCTTAAGGAATCCAGATAGAATTGTCAACCGCAGCTGAACACACAAACCTGGGGCTCAGCAAGAGGTCTGAAGCTCTAGAGATACAGGTTTGGATACAGAAGCACGCAGGGGAGTCACCTAGAGATGAAAACGGATCCATGTGGGCAAGTGGGGAGAGCTGCAGGTTGAGCATGGGACCCTGAGGAACACCAGCTCCTAAGGGGAGCATGGCAGGAAGCCCCCAAAGGAAGCAGGGCAAGAACACCCAGAGAAATACACCCAGGGGGAGCCAGGAAGAGAAAACCAGTGGGCTGTGAGCGTCAGGCAAGATCAGCGGTGAAAACCGCAGTAGAGAGACCCATTAAAGACAGAAAAGTGTCCACTGGCATTCAGCAGTAATAAAGTGCTCGGTCCCTTTATTCTGAATACGTCCAGGCAGATGATCAGCACAAGGACATTTTGCAATGAACTGAATGAGGAATGAGGGGAAAGGAAGCAGAGACAAATAGGGGAGCTAGATCCAGTGGTTTCTGAAGCCTACAGGGAAAGTGAGAAAAAAGGACAATAGCCAAGAGGGGTCCAAGGGAAAGGGGAGGCTATTTTTCCTTAGTTTTACTTCATTTTGTTAAGAATGGGAGAGTCTTAGACGTGTTTACATGTTGAGGGGAATGGACCAATAGAAAAGGAAAAAGAGAATGACCCTAACCATCTTATTATACCAGAAAGTCACTCCCGGTAGCTAGTAAAAATTTTTTTGATTATTTGCTCATTCAGTATTTGCTATGTCTTCTATAGACAGCACTGAATTCAGCACAAGTTCTGACTTTTTTGCATTTCAATTAAGTAACCTTATAGAGACACACACAAGTGAATGTAGAGTCTTCTAAGACAAGGGGCATACATATAATTCAAAGTGAACCCTAATGTACCCTGTAGTTCAGAAGACTTCGCTATGATCTTCAAAATGACAGCTTTTCAGCCACAGTAAAGCTGCAGTTCTATTTATGCATTTCAGCTGTTGGCTACTGTGGCACACTTTGGGAATTCTCTTCTTTCAAGTTGGGTTCATTTTCGGGTTCTAAGCTATAAGGCTCCGAGGTTTTTAGATTGCAAACTGAACTTCTGATTTATTTCAAAGAGCAGAATTTGTGCAATGGGACACCAAATCCCCTGCTACTAAACAGAAAACAACTGTGAATTAAGTTATTAACTTGTTATTTTTGCCTAAGGAGCTGAGAGAAATATAAGGATTTCAGGTGTCTAATTTCAAATCTAATTGAAATCTTTTTGTAGCCTCCCAGGGAATAGAATTTGTACACTATTAGAAAACTGCTGGTTTTCTTAAAATTATTTCTGTGACTTATTCTAAGAGGGGCACTGTTACAGGAAGAATCATTTTCATTCACAGTACCACATAGGCAAATTAAAGAAAATAAAACTAATGCTCAAATCAATAATAGCATTTAGCTATAGGCTGTCTTGCACAGTAATATGGTAACTAAACTGTCTTTACAGGTGAAAAAGTTGAGAGTCCTATTTTGAATTGGAAAAACAGGCCATCTCCCATTAAAATATTACAAAAGTTTCTTCAATGACCTCTTCTGTACTTTGGGAAGTAGGAAAGGAACTCGTAATTTTTCATCTTCTTAATCTGAATTCTTTTTGTTCTATAAAGCTGTCCAGAACTTCCAAAATTCATCAAAATAGAGTGACTACAGCAAGAAATTATTCACAAAGGGAAAGTGGAAGGTTCTTGAAAAATATTTGACTGTAAGGGGGAAATGCACATGTATAAAAGCAGTGATAAAATTAGTGAAAAAATTAAATGGGTTCAGTTCATATCAAGAAGTTATAGATTCTTATTAGGCAATTAAGAGAAAGTCAGGACATCCAGGATACATTTTCATCTTTTGAGACTGACATCACAGAAAGCAACCACCGTCTCTAGCCCAAAACAGCCCCTTGGTAGCTCCTCACCAGATATATGTGCTGGAATTTGGTGATTCTGTTCTTTTTCTTGCACTGGGTACTTTAGAATAAGATTAATACTATTAAACCAAGGCAGAGGTGGTGCAGTACTGTGATTCTAGATAGTCCTGAAATGTTTCTCTAACAAATAGTGGCTAGAAATTAAAATCCCACCCACAATGTTACTCTGAATATTTAAAGAAACACCAAAAATTATTCATCTACGTCTCATTAGTTTGCCAACACAAAAACTGTTCTATCATTTTGATTTGAACATTTAAAAACTTTCACATTTTCTGAGAAGAAACTTATACTCGTTTTAAAGATACAATCATATACAGGCTTTTAACTAGCATTTTGCTGGCTATATGAGAGATCATAGAAATCATTCATTTTTTTAAACCCATCAACTAAAGCCATTTTGTAACAATTTCTATAATGGCATGAGGTGCCACTGACCACCGGCTTGCCCAATAATTTGTATGGTCACAACTGAAGTCAAGAACATGAACAAGTCTTTAAAAGAAGTTGAGTCTTGCTAGCAATCACCTTGCAATTTTAGCTTATTAACACTCAGAGAAAGCTCCATAATTCAAAAAGACACTGAAAAGTGGCTGTCTCAACCCCACAGGCTGTAGCCCACCAGGCTCCTTTGTCCATGGGATTCTCCAGGCAAGAATACTGGAGTGGGTTGCCATTTCCTTCTCCAAGTAACCTATTTGGGGGTTCAATATAAGTCTGCAAGCCTCCTAGATAGACTTTTCTGATGTCAGTGAACAAAAGTTCTATTAGCAAAGGGCAAAAATTGAAATGTGTGGATTACTTCTGATTGAATGACTGCTTCCATAACAGAATATCTTCAGGTGACAAGACTGGTACCTGAACGATTAAATAATCAGGAAACACTCTAGTATTTTTATTTGAGCCCTTAAAAATTTCTTGTACCTGATCCCCTTTTATGCTAGCATAAAAAAGGTGATAAAGGTCACTACCCAGCACCATCAGCGGCCTTGGTTGGTGCGTGTCTATTAAGTAAATGAAGATGAGCTGGAAATGATAGTAAAAGATGACTCTCCATGCTTTGTATCAGGGAGAATTAACATGTGACAGATTCCATTCTCCCATGCTGGAGAAGCACGTGGCTAGATGACATTTCTCGACTCCCCTGTGACCAGATAGGAACATGGAACCAAGTGGTTGGCAATGGAGAGTGAGCAGCAACGAAGAGCCTGAGTCCTCAGCTCAGCCTTGGGGAAACGCGCTGTCCCCATCCTCTCATCCCTGCCCCTCCAGGTAGGACAGTGACCTGACCTGAAACATGCACCTGAACCCGATGTTCTGAGGTGCAGTGAGATCCAGAGAGAAGGAACCTGGTGGGCCCCAGTGACTGAAAACAGAACCACCACTTGCTCACTTTAAAGACTCTCTATAGACTGTTACAGGAGAGAAATAAACTTCTCTCTCCTTTCAGCCATTGAATTACTGCTAGGCTTCCCTAGTATAGCAGCCTGGCCTTACCTTAACTAATGCAAAATGTTTACAGAACCTTGGGAACAATAATAAAAAGAAAAGAGGCTGGTACAGAAAAAAGAGAGATAAGAAATCTGTCCATCCCATCTGTGGATTAGTCCCCAGGTAGCACCATCCTGCAGCATAACATCTTGACATAAAAGTAGTTTCTAAGTAAAAACGTAACTGTCCTCTGTGTGTTCAAAAGGGAGTATACACATTAGACAGAGATGACAGCGAGGGACCCAATTAAGCAACCTGAATTCTACATCTTCCCGAATCTGAGAAAAATACAGGCACACACGGGTATGGTGGCATTTCTCTGAAAGGACCAGTTATAGACTCAAGGCAATTTCAAGAGGCCTGAATTCCCTGAGAAGTACCTCTTCCCTTTGTTTGTCTGCTCCTTTCACGGTGGGCCCGGGCTTCGTTCCAGGAGTGAGAGGCTGGCCGGCCACAGAAGGAACGTAAGAGGGAACACTCAAGCTCACTTCCTGCTCCACTTGTCCTGGAAGCAGCGGCACGTCTGTTGAACACAAAATACATCACTTGATCCCTTCGCCAAGTCCACAATCAACCTAAATCATCAAAAAGCCTATGATAGTCAAAAGAATGAGCAAATATGCTCAAGTAAAGTAGGCCCGTTTCACAACACCTGTTCTCACTGGGGAACTTGACTCAAGGGGGTCTCCCTTCTAGAAAATAAAAGCTGTTGGTGCATTAGTTTTTCTCCAATTGTTGCTGTTAACAATCCATCCAAAAGGTCTGGGAGAAATGTTGTCTGGGGAACAGCTTGATCATGCCTTTCAACCCAACTTCTACTTCTATAGGAAACTAAGTTCAAAAGATGTTACTTTTGCCTCATTTTGCCATATTTTCCTAAGGGGGGAAAGAGAAAGAAAATGGAGTGCTGATTTCATCCTGTAACAATATGGCAATATTTCAAAACAACATATTAAAAAACAATGATGCCAGAAGGAAGGAACTTTCACTTGCAGCAGAAAAATGAAATAATCCGTCATACTCAGAATGCGTGGCCTCATTTCCAACACTTGCAAACAACAACAATGTGTTTTGTGTTTCCAGCTTGTTTAGCACAACAGCAAGAATTCAAAAGCCAATCCTGGTTTTCTGATCAATCCATTAGAAGTAGATGTGTTCCCTTTTTTTTTTTTTTTTTTTGCACATGTGGCAGAATCATGGATGCATCAGAGACAAATGAAGATCTTCCACAGCTCTCTCTGAAGACAGAAAAACAAATAGAAGCCCAAAAGGATTGCTCCTTGGCCTGTTTCTGCAGGACCAGAAGGGCTGCTGGAGCCAGCCAGTAACTTGCAGCTGGCACAGGATGTTGCGGTCTGCTACTCAATGATGATCCTAATTAAGACACTAATTAAGTTCTCAGTGGAAGTGATTAATTAACAACAGGCATGCCTTGGCTGTTGCCAATGGCAGCATATATGAGGTGATAACTGAGCAGGTACTGCTATTCAAAAACTGAAACAGATTTGAAAGACATCTCTCTCCACCGCAGATACCACCTGGAAGCTTAAGAATTTTGTAATCATGTCTTTTTTGATCCCTGAGTGAGGAAGATCCCCTGGAGGAGGAAATGGCAACCCACTGCAGTACTCTTGCCGGGAAAATCCCATGGACAGAGGAACCTGGGAGGCTACAGTCCATGGGGTTGCACAGAGTCAGACACAAATTAGAGACAGCATGCATGCATGACTATGATTAATTACTGAAATCGTAGAATGTGACCTGATTAATTAGGGGAAATAAAAACAATAATAATAGCCAGCCTTTTACATGCATTAACTCAGCTAATCCTCTCAACAACTCCATTATTTCCTGTTTTACAGGCAAGGAGCTTTAACACCCAGAATCACCACACTCAAGTCGCCACCGCTGCAGTCCGGCTGCAGTGCCCTGCTCTGAGCCCAGGACGTCACATCAGAAACCGATTTTTAAGAGAGCATTTTCATCACTTATGTTATTGAAACCTACCAGATTTGTATATCCAAACTCAGGGCCAAGAAATGTCACTATGATAAGCATGCTAACGTGATTAGTCAGCAAGTCAGTGTGTTCACGTGTTTTATAACCAGAGAATTAATACTTTTGAATACTCAATAACGTTGGTGGAGAGACTGGCTTTCCCTTTATGAGTCCAAAGCTAAATTCCTTCACTGGTTAGGGGCCAGCCAACAACAGAGGCAAGGAGAGTAAGGGTCAAGCCTTTTAATATGAAAACCAATATCCACCAGACCCACTGGCTGCCAGAACAAACATCACTTCAAATGTGAAATCAAAATCAATTCTGCTTTCAGAGCTATTTAAGATCCAACTGACAATATCGTGCACCAAGAAGGACAACTCTGCCATTCCTTTGCTGAAATTCTTCACATCACTCATTTATTTGCAAAGAAGGTAGGGTTTTCAGCAGTAATGCTTTCCTTCCTAAAAAGCCAACTGCCATGGGAACAGTTCTTTCGAAACAAGACGACTCGGTATTCACCACATTTCACATTCCTGTCATTTGTTTCTGCAGGGTAAAAGGAAAACACACAAACTTGCATAGTTCTTGGAGTCTAACACAGCACCTTATGTGTAGTAAATTCAACGCATACTTGCAGAAAGGGAATGGATTTCCTGTATCTAAACTTTTAAATTGAACAGCATGTATAAGTCTACCTATCCATAGAACATTGTGAATGACACAAAATATGTAAAGTCCTTATCTTCAAAAGCTAAGTTTTTTTAACAGGGATATGACTTTTACACATAAAATCAGAGAACAGTCAACACAAAAACTGAACTGTTTTAATTCTAAATAGGATAGATTTATAAAATGGTGAAACCATTATGGACAGGAACAGTCTGATAATAAGTTATAAAGAAAGCTACCTTGTCCTTTAGCCATTTTACAGTCACTGATGGGTTATTTATATATTCATTCTCTGAGAGGGAAAATTATTGTATTCATTGATGATGAGGAATGGAATTTCTGGAGATCTCTGTAAAGCTTTCTAGACTGAAATCTGATCTTTAAGACACTTTTGCTGTTGCTGCTTAGTCACGAAGTCGTGTCCACTCTTTGCAACCTATGGACCAGGCTTCCTTGTCCTTTACTATTTCCCAGCGCTTGCTCAATCGAGGCTTATTGTTTCTAAAACAATTAGTTTTTTCTTAACTATTGATCAATACCACCATCTTGACTGATGGACTTTGTCGAGTTAAGGCAACTCTCAAAAACGAATCTTCATGTTGGATGGCAAGCCTGGTTGAAAGCATTTCAATCTCTTTCTCAACTACATAGTAAGAATGTCCAGTGTTTATAAATTATCTGTTTGTGCCATCTGCCTTTCTGTATTTAACCAATGACGAGCAAGTCAAAGGTAATACATTTAAAAGTAAGCAATCAAAAAAAAAAAAAATAAGGTAATCTATCTGACATCTGATAATCTAGACAACAGTAATACTTAATCTGCCTATCATATTTATAAGATCAACCAATTCATTCCTTTGTTGCCATGTAGAAATAGCCAAAATTTCCTGAAATTTTGGGCACTCCTCAGGACCAAAAAGGATACACATAAGAAATGGACTGAGGCCTCTTATGCACATGGATTCCAGCTATGATAGTTTATGTCAGAGATTCTTGTTATTAAAAATTTTTGAAGACCCAAAGAGATTTTTTTTGTGGGAGTTATATCTAACAATATTCACTGTATTAGAAACTGAATTTTCAAATATTTGATTTCAAATTATTAAAATACAATCATTATTAAAATAAATACTTTTATTTTAAAAAGATATTTTCCAAAAGCAAAGATAATAGAAGAGAAGCATTGTTTTACATTTTCTGAATCTTTTAAGTGCTTGTCTTAAGTAGAAGAAAGCTGGATTCTATATTTGTTTCTGCATTCAATTTTTGGAATATGCTGTTTCACATGATGAGAATGAAGAAATTCTAGGCTCACACGATATATATGTTGGAAAGGGGAGGAGTACTTTAATACTCCTTTTATACAGTTGGGGATATTCTTTGATACACACTGGATCTTGACAAATGATATTGGTTTTAAAAGTATTTTCAATGTGCAACATGAAA
Organism: Cervus elaphus; assembly: GCF_910594005.1. NCBI lineage: Eukaryota > Metazoa > Chordata > Mammalia > Artiodactyla > Cervidae > Cervus > Cervus elaphus. The sequence continues at coordinate 80,260,907 of NC_057815.1, read as the reverse complement.
CCCTTTCAGTGAAGTTTTCATGCTCTTATGTTTAAAATTCATTGGTCTGCCTTTTATGGTAAATGAATCGTTCTCCTGTGCATGATTTTGTAACACCATAAATCGGTTATTTGGAAAATGGTGGTTCACTCTGTTAGGCAGATCTTTCAAATGTTGACATATTTCATTATGCAATATAAAAGTCACATTAGTTAACATTACCAATTTTATCAAAAAAGCCTTTAAATATTGAGAAGCTGTCAAGCTCACAGTACTGGATATAAGTTTTCCAAAAATCCAATTTTCACTTGATCCATTGCCAACTTTATCACTGGCAATGAACATTATCAGTTGTTTGTCTTGAAAAGACAGCTTCACTTCTTTCACTTTTGAGAACTACACTTTGTCAGTCATTCTTTCAAGTAAAAATGTTGGTCCATGAAAGAAAAAAAAAAAATTAATTCGGCACACCACTCAACGGCACAAGTGTTTTCCATGAAAAAGTGTTTTTCATTTTTTCCATGAAAAAATGCTCATGTATTTCATGTATATGTGAAGTACAACTGCTATACTTCAGTATGCAGCAGAAGTGCTTTATACATGCAAAACATTAAAAAGAGGCATACCCAGGGATCAAGACTGAATAAAATTAATAGTTTTTACTACTTCCCTGGTGGCTCAGATGGTAAAGAATCTGCCTGCAATGTGGAAGACACGGGTCAGGTCCCTGGGTCAGGATGATCCCCTGAAGAAGGGAATGGCAACCCACTCCAGTATTCTTGCCTGGAGAATTCCATGGACAGAGGAGCCTGGGGGGCTACAGTCCATGTGATCACAAAGAATTGGACATGACTGAGCACACACCACACAAACACCATTTCATCAAAGACATTTTCGATGGAAACTGGCATTTGTTTTAACTACAAACTCATGACAGTGATGACAACAGGGACTACTTGTATAATTTGGTGCTTCTACCTTGATTCACACTAAGGTACTACTATCTTTACCCATCACTGATTTTGCAACATCAGTGCAAACGTCAACATATTTAACCTTCAGACCTTGGGGTTTCCCAAGGAGCTCCCAGACCACATGTAACATCTGACCCTCGTCAGATAGTCTGAACCTTCCACCAAGAACACTGGAACAGCTGGAAAAGTGATAAAAATCAACTAGCTAAAGGCACTGGAGAGCTACCAGGGAAATCCAGAACTTGAGGGGCTCAGATCCTGGAGAGAAGGAAAGTACTGAATGTGAGTCTGAGATTCTAAGCTGTTTTTCAACACATGGCATTTGCTGATTTGTAAGCAGAGGCTAAAAAACCAAGAAGTAAAGAAGAAATAGGCTAAGAAGCTTGGCAGAACTACCAACAGATTCACAGTGCTATGGGGGTTGCAAAGAGTCAGACATGAATTAGCGACTAACACTTTTACTTTCTTTCATAAAACCTGAAACTCAGTCACCAAATCAGCTCAATCACATATTGGGTTAAGATGATCTATAACTACTCTAAATGCTAGCAAAATGTTGAAGTTTCTCTAAACACAGATTAAGGTAACATCATCCAGGGCCTCTGTAATATTTTATATACAGTGTTCAGCACTCAAACAAAAATTATCAGGTATACAAAGACACTGGATCAAAAGGAAAAATTAATGATACACATGGACCCACAGAACATCTCAGTTATTGGAATTATGAGACAAGAACTTTAAAATAACCAATTAATACATTCCAATAAACATATTACAAAATGAAGAATTTTGGCAGGGAACTGAAATTTTTAAAAATAGATACTCCAGATCTCTTGACGACTATAACAGAAATACTGATGGCTTTAACATCATATTGATACAAGGCAAGACTGCTGAATTGGAACACATATAGTAGAAAATATTCTAGCTGAAGAAAGAAAGGAAATAGAAAATGATGGAAATGCAGGAAAGATCATAGAGAGACATGGGACGTGGTGAAAAGGTCTGGGCACAGGTGTTATTTGAAGACGTAATAGCTGAGACTTTCCCAACATTTACAAGAATCTACAAACCCAAAGCAGAATAAATACAAAGTAAACAATGCCAAGGCACAATGAAATTACTGAAAAACAAAGAGAAAAATCATAGAAGTAAACAAATGAGGTAAAAAAAAAAAAAACCATATTGATATTACCTTCAAATGTACAACAATCAGATTGGCATTTGGTTTTTCTACAGTTTTTAATAGAAGGACAAATAACACCATAACAAAACAGAAAAGCACCTTTAAAATGTTGAAGAAAATAATTATAAACCTAGAATTCTCTACCCAGCAAAAATAGGAGGCCATAAAACAGTAATATTTGATTAATCCAAAATAAGCCAAAAAAAATGAGCGAAGAAAAGAATATACAACTGGCAGAACAAGTGGAAAACAAAATAGTAAGATAAGAGATTTAAAGTCAAATATATCAGCAACTATATTAAACATAAATGGATTAGACACTCTAAAAGACAAAGTTGTGTGTGGGTGTATGTGTGTATAGACACACATGAATAAATCATATGCCACTTTCAAGAGACACATTAACCAACACCCACTTCAAGAAAAAAATTGCAAAGTAAAAGTGGAAATATAAAAGGAGGCAGAAGCCTACTACTGCCATCCAAGAAGCTGGGGAAGATCAGGGAAGACATACTTATGGCTGGAGCTGGCATTTGACAGTGATAATAAATCATACCCCTCTACCTTTAAATATAGAAACAAGAGAAAAATACATTCAAGAGTCAAAATAAAGGGGATCAAAATACGAGCTTTCTAAATAACGAAGCTGATTTTGAAAATGGAGCTTGTCTTGCAGTCACAATTGGACCTCTTATTTATCAAGCTTTCCTCCCAAGTCTAGACCTCAGACTATCCCACCTGCGAGGAAGTCCATGCAGACGACACAAGTCCAGCCAGCTAAAAGGAGAACCTCTTCACATCCCTGTAGCTCTTGGAGTAGCAGCTCAAGAGTGATACCTCCAGAACTGTCTAGAGCTGGTTCTCAGCTTCAGCAGCGTATCAGAGTCACCTGGGGAGCTTTAAAACCTGCCAGTGCCCAGGACACACACCAGACTACTGGAAAACGATCCCCAAAGGCAGGATCCAGTACTGTCTTTTTTTTTTTAAAGCTCCTCAAGTGATTCTAATGTATCTCAGGTTGAAAACCACTTTACTGGGCCCCACGTAACGTGGGTCTACTGTAAGAAAGGAGCCACGAGCAGAGAAGGGAGGACATACACCTTCCAAAGAGCATGACCCCAAAAGAAGAGACAAAGGCCTCATCCACACACATCCAGTTTTTTCCCCTCATCTCTCCAATTAGATAAAACCTTTCTTTTTTCCTACAGGGGAAATAAACATAAGAACTGTCGAAAGGGCGGAATTATCATCCCAATTCTGTTCTCAGGAATGGAGTGGAAGCATTTATCTTTGTGGCTGACATGGCTTCCAATCTGGAATTTAATAGATGGATAAGTCTGCACATAAAAAATAATTGGAGGAATAGAGACAGAGGAACATTTTGAAGCTAGGATTTTTTTTCCTTCTCAGCGTTTTTAGTGATCTTCTAAGCTGTGAAAGGATGATTTTTAACAGCCTCAAGTGTAAAGTAAATGAAATGCCTAAACTCTGAGTTGGCTGAAATATGCCATCCTCTCCTAGCTCAGGACCTTTACATATGCTCTTCTTATCCTGCTCTTCTACTCTCCTGCCCACCCCTCACCTAGTTAATCATTACTCATCCTTTAGATATCAAGCTCTCTGTTCTTTATCTGATCCACAGAAAAATCAAATTCCCCTACAATGTGCTCTCATAAGATCTAGAGCAATTTGCAAACATATATTTGTGATTACCTGGTTACTGTCCGATTCTTCCAATAAACTATGAATTTCCATAAGGACAGGAACCAGATATGTTTTACTTTTTATTTTATTCCCAGATCCAGTCACAGTTGTTAAATAGTCACTGAATAAAAGCCAGGTCATTCACAGGCTACATAAAGTTGCTTTTAAGTTGCAGATAAGGAAAATTTAAAAGAAAAAAAAAAAAAAGAGGGAGAGGGAGAGAAACTGATACCTTCATTAGAACTGGAAGTACTGGAAAGCTTGAAAATGAAAAACAAATAAGGCTGCCAACCTTCAAGCAGGAATCACTTGCCCATTTTCATTCAGTGAAATCAACCACAACACAAGTACATATGCTGGTCAAGACACTTGTATAATACAGTATAATTCTGAACACCAGACTTCAAAACGGTCTCTTTGACCTTCTGTACTCATCCAGAGAACAGGCTGGGCCAACTGAGGGGGACAGAAATAAAGATAATCAGAAGATTCTTCCTACTCTAAAGGGCAAAAGAATGTAACTAATTGCTGACTCTTCTGGGATCCCAGGGCCTATATAGCCTGCCAGGCTCCTCTGTCCATGGGATTTCCCAGGCAAGAATACTGGAGTGGGCTGCCATTTCCTTCTCCAGGGAATCTTCTCAACTCAAACCAAACCGGAGTTCCCTGCATTGGCAGGTGGATTCTTTACCACTGAGCCACCAGGGAAGCCCCTATAATAATTAATTCCTATTCCAAATAATAATCTTTCTGGGTATGCATGACAGTAACTAACCAGGGTAATTATCTTGTCTCAAAGGAGGAAAAAAAAGTTAATTTGATGTCAAATAAACACAGGGTACTGAGCTTTGTGGCGAAGGTTTCCTTGGACAACTGGTCAATAGCACGCCATTGGGTTGGCTGCTTGGAAAAACTGTGTCCACCTGGGCTGCTGAAACAACAAGCTAAATCCCAGGACTGCATCAGAGCCTGAATCTTGGAGAATACTTATGAAAATGAAGAAGGTGAACAAATAAAGTCAATGGTAGAAAAACAATAGGCAACTCACTTCCTTGTTGCCCCAGGCAAATCAGTTATTTAAACAATACTGACAGAAACTAATCAGTAAGCCTCTCAAGCTGCCAAAATTATACAAGTAACTTGCCTATTTAAAATGTCACATTTCCCATCTGATATAAATATTTACCTTCTGCTCATATTCCTGAAGTGTAATACAAATTAGACCCAAAGATAAAACCCACCTTGGAAAATTTCTTGTGTTTTTTTTCTTTCAGATGACCCAGACTGTACATTATAAAAACGGTGAAGCTTGGTGGTCTTTTCAGTAATTGGAATAGATCACTGAAGCCTTGATTGCTTTTTAGCCTTGACTTTTCACATTATTTTACACCTCAGAAGGTCTTGACTAGCTCATCCAAGTCCACGGAGACTTGGTTCAGCCTCAGTAAGCTTTTATACACAAATGAAAAACTACCTGCTATCAAATTTCTGGAAAAATCATACTAGTGAGACGTTTTTATGCAATCTTTTAAACAAAAGAAACAGACCTAATAGTAATAAAAAATAACTTAAAAATGTTTAAAGGAAACAATGTAAAAGTAGTGGAAAAAGTTAAAACTAATTTTAATATACTGATACAACCAAAATCAAATTCGCTGGCTATGCAGGATTATGTCGGTATACAGACTTTCTAACTACTGGCAAGAAAAGTAACCATCACAAAAACTGTTGTACCCTCCTGTGAAATTAGTTTTATGTTGCAAATGTACACATGCCAACTCCAAGTGCCCACTCCAAGTACTACCCACAGAAGAACTATAGTTCTTCAGAATCCCCTGGGGGAATGGTTAATAACACAGATCACTAGATGTCACAAAAGACCTTCTGAATTAAACTCTTTTTGGGGAACAAGACCCAGGAATCTGCTCCCTTCCCCCAAACTACCCAAAACCCAGAAACAGTGTGCTTGCTCTACAAATTTGGATTCCTCATAAATCCTTAGCAATACCTTATAACCCAATCAGAACCCCTAAACTGCTCTTATAAAGAAATTCAGAGCCACCTAAAGCACTGAAGTTAACAGAACCTCTCGGAGTCTGTGATTCCCTTAGATCTCTCATCTCCCTTAAACCAAGTAAGCAATGGGGAGAAAAATCTGCAGTTTGCTGGTTAATAGACTGCTTGAGAAACGATCCCTTCAGTGGAGTAGTGTTATGTTTGGAAGCAGAATAAAAATGTTAATTGCTTCCAATTACCAAAGCCTCTCAAATTCAGGGGGAACCGGAGAAGCCAAAGCAGAGGCTTATACAGACAATTTACAGACAGCAGTCCACAAACCAGCTACGGCCTGCACTTTAACTCCTGTGTGATTAGAAAGAAGCCCTCCTCCCCAACAGTAATGACCACAGTGACTGTTTATGACCACCTAATGACCGTAAACAACAAACACGGCCAACCAACTCCCCTGTGGAAACTGCCCCATGGAAACATTCAACATTAATTTTGAGCTATTCTTGCATATTAAATTAGGAATGAGAGTTTTCAAAACAACTCAAATTTTGAACATATTTCAAAGCTCCTATGCTTACACAGAAATGTTAACCAGGAGAGGAAAAAGGCCTCAAAAACGTCATGGACTACATACATGTCGGCGGACAGCAGGCTCTCTCAGCCCAGCCTATGTAGGAGAACAGCCCAGAAAAAAAAAATCACAACATACCATTAGTTTTAAGTGTTTGGCTTACATATTAATAAATATTTATAAAAGCAAAGATCTGGATTTTATTTTCCTTTTTGTTTATTTTATGACCAACTCTCATAATGTTTATAATGAACTGGTATTTTATGGAGCATTTGAAACTAATCTCAATTTATAGCACGATCCAGAAATTCTAAGAAGTAAGAGTTTGACTTAAATGGTTCTACTTGAGACAATTATCCAAAGATCAATCATATGGTAAACGGGAAATGGTAGGAAGAAAATCTTTATTTCTTTTAAGACCAAAGACTTTACAACCTTCAACAAGCTTTGTTTGACCTTTCAGCTGAAATCTTTATTAATAAAAAAGAGACTGCAGGACTCCAGTTTTCTGTATCTCAGGGAAAGGAGAGGTAAGAATTGCACCCCGCGCCCACCCACCCGGAAAAAAAAAAGAAAAGAAAGGCTGTCTAAAGCCTTACGTGTAGTTTCTAGAAAGAGGTCAAGCAGTGTAGAAAGGAAACAGAAAACATACCCTTGCTCAGTTGGGGATTAATCTCTTCATCCAGGTCTAAATCTTCTATATCAAGGAAATTGTCTACCTAGAAAAGGATTAAGATCATTTTTATGCAAATCAGACCTAGAGGGAAAAAAATGCAGTTAAGAATCAATGAGTCCATTTCTACAACACTCAAGTGAGCAACTGAATCCAATTTTCTCATTAACTTTTGAGGCCCAGCTAGAGTTCTTTGTGTTCACTGTGCTTTCCCAGAAACATCTGAAAGAAGCAGTAAATTTAGAAGTTGGCCTGGATTTTGTAGGCACCATAATAAGATCTCTAGGCTGAAAGAGAAAACACAGTCTGGGGAGTTTTTGAAAAGTTTTTGTTCCTGATTCTGTCCCAGAATATATACCACCATCAAGACAGTCCAAAGCGGTGTCTCTGTCTCTTGTTTTTGTTTTATTGCTTTTGTTTCTCGGGCCAGTGATGGTGGTGGGTCTGACTATTCTCATAACAGTGTGCTTTAAACTCCAAAGAGACAGAAGAAACTAAAGAAAGCAGGAGAGAAGGTTCATTGGAAACAAAATCATCCTGCCCCAGGTAATCACAAGAAAGGTGAGCAGGGCCAAAAATCAAGTGTTCTCTTTCGAGCAAATAAAACTGAAGATTACTTCAAAGGTAAAAAGCAGAGCAAATGACCTTTACAGACACAATAGCAGCATTTCAATGAAAAACTATTCCACGTGGAATACTGCTTTCCACAGCGAGCTGACAATGAGACGTTTTAGATTAACAAAATGTTAACACTTCATACATGAACTGATTCATCTCAGGTGAATATCAAAGAGTGTAAATTAAAACAATGATTTCACCACTGGCAGACCTAGCAAAGACAGGATGTCGAAATGCCTTTTACGCTTATGATCTAAAACATGTGCATAACAAAATACTGTAAAATTATAAATTAAGATTTCATCATCGGAATTCAAAACACAGCCTAGGTCTTTCTTCCCCACTTTACTTATCAGACCATGGCTTTTACACAGGAATTAAAAATGGTAGCTTCCATTGCTTGTAAGTACATAACTGCAGTTATTTTTTGACATCCAAGTGATAGCAAAAAACTTATCTTCCAAATGATGGTTTAGCGCTAAAACTTGAGAATCTGTTATATTGTCATTTCTGTTAATGGTATAAGTTCAGGGGAATGAGTCATGTTTCTCTATTGAAGCACCACTTCTATTTCTAAAGCTTTGAGGAAGAAAGATCCAGAACCCAGCCAACCAAGATAGTTGAAGATAATCAAACATCTTTTTTATTAAATCAAACACCATTAAAAAAAAATCATATGGACAAAATCTGCTGAATTTTCCAAATTTTTATGGGAGATAGCAAATGAATCCTGTGAGGTTTTTGTGCTTTTTTTGGGTTTTGGCCATGGAACAAAATTGAATCATGCCTTACCTTCACCTCCCCTGCTCGATTCAGATCACCTTGAAAGAAACTGCCAGCTTTTTGGCCATCATCTATCATTATCTGAAAAACAAGACAAAAACCACTGAGGACATATTGATGGGAACTTGAAATAACCGAAAATTAAGGAGCTGATCTTGTAGCCCTTCAGGCACAAAACTCCCCTTCCAGTTTCTGTTCACTAGCTGTGCTTGATGGACCATCACACCTTAGTGACCAGATTCACCAAGTCACAGTGGTAGCCAGGGAGTAGGTTTCAGGAGGTCTGACTTCTCCTGTCCTCTAGACCCATCTACGGTGCCACTTAGAGTAACATACTTCCCCTCAGTCTTCTCATGCGTAAAACAGGAACACTCCCCACTCATCACCCCAGCTCCCACGCCATCCCAACGAGCCTCCAAAGGACAAATCAGAGCACGCTAATACATTTTCAAGTTATTAGGAAAAAGTACTGTCAAACAATTCTTTGCCTCTCACATGCTGGTTAAAGATTCAACAGAAAATGTAACTCCAGTTGCCAGTGTTTGCCAGTAGGAAATCTTCTAGAGAAAAAAAAAAAAAAAGTTTTGTCCCTTAATCGTCTCTCTGGAATAAGTTATAGAAGTAAAGAATTATAGGCCTTCACTGTATATAAACACATGTCTAACGACAATCTCATATACAATTCTATCCACCATATCACAGGGAAGACACATGAGATTTAAAGTAGAAACTCAAATGGCTTAAAAAAATGGAACAGTTTCCACTAGGATTCCTTGATTGTTAAAAAACATAGCTAGAAAGAATGTGAATATAGTCTATGAAATCTTGAAGATTAGGAAGAGAGCATCTAACATTTATTTATTGACCAACTCTTGGAAAAACCAAGTTAACATATTCTACTTTAAGTCTGAAGGACTGAATCCAGGACAGTAAAAGAAACTCCATTTACACAGAGAATTATAAAAAGGAGCTCTTTTATCCCAAACAGAAGATAAGCTAAAATATAGAAATAATTACAAGAAAAATCTGCAGACGGCAGATCCTGATATTATCATAAAAGCTGGCTGTTGAAATCATGAAATGTAATGACGATTTTCAGTAAAGTAATCCAGGGGCTCTCCTTCTAAAATCAGGAGTGTGAGTTACTGACCCAAAAACTGTCCAGTGTTTTTTATGTTCTTACAGTCCCTTGTTTTAAATTCATGATGAATTCTTTTTCTCTGCTTCTATAAATGTGCTGTGGTATTACCTGCTCCTCTTCCGAACACTGTGATGAAGTACGAAGAAACACGGCTTTATTGCTAAGATGGTGATCATTTGGTTCATTTCTCTGAGTAAATTTTATTGAAGTAAAATTGTTTTCTGAAGAATTAGTTCCAAAGGCTTCTCTTTTGGTCACATTATCTGAAATGATAAATTACATAATAATAGAAAACACCCACCACAACCAGTCTAGGTTATTTCGTGTTTATTGAGAACTTTTCTTCCAAACAGCAACAGAAAACTTTTCAAGGACATCTACAAACTGAATGCTTGAAGCATTAAGTACTCTTAGCCTATAAAGTTATGTCTAAAAATGCATAAAATGCATTTTGCAAAAATGCAAAAAGACAACACTATTTCATTCACCATTCAACAAACATTAACAAGAGCTTACTATGTATCCAGCATTGTTCTCAGCCTGTGTTAAAAGGTCAATAAAATACAGCATGTGCGAGACTCTTAGTTATTACCCATCTATTTTTTCCTAAATTTGAGGGTTGTTTTTTTTTTTTCCCAGAAAGAAAAACACCAATCCAGTATACTAATGCATATATATGGAATTTAGAAAGATGGTAATGATGACCCTATACACGAGACAGCAAAAGAGACACCGATGTATAGAACAGTCTTTTGGACTCTGTGGGAGAAGGCGAGGGTGGGATGATTTGAGAGAAAAGCATTGAAACATGTATATTATCATACGTGAAACAGATTACCAGTCCAGGTTCGATGCATGAGATAGGATGCTCAGGGCTGGTGCACTGGGATGATCCTGAGGGATGGGATGGGAAGAGAAGTGGGAAGGGGGTTCAGGATGGGGAACGTATGTACACCCATGGCTGATTCATGTCAATGTATGGCAAAAACCACTATAATATTGTAAAGTAATTAGCCTCCAATTAAAACAAATTATTAAAAAAATAAAAATATGAAAGCAATGTATAGATGATTTTAGAAAATTTGTAAGATAAAAAAATTAAAATTAAAATATCACACATAATCCTACAAGACAGAAACACTGCAAAACAATTTTTTCAGTGACTATTTTTCTCATCTTTTATCTATGCATCCATAAACTCCTAAAACAAAAATGGAACTGTACTATACATACCATATTATAAGTCAACTTGAGAATATCTTTTCCATATTATTGCATATTCTTCTGCGTAATTTTAATGACTGTAGAGAATTCCATTGTATATACTTAACATAGTTTATTTAACCAATTCCTATTCTCAACTATTTAAAACTATAAACAGTAAGTACCTTTGTACTAAATCTTTGCACATTCATGATTATGTCCTTAGGATAAGGAAAGAGTCTAAGATTTCATCCTAAATTAAGAGAAAATTATGATAACATGATGCCATTAACAGAAATGTGGGGGATAAATTCAGATGAGAGAGGGAGGACAAATTCACCTTTGTCCCAAGTTGTATTTGAGGTGCCAGAGGAAACTGAGGGCAATGTACCAGAGGCAGCTGCGAATGTAGGCGAAAACGTGGGAGAGAGATCACAGCAACAGGTAAAAGAGCTAGTAAGTCAAACTACACTGTGGTCATGGTGTAAGTCATAAAACTATTTTTAATATTAGCAGTAATATTAAAATAAATAACGGTTAACGCTTACTTGAGTGTCAGAGAGTCTTTTATACGCATCTCATAAATCTCATTTAAACCTCACCACTGCCGTAGAGGTAGGTACTGTTAGTATCCCCACTTTTCAGGCCTACAGACAGCCTGAGTAACCTGTTCAAAGTGACACAGCTGGTAAGGAGCCAAGTGGGGATTTGAACCCAGTCCTTACTGACCACTTACTGTGCTGTGCTACTTAATTGGGACAGTAGCATTGACATAGATACACCACCACGGGTACAACAGACAGCTCGCGGGAAGCTGCTGTCTAACAGGAAGCTCAGCTCAGGGCTCTGTGACCTAGAGGGATGGGATGGGAGGTGTGGGCAAGAGGAGGCCCCCTGAAATCAGTGGGACTTTTGTTCTAATGATCTCAGCCTGGTACAAGGTAGCCAGAATCCTCTGTTTCTAAATACCTCTTCTCTGGTAGAATGAAGACTTGTAGGGCTGTCTATAGGACGTTTAACACAGAAGTACTATTGGGGAGCAGAGGTAAGGTACACACGTGCATGCTAAGTCACTTCAATCGTGTCCGACTTTTTGAGACCCCATGGACTACAGCGCACCAGCTTCCTCTGTCCATGAAATTTTCCAGGCAGGAATACTGGAGTGGGTTGCCATTTCCTTCTCCAGAGGATCTTCCCCCACCCAGGGGTGGAATCGGCATCTCTTCCGTCTCCTGCATTGGCAGGCAGATTCTTTGCACTTGGCACCTGCGAAGCCCATCCTTTAAGTCTAGCACAACCTAAGTCTGGTATTTCCAGAGAAAATACTGTGTACTCAGCACAACACTACTGTAATAATCTACTGACTTACATATCTGAAAAGCACAGTGATGTCTGGGAAGAACAGATGCTCTCTAAGGACAAGTTCTATTTGTTCTCGTAATCACTCACTGTACTCCTCTGCCGTTTCCAATAAAACACCAGGTTATTTGACAGATAGCCAGATGAAGCTC